>NC_039364.1:131413833-132145698 GCF_003573695.1 Papaver somniferum
AAAGATATCTGAGTTGTTGACAAAGGCTCTTCTGTTTAAACTAATAAACTCCTTTTTCTGGTTAGATCAATCTAAACTTTGATTACCGAAATAATCAAATTCTAGATTCGCACACAATCAATATAGATCTCAGAGACAAACTATAAGGAAATGCTGATTTTATGCAACTAGTCAATCAAATCAATCAAAGATAAAAACGATTCTAGTTGGATCCCAGCCGATCAAGGTTTGTGCACTAAATCCACAAGATACGAAAACTAATAAGAATTTGTCTTTGTCTTCGTCTTCAAATCTTTTATTAGATTCAATAAACTGCACAAAATCACTTGAATCCTCTTGTGATCAATCAGGCACAGAACGGAGTCTGTTAACAATGGATTATCACAAGATATCTTTAGATCCGAAAATGGTTCTAAAGATCCTGTCGGTACTTTGATCTAGTTTGAGTGAGATTTATATCAGAAGAGAAGGTTCTCAAGAATAAACAATCTAGGTGCAATCAAAGTTTCAACAACCTTTAGTCAATCAAATCAATAATCGAAAATTACAATAACAATGAAATTATTTAATTTCCCACCAACGGTACTCGTAGAGCTTCTTGATCCCACAAAAGTATTTAAGTGAGCGTCCGTAAGAGATTTCACCTAATTAGGGTACTTTCCTCTCCGGATAGACGGCTCCACCAGAAACAACAAGAATGAAGTTTGCCTGGCTCTTAGGATAGTTTGAAAGAAATGCAAACTCAAGTATTTATAGACCAAGGTTGTTTGGACAACAAGGAAATTCCAAAACCAAAAATATTCCCAAGATATGCAATAAGTACCTAATTTCGGTTTTCCTATTTACAATTAATGTTAACTAATATATCTAAAAACTCTCATAGAACTTCATATTATTAGTCTAGCATATTAACTAATAATATTTTCCAAAGGATATGTTTTAATTGCTGGTAATTAAAACATATATTATGAAAATCATAATTAAGTAATTTTCAAGATTTCGGTTCAGGATCACGTTGAGCATCAAGGAATATCTTTGAACAATAAATGATAAGAGTTATCTACATGTTCAAATAATGTTGATATCTAGAAGTTTTCTCAGCAAACCCCAATTCCAAGCTTCACACAAAACATAAAAAGATATGTGAATATTGGAAAATCAGTTTTGCTCTTTGGGATCGGTTGTACCAAACTCACAATATAAGTTGTGATCGGTTATACCATGCTTCCCAAACTAGGTTGTGACCGTTACACCTTGCTTCCCAGAGGTAGCTTGTGATCGGATACACCTTACTTCCCGAGTTAGATTGTGATCGGTTACACCTTGGTTCCTAGAGAAACTTGTGACCGATTACAACTAACTTCCCAAATTAGCTTGTGATCGGTTACGTCGTGCTTCCAAAAGGTAGCTTGTGACCGATTACAACTAACTTCCCAATGTACCTTGTGACCGGTTACACCATGCTTCACAAAGTAGCTTGTGATCGATTAGAACTTGTTACACATCATTGGTTATGACCGGTTATACCTTAAGTCCCAACATAAGTTAAGATAGGTTCTACCTTGTCATCTTCCATAGGTCATTCAAAACAAATTCAATAAAGAACAAGACCAATCATAATTTCCCTTTCGATTATGGAAACAAGTTTATACATCTACTTCCTTAAACCAATGTAATAATACGAGGTTTCCTAAGATGAAATCAACACTTATATCTTATACAGAATCAAGTAACTAAATTCGCAGATTATGTGGATGTCGTTTTTACGAAGTTCCAAAACATAAGCGTTTATACTTCGTAATATGTTTCCTTGATACTTTGATCATAATGATATGACCAAGTCTAATCACTAGAGTATTATATACAAATATATACAACTTCACATGTTATGTTTTTCAATATATCACGACTTGAAAGATACGTTAGGAATTGAAACAAGATCAAGTCAATATTACTAACCTCAAGTGGAAGGATGATGTCTTCGTTGTAGTCGTTACTTCTTCTCATTCTTCAGGTCTTCAGAGCAATACTTGTATGTCTCAACATTCCTAGACTTTTTAATCTAACCTAAACGAAGTTGACTCTAGTATTTAATCAAGCGACTCTAGATGAGTTTTGATACTAAAATATGACAACCAAACTTGACATACCAACACTTGGTGGGTTCAACCGAGCTATGCTCTAACAATGATAGGAATTACCTGGTGTGATAGATAATTATTCAATTTAACCCACCAAGTGTTCATATGTAAAGTTTGGTTGTCATATTTTAGCTCCAAAACTCGAGGTTGCTTGATTAGATTATTAGAGTCAACTTCTTTAGGTTAGACAAGAAACATTAGAAATATTGAAACTTGCTCGTATTACTCTGAAGAACCTGAAGATGTATCGACATCAACAAACTCATCATCCTTATATCCGAGGTCAGTAATGCAACCTTGACTTATTCCATTTTCTATCTATGTTTACATCAAGTCGTTTAGATTAATTGAAAATATACATAAAAAGTATATTATCTCTAGTATTAATGACTTGATCATTCCATTATAGACAAAAGTGTCAAGTAAGTATATACTAGTTGTTTTATACAACTTTTTCATATTGGATTACGAAGTATAACATTTATTTTTCTAAACTTCGTATATTCAACGTAACACTATTTGGTGATGCGTTACTAGTTAGTATGTTGAACTTTCGGGTTGATTCCATATATACCTAGAAAACTATGTGTAGTTACATGAGTTTATGGAAGTATACTTGTGATACTTGTTTCGTAGCTAAAAGAAATCAAAATATTTATTCTAGAACCGATCCTTTAATCAAGGATCTCCACTAAGACGGGTCCCAAGGATCTCTAGTAGGACCAATCCCCTCACAAGGTGAAAAAGCGAGGGTCTAACAACCACGCCCAATATTTCGTTCGGAAATTTGTATGGACTAACTCCGATATAATTCCAAGAGAATCAACTAGACAGTCAGACTCAATCAAGGAAAAATATCCAAGAGTTACATCTCAATCTCTCAATACAATCTGCAATCGAACATATAAAAATCTGTGAGCCTAATTGATATGAGAAATAACTTGAACGGTACCAAAGACCAATGTTCAAGTGTTAATCAATTTCAATCAACAACCAAAGGTCAGATTTACCAATTGATTGAACTACACACAACCTGTGATATTTCAATTATATAAACAAATATAATGCGGAAAAGAAATAACACAGACACCAGAAGTTTTGTTAACGAGGAAACCGCAAATGCAAAAAAAAAACCCAGGACCTAGCTAGTCCATATTTGAACACCACACTGTATTAAGCCGCTACAGACACTAGCCTACTACAAGTTAACTTCGGACTGGAATGTACTTGAGCCCTAACCAAGTCTCACACCGTTTAAGGTACAGTCGCGTTCCTTACGCCTCTGAATCCCAGCAAGACTCTACGCACTTGATTCACTTAGATTATCTCACCCATAACTAAGAGTTGCTACGACCAAAGTCGAAGACTTTATATACAAATCCGTATCCCACAGAAAAGTCTATTCTGATAGATAAATCTGTCGCTTACAGAAATACCTACGAAGTTTTTGTTTCGTCTTTTGATAAATCAAGGTGAACAGGAACCAATTGATAATCCGGTCTTATATTCTCGAAGAACAACCTAGAAATATCAATCACCTCACAATAACTTAACTATATGGTAGTAGAACAAGTTATTGTAGAATCACAAAGAACGAGATGAAGAGCTTTTTGATTACTTTTTATATCTTATCTATCAGAGACAAATCTCGAGCCAATCTTAGAGAAGATAGTATTTAATATGATAGAACAAGTAAGATCATAACACACAACTACATAGAAAATAGTTGGGTCTCGCTTCAGAATCCCAATGAAGTCTTTAAGTCGTTAACCTATAATGGTTTTAGGAAAACCTAGGTTAAAGGAGAATCGACTCTAGTACGCAACTAGTATCACACATGAAGTGTGGGGATTAGGTTTCCCAGTTGCTAGAATTCTCCCTTATATAGGCTTCAAATCACGGTTTGATAGCTTTGAAATAAAGCAATCAATATTCACTGTTAGATGAAATCCTGATTTATGATTCAAGCTAAGTATGCTTAAAACCAAAGCAATATCTCTCCACCATTAGATGGTCTTAGCTTGTTACACACAAATGAAATATACCTTCATTTAGATACGGATAACGTATCTAAACATGTATATTGATTTGGCTCAACAATAGTTAACTGAAGTTATCCATATGAACACTTTTCTATTAACCATACTCATCTAACAATTCTAGATCAAATCATAATCAAATGAATCTAATTGTGTTATTCATAGAGTTGCTCAATTGTTTATATCCTCATAGAAGTATACAAGACACGATTGAAACAATATCAGATTGATTCAAGAGAATCAATTCATGAACATTAAGCCACGGTTTGCAAAGGTTGCATTCCTTAATTTATATATGTATTTGTTCATAAGTATGAAATCATACTTAACCGACTTTAGAACATAAACCAACTTAGTTTGCAAACGAGTACGCAAACTTAAGTTCCGGACTTTGGTCTTGTCCAATAGTTCGCAAACGGGTATGCATACTGTCGTCCCATACCTAACTCAGGTAAAACCGTTCGCGAACTGGTATGCATACTTGTTTCTCGGACTTTAACAGTTAAAACCGTTTGCATGCCGGTATGCCAACTTGGTTTCCGGACCTGAATCATACCACAACAGTTTTCATACTGGTATGCATACTGTGCTATATCCATACAATGGTTAATTGTTCTAAACTCCCATTTAAATCATTGAAACATCCTTAGAAGACGACAATAGTTATCTCACACAAACTATTAGCTTATAAGTAATTTTCAAGTGATCGAATGATCAATACGAAACATTCTGAGTCTACGTCAAATTACTGTCTCACACAAATCATGTAAGATATTTCAAGGCAATTTTCACATGATAATTTTTTGACTCATTATTTAGTTTCCAACAAATAAATTTTTTCCAACTAAACTCGTCAAGAATAATGATGAATGTAGCTAAAGCAAAAATCTTCCAACACATATTCCGAGAAAGATATAAGCGAGTTAAACTCAGTTCGAAATATCAAATATGTATAATGTAAAGTCTATATAGATACATGACTTAGTCTCAATAGGGGATAAAATAGAATAGACTTCTGAGTGATAGATAAGTTTTAGTCTCCACATAGCTTTTGTTGATGAAGTTCCTCCAAGCTCTCCTCAGTAGAACTTCGTATTCAATCGATGAACGTCGTGAAGTCTAAAGCTCAACTACACATTCTATCCTAGTCTGAGACATAGCTATAAGTAGACTAGAAATCAAGACTTATTGTTTTGATCACCTAAACTTGATAAACAAGATTGAGATAGCAACGCTTGCGAGTTCGACTGAGCAGTGCTTTAGAAATCTCCCCCTTTGTCAATTTTAGTGACAAAACTATCAATACATATGGATTACAAAATAAATAAACTTTGTAGATTCTCATCCAACATGCTTGATTTCCTTGGTTCTTCAACATTCCTTGAATTCTTCGTCACTCCAAGTACTCCAGTGATTCTGAACGTATTCAACTCAGCATCATTGTTGGTGAAGATCCGTAGTTATAACAATATTCAACAAGATCATTTTCGTATTCTTATACAGTGTCATTGTATTATTACACAACATCAAAGTTCAATTGTATCACAACTTTGACAATAATACTATGGTGATATGTATCACTCCCCCTTAGTCAATACTTCATCTCACAATGAAAACCACTCCCCCTTACATAATGATCCGTAAATCATGTGTATGTAGTGTGAACTACAAAATAATTCTCCCCCTTTTGTGAATATAAATTGACAAAGGTTTGAAAACTAACGGGATCATAATGAAATTCTCAGAGAGATACTTCATGACTAAATGAGAACATATCAACTTTGTTTCGATGATTTCACATAGTCGAAACTTAGTGTATTCATCAAGGAGTTTATAAATATACAAGAAAACTCATATAATATTCCACAACCACACTCCCCACAAAGATTTGGCAAATAAGCACAAGGTCAATTAAGAACTCTCCCCCATAAAATGTCATTCCCGAAAGAACAACAAGAGTGACCTTACTTTTACGAGAAAAGAAGGATTTCTCTGGAAAAATTGATACTAAATAGAAACAAATTACTACTAATAGAAACAAATGTAGAATTGAAACAACACTTCACTAAAATTCCAAGCTTTTATTGCCCAAAAGATATTGATAGATACGGGGGAAAAAAAAATCTAGAAGTCTAATGAACCAAAACAACACCAATAGATTGCCGTAAGTGTTAAAACGTAGCAGTATCTAGAGGTTTGGTGAGAATATTAGCCAATTGTTGTTCGGAAGGCACAAATTCCATGTTAATGATACCATTTTCATAGAGATCTTTAATAAAATGATACATGATGTCGATGTGCTTAGTTCTTGTGTGCTCAATAGGATTCTCAGTGATGCGAATCGCGCTAGAGTTATCACAAAAGATCTTCATTATTCAAATGTCAATTCCATAATCAACAAGCATTTGTTTCTTCCTGCGTACAACATTAACCTGTAGCAATATATTAATTTTTCTTCACATATTGAAAGGGATTGTGAGTTTTGTTTCTTGCTATGCCAAGCCACGAGATTCAACCCTACATAGTAGAAACCCCCAGATGTATTCTCTTTGTCTTCCACACATCCTGCCTAATCATCATCTGAATAGGCAGTAAGATCAGTGTTAGTATCAAAAGTGTAAGATAGACCATACCCGATAGTATGTTGAATGTATCGCATGATCCTTTTTGCAGCTGCAAGGTGAGATTCCTTTGGATTATCCTGAAATCTAGCACAACAACCAAAACTAAAAGCAATATCAGGTCTAGTAGTTGTAAGATATAAAAGACTTCCAATGATAGATCGATAAAGTTTTTCATATACATTGACTCCTTTCTCATCTCGATGTAGTTTACCAGTGGTGGGCATAGGAGTCAGCTTTGGAGTTTACTTATCAAGACCGAACCTTGTAACAAGATCCTAAGCATATTTTTCTTGAGATAAGTAAATTCCATCCTTGTGTTGTTGAATTTGTAATCCTAAAAAGAATTTTAATCCACCAACATTCCTCATTTCAAATTCCCTTCCAAGAGAGACTTGAAAATCTTTTGCAAGTTTCTCGGATGTTGATCCATAGATGATATCATCTACATAAACTTGAGCAATGACCACATTTTTCCCACTCCATTTGGTAAACAATGTTTTATCAGCTCCACCTCTCGAAAAACCTTTCTTAAGAAGAGAAGTAGTTAGTTTTTCGAACCAGGAACGAGGTGCTTCTTTTAATCCATATAATTCCTTTTTGAGCTTAAAAACATGATCTGGAAAGCCTGGACTTTCAAATCCTTTAGGTTGAGCAACATAGACCTCTTCCTTTAAACATCCTTTTAAGAATACGGATTTTACGTCCATTTGAAATAGCTTAATCTTGAAAAAACAAGCATGAGCTAATAACAAACGAATGGACTCAAGGCGTGCCACAGGATCTAAGGTTTCGTCAAATTCGATATTGTAGATGGGGAAAAACGATTTGCTGGTTTTTACGGAATTGAGGAGACGACCGTACGGAGGAGACTCCTTGAACCTAGCTAAATGCTTAACCTCACACAGATGCGCTGCAAGAAGGGAGTGCTTTAAGTTCAAGAGATCAATCTGTAAGACTCCGGCCTAAACCAAGACAATGGATGTTCCAGAGTTAATTCGGTCACAAGAGAGGATGGGTCGATCTGTAAGAAGGAAGCTGAGAAATGTGTGAGATCAATGGTGATCGAAGATTGTATGCGTGTTGTATATTCTACGTGAAGAAATAAGATAAGTTCTGATTGATTGAATTTGCTCTGTTGAGAGTAATTGCTCAGACGTTGAGATGTTAATCTCTTTGTTGTCTGTTTGACGAAAGATTGTCCTGTTTTCAATCATGATTCAAAGACTTATTTATATTGCTAGAATTGTAAACACCTTGATCCCATGAAGTGTGACAGTTGCTGGAGTCAAAGAGTGGGGAAGTGGAAATCGTGTTAGAACCAGTTGCTCATCGTGCGGAGACTTGGTTGATTTTCTACCCACTACTTTGCTAACTCCTTCAACTGATTGCACTACTTGATCACATTCTCATCGTGCGTATAAACACACGTGCCGCAGACCGCCAGACAAAAACCCTAGTTAATATCGCCCCATGTAACACGATTGATGTCTCGTGATTGTGGAGTCTGCAAGGCAGACGTGTATTTAGTTAGTCAGTTGCTGACTTCATGGGACGATGAGTCCTTGTATTGCTGAGTCGAACGTCATTTGCAAATGTTCTAAGACTCATGAATCGAACGTGTCTGTTGAGATAGAGGTATAATTCTCGAGTAAATGTTGATAGTTAAAGTGAGCAAATATTGCTCATTCGATGGATTTTTGAATATTTATAGTTGAACCAATATTCCTTAGTCTAAGCAAGTATTGCTCTTCTGAGAAAATGTTGCTCGTTTGATGAATTATTGGTAACAAAACCAAATAAAATATTAATTTAGAATACTGAACCGAGTATAATTAATTAAAATGTTGATCACGGGATCAACGTAAAATTATTACCGTTTGAATCTGGAATTATGAACCTTGGATTCGAAAACCCTAGTTTCGATCAATTGCTGATCAATTGATGATTTATTGAAAATCAACCATGGAGTGAAGGAGGGACTGGCTACATGGGATGATGAGTCGAACATGTAACGCCCAGATGCTCTAGTGAGCAAAATACCAAAGTCTCTTGAAGACCAGTTGGTGAAAAGATGATCAAATGCTGGTTTAATCATTTATTGAAATAATGTTCGTCTGAACCTTAGGTGATAAAACCTAATAATTATGAAGAGATGAAGGACCGACCAATGGGTCATGAAACCGGCCCTGGTTTGTCACGGGATCGACTGACGATCGTTTTATCAAATTCCAAAAATGTTTGGAAGAGTTTTAACCTAATATGACCAAATTAGGTCAAATGATGAAAGTAAGTGGGATCGGCCTCTTGCAAGCCAAAGAGCCAACCTTGGTCGGTCAAGGTAACATGCTCACGTCGCCAGAGTGTCCGTGTCTCAGTCCTGAGAATTTTGATATTTTCTGGCGTGCAATTGAGCATCCATTCGAAATAATAATAATAAAATGAAGGAATCATGAAGTGTGGGACCGGCTATGGCCAAGGCATGGCCGGACGTCCAATGAGCCCGGTCCCATGACACTTTTCCTAATTTTATATTATTTTTCATGATTTTAGGGAAATATCATGAAATCAAGGAGTTTGTTGAAACTAAGGAGTTTTTCTTGAAGTGAAGGAGTTTCCATGAGATGAAGGAAACAAATAATATTAATAATAATAAAATAAGGGCATGTGGGACCGGCTTGGGCATGGTCGGCCGGCTAGGGCCCGGTCCCGTGAGCTTTCCCTAATTTTATGTATTATTTTCATGATTTGAAGGAATTTTCATAATTTGAAGGAAATATCATGAAATCAAGGAATTTCATGGGATCAAGGTAATAAATAATAATATAGTAAAACCTCTGTGTAAGAATATCCTAGGGACCACAAAAAAATATTCTTATAGGGAGGTTATTCTTATATGGAGATCTAACTTGATAAACCATAACAAAAAATTTCATATGTGTATTTGTGTATAATCATGCATATGTATAGGAAACACAAAATATATCTAAGTATATATAAAAACTATTTAAATGAGGATTTTTTTAATAAATTCATGTATATACAAATCTTTTTCATAAAACAATTCACATACATCACAATTATCACACTGAAAATTGACAAATGAAATCAAATGAGTATGAAGATATTCGTATTAAGTTGTGCACAAAAAATCAAAAAATTCATTTTGAATCAAAATGAACTTGTAATATGGTTACAAGAATCTGTTCATATTAAACTTTGATGTATGACCAGTGCTATATATTTAAAATATGATGTCAATTATTTTTATATGGAGGTAGGTTCCTTAAGACGGGACCAGAAAAAATTATGACTTATTCTAATATGGAGTTTATTCTTAAATATAACTGGCCCAAATCAGGACCATAAATTTTTATTTTTATATGGAGTTTATTCCTATATGGTGTATTCCTCCGGAGAGGTTTTACTGTAAAATAATAATAAGGAATGCAAGGTGTGGGACCGGCCACAACTAGGGCATGACCTGCCGGCTAATAAGCTCGGTCCCGTACACCTTTCCTAATTAATTATTATTTCCTTGATGCGAAGGAAACACCATAAAACTGAGGAGTTTCTTTGAAACGAAGGAATTTTGTTCAAATGAGGGAATTTTCATGATATCAAGGAAAATAATAAAAATGTGACATAATATAAAATTGGGCGTGGGACAGTCCACGGCACGACCGGCCGACCGGTGGGCCCAGTCCCCCAGCGCCTTGATTAATATTTTATTATTTATTATTTTCTTCCTATTTTGCATAGGTTCATCGTTCCTTCGTGTTTTGGAATGCTCGTTCGTGCATTCAGGTGCTCGTTAGTGCATTATTGCTGAGTACACTTGCACCATTTTGGTCGGGGCTTACTCGATAGTGCTCAGATGCCCGTGTTCTAAATATTTATTACTAACCCATGGAATTCTGCTGGGAAGAACCATGAATTGAAGTAACGAAATATTATGAAAAACCTAGAATATTTTCCAGGGTTTCAGTTAATGAATCTAATGATTTAGGAATAATTAATTGAGGGCTCTATACTAGTACGATCGTCTAGGAGCGTTAATTATTCAGGAATTGAGTGATATGAGCTTGTTGAAGCGTCATATTTCTTTATAAATAGTCAGGGAAAACATTGTTACATCCTGAAGACGCTATTGCCCTATACTAGCAGGCAAGCTGTCTAGGAGCCGTCCAATCTTTCGATTATGTATAGAAGTAATTACTGAAATTGCTTAGTATTCATGAGATATGCATTGCCTCAGCTGAGAGACTACACATCTACATATACTTTCTGAGAGATAGTATTCTCAGTCAGAGATTCTTGTGGCATGAGCTTTCACTCTTTCGATAAGAGACATGAGCCTCAATACTCATCTGATTGCTGGATCAGGAGCACATACAATTATGGGTTTACGATTTTATCCCTTGTCGAAAATCCACCATCTGCATTAAGTCCCCTGCTTAGTGAGGGACAATCATGTTCCTCAGTCAGCACTGGATGGTGATTTTCCAGTTACAAACAAAATAAGTAATTGAACTTAGTCGTATGATAAGATGTTACCGGATTTTCGACTGCGCGAGCAAACCACGGCTTGAACAAAGATACCAGTGGCACGACAGAGCATCGCCTAATAAGCGTAAATTGGTGTTGAACCACTGATTTTGATGACGGGACCTTGGTCGCTTTAGGATTCATGGGCCGGGCCCAAAAAGGAAATCCTTGTGAAATTAGGTTTTTGGAAAAAAAATTTGACATAAAAGGGAATTAATCTTTTTTTTTTTATTTCACCTTCACACGACTGACCACCACCTTCATCTCTTTATCACCCTCACGTCCGAGCACAGGGGGGAGCAGGAAAAATTCTCGCGCGAAGCTGTTGCATTTTTGCAGATACTAGTTGAGCATTTTGCCATTTGCATGATTCCATCATCTTGTCGAAGTTTGCATCTGGATGATATACTGAAGTAGAATTTTATTGATCTCCTCCATTGCAGCTGTCAAGATGTTAGAGATTGCGGTTTCCTCTAAGGAAGAAAGACCTTCAGGAAGGTTACCCGTGATTGGAATATGCAACAAAGCAACTACATCTTCTAAAGTAATAGTAAACTCTCCCCATCTTCATATGAAGGAATGAGTTGGAATGCACCAACGAGCAAGTAGAGCTACAATACCTCGCGCATCGTGAAAAATGAACAAGTCTCCAGAAGCTTGGGTAGCCCGTATTATCTGTGCATCATGCAACTTGGCTCGAACGCGAGGAAAACCCAGCATATACCTCGCCCATCCAGAAACATTCTCTAAAGGCCGTCGAGAAAGCTTGAATTCAATGATTGATGCAGAAAAATATCCTCGTTCGAGACAGAACCGAATGGTTTCCTGAGGAGTCACCAATTTTTTCTGAGTAACCTCTCTAGGATTTATCAGAAGACGAAATGCTGGAGTTCTGAGACGCTTTTCAGACCCTTGATCCACAAAGAACTCATCCTCTATATTTGGAACATTCTTGATTCCAGGTGTTTCATCTTCCTCTTCGCCAATATAAGTCTCATCCATGCACGTATCGTCCCTGGAGGCATCATTATCTACACATGTATCATCTCTGGAGGCATCATTAGCTTGGGAATCAGACATCCTTGCGAAGTAGCTGTAAGATTCACATAGCAAAGGTTGTTATGCTCATTAGTTAATACACTGGTGGCCGAGGGATACTCCTCTGGAGTGGCCTATTGATGGTACGTTATCTATTGCTGCTTTCTTGTGTTTATGGCTGTCCAGAGATGTATTTGAAGATACTGGAAATTTGTTGAAGCCGTTCGTGATTCCTTTTGTAATTAAGATGGCTCAGGTTGAGCAACTCCCAATAGGTAGTCTGTTCTTGGGTTCTTTGTACTCTAACTTAGACTCCTTGATATAGACTCCAGCATCTCGAATGGTTTTATGAAGATTGAATGCTATGCCAATACAATGTTTCTTCAAGCTTTGATGTGGGAACGTTTCAAGAATTATGCACCTATTCCACGTACCATCTTGCAAGGATTGAATGCTGATGCTCGCCATGTTTTCTCTAAGAAGACCAATGCCAGGATCATGCGCTGGTCCACAAAGCAACCTCGACTCAAGACTCGCTTTATTGATGTGTTAGACCGTGAATCTGAATTCAACTTTCGCCCATGGGTGTCAGTTCCTTCTTATATTTCTCAGTGGACAACTTTCAATGCTGAAGAGAGTATGACTTTGAAATCTGGTGCTGATTTGAGTGACGGCGAGAGATATTTTATGTTGAGTTGCACTCCTGGTCACCTGATTTCAATAATACATGGCGAATTCTTGGTGGAAGAATACAATATTGATAGAGCAGCTCGGAAAATGGGTATGGATAAGTGTGTTCCGATTTTTCGAAGAAGGAAACCATCGTTTGAACAGCTCATGACCCGTTGTAGATGGGGAAAAACGATTTGCTGGTTTTTAAGGAATTGAGGAGACGACCGTACGGAGGATACTCCTCGAACCGAGCGAAATTTTAAACCTCACACAGATGCACCGCTGCAAAGGGGGTGCTTTAGATTCGAGAGATCAATCTGTAGTGCTCCGGCCTAAATCAAGACAATGACCGTTCCAGAGTAAATTCGGTCACAAGAGAGGATGGGTTGATCTGTAGGAGGGAAGCTGAGAAACGTGTGGAATCAATGGTAATCAAAGATTGTGGGTGTGTGAATTTCGAATACGATAATCTCTGAGTGATTGGAATTTCTCAATTGAGAGTAGTTGCTCAATTGATGATACTGATGATGATGATCCTTCAATCATGATTCATAAACTTATTTATATTGCTGGAATTTTATACACCATGATCCCATGAAGTTTGAGAGTTGATGGAATCAAGGAGTGGGGAAGTGGAGATCGTGTTTGAAACCAGTTGCTAAACGTGTGGAGACTTGGTCGATTTTCCACCCACTACCTCGTAAATTCCTTCAACTGATTGCACGACTTGCTCACATTCCATTGTGTGTTTGAACACACGTGCCGTAGACCGCAAGACCAAAACCCTAAGTGATATCCCCCCAAGTGACATGATTGACGTCTCGTGGTTTGTTAGTCAATTGATGACTTCGTGGTTTGATGGGACGATGAGTCCATGTAGTCGTTGAGTTGAACATGATGTTCTGAAACTCGTGAATTGAACATGTCATGAGACAGAGGTATAGTTCTTACGATGAAGTGAGCAAGTATTGCTCATTCGGTGGATCGTTGAATATTGATTGTTGAACCAATACTCCTTGGTTTGAGCAAATATTTATCATCTGAGCAAGTATTGCTCATGTGATGAATTGTTGAATATTTGATCGTCTGAGCATGTGTTGCTCGTCTGATGGATTATTGGGCGTA
The DNA here is from genome assembly GCF_003573695.1 of Papaver somniferum. NCBI lineage: Eukaryota > Viridiplantae > Streptophyta > Magnoliopsida > Ranunculales > Papaveraceae > Papaver > Papaver somniferum. The sequence continues at coordinate 131,428,018 of NC_039364.1, forward strand.
CCAAAATATTAATTAGAATACTGGTCGTTGAACCGAGCATAATTAATAATGTGACCATGAGGTCGTCATAAAATTATTAAGGTTAGAATCTGGAATGATGATCCTTGGATTCAGAAACCCTAATTTGATCAATTGATGATCAATTCATGGTTCGTCAGAATTTCAACCATGGGAGAGGAGGGAGCGATTACATGGGCCGTGGATCAACCATGTAGTGTCCATATGCTCACGTGAGCAAATACGAAGAACTCCTGAAGAGTTGACGATTTGTTGGTGAAAGAATGATTAAATGCTGGCAATCATTTATTCGAAAATGCTCGTCTGAGCCTTAGGTGAGAAAACCTAATTAATTATGACGAGGCGAGGGACCGACCATGGAGTCATGAAACCGGCCCTGGGTTTCCCGTGACCGCCTGACGATCACTTCATGAAAATCCAAAGTGTTTGGGAGAGTTTTGGACCTAATACGAGCAATTGTGCAAATTAGGTCAAAACTGTGAAAATTGATGGGACCGGCTTCCGTGAGCCAAAGAGCCAATCTTGGTCGGTCAAGATAGCGTGCTCGTGTCCCCAAGGCGTCCGCGTCTCAGTCCTGAGAATTTTGATATTTTCTGGCGTGCAATTGAGCATCCATTCGAGAAAATATGCCAAAATTAGGGTTTCGACGAAACTGAGGAAAACACCATGAGATGATGAAAAATAATTATAAAATAAGGAATGAGGAGGCGTGGGACCGCCGTGGTCAAGGCATGGTCGTCCGGTCGTGACCACGGTCCCGTGGTGCCTTTTCCTTAATTTTATAATATTTTGATGATTTTATGAAAAATTCATGAATTTTGAGAAATTTGATGAATTTTGGGTTTCCATGAATTGAAGGAGTTTTCATGAGTTCAAGGAAGCAAAAAATATTAAAATAATAAAACAAGGGCGTGTGGGACCGTGGAAGGCATGGCCGGCCGGCTAGGGCCCGGTCCCACGAGTTTCCCTAATTTTATAATGATTTTTGAAAAATTCATGAATTTTGAGAAATTTGATGAATTTAGGGAGTTTCCATGAATTGAAGGAGTTTTCATGAGTTCAAGGAAGCAAAAAATATTAAAATAATAAAACAAGGGCGTGTGGGACCGTGGAAGGCATGGCCGGCCGGCTAGGGCCCGGTCCCACGAGTTTTCCTAATTTTTTAATATTTTTAGGTATTTTGATGATTTGAGGGAATTTTTCCTAATTTGAGAGAAATACCATGAAATCAAGGAATTTGATGAATTCAAGGAAAACTAATAATAAAAAATAAAACAAAGGGGCGTGTGGGACCGGCTAGGGCATGGCCCGGCCAAGGCCCGGTCCCACAAGTTTTCATAATTTATTTTATTTTATTATTATTTGATGATTTGTGCAAAAATACCATGAAATCAAGGAGTTTTTTCATGAAATTAGAGAAATAATAATAATATAATAATAATAAGGAACCGTGGGTGTGGGGCCGGTTGGGACCAAGGCATGGCCGGTTGGCCAATGGTCACGCCCCACACTCCTTTCCTTAATTTTATATTATTTTTTATGGATTTATGGAAGTACCATGAAACCGAGGAGTTTCCTCAGACGAAGGAATTTGATAAAATGAGAGAATTTTCATCAAATCATGGAAAATAATAAAAATGCATTAAAAATATAAAACTGGCGTGGGATTGACCACGACACGGTCGGTCGGTCGTGTGTCCGTGCTCCCAGCACCCTGGTCAATATTTTTAATTATTTATTATTTTCTTCTCTATTTTGCATAGGTTCATCGTTTCGTTGTATTTTGAAATACTCGTTCGTGCGGTGACTGTTAGTGTATCATCGTTGAATACACCTTCACCATTTGAATCGGGGCTTACTTAGAGGTAGCTCAGACGCCCGGTTGTTGATTATTTACTAATTGTGGAATTCAGTGGAGAATAATTCACAAAACTGAGTAAGATGTTTAATTAATTCATAGGATCAGCTGAGGATTCGACTACGAATTCAGAATAATAAAGTGAGCATTACCATTCCATGGGATCGTAGATTCGACCATAGAATCGAGTAATTAGATTTATCTATTACCATTTATGAGACCAGTTGTGGATTCGATCATGAAATCGGAGTAATGAGATAATATAGTTATTGCTATTCTATGAGATCAAGTGTGGATTCGATCATAGAATCAGAACAATTGTTATTGTCATTCCATGGGACCAGTCGTGGATTCGACCATGGAATAGGCGATTGTAATTAGGAATAATTAACTTTGTGGCTCTATACTAGCAGAGCAAGCTGTCTAGGAGCATTAATTATCCCGATATGAGCTTGCGGTAAGTCATATCCTTTATATAGTCAGGGTAAACTTGTTGTTTGTTCCTGAAGACGTTATCGCTCTATACTAGCAGAGCAAGCTGTCTAGGAGCCGTCCATCTCGTGATGCTATATAGAAATAATCACTGAAAGTATTCAGTATTCATGAGATATGCGTTGTCCAGTCGTGAGACTACATATCTACATGTACTCTGAGAGAAAGTACTCTCCGTTGAGAATTCGATGAGAGACCCGTGTCTCGATACTCACGTCTGATTGCTGAATCAGAGCTTCGTATAATTATGAGTTTACGAATTTAGCCTTTGTCGAAAATCCACCATCTACATTAAGTCCCCTGCTTACTGAGGAAAGCTGTGTTCCTCAGTCAGCATTAAATGGTGATTTTCCGGCCATAAATAATACCAGTAATTGAACTTAGTCGTAAGTTGAGACGTTACCGGATTTAAGAGCATGAGCAAACCACGACTTGATGAAGGCTTCAATGTCATGATTGGAGCGTCTTTGATGAACATAAATTGGTGTTGAACCGCTGGTTTGGACGACGAGTCCGTGGTCGGTTAGGATTCGCGGGTCGGGCCCAATAAGGAAATCCTTAGAAAATTAGGTTTTGGAAATAAAATTGATATAAAAGGAATTAATCCTTTTCTTTTTTTTTATTTTCCCACACCGACAGTGCTTCATCACCTCTCCACCACCTTTACGCACAGCAGAGGAAAAAATTCGTCGGCGCTCCCCGTCCGTCGTCCGATCACCGACCGCCAGTTCCGGCCGGCCGACCAGGTAAGCGCCGATTTTTTTTTTTTTTTTTTTGATGTTGTTCATGTTTTGATGATCATGTTGAATATACATGTGTATATTAGTGTGAGTTTTATGAAAAACCCTCGTTTTTGAAAACGTATGTTCGTTCGATCGTTAGTTTTGTAAACTAACTATAATCCCTGATTTAGGAGAGATTTTTTTTTAGTATATGAACCTAGGTCAGTGATAAAACTTAGTTTATGAGCTTTCATGTGTACCAAGGTTTTATCATAAAAGAAGTGAATTTTCATGAAATCGGAATAATCCTTCGTTTTAAAGACAAATAACGATGACACGAAGGAAAATATGTATGATGAACTTGTGTCCAGTGATAAAATTTTGCTTATGAGCTTTCATGTAAATACAAAACTTTATCATATGTATGAGATGTGAGCTTTCACAATATTTTTTGAAATAAACCTTCGTTTTAAAGACAAATAACGACGATACGAAGGAAAAAATTTTATATATATATATGCAGCCGTGACATATATTGTGTAAAATATGATGATATATTTTATTTGCATGAGTTTTTTTATTAATAAAATTCTTGAGAATTTATGTAAGCAATGTTGCATTAATTGTGTTTTTTTCGAAAAATCAGAAACGTGGGTTTTGAGGAACCTTCGAAGATAGACAATATATTTATGATGAAATATTTTATTGTTGTAAACTTCATAGGTCAGTTGTGTGAATGTTCACATTATGAAAAGTGTCCGTGATTTCATGAAAAATCAGTTTCGAAATTAAATAAAGTTTCTTCGTTTTTTGCAGTTTTCGAAGAGACGAACGATTTTGAGGTGTTAACTCTAGCATTACTATCACTATTGTTAGTGGAAGTATAAAAGGTAAGAGTTAAGAGTTACCATTTTTGCTTGTATTTCCTTGATTTATATCTGGACGGCATACTGAAGTAGAATGTGGGTGAACATTTTAATACTAGCAAAGATGTCCAATTCCCAAGCTGACGACGCCTCGAGGGAAGAGATGTGCGTTGATGATGGTATCTCCAGAGATGAGACATGCATGGATGAAACTTCCGTTGGGGGAGACGAAGACGAAATCCCTGGGATTAAGAATGTCCCGAACATAGATGATGCATTCTTTGAGAAAAAGATATTCCAGGAGCTGAGCAACATTTGAAATCCCCAGTGTATCGTCTTTTGATAAATCCCAGAACTGTTACTCAGAAGAAATTGGTGACTCCTAAGACATTGATTCGATTTTGTCTTGAACGAGGGGTCTTCGCCTCATCAATCATAGAGTTTAAGCTTTCTCGACGACCTTTGGAGAAATTTGCCGGCTGGGCGAGGCATATGTTGGGTTTTCCTCATGTGAGGACTATGCTCGACCAGGCGCAGGTGACGAGAGCTATTCAAGCTTCTGGAGAGTTGTTCATTTATCATGACGCAAGTGGTATTGTGGCTTTTGCTCGCTGGTGCATTCCCACTCACACTTTCATATGTAGATGGGGAGAGTTTACCATTACCTTGGAAGACGTGGCGGCTCTGATGCATCTCCCGATCACGGGCAATCTTCCTGGGGATCTTTCAGATGAGGAGACCGTCGTTTCTCATGTCTTGACAGCTGCAATGGAGAAAGCGAATAAGGCTGGTAGTAAAGGATGCTATGCTTCCTGGTTGACACACTGGTGGCCCAAAGACGAGGTTTCTGATAAACCCATCGACGGTATGTTACCCATTGCTGCTTTCTTATGTTTATGGTTGTCCAGAGACGTTTTTGAAGACAGTGGAAACTTGTTGAAGCCTTTTGTGATTCCCTTTGCTATTAAGATGGCTCAAGGTGAGCAACTTCCGATAGGTAGTTTATTCTTAGGCTCCTTGTATTACAACCTGGACTCCTTGATTATAGACTCCAGTGTGTCGAACGGCTCTATGAAGATTGAGTGTTATGCCAACACGATGTTTCTTCAAGCTTTGATGTGGGAGCATTTTAAGAATTATGCACCTACTCCACGTAATGTTCTGCAAGGACCGAATACTGATGCGCGCCATACTTTCCCTGAGAAAGATAATGCTAGGATCATGCGTTGGTCCACAAGCAGCCTCGTTCTAAAATACGTTTTATTGATGTGTTAGATGAAGAATCTGAGTTCAATTTTCGCCCGTGGGTGTCAGTCCCTGATTATGTTTCTCAGCCGATGACTTTCAATACTGGAGAAGGCACGAGTTTGACGTCTGGTGCGCATCTGAGTGATGGCGAAAGATCTTTCATGTTGAGTTGCACTCCTGGTCATTTGCTATCAGTCACGTTTGGAGAGCTTTCAGTGGAGGAGTATAATTGATAGAGCAGCTCGACAAATGGGTATGGATCAGTGTGTTCCAACCATACGGAGGAAGCCATCAGTTGAGCAACTCAGGACTCATTTGGATCATACTCACGTGGAAGGGAGTAGCTACTGGTTTCCTGGTTCTGATAGATTCGCCTATGTAACCCCAGGTTATGTAGAATTCTGGGATAACAACTTGGGCGTTTGCGTGCTTTGTAAGATTTCCCAGACCTCCATTCAAGGATCTTCCTTCGGCTGAGATGATTTCCAGTCGACCAAGATTGAAGTATCTTTCTGGTGATAAACGAAAGTCGTCTCCAGGATGCTCTCAGGTATGTTTTTCATATAATCTTCACGAAATTATAAGAACTGTATTCTGATTATATTACTGGATTTCACCACAGGACGGTCGTAATATACGACCTCGAATCGGTGTAGATTTCTCAGAGACTGAGGCGGTTATTCATGGCGGAGAAGGCAGGCATAAAGGTTATAAGTTGTTACCCAATACCGTAAAGTCCCCAGTTGGTGCTTTGGTGAGTTCCCAATATTTCTCACCGTGACTTTCATTGCTATTAACATTAGAATCATGAAGCCAATGTTGTTAATTTTGTTGCAGAATTTTACTCCATCGAGTCTTGAAGGTCTTCAATTTTCTGCTACTGAACAAGCAATCGCTGATTTGAGTGACGAAGAAACTGTAAGTATTTCTTCACATGTTCAAATGTGGTGCTTCATAGATGAAAATATTGATTGTAAGGACGTGTACAGGAGGATGTCGTCATGGAGATGGAGAATTCTGGAATCAATCATCCTCTGGGAATGGGAATGGAGGTAATTCCCAAGATTCGGAGCCGGATGGAAGTGATGTTCCTCTTGTCGTTGATGTGGACTTTCCAACCCCTTGGACACTTTGGAGACTCCTCAAGTAAGTATATATCCTGTAATTCTTCATAGAAGTATAAAAGTGCTGACTTGTGAATGAATGAATGAAACCCATGTGAATATATGAAAACTTAGTCGAATTTCGTCGTCAGAAAATTCAGAACCCAGCTTTTTAAGAAACGCTGTAGAATCTTCGTCCGGAGTCGGATTTTGATGATCTGCATGTGCAAATTCAAGCCGGAAAATTTCCAAGCTTTAGCAAAAGCTTTTTAAGTTTTGAGCACGTTCAGAGCCTGAAAAAGGCGAAATAGTAAACTTCCAGGAGACTTCCAGAACTTTTTCAGATTGCGCATCACTTAATTTTGGCCACATACTCTCGTTCATCGGATTGTCATGAAATTTTGACATGTCATAGAGGACATCCATACGAAGAGAATGGCATATGACCCATCCTCGGATTCCTTGTAGATTGCTCCCAGTTCGTCTCCTAGTACAGTGAGAGTTCATTTTCTTCAGACGACTCATCGTAAAATGTGTTTTCATGACTTTCATGTTATTTGCTCGTGCCTTGAATGTAGTATGATGAACCTTGATGATGTTGCCTTGCTGGTATACTGTGTTTCATAATCTCCTTTGGATTCGTGACTCTAACCTCATGTAATCTTCGTATTAGGTGCTAAATACCGAAGTTGAGGATACTGGAGCCAACGATGATAACCTAACCATTCCGGAGTTATTGATGAAGAGACAACCATCCCTGTATTTCAAGGCCATGAGAAGGTCGCTACTGCTGTTATGGAAACCCAGATGGTTGTTGCCTCAGTGATAGAAGAAACCGAGACAGCAGCGGAGAATACCGAAGGAACTGTTGCTTTAGTCGTGGGAGCCACTCCAGTGACCGAGAACCGTATAATAGTGTATGAATATCCAACTGCAGGGGTCGCTTTCGATCCTCCCTTTAACACTTCACTCCCGTATCATGAACTGGTCGGTGGATTCAGCGTTCCCATTGGACATGCACGCTTGTATGAGACGATATGGAAGAAGTTCGGCCATATGATCGTTGACAGGAACCCTGGGCGTGCTTACGCTTTAATCATGCAAGTAGGCGTTATCTTGCGTGTCGTGAGTGATATGCATACGAGACCCAGGAATACCGTGACTCCAGATATACTCTTTGATTGGGAGTTTAACTTGGAGAATTCAGAAAGACTTGGCCTCAACGTGAAATGGCTTCGTAAGCAAATAAACGTTATCAAGGATTCATGTGAGAAGAACATACCCTTTCCGAACGATGCTGTGAAGGAGAAGGAGGACAAGATTTCCAAGCTGACCGAGGAGTTGAACAAGGAGAGGGCGGCTTTGCAAATCTTGAAGGATGCTGATGAGCGAAATCCTTTTCTTGCTGATCTCTTGAACTTATGAATTTCTGAGAGATGTGAGGTTTATACTTGGGTTTTTGATATTTAGATGGTTTTGGATTGACTGATGGTTGAGGATTTTCTTGTAGATTTGATAGAGATTTTCTTTTACGAAATATGAACTGAATTTTGATAAATTGCTGAATTCAAATACTGATTGCAAGTATTGCAAATGTTTTGGAGGAATTGAAATACAAATGAAAGAAAATCCTAAATGTTAAATCCCAACACCATGAGTGCTTCAAACGCCCAATACCTTAAATGTCTAATAATTTCAGATAAACGCCTTGAGCCAATTTTCGTGAATTACTGGTAGGGTTCTGCCATCTATGTTGGTCAATTTGTAGTATCCTCCGGCCACGGATTCAGTGGCCATGAATGGTCCTTCCCAATTGGAGTTTCTTGTAGAATGAAGACCGCGCTGAACTTCTTTGAGAACCAGGTCCCCTTCATGAAACTTGTTAGGCTTGGTCGATCGTGCCTTGAATATCTTCCGCTGATTCGGAATTCCCTGTTTGATGGAATTCCTCGATTGTGTCCCGTATGGAAACTCGCGCGGAAGAGAGTATCCAGCATAGTGTTGATCATGCTTAGCCAAGTCTTCATCAATAAACCTCTCGATGGAGTGACCGATTTGAAGAAGTTCTGAACCCAACCATTGAGTGTAATATTGCTGAGGTAAAGTCACCCACTCGTAGCTTTTGATGACTGCTAAATTATTCATGGGAAGAAGTCCCTGGACCATAGTAGCGTATTTGAACATTGGTAATATTGGAGCAAGAGGAGGAATAAGACTTGCCTGAGCTCGAAACCTTCTGACAAAGGTGTGTGGATTATCTCCAAGTTCCTGCGTAAGTCCCATCAGAGTTTTTATTTCTTCCAGATGCTCAAACGGTGGTGCGTCCTCTGCTTCGTCTTCCGACTCGGAATCCCTGTCGATGACAGGATGTGTTGAAGGCATCGTTGTCCTTTCAGCATGAATCCAAGTTCTCCCAAGGACCATGTCGTATCCAGGGTCTTCCCGGATTATGAAAAACTTGGCCTCAGTGCAGATCGATCTTTCCGTAATTTTGAGAGTGATGAAGACGTATGCGTTTATGGAGATTCCTTCGCGGTCCCTGATTGCTATGGGAGCATGGGTGGATTCCCGTCGAGTAATACCAGCAGCTCTGAAGGGATGATGTTGACGGCGGTACCAACATCGATGAACGCCCTCTTGAACTCATTTCCTTTAATGTGCACTGTGGTGAGCAGTCCCCAGTTATACATTTCTGTGTCGGTGGCTGAAGGTACGGTGGTAGTCTCTTGGATCAGCGGACGTCTTCCGGACACGATGTGGTTCAGTACAACAAACATGTCTTTCCTTTGAGATTTCGAAAGATACAACAGCTCGCAGACATGTTCGATCAGATATTGGACCGTTTCCTTGACAGGAGGTTCGGAGATGGTAAAAGTTCTGACTGGGAGGGGGTTTTTGTGCACCCCTTCAGTCCCCAGGTTGAGCTCTCCTGATTCGACCTTTTCTTTGAATATGCGTTACAAAATTTTGCAATCACTCGTGGGATGGATGGCGTATCTATGGAAGCGACAATACCGAGGATTTCCCATGGCCTATTCAGTTGGTTCCTTCTTGACATAAGGCAATTTGATTGTCGTCTTGAATCCAGGCATCGAGTAGTTCATTAACTTCTTCCATTGAACAGGGAAAATCGGGTGCTTCTGGATCTTTCGTATGCTGAGGAGGGATTTTCGAATTCTCCTTCTTGTGTGTCTTTGAAGGGGTGGAGGAAGTCTGCTTGTGTCGTGGTTCTTCTTTTCGCTTACTCCCTTCCGCGACAACATTTTTTGAAGGTTGCAGGTTATACTGCTTGTTAATCAGACGCCTGCTTCCTCGAGTGTCTTTCGAATCTTCAGTCTTTGTAGACTTTGCTCTTTCCAAAAGAGCGGGTGCAGTGGTTTCCGACCTCTTTGCATATTCGTGAAGTTCTGAGAAAGTCTGGAATCGAAGGTTTTCTATCAAGGCCCTGTAGACCGGGAGCATGCCATTGATGCACAAGTCCACCAGTTGTTGCTCCGTGACGTTTTTGGGTCATGACAATCCAGGGCTTGGACTATGAACCTTTTCACATAATCATTGGGATTTTCACTGACCCTATGAAACATTCTTCCAAGGTCGGAGAGGGTGACTTGTTCTGACACGAAGAAGTATTTCCTGTAAAATGCGTTAACCATTTCTCCCCAATTGTTGATGGTCCCTGGTGTGATGTTGTTATACCAGGTGTATGCGCTGCCTTTCAGAGATTTTGTGAATTCCTTGAGACGGACGACATGATTATGTTCATGTTCTCCCAAGGCTTCGAGAAAACGAGAGACATGTTCCCGAGCATTGCCAGTTCCATCATACAAGGTGAAAGTTGGAGAAACGTAACCTTTGGGGAGTGGAATCCTCTGCGTAGCGGAAGGATAAGGAGGTTGATGATGATGGTCATGCGATGTCTTGCCTTTTCCATGGTTCTCCAAAAGGTGCTCTGGATCCTCGCGACTGATGAAATTCGATGATCCCTTCGCTGATGAGTTGTCTGCAGCAGTTTTGTGGACTTTTTCGTCTTCTATTGTATGGATTGGAATTACTTCAGGACCGTCGTCTGAGGATTTCTCCTTCTCCTTTCCCTTCTCTTGAGTCTTCTCTAACATCTTGTCAGTAAGAGTTTTGAGATAATTATACAGCTCCTTCTGTGTAGCAGCCATGTCAGTCTGGTTCTTTGCAAGAGTCTCATGCGCTTTGATAAGATCAGCAATAGTAGGCGGTGGATCTCCTATGACTTCTTGAGGGTGTCGTCCGGACAGTGGATGACCTTCGGCGTGAGGAGGAGTAGTGTCACCACCATCAGTGTTGGAGGTCGGAATTGTCTCCGGGATATTCCGATTGTTGTTGTTGCTACTGCTAGCACGGTTTGTGTTAGGATTCGTAACTGATCCTGACCTGAGATCAATCCATCTTATGAAATTGTGAGATTTCAACCGAGAGAATGATCTCCCACTGTGGTCGCCCATCTGCAGATGGGGAAAAAAGATTTGCTGGTTTTTAAGGAATTGAGGAGACGACCGTACGGAGGAGACTCCTCGAACCGAGCGAAATGTTAAACCTCACACACATGCACCGCTGCAAAGGGGGTGCTTTAGATTCGAGAGATCAATCTGTAATACTCCGGCCTAAATCAAGACAATGACCGTTCCAGAGTAAATTCGGTCACAAGAGAGGATGGGTTGATCTGTAGGAGGGAAGCTGAGAAACGTGTGGAATCAATGGTAATCAAAGGTTATGGGTGTTGAATTCCGAATACGATAAGCTCTGAGTGATTGAAATTGCTCAACTGAGAGTAGTTGCTCAATTGATGAGTTCATGATCTCGTGTTGTCGATGAGACGTGAGATTGATGATACTGATGATGATGATCCTTCAATCATGATTCAGAGACTTATTTATATTGCTGGAATTTTAGACACCATGATCCCATGAAGTGTGACAGTTGATGGAATCAAGGAGTGGGGAAGTGGAGATCGTGTTTGAAACCAGTTGCTCAACGTGTGGAGACTTGGTCGATTTTCCACCCACTACCTCGTGAATTCCTTCAACTGATTGCACGACTTGCTCACATTCCATCGTGTGTTTGAACACACGTGCCATAGACCGCCAAACCAAAACCCTAAGTGATATCCCCCCAAGTGACACGATTGACGTCTCGTGGTTTGTTAGTCAATTGATGACTTCGTGGTTTGATGGGACGATGATTCCATGTAGTAGTTGAGTTGAACATGATGTTCTGAAACTCGTGAATTGAACATGTCATGAGACAGAGGTATAGTTCTTACGATGAAGTGAGCAAGTATTGCTCATTCGGTGGATTGTTGAATATTGATTGTTGAACCAATACTCCTTGGTTTGAACAAATATTTATCATCTGATCAAGTATTGCTCATGTGATGAATTGTTGAATATTTGATCGTCTGAGCATGTGTTGCTCGTCTGATGGATTATTGATGGCGTACCAAAAATATTAATTAGAATACTGGTTGTTGAACCGAGCATAATTAATCAAATTAATGACCATGAGGTCGTCATAAAATTATTAAGGTTAGAATCTGGAATGATGATCCTTGGATTCAGAAACCCTAATTTGATTAATTGATGATCAATTCATGGTTCGTCAGAATTTCAACCATGGGACGAAGGAGGGAGCGATTACATGGGACCGTGGATCAACCATGTAGTGTCCATATGATCACGTGAGCAAATACGAAGAACTCCTGAAGCGTTGACGATTTGTTGGTGGAAGAATGATTAAATGCTGGCTTAATCATTTATTCAAAAATGCTCGTCTGAGCCTTAGGTGAGAAAACCTAATTAATTATGACGAGGCGAGGGACCGACCATGGAGTCATGAAACCGGCCCTGGGTTGTCCCGTGACCGCCTGACGATCACTTCATGAAAATCCAAAGTGTTTGGGAGAGTTTTGGACCTAATACGAGCAATTGTGCAAATTAGGTCAAAACTTGTGAAAATTGATGGGACCGACTTTTGTGAGCCAAAGAGCCAATCTTGGTCGGTCAAGATAGCGTGCTCGTGTCCCCAAGGCTTCCGCGTCTCAGTCCTGAGAATTTTGATATTTTCTGGCGTGCAATTGAGCATCCATTCGAGAAAATATGCCAAAATTAGGGTTTCGACGAAACTGAGGAAAACACCATGAGATGATGAAAAATAATTATAAAATAAGGAATGAGGAGGCGTGGGACCGCCATGGTCAAGGCATGGTCGGCCGGTCGTGACCACGGTCCCGTGGTGCCTTTTTCTTAATTTTATAATATTTTGATGATTTTATGAAAAATTCATGAATTTTGAGAAATTTGATGAATTTTGGGAGTTTCCATGAATTGAAGGAGTTTTCATGAGTTCAAGGAAGCAAAAAATATTAAAATAATAAAACAAGGGCGTGTGGGACCGTGGAAGGCATGGCCGGACGTCTAGAGCCCGGTCCCACGAGTTTTCCTAATTTAATAATGATTTTATGAAAAATTCATGAATTTTTAGAAATTTGATGAATTTTGGGAGTTTCCATGAATTGAAGGAGTTTTCATGAGTTCAAGGAAGCAAAAAATATTAAAATAGTAAAACAAGGGCGTGTGGGACCGTGGAAGGCATGGCCGGCCGGCTAGGGCCCGGTCCCACGAGTTTCCCTATCTTTTTTTATTTGTAAGTATTTTGATGATTTGAGGGAATTTTTCCTAATTTGAGAGAAGTACCATGAAATCAAGGAATTTGATGAATTCAAGGAAAACTAATAATAATAAAATAATAAAACAAAGGGGCGTGTGGGACCGGCTAGGGCATGGCCGGCCGGCCGGCCAAGGCCCGGTCCCACAAGTTTTCATAATTTATTTTATTTTATCATTATTTGATGATTTGTGCAAAAATACCATGAAATCAAGGAGTTTTTTCATGAAATTAGAGAAATAATAATAATAATAATAAAATAATAAGGAACCGTGAGTGTGGGGCCGATTGGGACCAAGGCATGGCCGGTTGGCCAATGGTCTCGCCCCACACTCCTTTCCTTACAGTACCATGAAACGAGGAGTTTCCTCAAGACGAAGGAGATTTGATAAAATGAGAGAATTTTCATCAAATCATGGAAAATAATAAAAATGCATTAAAAATATAAAACTGGCGTGGGATTGACCACGACACGGTCGGTCGGTCGTGTGTCCGTGCTCCCAGCACCCTGGTCAATATTTTTAATTATTTATTATTTTCTTCTCTATTTTGCATAGGCTCATCGTTTCGTTGTATTTTTGAAATATTCGTTCGTGCGGTGACTGTTAGTGTATCATCGTTGAATACACCTTCACCATTTGAATCGGGGCTTACTTAGAGGTAGCTCAGACGCCCGGTTGTTGATTATTTATTACTAATTGTGGAATCCAGTGGAGAATAATTCACAAAACTGAGTAATAAAATGTTTATTATTAATTCATAGGATCAGCTGAGGATTCGATTACGAATTCAGAATAATAAAGTGAGCATTACCATTCCATGGGATCGTAGATTCGACCATAGAATCGGAGTAATTAAGATTTATCTATTACCATTTATGAGACTAGTTGTGGATTCGATCATGAAATCGGAGTAATGAGATAATATAGTTATTGCTATTCTATGAGATCAAGATGTGGATTCGATCATAGAATCAGAAAAATTGTTATTGTAATTCCATGGGACCAGTCGTGGATTCGACCATGGAATAGGAGCGATTGTAATTAGGAATAATTAACTTTGTGGCTCTATACTAGCAGAGCAAGCTGTCTAGGAGCATTAATCATCCCGATATGAGCTTGTCGGTAAGTCATATCCTTTATATAGTCAGGGTAAACTCGTTGTTTGTTCCTGAAGACGTTATCGCTCTATACTAGCAGAGCAATCTGTCTAGGAGCCGTCCATCATGTTATGCTATATAGAAATAATCACTGAAAGTATTCAGTATTCCTGAGATATGCCGTTGTCCAGTCGTGAGACTACATATCTACATTGTACTCTGAGAGAAAGTACTCTCTGTTGAGAATTCGATGAGAGACCCATGTCTCGATACTCACGTCTGATTGCTGAATCAGAGCTTCGTATAATTATGAGTTTACGAATTTAGCCTTTGTCGAAAATCCACCATCTACACCCGTTTAGACCGCACACATGTGGAAGGGAGTGAATACTGGTTCCCTATCTCTGAGCGAATTACATATGTAACTCCAGGTTACATAAACTTTTGGGATCAACAACTCGGGCGTTTACTCGATTTCGTGTCGGTTGATCAACCTTTGGTGAAGGAGCCTCCTTCTGCTGAGATGATTGCTACTCGACCAAGACTGAAGCATTTCCCTGGTGGTGATAAACGGAAAACATCTCCAGGATGTTCAAAAGTAAGTATTCTTTGTGTAATTTTCATAAAATTATGATAATTGTGTTTTGATTATTGCATCAAAATTTTCCACAGGACGGTCGTAACGTAAGACCTCGAATCGATGTAGACCTCTCAGAAACTGAAGCAACTATTCATGGTGGAGAAGGTAGGAATAAGAATTATAAGATGTTACCTAACACCATATAGTCCCCAGTGATTTCTTTGGTGAGTTGTCGATATTTCTTTCACCATGCCCTCTTCTCATCCGTGTAATTAGGATCGCAAAACCAATGTTTGTTACTTTGTTATAGAATTTTACTCCATCAAGTATTGACGGTCTTCATTTCTCTTCCGTTGGGCAAACAGTTTCTGGTTTGAGTGAAGAAGAGGTCGTAAGTATTTCTTCATATATACAATTATGATGCTTTGTAGACAAAATGATAATTGTCGAGAATATGTCCAGGAGGATATCGCCATGGAGGTGGAGATTACTAGTGATGTTCGTTCATCATTGGAAAATGGCGATAAAGAAAATTTTCAGAGCTCAAAACCGAAAGAAAGTGACGGTGCTCTTGGTGTTGATGCGGGTAATTCAGGTTCTCCGAACGCTTCAGAGAGAACCACCCAAGTAAGTATTTCCCTTACATTAAATCTATAGGAGAATAAAATTCCTGATTTATGAATGGGTGAATGAGAATTCATGTATATATAAGAAAAGTTTTGCCCAAATACGTCACCAGAAATTTCAGCTCTCAGCCCTTTAGCAAAAATGTTGTATAATCTTCATACGATGTAGGATTTTCACAATCTACCCATGTATCCTTATGCCCAGGAAATTTCCAAGCTTTAACAAAGAATCTTTTAGAGTTTTGAGAAATTTTAGGAGGTGAAATCAGCGAAATAGTAAACTTCCAAGAGACTTCCAGAAAATTTTCAGCTGTCATGTAGTCCGATGTTTTGACTACATCGTTTTGCTCGTTCATCCGATTGTTATGAAATTTTGATATGTTGTAAATAACATCCATACAAATAGAATGGTATATAACTCAGACTTATATTCTTCACCAATTTCTCCCAGTTTGTCGTTTTGTATAGGGAAGTGTAAAATCTTCTCAGACGAGCTTGTGGTAAAACGTGTTTTTGTGACTTTCACGTTATTTGCTGATGTCTAGCATGTAAAATGAAGAAATTAAGTATAATTAGTTCACTTTCATGCCAAACTTTATGATTTAATTTGGTTTCATGCTTGGATGATCCTAATCGCATGTAATCTTCGTATTAGGTGTCAAATACCGAAGTTGAGAATGAAGGAGCTAATAATGATAACTCGAGCAAACCTGGGGTTATTGATGGAGATACAACCATATCTGAACTTCAAGGCCATGAGAGGGTTATCACTGATGTTGAGGCTTCAATAGTTATTGCTTCAGTGGCGGAAGAAGTTGAACCACGAGTAGAAGAAACTGTTGCCATGACTGTGGAAGTTGCTCCAGTAATCGAGAATCGTATAGTAGTGCATGAATACCCGAGTGTAGGGATTGCTTTTGACCCTCCATTTGATGCATCACTCCCATATCACGAACTGGTTGGTGGATTCAGCGTTCCTATTGGATATGTCGGCTTGTACGAGAAGATATGGAAGAAATTTGGTCACATCATCGTTACCAGAGATCGCAAGCGTGCTTATTCTTTAACAATGCTAGTAAGTGTTATCTTGCGTGTTGTAAGTGATATATGCGCTTGGGCCAGAAATACTGTTACTCCAGATGTACTCTTTGATTGGGAGTTCAACTTGGAGAATTCTGAGAGACTTGGCTTCAACGTGAAGTGGATTCGTAAGAAGATAAATGCTACTAAAGAATCATGTGAGAATAACATACCCTTTCCCAATGCCACTGTGATGGAGAAGGAGGACAAGATTGCCAGACTGACTGAAGAGCTGAACATGGAGAAAGCGGCCTTACAAGTCTTGGAAGATACAAAGGAGCAAAAGTCTTTCTTTGGTGATTTTCTTTGATTTCTTTTCATAATCTATTGAACTTCTGAACTTCTGAGAGATGTGAGGTTTTATTTCTGGTTTTGATTAGTTTTGGATAAATAGATGATTGAGGATTTTTTGGGTTTGATAGAGATTTTCTTTAAGTAGACTGAATTTTGATAAATTGCTGAATTTAAATTACTGAATGCAAGTAGTGCAAAAATTTTGGAGGAATTGAAATAAAATGAAAGAAAATTCTAAACGCCAAATATTTGGGGTGTTCGTGCCTTGAACATCCAATACCTCGAATATCCAAAACCTTAAACATCAAAGGCCTTGAGCCCATTCTCGTGTATTATGTCCACAGTCTCCTTGTTGTTCATGTTGATTAATTTGTAATATCCACCAGTAACAGACTTAGAGATCATAAAAAGGTCCTTCCCAGTTGGAGTTCTTTGCAGAATGAAAGTTACGCTTAGTTGCTTTGAGAACTAAATCTCCTTCCTGGAATTTGTTAGACTTGATCATCCGTGCCCTGAATATCTTCTGTTGGTTTGGGATTCTTCTTGCAGTGGGATTCCATATTGTTGAAGTCTTCCAACCTTGCGACACATGTGGACATTCATGCAAAGGAAAATATTTGGGATACTGTTTGTCGAATTCAACCATTATTTCAGCAATGACTGTATTAGTGAGGTGTTCGATTCAGAGAGGTTATCCACTCATAGCATTTTGTAATAGCTAAGTTGTTGGTGGAGTGAAGCCCTCGGACCAAATAAGCATATTTGAAAACTGATGATATGGACACATGAGGAGGAATAAGACTTGACTGAGTACGAAATGTTTTGATGAAAGCATTTGCATTTTCTTCAGGCTTTTGTGTTGGCCCTGTCAAGGCTTTGACCTCCTCCAGATACTCGAACGGTGAAATATCTTCTTTTTCTTCTTCTGAATCAGAAGTTTCCTCAACGGAGAAGTGTGCAATCGAAGGTGTAGGTGTTAACTTTCCAGCATGAATCCACGTACGCCCTAAGATCATATCATATCTTGGATCTTCTCGGATTATGTAAAACTTTGTTTCTGTTCAGGCTGAGTTTATGTTCACCTTGAGAGTAATATGGCCATAAGCCTCTCTGGGCATTCCTTCATGATCCATAATTGATGCTGGAGCATGAATGGCTTCTTGTCGTGTGATACCGGCAGCTCTGGGAGTTTTTAGAGGGATAACATTGACAGCAGTGCCGACATCAATCAATGCTCGTTTGAATTCGTTTCCCTTGAGATGGACTATGGTGAGAAGTTCTCAGTCGTACATTTCTTCGTCTGTTGTTGACGTCGGTTCAGGAAATGCCTCTTGAATCAACAAACGATTCCCTGACACGATGTAATTCAATGCAGCAAACATGTCTCCTCTTTGAGCCTTTGATAAGTATAGCAATTCGCAGGCATGCTCGATTAAGGATTGAACTACTTCCTTGACAGGCAGTTCAGAAAGAGTGAAGGTTATGACTGGGAGAGGATCTCTGTGTACTCATTCAGTCCCCAAGTTAAGCTCTCCTGATTCATTCTTTTCCTTAAATATGCGCTTCAAATATTTACAATCACTTGTGGGATGGTTGACGAACCTATGAAAGCGACAGTAACGAGGATTTTCCATGGCCTCTTCAATTGGTTCTTTCTTGACATATGGAAACTTGATTGTGTCGTCTTGAACCCAGGCATCTAGTAGTTCAATAACCTCTTCAATGGAAAAGGGGAAGTCAGGTGCCTCTGGATCAGCTTCTGTGTGTTGAGCGGGAACTTGCGTATTATCCTTCCTCTGCGCCTTTGAAGGAGTTGAGGAAGTATGCTTGCGTTGTGGCTCGGATTTTCGTTTTCCCCCTTCTGCAAAAGTGTTTCTGAAAGGTTGGAGGTTGTGTTGTTTGTTGATAAAACGTCTTCTACCTCGAGTCTCCCGTGGTTCTTCGGTTTTTGTAGTTTTAGCCCTCTTCAGTAAAGCAGGTACAGTAGTTGCCGACCTCTTAGCCGCTTCATGAATTTCAGAGACAGTCTGGAACCTGAGATTTTCCAGTAAAGCCCTATAGACTGGAATCATTCCGTTGATGCATAAGTCCACAAGTTGCTGTTCTGTGACATTTGGATCATGGCAGTCCAAATCTTGAACTTTGAACCTTTTCACATAATCGTTAGGATGTTCGTTGCTCCTTTGAAACATCCTTCCGAGATCAGAGAGGGTGATTTGCTCTGAAACGAAGAAATACTTTTTGTAGAAAGCATTAACCATTTCTCCCCAACTCTTGATACTTCCTGGTGCGATGTTGTTGTACCAGGCATATGCTCTGCCTTTCAGAGACTTTGAAAATTCCTTCAGTCGGACAGTATGGTTGTGCTCATGTTCACCCAATGCTTCCAAGAATCGAGAGACATGTTCTCGAGCGTTGCCCGTTCCATCATAAAGGGTGAATGTTGGAGAGGTGTAACCTTTTGGCAGAGGAATCCTTTGCGTAGCAGCAGGGTATGGAGGTTGGTGACGGTGGACAGAAGACGTCTTGTCTTTTCCACGATCCTCCAAAAGGCGTTTCAGGTCTTCACGAGTGATAAAACTGGATGGTTCTTTCGCTGGTGGATTGTCTGTAGCCTTAGGGATTTCTTCATCATCTACTACATGGATCGGAATGACCTCGGGATCAGCATATGAAGATGTTTCTTTAGCTTTTCCTTTCTCCTGAGTTTTCTCTGACATCTTGTCCGTAAGAGTCTTGAGATAATTGCATAGTTCCTTCTGAGTAGCAGCCATGTCAGTCTGATTTTTGGTAAGAGTCTCCTGCACCTTCATGAGATCACCAATGGTAGGTGTATTTTTTCTGATTTCTTCAGGACACCGACCAAATAGTGGATTGTTGATGGCGCCAGTATCGTCACTTGCAGGGTTGATCACCGGAGAACTTGGAGGAGTAGTAGTGGCAGGTTGCACTGGAGGAGTGGTAGTGGCAGGTTGCGCCGGAGGAGTAGTAGTGGCAGGTTGCACCGGAGGAGTGGTGTTGGCAGTACCACTAGAGCTTGCAATATTGGGGTCGGGTGTTGAACCCAGATTGGTAACTGAACCAGAACTAAGACCAACCATCTTTGTGAGAATTGAGATTGCAACCGAGAGAATGATCTCCCACTGTGGTCGCCAATCTTTAGATGGGGAAAAACAATTTGCTGGTTTTTACGGAATTGAGGAGACGACCGTACGGAGGAGACTCCTTGAACCGAGCGAAATGCTTAACCTCACACAGATGCACTGCAAGAAGGGAGTGCTTTAAGTTCGAGATATCAATCTGTAGGACTCCGGCCTAAACCAAGACAATGGTCGTTCCAGAGTCAATTCGGTCACAAGAGAGTATGGGTCGATCTGTAGGAGGGAAGCTGAGAAATGTGTGAGATCAATGGTGATCGGAGAATGTATGTGTGTTGTGCATTCTGCGTGAAGAAATAAGATAAGTTCTGATTGATTGAATTTGCTCTGTTGAGAGTAATTGCTCAGACGTTGAGATGTTAATCTCTTTGTTGTCTGTTTGACGCAAGATTGTCCTGTTTTCAATCATGATTCAGAGACTTATTTATATTGCTAGAATTGTAAACACCTTGATCCCACGAAGTGTGACAGTTGCTGGAGTCAAAGAGTGGGGAAGTGGAAATCGTGTTAAAACCAGTTGCTCATTGTGCGGAGACTTGGTTGATTTTCTACCCACTACTTTGCTAACTCCTTCAACTGATTGCACGACTTGCTCACATTCTCATCGTGCGTATGAACACACGTGTCGTAGACGGCCAGACCAAAACCCTAGTTAATATCCCCCCATGTAACATGATTGATCTCTCGTGATTGTGGAGTCTGCAAGGCAGACGTGTATTTAGTTAGTCAGTTGCTGACTTCATGGGACGATGAGTCCTTGTATTGCTGAGTCGAACGTCATTTGCAAATGTTCTAAGACTCATAAATCGAACGTGTCTGTTGAGACAGAGGTATAATTCTCGAGTAAATGTTGATAGTTAAAGTGAGCAAATATTGCTCATTCGATGGATTGTTGAATATTGATAGTTGAACCAATATTCCTTAGTCTGAGCAAATATTGCTCATCTGAGCAAATGTTGCTCGTTTGATGAATTATTGGTAACAGAACCAAATAAAATATTAATTTAGAATACTGAACCGAGTATAATTAATTAAAATGTTGATCACGGGATCAACGTAAAATTATTAGCGTTTGAATCTGGAAGTATGAACCTTGGATTCGAAAACCCTAATTTCGATCAATTGCTGATCAATTGATGATTTATTGAAAATCAACCACGGAGTGAAGGAGGGACTGGCTACATGGGATGATGAGTCGACCATGTAACGCCCAGATACTCTAGTGAGCAAAATACCAAAGTCTCTTGAAGACCAGTTGGTGAAAAGATGATCAAATGCTGGTTTAATCATTTATTGAAATAATGTTCGTCTGAACCTTAGGTGATAAAACCTAATAAATTATGAAGAGATGAAAGACCGACCAAGGGGTCATGAAACCATCCCTGGTTGGTCACGAGATCGATTGACGATCGTTTTATCAAATTCCAAAATTGTTTGGAAGAGTTTTAACATAATATGACCAAATTAGGTCAAATGATGAAAGTAAGTGGGATCGGCCTCTTGCAAGCCAAAGAGCCAACCTTGGTCGGTCAAGGTAACATGCTCACGTCGCCAGAGTGTCCGTGTCTCAGTCTTGAGAATTTTGATATTTTCTGATGTGCGTTTGAGTAACATTTTGAGAAAATATGAAAAAATCAAGGATTTTGCTGAAACTGAGGAAACTTCATGATATGAAGGAAATAATAATAATAAAATGAAGGAATCATGAAGTGTGGGACCGGCTATGGCCAAGTCATGGCCGTCCAGCCAATGAGCCCGGTCCCGTGGCACTTTTCCTAATTTTATATTATTTTCATGATTTTAGGGAAATATCATGAAATCAAGGAGTTTGTTAAAACTAAGGAGTTTTCCTTGAAGTGAAGGAATTTCCATGAGATGAAGGAAACAAATAATATTAATAATAATAAAATAAGAGTGTGTGGGACCGGCTTGGGCATGGTCGGCCGGCTAGGGCCCGGTCCCGTGAGCTTTCCCTAATTTTATGTATTATTTTCATGATTTGAAGGAATTTTCATAATTTGAAGGAAATATCATGAAATCAAGGAAATAAATAATAATAAAATAATAATAAGGAATGAAAGGTGTGGGACCGTCCACAACTAGGGCATGACCGGACGACTAGCAAGCTCGGTCCCGCACACCTTTTCTAATTAATTATTATTTCCTTGATGTGAAGGAAACACCATAAAACTGAGGAGTTTCTTTGAAACGAAGGAATTTTGTTCAAATGAGAGAATTTTCATGAGATCAAGGAAAATAATAAAAATGTGGCAAAATATAAAATTGGGCATGGGAGTAGCCACGGCACGACCGACCGGCCGGTGGGCCCAGTCCCCCATCGCCTTGATTAATATTTTATTATTTATTATTTTCTTCCTATTTTGCACAGGTTCATCGTTCCTTCGTGTTTTTGAATGCTCGTTCGTGCATTCAGGTGCTCGTTAGTACATTATTGCTGAGTACACTTGCACCATTTTGGTCGGGGCTTACTCGATAGTGCTCAGATGCCCGTGTGTTGAATATTTATTACTAACCCATGGAATTCTGCTGGGAAGAACCATGAATTGAAGTAACGAAATATTATGAAAACCTAGAATATTTTCCAGGGATTCAGTTAATGAATCTAATGATTTAGGAATAATTAATTGAGGGCTCTATACTAGTACGATCGTCTAGGAGCGTTAATTATTCAGGAATTGAGTGATATGAGCTTGTTGAAGCGTCATATTTCTTTTATATAGTCAGGGAAAACATTGTTACATCCTGAAGACGTTATTGCTCTATACTAGCAGGCAAGCTGTCTAGGAGCCGTCCAATCTTTCGATTCTATATAGAAGTGATTATTGAAATTGCTCAGTATTCATGAGATATGTCGTTTCCTTATCTGAGAGACTACACATCTACATATACTCTCTGAGAGACAGTATTCTCAGTCAGAGATTCTTGTGGCATGAGCTTTCACGCTTTTGATAAGAGACATGAGCCTCAATACTCATCTGATTGTTGGATCAGGAGCACATACAATTATGGGTTTACGATTTTAGCCCTTGTCGAAAATCCACCATCTACAAATACCTTTAATCTATGAATATCCTTGAGCGACAAGTCTGGCTTTATTTCTGACACTGGTGCCAAATTCGTCTGACTTGTTCTTGAATATCCCTTTGGTACCAACATTATTGATATTGTAGGGACAAGGTACGAGCTCCCATACATCTTGTCTTTGAAATTGATTTAACTCTTCATGCGTTACATTCACCCAAAAGGGATCACTAAGAGCTTCATCAATATTTTTCGGTTCTACTTGCGACAGATAACAACCAAAATTGCAAATATTTTGAGGTTGTCCTCTCGTTTTAGCAGTAGAATATTTTCCTCCAATAATACTGTTAGTATCATGATTCTTTTGAACCCAGAGGTGTCGTGGAGGAGCACGTTCTTGTTCAACAGGAATAGCCTGACTAGGGATTTTCTCCTCGTCACGAGAAACGTAAGGAACAACAACTGTTGGAATAACTTCTACTGATTCTGGGATTTCCTTGACTTTCTCAATTGTCTCTGTTGGAGGCAATTCAGCAGGAGAGTTATCATGAAGAAAATTGCTCAGATCATCAATGATAACATTTGATGATTCCATCATAACTTGGGTCCTGAGATTAAATACTCGAAAACCACGACTGTCAGATGCACAACTAAGAAAGATACCTTCATCGCTTTTAGAAACAAATTTCCCTTTCAGTTATCGATCTTTCAGAATGTAGCACTTACTTACAAACACTCTGAGATAATGTAAGTTGGGATTCTTACCGTACTACAACTCATAAGGAGTATTTAGGGTCTTTGACCGTAGATAGACACGGTTGATCAAGTAGCATGTTGTAAAGACAGCTTCTCCCCAAAAATTTAACCGTAAGTTTTTGTTATAGAGCATTACCCTTGCAATTTCCTGAATGTTCTTATTCTTCCTTTATGCAACTTCATTCGCTTGTGGAGTAATGTGTGGTGAGTATTGTTGAATAATCCCCAGTTTGTCACAAATTTCAAACACCTTAGTGTCCTTGAATTCAGTTCCTCAGTTGCTTCTAATTTTCTTTAGCTTGCGACCCTGTTCGTTATGGATTTTATTAACAATAATCTTGAATTCATGAAAAGTTTTATTCTTATGAGCTAAAAATGCTACCCAAGTGAATCTGGTGTAATCATCTACCATAACTAAAACATACTTCTTCCCAGCAACAGTAGGTTGTTGTATAGTCCCGAAGAGATCCATATGAATTAAATCAAGTTGAGCTTTAGTGAGAATATCTCGAGATGATTTATGAGGAACTTTCGTTTGTTTACCCTTTTGACAGGCACCACAGACACCATCAATCTTAGCATTGATTTTGGGAACACCTCTAATAAGTTCTTTGTTGATGATCTTAGTTAGAAGGCGGTAATTGATGTGACCAAAACATTCATGCCAAAGATGTATAGATTCCACCTTAGTCAAATTGCAACAATTGCTAAACTGAGTATCTAAGAGATAACAATTATTTTTACCACGAGTTTTCTAAAAAAATACTTTTCTAGTCTTGTCTACAATGTCACATCCATTCGCATTGAAGATAACTTTATGGCCTTTGTCACAAATTTGACTAATAGAAGGGAGATTAGCAGTCATACCTTTAACGTATACTACATCATGCATTTCAGGAACACTAGGTAGTTTGATCGTCCCCTTCTTGTTTATGTAGCAACAACTCCCATCTCCGAATGTTACTGGACCTCCTTCAAAATCTCTTGAATTCACAAACCACGAAAGATCTCCAGCCATATGTCGGCTACATCCATTATCAAGGAACCATTGAAAGGGTGATGATGATTTTAGAGCAAAAGCTCCCATACTAACACTATTATCCCGTTTGGTTTTCTTGTTAGATTTGTACACCTCTTTAGAGCAGTAAATAGTTGTTCAGCTTTCCTGTGAAGATCACTAGCAACCTTTAAACTTTTCTTGAAAGGTGTACATGTATGTTGAAAATGATCATTAGAACCACAAAACATACATGTACCAACATCTTTAAACTCATTTGAGAAGTTCTGAGTCTCATCAGGTTTCGCAAAGCCTAAACCTCGCTTATCTCCTGACTTACAACAATTCTTCAGGGAAGAATTAAAGGAGTTACTCAAATCCATTGAAGATGCTTTGACATACTTCAAATCCTTATTTTTTGCAATTTCTGCAACAAATCAGAATTGATCCGGATTTGTTCATCCAACTTATTCTGGAGATTAACTATCTCTTCAGAACGTTCTCGAAGATCGGAGTTTTTGATATAAATTTCGCAATAAAGACCATCAATTTTCCTTATCAATCGTTGTTTCTCTCGACAAATATTTTTGATGATTTTTTCTAGATCAAAACAGTCAACCACATCGATGGTTTCTAGAACATACTCTGAGTTGAGTAGATCTAATTCTGGTGAAGCGTTTATAGAGACTTTACTGTCCATAGAGTCAGATTGCTATAAACACAGACTTATGAGGTCTTTAACGTATTTGCCTGCTCTGATACCAATTGAAAAAGCGGGGGTCTAACAACCACACCCAATATTTCGTTCGACAATCTGTATGGACTAACTCCAATATAATTCCAACAGAATCAACTAGACAATTAGACTCAATCAAGGAAAGACATCCAAGAGTTATATCTCAATTTATCAATACAATCTTTAATCGAACAGATAGAAATCTGTGAGCCTGATTGATATGAGAAATAACTTGAACGGTACCAAAGACCAATGTTCAAGTGTCAATCAATTTCAATCAGCAACCAAAGGTCAGATTTACCAATTGATTGAACTACACACGACCTGTGATATTTCAATTATATAAACAAATATAATGCTAATACATACACCAGAAGTTTTGTTAATGAGGAAACTGCAAATGCAGAAAAACCCCGGGACCTAGTCCAGATTTGAACACCAAATTGTATTAAGATTCTACAGACAATAGCCTACTACAAGTTAACTTTAGACTGGAATGTACTTGATCCCTAACCAAGTCTCACACCGATTAAGGTACAGTCGCGTTCCTTACGCCTCTGAACCCCAGCAGGACTCTAAGCACTTGATTCTCTTATCTGATCTCACCCACAACTAAGAGTTGCTACAACCCAATATCGAAGACTTTATAAACAAATCTTTCTCCCACAGAAAAGTCTATTCTGATAGATAAATTGTCTCCCATAGAAATACCTACGAAGTTTTTGTTACGTCTTTTGATAAATCAAGGTGAATGGGAACCAATTCATAATCCGGTCTTATATTCCCGAATAACGGCCTAGAAATATCAACCATCTCACAATAACTTACCTATATGGTAGTAGAACAAGTCATTGTGGAATCACAAAGAATGAGACGAATAGCTTTGTGATTACTTTTGTGGATGGGGAAAAACGGGTCGCCGGTTTTTCGGGAAATGGAGAGACGAGCGTGGTGTCGATACTCCTCGACCAGGCAAAATGGTAATCCTCACACAGATGCACCGCTGCAAAGGGGGTTCTTAGATTCGGGAAATCAATTTGTATGACTCCGGCCTAAACCAAGACAATGGTCGTTCCAGAGTCAATTCGGTCGCAAAGAGGGAGATGGGTTAATCTGTATGAGGGAATCTGAGAATTGTGTGGGATCAGTGATGATCGAGGATTGTGGGTGTGTTGAAGGTTTCTGCAATAATGGTGAACTGCTGAAGTTGAGTTCTGTGAATAAGTTTGTATCGAGTTGTTGACGGAAAACGTTGATACTGATTTGTCGTCCTCGATTTTGACTTATTTATATTGCAAGAATGATAAACTCTAATACCTGTAAGTGTGATGGTTTCTTAAGTGAAAGAGTGGGAAAATGGGAGATCGTGCTAAAGTGAGTTCCATGTCGTGTGGAGACTTGACTGATCGTGCACCCACTACTTTGCTAACTCCTTCAACCGTTTACACGACTTACGCACATTTCTCGTTGTGGATGAATCCACGTGTCGTAGACCGCCAGACCAAAACCCTAAGTGATTATCCCCCCATTTGTGACGTGATTGATGTCTCACAAATCGTGGAGTCTGCGGGGCAGACGTGTTTTGATTAGTCAATTGTTGACTGATTAGACAATGAGTCTAAGTTTGGTAAATCAAGCATGGATGGTGAATGCTCGGCGATTCATGGGTTGAACATGTAGTTCTATGAAAAGATGTCAGTATGATGGATTACCAACTAGTTGAGCGATTGAGCAAGTATTGCTCAATTCTGCGAATTACGAGAATTTAATGAGAAACTAAGCAAGTACTGCTCAATTCTGCAAATATTGAGAATTTGATGGACAACTGAGCAAGTATTGCTCAACTCTGCAAATTACTGAATATTAAGAATTTGATGGGCAACTGAGCAATATCGTGAATTTTCAGAAGAGTTTCATCTTGGCTGAGAATTCTCGATTTTTTGGCGGAATGAGAATGTATGATCAATTCATCAATATTTTAAAAATATTAAAATAGGAATGTTTTAATATTTAAAATCGCCGTGAGAGGCTAGCCGGCCGTGTGACCATGTTGGCTTTTGGTTTTTCGTGATTCGAGCAATATTTGAGAAAATATGGAGAACTCACGAATTTTACTCAAACCCATGAGTTTCATGAATTCGGAAAATAATAATTATGAGAAATTAGGGATTGCAAGGTGTGGGACCGGCCACGGCTAAGGCATGGCCGGCCGGCCAAGTTGCCCGGTCCCGCACACCTTTCCCAATTTTATTATTATTTTTCATGAATCCTTGAGGTTATGGAGAGTCCTTGAAGATATGGAGAATCCATGAGTTTTTATTGAAAAAAGGAGTTTAATTATAAAAAGCTAGGAATTGTGAGGTGTGGGACCGGCCACGGCTTGGGCATGGTCGGCCGGCTGGGTTACCCGGTCCCGCACACTTTTCCTTATTTTATAATATTATTTAGAGAATCCACCAAGTTATGGAGAATTCACAAGTTTTGCACAAAATAAGGAATTTTGCTAAGATGGAGAACCCTCATGAGTTTATGAAAATAAAATAAGGAAAAATAATGGGAGGGGCGCGGACCGACAGTGGCTAGGGCACGGTCGGCCGGCGGGCCGGTGGCCCACCGTGAGCGCCTCCATTATTTTATTATTATTTTAATGTTTACTCCTGTTTTGCGAGGGATTCCCCATTGTTTCATATTTTTGGATGCTCGTTCGTGCATCTGGGTGCTCAGTCGTGCATCATTGTCGAGTACACTTGCACCATTTTTGTGGGGATTACTCACTGATGGTCCAGATGCCCGGTTGTTGAGTATTTATTACTAATTTATGAAATTCAGTGGAGAATAATTCATGAAACTAAGTAATAAAAATGAATAGTTGTTCATTATTAATTCATAAGATCAGATGTGGATTCGACTATGAATTCATAATAATAAAACGAGCATTACCATCCTATGGGATCGTGGATTCGACCATAGAATCAGAGTAATTAAGATTTATCTATCACCATTTCATGAGACCAGTGGATGAAATCGGAGTAATGAGATAATATAGTTGTTTCATTGCTATTCTATGAGATCAAGCCGTGGATTCGATCATAGAATCAGAACAATTGTTTATTACCATTCCATGGGATCAGGCCGTGGATTTGACCATGGAATAGGAGCAATTGTTATTTCCATTCCATGGGATCAGGCCATGGATTCGACCATGGAATAGGAGCAATTGTTATTTCCATTCCATGGGATTAGGCCGTGGATTTGACCATGGAATAGGAGAAACGATAGATTATTCTGGGAATTCAGTAGTGAATGTTACGACAGAGGTAATCTACTTCAAAAAAGATATTAGCCAGTTAAAGCGTCACATCTATTCTGAGTGGTGCATAGTCAGGGAGTCACGATGTTGTTTACGACCTGAAGGCGTTAGTGTTCTCAATCTACGGAGAACCGCCTGAATCTATGCACTCTCTCCAAATAATCAGGGAACGGTGAAGTGTCACCGACTTCCTGAAGGCGTCCGCCGCCCAACTATTCTTCTATGTAGAGGTGGGTCACTCTCCTGCAGTCAGGGAACAGTGAGTATCACCGACGTCCTGAAGGCGTTAAGTCCTCAATCTACGGAGAACCGCCCAAATATGTTATTCTGCATAGAGGGAAACAATGAAATGCCAGGATTGAATGCTCAGCTGGTGGAGGCTTTTCGAAAACATATTCATCATGGCTTCGTAAAATATGAATCGTTGCATGCCTGAAAGCCGCGTCTAAACATGCCTCATGATTTTATGATTTTGCCCTTTGTTGAAAATCCAACATCTATATTAAGTCCCCTGCTTAGTGGGGAACAGTCATGTTCCGCAGTATGCATTAAATGGTGATTTTCAGTCGACGAGATCAGTGATTGAACTCAGTCTACAAAGGTAATTTCAGAATCCTCGATTTGCCCCAATGATGTCATGTACGAGCAAATGCGCGGATGAGAACTCTGATAGTAAGGTAGAGTGCTACCTCATGAGCGTGGAGAGATGAGGCACTGCTGATTTGGGTGTTTGGAATCTTAGTTATGGTCGATTTAGTATTTGCGGGCCCGAGCCCAAAAAAGTAAACCCATGGTTTATTAGGTTTTGGAAATAAATTTGATATAAAAGGGAAGAAGCCTTGAAATTCTTTTTTGTGTTTTGATTGACCGACCACTCTTCTCCTCGCCATCATTTCACGAGAAGTAGCAGGAAAATTCACCGGAGCCAGTAGCACCGCTGCCCGTACGATCACCGCCGGCCGAATTCCGTCCGGCGCCGACAGGTAAGTTCGTGATTTTTTTTTTGCTGCTAGTTTTATGATTGATGAGTTGTCCATAAAACCAAAATCCCATGGCCGTATGCATATGACTTATGAAGGATTTTTAGAAAACGTATGTATATGCACGTGATAGACGCATTTATGTGTCTAATTTGTCCTCAATGTTTCGTATTGTTAGTACTCGATTTCGTACTTATTATGGTGTTTTCTGTGTTTGTAGGTATTTTTTGGAAATAAATATTGATGGAAAATTCGGCTCAAAAAGTTGTTGAAGGCACCCCGGAGGACATATGTTATTCAGACTCCAGCAACGGATAAGGGGCGACCACTGGATAAGGGGTGACCTTCTTTAACAAATTCAAAATTTTGTTTTGGCGGGAAAATGGTGAAGAGAACTGGCATATTTTCAATCGGATGTTTGGACGTGATTTAGCGAGATTCAATCCCTGAAACTTCATGGGTAGATGTGATTTGTCATAACAAAGCTGGTATGGGTGTTTTTTTCGATCAAATTTGGCTAGATAACCCAAGATATGAAATCAGAGCATCACTGGTTGGTTTTCCATTCCGAGTCCTGATTGAGTGACCAAGAGATTTTCGCGTGGCTGCTGCATGTTGGAACACATCTGGACAATGACTGGATGCGTTGAGAGTAATTTGGCGTGGGGAAGCAGCGTGAGAAGCTAAATCAGGGAAGAAAATATTCCCAAAATATTTTTCATCAAGGACGAGTTAAGAGAGAATTATCTTGAGTTATAGCGAGATTTCTTGGTGCTACTGGATATATAAAGGGTGCTGGTGTTCATAAAGGAGGATGGAGAGTTTGGGAGAGGAATAGAGCACCACATAGTCGAAAAATCAAGCTGCAGAAACCACCATTTCTGCTGCTGCATAGCTGAAGAACACGAATAACAAACCAGCAAAGACAGTCGTTTTTCTACAGTGATAACGACTCACAGCCGAGGGTCGTACATCAGAGGCAGACTTATTTTCTACAGTATCAGTGACACATACTGGGGGTCGTTCTGGTTTGTAACACATATAACTGTTACAAACCCGGTTTTCATTATATTTCTTCCTTTTCATCATTTGTAAACCATTTTTGAGCATTAATAATGAATTTCGAGCGTGTTTCCAACAACATGATGAGCTAAACCCTATCACTGGGACAACAGAGGAAGCAACTTTTCATGATTGTGGTAAATGAATTAATTCTTTTGTTGACTTTTTGCATAGATTTAATTGCTTTATGATTTCTGTTAATTATTTGTTATTTTGTTAGATGTCGCATGCTTAGTTCTAAATACTTTAGATGCGTCATGCTTTTAACTTACAAATAATATTTTACGAAATCTATTTTTGGCAAAGAACTAGAGTCACAACTTCTTTTGTTTGAGCTATATTGTCTAGAGTTAATGACTGAACCATAACAATATGAAAAGTAGTGGAATCCCGCGTCTCAGAGTCTCTTCATCTTGTGAAAAATTGTGTATATATATTTTTCCTTATTTTCTTTATTAAGTCTTAAAAAAAATTCTCAACAAATCTGAGTGAACGAATCATCTTACTACAACATCATTGAAAAATACGATCAATTTTTGGCGCCGCCGATGCGGATTTTTTTATAAATTTGTTTTTAGTTTTTTTTATTTGTTCCTTTTTACGCCTTTTGGTATTTCTTGTTTGCTTTCAGATTTGGAACTGAGCTAAATAAAAGGGGAGAAAGTGCTGAAAACAAAAGCGAAACCAAAGAAAAAAAGAAGGAGGAATCCAAAAGGAGTGAAGAAGAAAATTTTTCTATATAGATATTCTATTTTATTTCATTTTTTTTAGAAACTGTAATTAAGGTTTTTATTTTTGTAATCTTTTATTTTTGGACATTTTTTTATTTTCGGACATTGAACTTTGGGACTTTATTTTTTTTAAACCCTACGGAAGGGTAGTTTTAAATACAAACTGTGTGCAGAGAAGGACGATGATTACGATATCGTCTCGGCCCCTCGGGTTCGTACACGACATTGGAGTTGTGGTACGAGTCGACTTCAACGGTTCATCCCCCGTCTGGAACGGGAGGTAAGAATTCTAAACACCCGCGAATCCCCTGTCAGCGGGTTTACTTGATGATTTTGTATGCCTAAATGTTGAGGACCTGAAATCGGATTTAATTTTCTAGTAAAGGGCAAGGCCTAGCCAAATCAAGATAAGGACTCGGATTTCATTACCGTTTCCTTCTTGCGCGCCTTAGGAACACGTAACCTACGCGAACCTAAGCTTAAAATACTGACTAGAACGATACCAATAGGGTAACGAGCTTAATAGGAAAGTCATTCGAAAAATATTGGTTACTCTTTTAAGCATACTTCAAAGTTCATGATGGTTTCTGTGAATTGAATGCGTGACTGCGCCGCCTTGTAATTCCGGTGAGGCCTTGGGTATCAAAGCTCCACTGAGCTTCCCTCGCCTCAATTCAACTTACTTTTACTCGGATTGATTCCAGAGGGGTTTGCTCAAATTGTAAGGAATTCCCTTTCGAAGGATTAGAAGCTGGTCTAGAAACAATCTAAGGGAGCCATCATTCTTTTTGTTTGCTAGATAAAATAGGTTTGTTGTGGTCGAGTCAGCCTTGTTTGTGCTTGTGTAGAATTCCTTTGCAGTTAGGATGTCAAAATGGTATTATAATAGTCATCACAATGAATATGAATATCCAGCTGAACAATATGGACATCACTCTTTTTATGACCATAGTGTGAATAGTGGTTGGGAACGCCAACCTTTCGAAGGTTATGGGTCATACCCTGGTGAGCCCAATTACTGTCCACACGTGCATCAGTCTTACGAGCAAGAAGATTATAGTACTAGTTCTTTGTCTCTATAGGACACAATCAAACTATTGAAAAGAAGTCCTTTTTATGATCCCTCTGTTCTTATTCCTCCTTTAGAAGAGTCCCTCAGGAAGTTAGCTGAGTCGACGCGTAAGTTAGCTGAGATGAATAGTATAATTATAGACGAAAAAACTACAATAATGAGTGAACCTTCTTTAGAAGACCACCTCAAGCGGATAGCTGAGACGAACGAAAGAATTGCTCGAAATTACTTGAATTTCCAATATAGTGTATCCAATAATATCCTTGAGAATGAAGATAGTTATTTACATAATCAAGATAACGAGGTTAGAATTGGTAGCACTACTTGTTTTGATGAGGTTCGATCTTTTTCATGTTATTATGATAAGGATAGTGTTGATGGAGAATCATACTTATGTAGGAATAGTGATCAGGAAATGGTTACTCCAATTGAGCTTTACAATGATAATATTATTTCTAGTTCAAATCCAAATAATTTTAATAATTATTCACCTATTCAAAAGGACGAGGATTTGACTAGAGATACCCTCGTTTTAGACGATGTAGTATTTCCTGTTTACAAAGCCGATAATGATTTAGAGGAACGAGTTTATTCTGAGAATAATGTTTTAGACTCTAGCGATTTAGAAATAATAGTCTTAGACGAAGAAGATGAACTCGTAGAGCTTTTAAATATGAGTGAGGATGCATCACCTGAGTATAACCTAAAAGAAGCAATTGACCATTTTCAGGATTCCGATGATCTAGAAATTAGGGAAATTGTAGTTAGTCTACCTAGAGACATCAAAAACTCTAAGTTTGGGGGTGATTATCATTCTCCCTGTGATTTACCTTTATCTCTTAGAAAGTTCCCTCGTGTAGGGCTTGAAGTTTGTGCCTCAACCATCGTACAAGATTATCTCCATACACGTTTTCCCGAACCTAATAATGTCCAGAAAGAAGCTCAGTTGTTAGAAACCCATTCTCTGGTTGATGTGGTTAACCCAGGCTATGATACCAAGATTGAATTTGTTTTCCCACCAAAAACTTTTCTTCCAATTGTGGGAACATATAATTTTCAGATGTGTCGGTTATTAAGTTTTGAGACTGAACCTAATTACTTTAGGAGAATAGGGTCGACACATTTTCTTAAGGAAGACCACCTCTTTCATTGTGGTCAGCTATGTGAGTCAAATCTGATTGACTTAGAGGATCCCCAATTATTCGGTCTTTTGTTATGTTCTTCTAAGTTCTTAGTTGAGTTTTTCCAGACTCTAATACCTGAACCGGATCTTAGCTTTGAGGAAATCCAACCGATGAAAACCTTTTATTTGGACCCTTTTATAGAGCCTGAACATGAACCACAACTAGATGTAATTGTCTTAAGCAAGGGTATGTTCGGTATCTTCTTGGTCTGTTGTAGTTTCCTCTTCTTGTGGGTAATACTTTTTGATCCAGATGACCCGCAATTATTCCGGCTACTTCTTTATGATTCTACGAGGTGACTAACTCTTCCAATGTATGGCTGAAGACTTTAAACTTAGCACTTCTTGGGAGGTAACCCATGCTCATGCAACACGGTAATATCTTTACTTAACTCTTTTGCTTCAAGTGGTAACAGTTTCTCCTTGTTCACGCTTTTAATTTTATCTTTAGAACATTGAGGACAATGTTAGATTTAAGTTTGGGGGTATGGGGGAAACTTTTTAGTTGCAGTATAAATAAACTCCAGAGCCTAGAAATTTATGCATATTAAGGATAGCACTATCCAATCTAAGTGGATGGGAACATCTTGGTTGTAGGAGTTGAGGAACCAATCTGATTAGATGGAAACATCTAAAGAGTCTATTAATAAAAGCACAGAGCTCAGGTGTTAGAATTAAAAAAAAAAAACATGGTAGTTTCGCCGTATCTCGTTGAATCCTAATCCTTCTGTTTTTGTTTTTAAGTGATTTGGTGGGGCACACGATTCAAGTTGTTACCTTTGCTAGGGTGAAATAGGGTGATTGAGATAC
Source organism: Papaver somniferum (assembly GCF_003573695.1). NCBI lineage: Eukaryota > Viridiplantae > Streptophyta > Magnoliopsida > Ranunculales > Papaveraceae > Papaver > Papaver somniferum. Next base: position 131,462,534 of record NC_039364.1, read on the forward strand.
TCAAAAAAAAAAAAAAAAAAAAAATTAAGACCAGACCATCAGACCAACCGGAATAAATTCAATAAAGTCGACCACTGGTGCCATTGTATATGCCAGTTGTGTTGACCTAGAGTTAGGTTTATCGACCACTGGTCCCCTTGTATATGCCAGTTGTGTTGATATTAGTCAGACCGGTATCTCAGTCCATTAGGATAGGTTCATCTTGGCAGAGGCCTTCAGACAGATATGGGAAACACCGTTCACTTTAAACCATCGATTTTTTCTCTTTATCCATCTTCTTAATCTTTCCATGTGATTGGTTGACTCCGGTTATGATGTACAGAAACTATCTGAGTAGAGCTCTGTCACTTTATATGAATTTTAGTATGCTTGAGTGGAAACTCGTGTACAACAATTGGAATTTCGCATCAGGGTACTTCCTCCTGTAGTCAATAGGTATGCCAACCAAGGAGATTCTTTAGTGCCTTCCAAGGTTCTGCATAGATAGCTAGGGTCTGGAGTAATGGTTTTGTGGGTACACCTCTGGTAAACCCTCCCGAGATTAACTCAGTTTTATTTTCTTATTATTAGTTTTGCTCGAGGACTAGAAAATAATAAGTTTGGGGGTATTTGATAGACGCATTTATGTGTCTAATTTGTCCTCAATGTTTCGTATTGTTAGTACTCGATTTCATACTTATTATGGTGTTTTGTGTGTTTGTAGGTATTTTTTGGAAATAAATATTAATGGAAAAAAGTTGTTAAAGGCACCCCGGAGGACATATGTTATTCGGACTCCAGCAACGGATAAGGGGCGACCACTGGATAAGGGGTGACCTTCTTTAACAAATTCAAAATTTTGTTTTGGCGGGAAAATGGTGAAGAGAACTGGCATATTTTCAATCGGATGTTTGGACGTGATTTAATGAGATTCAATCCCTGAAACTTCATGGGTAGATGTGATTTGTCATAACAAAGCTGGTATGGGTGTTTGTTTCAATCAAATTTGGCTAGATAACCCAAGATATGAAATCAGAGCATCACTGGTTGGTTTTCCATTCTGAGTCCTGATTGAGTGACCTAGAGATTTTCGCGTGGCTGCTGCATGTTGGAACACTTCTGGACAATGACTGGATGCGTTGAGAGTAATTTGGCGTGGGGAAGCAGCGTGAGAAGCTAAATCATGGAAGAAAATATTCCCAAATTTTTTTTCATCAAGGCCGAGTTAAGAGAGAATTATCTTGAGTTATAGCGAGATTTCTTGGTGCTACTGGCTATATAAAGGGTGCTGGTGTTTCATAAAGGAGGATGGAGAGTTTGGGAGAGGAATAGAGCACCACAGAGTCGAAAAGTCAAGCTGCAGAAACCACCATTCTGCTGCTGCATAGCTGAAGAACACGAAGAACAGACCAGCAAAGACAGTCGTTTTTCTACAGTGATAACGACTCACAGCCGAGGGTCGTACATCAGAGGCAGACTTATTTGCTACAGTATCAGTGACACATATTGTGGGTCGTTCTGGTTTGTAACACATATAACTGTTACAAACCCGGTTTTCATTATATTTCTCCCTTTTCATCATTTGTAAACCATTTTTGAGCAATAATAATGAATTTCGAGCGTGTTTCCAACAACATGATGAGCTAAACCCTATCATTGGGACAACGGAGAAAGCAACTTTTCATGATTGTGGTAAATGAATTAATTCTTTTATTGACTTTTTGCATAGATTTAATTGCTTTATGATTTCTGTTAATTATTTGTTATTTTGTTAGATGTCGCATGCTTAGTTCTAAATACTTTAGATGCGTCATGCTTTTAACTTACAAATAATATTTTACGAAATCTATTTTTGGCAAAGAACTAGAGTCACAACTTCTTTTGTTTTAGCTATATTGTCTAGAGTTAATGACTGAACCATAACAATATGAAAAGTAGTGGAATCCCGCGTCTCAGCGTCTCTTCATCTTGTCACAAATTGTGTATATATATTTTTCCTTATTTTCTTTATTAAGTCTTAAAACAAATTCTCAACAAATCTGAGTGTACGAATTATCTTACTACAACATCATTGAAAAATACGATCAGCACGTTGGTTCGTTAGTCGTAGGAACGAGCAAAAAATCCCTAATATGGAAGAGAGACATAAAATTTTGAATAGATATGACCTAGTTGCAGTAGCAAAAGGTTTTGTTTATTAGGTTTCATGAAAACCCAAGTTTGTTTTTGAAGCACACAATTTATGAGTTTGGTGAATTCACAGTGTATGTGTGATTCAGCATTTTTATAGCGTATGTACGCGCAAAAATCAGTGAGTGCTCACATAGAAGGTTATGTGAATTACTCATAGTTTCTCGAAAAGTCGGTGTTGACTCTTGAATAATATGTTTCACGCTCGATTTTGCAGGTTTGAAAGAACGAGCAAGTTTTGGGGGTTTTACATTGTTATCACTAAGTTCGTGAAATCGTAAATAGGTAAGAATTGAGGAATACCATTTTTGCAGGCGTTAATACCAGCGTGTTTGTAACTCCATATTCCTTGTCTCTGAAAATGGTGACTTCTAGCAGCAGCAACGATTATCCTTCCAGCTCTTCAGAAGAGGATTTCAAACCTTCCACAGTCAAAAGTCGAGCTAAAGAGAATCGTGATATATCCGTCGACAATCAGCGAGTCACTTATGCTGAGATCAGGAAGAGAAAAGCTGAAGATGACGAGTTGGAGGATCGTCTACGAAGAAGATCCCGAATTGAGCTTCGGATAGTGAAGGCTGAGGATAAGCTTCATTCCCGTGCTGAAGGTGTATCTTCAGACTCTGATGCTTCAGAGGATGAATCTATGTGGGGACCACCGGAGCGTGAAATCAAGCCGGAGCGGTACACTAGAGAAATTGAGAAGCTGACCCGAGCTGATCCCGAGGCTGAGCGTGAGGAGGAAGCTGGATGGGACACCTATGAAGAAGATATTCACCCATACTTCGTCAACGGCCTTGATAATGATTCTGATGAAGATCGTGAAGAGGATTCAGCAGAAGACGATGATGATGGGCATGATGATTCTGACAAATCCAACGCCTCTGATGAGTCTGACTGATCTTGCTCATGAGTTTTTCTGAAATTATTTCCTTTCTGCTGAAGTAGATACTTTCTGATTATTTGATTAATTTGGATGTAGAGATGTTGCTAGAAATTATTTTTTGAACAATAATCTCCTATCGTTTCTCCACCAAACTTCTCCACATTCTAGCTTTGAGCAATGACCCAAGATCCACGTAGGCAATGATGATCCACGACCATATGATCTGGCTAGGGAGATACGTGACATGCTAGGTCATCAATCGCAACGTTGACTATAGCTGAACTGTCAGTCCCTAGTATTGTTGCGCTCCTCCCATATCTCCGTGCATATGATTCGAGGTTTAGGATTTCAGCAGAAACCGCAACTGACTCATCTTATCGCTATATAATAAGTATCTTCATCTTGACTTTCAATACTTAGGGTTTGATATTGATTCAAGACATCTTCTTCGATGTACACTATCAGAAGAAATTTTTTGATCATAATCATACCTCTCATCAACATGTCTGGTAGTAGTGCTTCTTCTCGAAATGGATCCTCGACAAAGTATGAGCATGAGACACCTATTCCAGTGAGTATATCATGTTTTACACCGTTTTCATGTGATTAGAAATCAATCCTGATCAAAGAAAATGATCCTTTGCAGGGCAATCAGGGGAATGGATCCCGACCTAAACGGACTGTCAGGGCTCCCGCACGTCATAGGTCTGCTCGTGAAGCTGGACTGGGATGTCTGTAAGTCTTCGACTGAAGATCTTTCTTTGACCTAGCATTGTCCATTTCTTCTGAATGTTCCATCGTTGCAGGTTGACATTCAGGTTGTGGTCGATGCTAGAAAACGAAGGAATGTTAAATCCGTGGTAATGGCCGACGATAGCAGCAACCATGTTGATGAAGACTCTACTGATTCCGTGGAAGCTAGGGCTGGGGCTCACGAGTATCCAACAACTGGACTCCCTTTTGAAGTTCCCATGACTAATACTTCTCCAAATAATAGCGTGGTCGGTGGATTCGTCATTCCAAAATTTCATGTACCTTTGTATACCAAAATTTGGAGGCGGTATGGGCACATTGCTACGACGGAAATATGGAGAGGTTTTCTCCCAACCCTTCTGACCACGGTTTCCGGATTGTTACCGATCATTGAAGAGATGAACGAGATGAATCTACGAGATGTCAAGAACCATGAACTGCACAGGTGGGATGAAATGATCTCGAATTGTGAAACTTTGTCGTTCAACATAAGTTGGCTTCGTCGTCGGCTTGAGATGATCAAAATCCACAGGGTAGCCGCTGCTGCTGATACAATTTCTACCACAACTACTTTCTTGGAAGAGGAGAAGGCACTTTCCCTGGAATCGGCGAGAGTTGAGAAAGCTTTCCAGGATTTGAAGGTGAAGACCGAAAACTTTCAAAAGAAGTTAGACATGGCTGTCTTTAAGAATTACCCTCTGTTGGATGGTTTATTCTGAGTGAGCCTTTATGATTGTTGTTTTTCTTTTGAATAGGTTCAGGCTTTTCTGTAGGCAGAATAATTGATAAAGAAATATTTGTTCATTTATGAAATGTTTAATGAACAAAGGAGTACTTTGCATACTCTTTGGAGGAATATAAATTACATTTTGAGAAATGCTTGAATTGATGAAAAGGTAATGGTTTTCTACGGATTAGGCGTAATATGTTTTGAGCCATTTTTCGTTGATGATGTTTCCTTCGATTCCTCCATTAACAGCTAGGATTTTGTAATATCCACTAGATACTGCCTTGATGACTAATAAGGCCCTTCCCATTTAGGAGAGGACTTGGGAGCGGACATGTCTTGTTGGATATGTTTTGTTGTTTTTAGAACCAAATCTCCTATTTGAAATGTTCGAGGTCTTACAATTTTGTTGTACGCTTTGGAGATCCTCTGTTTGTAAGTTTCCACATATTTTTCTACTTTGGCTCTTCTCGACTCAAGCATGTCTAACTCGGCAATCCTCGAATTGGACACTTCGGCTTCGTCCCACTGCACCCCACTTGCTGCTGCAATTCTTACAGAGGGAATTTTGATCTCCGCTGGGAGGATGGCATCAACACCATAGACGAGAGAATATGGTGAAGTCCCGATTGAACTCCTTGGTGCAGTGCGGTAATCCCACAAAGCCATAGGCAATTCTTCATTCCACGTTCGTGGATTATCATGAACTCTTCGACTGAGAATCCATATCAGAGCTTTGTTGGTGCTCTCCGCTTGCTCATTTCCCTGGGGATAGTATGGCCTGGAGAATCTTTGTTTAATGTCGTATTATTCAAGTAATTTTGTGACATGTTTGTTGGCGAAGGGTCCTCCGTTATCTGTGATGATGTGCTTAGGGATGCCAAATCTGCATATGATGTGCTCTTTGATGAAGGTAGCAATTGTAATTCCAGTAGTTCTCCGGAGAAGAATAGCTTCAACCCATTTGGTAAAATACTCTGTCGTCGTGATGATGTATTCATGCTGCTTCGAAAGATGCTGGGTTAATCTTCCCAATAATATCCAGTCCCCAGCTGTAGAAGGGACATAGACTGCTCACAGAATTTAATGGGAGACAAGGAGTGTGGATGAGATTACCGTGAACTTGGCACTGATGACATCTCCGAACATAGGCGGTTGCATCATCTTCCATGGTTGGCCAGTAATACTTCTCATGAATTTGGAAAAATAATTTCTTCTTTCCTTGGTGTTCACCCTCGTGCATCTTTTTCAGGATTGTAGGGATTTCATGTTCAGCCAGGAATCTCAGGAGATTCCCACCGAAGCTTTTGCGATACAAAATCCCTTCCAAGTAGACAAAACGTTTGGCTCTTTGAATGAGTTTGATCACACTTTTCTTCTCTGATGGAAGATCGTTGTCACGGAGATACTTTACGTAAGGTTCTCTCCAGTCCCCAGTGTGATGAAGTTTTAGAACCTCCAGGTGATGAGGTGGTGTCTGACAATTTGGACAGGATCCTTGCAACTTTCTCGACTGAGTCTCCATGGAGGGCCAATAATACCCGAGTCTCTGAAGTCTTCGGTAAAGCGTGATTACCAGGGTTTTCCCACATACTTCCTCATGTATGCGCTTAAGTTGTTCACTGGCTTCTTCATCTCCAAGGCATCGCGACAGGGATCCATCAGGATTGCGATAGTATAATGCTCCGTGCAGCAAGAAAAAGTTTTTTCAATTCCTTGAGGCTAATTTTCCCCTCCGTAAGAGAATTGCTCAATTCATGAATGATGGGCGCTCGCCAGTCGTTCGACTGAGCATCCTCGACTTGAGTGAGCCAGGTAGATGACACAGAACGCCTTTGCACAGTGATGGATTTCTCGGACCCTTCGAACTGCAGTTTGGATGCTAAAGTCACTAGACAATCGACATGTCTATTGTTGGTGCGGCCAGTATGAACAATTGTTGCATCGTAGAAATGAGTTAATAGTCCTTGTGCCTCAGTCCTGAATGGGGCAAGTGTTAATTCTTTGAGAGAGTACACGCCATTCATTTGATTGACCAACAACTTCGAGTCCCCTCTGATTTCTAGGAGCTTTGCTCCTGCTTTCTTAGCCAAAGATAGTCCTAGGAGAAAAGCTTCATATTCTGCCGAGTTGTTAGTGCAATGGAAATCCAGCTTGAAGAAATGTGAGAAGACTTCACCGGATGGAGATACCAGCACAATACCTGCTCCACCAATATCATTGCTCGGACTAGCAGACCCATCGAAGTATAATAGCCACGTTTCTTCCTGAATAATTGAGATCTATGGAAACTCACCGGGCACTTCTTCATGTAACATCGTGATATCTTCTCCAGGGAAAGCGGCAAGTAAATCTGTGACTGCTTGTCCTTTGATTACTTTTGGGTCTTCTTCGGTGAAGGTGATGTTATTAATCGACAGTTCCGACATCATGGACACCTGTTCGGTCACTGGAGATGGTGAGACGACTTGCACGTCAGATGATATTTTGTTGAGTGCAGCAAAAGTGTTTGTGCGCTGATCTCTAGAGAAATTTAGAAGTTCACATAGGTTCTCGATCAGTCGTGTGACCTCTTGTTCCACCGACTTTTCATAAGTGGTAAAGTTGTTGGCTTGAGGAGGAGCGTCAGTTGAGGGATTCAGAGGTTCCACCATTTCTGCTCCCAAAATCCTTGTCACGTGCACCAGGAAAGTGAACAAGTTATCAATTGCTCTCTTCATCCGGTCCACGTTTCTTGACAAGTCTTCTTGTCTCCGTGCCAATTCGGCCAAACTTGGGATTTCTCCGTCAATTGATTCAACGGAGATAAATGGAGAGGTAAAGTATGAAAGTTCATTGTAACCAGAATTATTTGGAGGAACGTGAGTAGAGTTACCATTTGGGATATCCTGGCTAGGGTTTGGAGTGGTTGAGTTAGTCCTAAGACCGACCATCTTTGCGAAAATGATAGATTGCAACCGAGAGATTAATCTCCCACTGTGGTCACCAATCTGTGGATGGGGAAAAACGGGTCACCGGTTTTTCGGGAAGTGGAGAGACGAGCGTGGTCTCGAGACTCCTCGACCGGGCAAAATGTTAATCCTCACACAGATGCACCGCTGCAAAGGGGGTGCTTAGATTCGGGAAATCAATCTGTATGACTCCGGCCTAAACCAAGACAATGGCCGTTCCAGAGTCAATTCGGTCGCAAAGAGGGAGATGGGTTAATCTGTAGGAGGGAAGATGAGAATTGTGTGGGATCAGTTATGATCGAGGATTGTGGGTGTGTTGAAGGTTTCTGCAATAATGGTGAACTGCTGAAGTTGAGTTCTGTGAATAAGTTTGTATCGAGTTGTTGACGGAAAACGTTGATACTGATTTGTCGTCCTCGATTTTGACTTAATTATATTGCAAGAATGATGAACCACTGATCCCTGTAAGTGTGACGGGTTCTTGAGTGAAAGAGTGGGAAAGTGAGAGATCATGGTAAAGTCAGTTCCATGTCGTGTGGAGACTTGACTGATCGTGCACCCACTACTTTGCTAACTCCTTCAACCGTTTACACGACTTACGCACATTTCTCGTTGTGGATGAATCCACGTGCCATAGACCGCCGGACCAAAACCCTAAGTGATATCCCCCCATTTTTGATGTGATTGATGTCTCACAAATCGTGGAGTCTGCGGGGCAGACGTGTTTTGATTAGTCAATTGTTGACTGATTAGACAATGAGTCTAAGTTTGGTGAATCAATCATGGATGGTGAATGCTCGGCGATTCATGGGTTGAACATGTAGTTCTCTGAAAAGATGTCAGTATGATGGATTACCAACTAGTTGAGCGATTGAGTAAGTATTTCTCAATTCTGCGAATAACGAGAATTTAATGAGCAACTGAGCAAGTATTGCTCAATTCTGCAAATATTGAGAATTTGATGGACAACTCAGCAAGTATTGCTCAACTCTGCAAATTACTGAATATTAAGAATTTGATGGGCAACTGAGCAAGTATTGCTCAACTCTGCAAATTACTGAATATTAAGAACTTGATGGTAAACTGAGCAAGTATTGCTCAATTCACCAAATTAACGATTTTGATAATCTGACGTGCAACTGAGCAAGTATTGCTCAATTCAACGAATTATCGATGAATTGCCGAATATTGATTATATTTGGGTAATCGAGCAAGTATTGCTCGATTTAGCCAATTATTTACTGGTGACGTGACCCAGTAAAATATCAATTAAAATATTTATGTTGATTAGTGAAGCAACGTAAATTTTATTAGTGTTCTAAGAGTGCTCAGAATGATGGTTTCACAGAGCGTTCATTCGAAAACCCTAATTTTTGTCAGTCCTCCATCAATTGGGGAATTGCTGAAAATTGATCATGAATGATAGGGACCGACCACATGGGATGAGGAACGTCCATGTGGTGCCACGCACCAGGATTCTCAGTTTGAGAGTTGGTGAGAAATCATGAATAAATGGTGGATTCACCATTTACTGAAAATATTGCTGGGTTCAACATTAGGTGTAAAACCTAGGTATGAGAGATGGGACCGACCAAGAGGGCATGGGACCGGCCCTTGGTGGTCACGTGACCGATTGTTGGTCGTTTGGAGGATTCTCCAGTTGGTTGGAGGATTCTCTAATTGAGCAAATTAGGTCAGAATTGCGAACACGTGTGGGACCAGTTTCGTGCAATCCCTAGGAATGACTTGGTCGGTCATAGAGGCACGCACGTGTTACCATAATGTCCGTGTCTCCATACTGAGAGTTTCAGTATTTTCTGATGCGCATTTGAGCAATATCGTGAATTTTCAGAAGAGTTTCATCTTGGATGAGAATTCTCGATTTTTTGGTGGAATGAGCATGTATGCTCAATTCATCAATATTTTAAAAATATTAAAATAAGAATGTTTTAATATTTAAAATTGTCGTGAGAGGCTAGCCGACGGTGCGACCATGTTGGCTTTTGGTTTTTCGTGATTCGGGCAATATTTGAGAAAATATGGAGAACTCACGAATTTTACTCAAACTCAGGAGTTTCAAGAATTGGGAAAATAATAATAATGAGAAATTAGGGATTGCAAGGTGTGGGACCGGCCACGGCTAAGGCATGGCCGGCCGGAAAGTTGCCCGGTCCCGCACACCTTTCCCTATTTTATTATTATTTTTCATGAATCCTTGAGGTTATGGAGAGTCCTTGAAGATATGGAGAATCCATGAAGATATGGAGAATCCATGAGTTTTTATTGAAACAAGGAGTTTAATTATAAAAAGCTAAGGATTGTGAGGTGTGGGACCGGCCACGACTTGGCATGGCCAGTCGGCTGGGTTACCCGGTCCGGCACACTTTTCCTTATTTTATAATATTATTTGGAGAATCCACCAAGTTATGGTGAATTCACAAGTTTTGCACAAAATAAGGAATTTTGCTAAGATGGAGAACCCTCATGAGTTTATGAAAATAAAATAAGGAAAAATAATGGGAGGGGCGCGGACCGACCGTGGCTAGGGCACGGCCGGCTGGCGGGCCGGTGGGCCCACCGTGAGCGCCTCTATTATTTTATTATTATTTTAATGTTTTCTCCTGTTTTGCGAGGGATTCCCCATTGTTTCATATTTTTGGATGCTCGTTCGTGCATCTGGGTGCTCAGTCGTGCATCATTGTCGAGTACACTTGCACCATTTTTGTGGGGCTTACTCAGTGATGGTCCAGATGCCCGGTTATTGAGTATTTATTACTAATTTATGAAATTCAGTGGAGAATAATTCATGAAACTAAGTAATAAAACTGAATAGTTGTTCATAATTAATTCATAGGATCAGATGTAGATTCGACTATGAATTCAGAATAATAAAACGAGCATTACCATCCTATGGGATCGTGGATTCGACCATAGAATCGGAGTAATTAAGATTTATTTATCACCATTTCATGAGACCAAAGAATGAAATCGGTGTAATGAGATAATACAGTTGTTTCATTGCTATTCTATGAGATCAAGCTGTGGATTCGATCATAGAATCAGTACAATTGTTTATTGCCATTCCATGGGATCAGGTCGTGGATTCGGCCATGGAATAGGAGAAATTGTTATTGTCATTCCATGGGATCAGGCCGTGGATTCGATCATGGAATAGGAGCAATGATAGATTATTCTGGGAATTCAGTAGTGAATGTCACGACATAGGTAATCTACTTCAAAAAAGATATTAGCCAGTTAAAGCGTCACATCTATTCTGAGTGGTGCACAGTCAGGGAGTCACGATGTTGTTTACGACCTGAAGGCGTTAGTGTTATCAATCTATGGAGAACCGCCTGAATCTATGCACTCTCTCCACATAATCAGGGAACGGTGAAGTGTCACCGACGTCCTGAAGGCGTCCGCCGCCAAACTATTCTTCTATGTGGAGGTGGGTCACTCTCCTGCAATCAGGGAACAGTGAGTATCACCGACGTCCTGAAGGCGTTAAGTCCTCAATCTACGGAGAACCGCCCAAAAATGTTATTCTGCATAGAGGGAACGATGAAATGCTAGGGATCGAACGCTCAGCTGATGGAGGCTTTTCGAAAACATATTCATCATGGCTTCGTAAAATATGAATCGTTGCATGCCTGAAAGCCGCGTCAAAAACATGCCTCTTGATTTTACGGTTTTTCCCTTTGTTGAAAATCCACCATCTACAACTTTTTATATCTTACCTATCGGAGATAAAACTCGAGCCAATCTTAGAGAAGATAGTACTCAATACGATAGAACAAGTAAGATCAGAACACGCCACTACATAGAAAATAGTCGGGTATGGCTTCAGAATCCCAATGAAATCTTTAAGTCGTTAACCTATAATGGTTTTAGGAAAAACCTAGGCTAAAGGAGAATCGACTCTAGTACGCAATTAGTATCACACAAGAGGTGTAACACCCTGTATTTAAGGGGTTAATAGTGTAAAACCCCGTAATTTTCTTAAAATGATTTTCGCGTTTAAAACCCTATCCATATTACTTATTCGTATTATAATATAAATCTTAATTTGTAAAGAATAAATATTTAGTTATGAGTATGCTTATGGTTCCGAAAAAAATTAATTAAATTTAATTGATTATGCTTTTAGTATATCTTGAAAATATAAATCATCTTTTTATTTTGAATATTTAACTAATTAGGACTTAATTATTTATGGCAACAATTGATTGGTAGTTATATATAATTAATGTTTGACATTTTTCTTAACAATAATTCTACTCAACCCACCAATTCAAATCCACTATCAAACCCACCGTTGATGTGGCGCTGAGGTGGATTGACTTTTCTGTTTTCTTCGTTTTTTTTCTTTATCCTAACGTGTTTAGTTCTTTTATTTCCTTCTTCTTTTTTCCAGAACAAATTTGGCGAAACAAAATTCTCCTTCATCTCGCCCTAGTTCTGGTTGTAAAACTAAGTAATAAAAAATCTTCAATCATCAGATCCATGGAGCAAAGGTGTTTAGTACTTGATCAAAAAGGGTTTTTCGCTTTGTTAATAAAGTTTTAGGTTTCTTATCTCTCTTCGATCCAACTCTAGAAAACCCCCAAATCGCAAGCTTAACAAACAAAACACAATTCCGTTGGTTATAACATTTTGTGATGCCTTTATCCAAAGGAAAAGTTAGTTTTGTCTGGAAGTCTCATCTCTAGTGTGGTCGTGTTGTCTATCTATGGGTTTTTTTGTGCACTCTGTCTTGGTGGGAATGTTTATGTGTAGATGAAAGACCATGTTTCTTTGTGTGCACGTGGTTTTTGATAGTACCCACTACGCAGTATTAAGTCTCTTATTTTTGGTTAAGAAGGAATCTTAATCTGTACATCAAAGACCTCCTTCATTCGATGACTGATTATGTATGAACACTGATAACGCAGTAGTCTCTTCGATATTTTGATTACGTGTATACTGTGATGCAAATTGAGATGTAATGCAGTATGAAATTTTAAGCAAAAAATTTTTATTGAGAGAAAAATGTACAACAGATGCACCTAAACGGGGAGTCATAACCCCAAGAAAACTAAATACATAGATGGGAAATAAAAAAAGAGGAAAGCAGGTAATGATCAGCTATTTTTGTTGTATAATTTCTGCGACTTCAGCATTGTCAGACCAAAGAACACCTGTAAGAACAACTAGAAGGTTATTACACCTCAATTCTATAATTCTAAAGAAAGGTAGACACAAGTGTAAAAGGAGTAACATCTCTTTCACATGTGAAAAAATAAAAGAATAACTATCTAAACAAAGGTAGATACAATTTGATTGTAATAAGAGACCAAGCACACATATCCAACCGGTATGAATCACCATCACCTTGAATGCTTGAACCGTTTTTATACATAAAGGAAAGTATCAATCAATTTTTTTTTAATTTTTAGGGATGCAAAGAGTGGGTGCACAGAAGTGTCAGACCTGAGAGGTGGTAAATCACATAGAACCAAACAAACCAACAAGTACCAAAAGAAAATCCTCATACAGCGGCCATCACTGTCATCTTTGCCAAGATACCAAACTCAAAAGAAGTCACGATAGGAGGTAGACAGACTAGTACAAGAAGTGGCATCACCTCTTTTGTCATGTCTTTTAAAACCAAACTCCTGAAAAAAAAATTTAACATTTCTTTACTACTATTTAAACCAAAGCAACATAAATCTAAAGAAAACATGTTCCAGGTTTATTGGTAGAAATTTTTGTAGGGACTGAATCATATCCATCTAGCCAAGCATAAGTGATGCCATCACCAATGTGCGAAGGATGGTGCCAAATTTTCTTAGAATTAAGAGTTATTGGTTCCAAGTAAATTCAGAAAGAAAGTCAATACCAACTGTAAAAACCAACGGGAAAATTTTGCGAGAGCCTTGGTAACTTTGCATTCATCCGTATATAACGATGATATGCAGTTGCAAGTGAAATCAATAGAAAGTACAAAAAAAAAACACAGTCCTAGTTCTATCTCATTAAACTTAGGATGGCCAAGAAACTGCTGGATACTGAGGTCTAATTGTCAACATTAACAATAAAAGATCTTAAATTTGGACCAAAATTATGAAGTATTTTGAAGTTCATGTGAGAAATATCAGACATGCTATAAGTTCATGTAACATATGCTTTTCAGTAGCACTATTTGTCAACTTCATAGATAAATCCTTGGGACACAACACGCATTCTATTGTACTAATCATATTTTTCACAATCCTACATAAGATTCAAGGCACTTTAGTATGTGTACGCATTTGATTTTTAAAAAGCCTATCCATTTGATTACAACAAGATTTCCATTGTACCAAAATCTACCCAAATTCAAATTCTAAATTAGGGTTTCAAATAATGAAAAAATCATTTACCGAAAGTAATACTTACACGATTGCAGAGATGCTGCCTCAAGTGTGGGGATATTTGTTCACAATGTTCGGTGATATCCCGATGTTGTTGTTGTTGACCTTAATGATATCTCCGACGCCCAAGATTCAAATGATAATTTCCATCAAGAGGAGAAGATTGAGAACAGAGAACATAACATACAGAAAAGAAAACTCAAGCCACGTCATTGCCACCTCAGCGATGGGTTTGACGGTGGTTTGAATTAGTGGGCTAAACAAAATTATTGTTTTCTTAATATTAGGAAAGAGATTTATTATTTTTATCTAGCTAATTATAGAATGGATTTTAGATACATAAGGAAACTTAAAATGGAAGATTTTGAACTATTTTGTCAATTTAATGACTTGGCCCTTATGAAAAATTTGTGTGCGTATCTCTTACATTAGTTAATAGGTAAGTAAAGAATATATATAAATATATATAAAATGTTTCCTAATAAAATAAAATATATATATATATATATTTGTATTTAAGTTTATAAAGATGAATCAGGAAATTTATAGATTACTGTTAATTGCATGCGTCTGATATATAACAAAATTAAAGAAATTTACTTTAATATATAAATGTGAAATTATGTCTAGGTGTATGAAAGTTATATTGAATAAAAATAGAAACATCATTAATAATAATTTAAGGAATTTATTTGTATTAGGATGTATGAATTGTTTTACTAAAATGAATATATTAAACGAGATGTTTACTTTCTTTTGGTAAGTTTGAATTAATAAATAGCATTAAGGAAATAAAATTAAAATCAGGAATTAAAATCTAAATCAATGGGTTTTATTTGCATGCACGTGGTTGATTTGATTAAAAATGTTTCCTAATAAAATAAAATAGATATTGACACTATGGGTTTTATTTGTCTATTCTTTTCTTGAGTGAAAGTTACTTATAACAGAATGAAAACAAAAAGAAAACAAAAAAGGTAGCTATCATTTTTATCCCTTTCTTTCTCTCTCTGATTTTCCTTCTAAAACAACAAAAGAAAACTAAACCCTATCACCCATCATTTTCATTAGTTATTCTTCATCTCATGATTTTATCTATACAAGAGATAAAAATAAAAGCATATGATTTATTGGGGAAAAAAAAGGCGTTGTATCAATATTTTTGTAAAGCTTTTGACATAGGGGTTTCTACCTAATATCAAAACCAAAACCTATTTTAGCATCAAAACCATATTGATTTATCTATTTTATTTTATACTAATAATCAGGATTTTTGTTTTAAATTTATTATGCTGAGTTTTTCTTTTTGTTGTTGTATGAATCAATTTATCTATGAAGTTTTATATATTAGTACAAATCATTATTGGGAGTTAGTTTTATTGATCAGCAATTCAGCATATTAGTTCTTGTCGCCAGGACGATTTTTTCTTCATCGCTAGGATGATTCTTTTCTCGTCAAAAGGACGACTGTTTTCCTCCCTTACTCAAGTCCAAGTATAATAGTTTATTTGTTTTCTCTCTCAAGATTTATTTTTTCTCCCAATTTGTTATTTTATTTCTCCCTCCCTCTTGTTCTCTTCTGTTTTTTCCCCTTCCTTTATGTCAATGGCTTCCATCTCCACAAACCAGAACGAAATTGACTGTGAGGATCTATGCATCTACTCAATCAAGACAACACAACTTTTAAAATCCCAGAAGACCTAACTGATATGAAAATAACCCTAAGTTCTATCTTGTCATCACTACCATCACACGAAGAGCTTATGATCTTAATATCATGTTCAATCTCCTTCAAAGATCTTGGAGACCTTCTGAAATTATTGAGGTTACTGATTTTGGTCAAGCTATGTATCTTTTCAAGTTCGAATTGGGATGAGATTTCAATATGGTTATCACAAAATATCCATGGGAAATCAATGAATACATCCTTCTCATGGAAATTTGTGATCCACATAAATTACCCCATGAATATGAATTCAAATACGCGGATTTTACAGTGCAAATTCATGATTTTCCCATGAGTGCTTAAAATATAAAGGTAGTAGAATTCATAGATTCCAAAATTGGGTATCCATATCCAATTTCTGCAGAAGATCAATCCAAATGGGGAAAATTTGCAAAAGTTAGAGTCAAGATTGACATCACCAAGGCGTTAAAGCAAGAGATGAAATTCACTCTTCCATCAAGGAAGGAGTGCAATGTTAAGTTCAGGTATTAACGCGTACCAAAAATATGTTTTCTCTGTGGAAAGTTTGGTCATATTATGAAACAATGTCCAGATTCATCCAAGGAATGTGAGAAAATGGGTTTCTACTCCCCTGAAACCTTCATTGAGAAGATGTAGGACAAGAATTTTGCCCGTTTTACTGGAGAAATCAATGCCAATTACAAGTCAAAACCAAGTCATTTCAATCCTTGCTCAAAAACTCACTCATCCCCAGTTGGAATTAGTCAACCTGGTGGAACAAGCATCAACGGAAACCTCACTTCTTGTCCGGCAAGCAGGCCAACCAATCAACCCAACCCCAGAATCGCTGCCAACAATCACAACCCATCACCCACATTTAACGAAAAATCTTTTACCTTTTCCAGTTTCAAATTCAATTGAGAATCCAGAAGAAAACCAAATCATCATTAATACCAATAAATCCCCATCTCATATTAATGATTCCGTAATTTCCTCCCCAATCAATTCAATGCCCAATTCTGAAACTCTAAAGTTGAAAAATTCAGCCGTTACAAGTCCACCAACCCATCCCAAAACCACTGACCGGAACACAAAAAATACCCAATCCAAAACTAATATCTAAAACCCAGAAAATACCCAATCCAAAATTATTATCCAAAAACAAGAAAAAACCATCAAAAAACCATATCCCAATAAACCTCCTAACCCCGCCCCACCCAAAAACAACCAAAATAAGTATGGGAGCATTGTTTCTACAGAAAGTCAGCTTAATCAATTCGCTTCCCCACCACCATCACCCCCATCAGTTTATCAAGCTAATTTCAAGAAAATGAGACGGTGGAAAAGGATGGCAAGAACCTCACCAAAACCCGCTCAAGATGATATCTTTCAACATGTTGGCAGCAAGAGATAACTTTTCCAATGGATTGTGACCCTCCACTGAAACATTTTCACTTAAGTGAAGAAGAGGCTATGGCAACTTGCCTGGAAAAGTCGCAAGGAAAATGTTAGTATAATCATGGAACTGTCGTGGATTAGGGAATGAGACGAAAATTCTAACATTGAACTCATTCTTGTGCAGCTGTAATCCCTCAATCCTTTTTATCTCTGAAACAAGACTTAACGAGAGAAATAGTTTGAGGATTATCGGCTCTTTAAATTTCAGGAACTTTGATTATATCCCAGCTCAAGGAAGAAATGGTGGACTGGCAGTATTATGGAAAGACAATGTTGACATCAAAATTGCTTCCAAGACCCAGAATCTGATCCACTGCATCATTGAACCCAAACTTTACACTCCAAGATGGAACCTTCTTTGTATCTATGGACCACCATCTCACCCCTTTAGAGATCATTTTTGGAGAAGAATTTCTTGCAAAATCGATACAATTTCCGGTCCATGGTGCATTATCGGTGATTTAAATGTTCTGATGCACCAACAAGAGAAACATGGTGGCTCACCTAATACCGATATCAGCTGCAATGAATTCAGGAATCTAGTCAGAGAAAGAGATGTTATATAGACTTGGGTTTCGCCAGACCTGCCTTCACGTGGTCAAATAATGTTTTCCAGTCAACTCAAATATTTGAAAATTTATATAGGGCTATTTGAAACATTGAGTGGAGACTTCTTTTCCATGATGACGCAGTGCTGCACCTTCCTAGAATTGATAGTGACCATTCACCTATCATTTTAAACACCATGAGGAACCCTCCGAAAAGAAAGCCTAACTACAAATTTAAATTCTATTGGACTGACCATCCCCAGTTCAAAGACATTATTCAAGACAAGTGGGAAAATTCATACGGTAATATGATTACCAGACTAGATGAGCTTGGAAAAAGGCTTATGAAATGGAGCAAAGACACATTTCGTGACACTAAGAGAGAAATCGATATCGAGAAGAAAAATTTAGTGGACTTACAAACCAATGCTCACTTGGATGACACAAGGGAGAAAGAGAATGCTATCTGCCAAAAGATTGCCAGTCTGGAGAGGAGAAACAGAATGTTCTGGCGGCAAAGGAATAAATTGAAATGGATTCCTTCTGCCGACAAAAATACCCAGGTATTTCATGTTTCTTTGATCCATAGGAGAAGTAGAAATAAAATATATTTTATTAAGAATGCTGATGGTGAATGGACCTCCGAGCATGATAACATTAAAAATGTTCTCATTTCTCACTTTAATAACATGTTCTCTAAAGACCCTAATGTTAATCCAAGTCTCCTGCCAGTTGAGAACTCTCATGTCATATCTCAAATGATTGCAGCTCCCTTAGTGTTGTTCCTTCAGGTGATGAAATATTTAATATAATTAAGAAAATGGGTTCCCTTAAATCCCCAGGTCCTGACGGCTTTCCAGCGTTTTTTTACAAAAAATGTTGTAATGTTGTAGGCCAAGAAGCTATAAGTCTTGTTAAAGATTGCTTTAGATATTACTCAATACCTGCTGGTTTAAACCACACTCACATATCCTTGATCCCAAAAAATAAAAATGTTGCTAGTGCTGTCAACTATCGACCAATTGCTTTATGCAATGTCTTGTACAAAGTAGTAGCTAAAATCATCACTAACAAGCTTAGTCCTCTTCTAGACAATCTTATCGATAAAACTCATTCTGCATTTATTTCGGGTAGGCAAATTTTGGATAATATTGTGGTTGCTAAAGAAATTTTCCATTCAATGCATACATCCAACTCAAAACAAGGTGTTTTCGCTCTTAAACTAGACATGAGCAAAGCCTATGATAGGGTAGATTGGAATTTTCTTAAGCATGCGCTCAATAGTTTTGGAATAACTGTTAGAATTCATAATCTTATTTTGAGCCGTGTTGAAACTACTTCTTCCTCTATTCTGATAAATGGCCAGTTTGAGGGTTTTTTCTTTGGAGAAAGGGGAATCAGAAAAGGGTGTCCTCTCTCACCCTATTTGTTCATTATTTTCTCTCACATACTATCTAGTATCATTAACAGGATGGAACAATATGGACTTTACAATGGATACCAACTGAATCGAAGAGTTCCAAGTGTAAGCCATATTTTGTTTCCTGATGATGTGATGTTGTTTGGAAACACAAATGAGACCACTATCAACTCTATCGTTGAAATCATGCAGCAATACTACAATGGTTCCGGTCAACTAGTCAATTACAGCAAATCATCCATCCATTTTAGCATGAGTGTGTCAGACGAAAGATGCAATGAGATTATAACCGCCCTGGGGGTTACAAGAATGGAAAAAGGTGATAAATATCTGGGAGTCAATATACTGCAACAAGGAAACACTATTTCAAATTTTTCCTTTCTCATTGATAAATTTGACGAAAAACTCGCAGGTTGGAAAAGAATTTCACTTACCCATGCAGGTCGTACAACTCTTATTCAAGTTTTTCTTGCACTTATCCAAGTATACTACATGGCAACTTCTGTTATCCCTAAAGCTGTACTCAACAAACTCACACAAATAATCAGAAATTTCTGGTGGGGGCATACTGTACACGAAAGGAAGATGCATTTTCTCAAGTGGTAATGGTTCAACCTACCAAAGGAAAAAGGGGGAATGGGGCAGCGATCTTTGACTGAACTTAATCAAGCATTGGTGGTGAAATTATCCTGGAGATTTTTAAAAGATGACAATTCTCTTTGGTGCAGAATCCTAAAGGCAAAGTATCTCAGTAACAACTCTTTTTGGAATGCAAAAAAACCTAGTAAATGCTCCACTACCTGGTGTGCCACGCTTGATAGTAGAAATCTTCTGAAAAGGGGATATATATGGCAGGTCGGCAAAGGTCGCAACATCAACATTGGGACGGATCCATGGATTCCTTCCCTTCCAGATTGTACCCTCTCGAGTGAAGTGAATGATATAGCAGGAGTCACCAAAGTTCACCAATTTTTAGACACTACCACTGGTAAGTGGAATCTACAGCTCATTCAACAATTATCTGACCCATTCACTGCTTCCCAGATCAGCAACATTCAGATCAACAGCAAAGCGAAAGACAAGCTCATATGGCACCTTACTACTCATGGTGATTTCTCACCACAATCCTTTCAAAAGCTTATCGCTGATCAAACTGGTGAGTCCTCTGTGCATAATGACAGTTCTTTTCCTTGGAGAAAATTTTGGAACATTAAGAAAAATGCTCCAAAAATAAAAAAATTTATATGGAGAGCACTACATAATGGAATTGGGGTATTTCAGATAATTGGAAAATTTTGGATGGTGTGTGTACTAACTGTAGAGGGTGTAATGTCAGTGAGGAAAGTGTTGATCACCTTTTACTGCATGAATATGTTTTTGCAATGGGGTCAGCCATATGTTGGGCATTATGGAAAGCCAAGAATGAATTGGTGTTTGAAAATAAGCAAGTGAAGGTCCAAGGGGTGCTCAGAGTGGCTTTATTTTGGTTTAACATGTATAACAATTATGAAGATTCCATGGAGACCTGGGTTGCACAGACGCGGACGCGAACACTTTTTCTCAAAAAACTAGGACGCGGACACGTATATACATATTTTATTTATATATTATTTAAATATATAATCATGTATTTATACAGCAAAGTCAAGTATTTCGATCCTAAAAATTAGAAAATGATGCTACATGTGTATCAATTTCAAAAGAAAAGAAAATATCGTTTGTTTATACACGTCGAAGGTCAAACAATCAGTCACTATTAAACACATGGCACAATCAAAATGCATTCTTAGAACAACACATTCCCAACTAAGGGTATACGTGATGTCATTTCCAATTACAAAACCCTAATAAAGACCTAAATTATTGATCTAAATGTTTGTCTTTCTTCATTTGGTTAATAATAGCAAAAATAAAGGAAGAAGTTTAAATGAAAATGAAAAAAAAAATGCGTAGGACACGCGTCATCGGTGCGTCCAAACCAGATGTGCAAATTGGTGCGTCGGACACGCGTCGTGTTAGCGACCCATGCGTGTCCCGTGTCCGACGCGAGTCGGACGCGGACACGGCTCAAGAAATGGAGCGTCCGTACAACCTAGATGGAGACTAAAGATGAAACAACTACACAGTTGAATGATTATAGTTATCCCCCGCCTGAATGGACGGCTCCTCCATCCAACACCATCAAGATAAATGTTGATGCTGCTCTTCGAAACGGACAGTACGCAATTGCTAGAGACCATCAAGGAAACTATTGTGGTGCGAGCACAAAGCTTGGTTGGTCTAATTTCCCAGTGGTCGCTGAAACAGATGCTTTCCTTCTTGCAGCTGAATTAGCTCAATGGCTCAATCTTGACTCTGTCATAATCGAATTGGACTGCCAAGTGGTGGTCAAAATCCTGAAGGGTGAATCTCATTCTTCTCCTTGGAGAATCTGGAAAACAATAGATGACATAAGAGTCCTGACTAGAAGATCTTCCCAAGTGTTGTTCGAGTTTGCTCGGAGGTCTGCCAATTCAACGGCGCACCTACTTGGTGCCTATGCCATCAATAACAAAGTCCAAGATAAATGGACTCCCTCTCATTGTCCCAGCTTTATTTCCGCTCTTCTGGATGTATCAACTTAGCTTTGTTTCTTTTCGTGTCTTATACCAAAAAAAAAAGTACAAATCATTAATCATTTATTTACTATTCTAGATTTTTGTTTTAACATTTGATGTAGGTAGTAATGTATTTCTCTATTATTATAAAAATCTATTAATGTATAAGTATTGAGTTGTGGTTTGTGAAAGTCACTTTGGTGCATTATATTAGTGTACGGAATTGAGTTCGATTTGCGAAAGTGAGTTTAATGCATTAGTGAATGGATCTTACTTCGATTAAGTTTTTGTGAATATAAACATGGTTTGGTGCTTGTAGGATTAAATGCACTGATTTGAAATGACTTATAGAAAAAAAAAATGTATCTGTCTGCTGTTGAAATGTTAGGCCTTTATGGCATCCCACCACTGGTGGCTACCTTGGGAAGACTGTTCGGGGAACAATAATGGTTTGTTTACCGGAGTAACTCTGGTAACTTGATTAACAATTATTTGAAGAAACAAAAAGAAGACTGTTCGGGGAATACTAGTGGTTTGTTTACCGGAATAACTATGACAACTAGATTAATGATCTACATTTTAAGGTTGAAGATTTGAGTAAGAAACTGTTAAATATTTATGATTAAAATGGCGTAAGTATTATTGCAAATTTTTATGCATGTTTTTAATTACAGTGTCGATTGCATGTGTTTGATTTTCGATGCACTCTATTATTTTTGGAAACTTCCTACTGGGCTGTGGTTTGCTCAACCCTTTCCCTCCCTTTTCCACATAAAGTGAAGAAACACTAGCGGTAAAAGAAATTATTATTTATCATGGGGATTTGGGCTTTGCGCATTTTGAATCAAACCAGAGTGTTGGTTTATTTTAATGTACTTTGATTTTATAATTATTATTTTACAGTTTTGTAATTTTAAAAGTAATATTATATTTCATTTGATAAATTTCATTTGAGTTGAGTTTTGTGTTTTATTAAAATCTTTTGGAACGAAAAATTTGGTCCTACACGAGTGGCGGTCCGGAAATTTGGACTTGCCAGATGGATCGGACCCGACCCGACCCACAAAGTCGAATCCGTATGCGCTGGAAGTCCGAAAATCCGGGATGTCATAGGAGGTGTGAGGATTAGGTTTCCCTTATATATGCTTCAAATCAGGGTTTGATAGCTTTGAAACAATGCAATCAATATTCACCCTTAGATGAAATCCTGATTTAAGATTCAAGCTAAGTTTCCTTAATACCAAAGCAATATCTCTCTACCGTTGGATGGTCTTAGCATGTTACGCACAAATGAAATATACCTTCATTTAGATATGGATAACTGTACCTAACGTGTCTATTGAGTTGGCTCACCAATAGTTAAACGAAGTTAGCAATATGAAAACTTTTCTATTAACCACATTCATCTAAAACTTCTAGATCAAATGATAATCAAATGAATCTAATTGTGTTACTCATAGAGTTGTTCAATTGTTTATATTCTCATAGAAGTATACATGACACAATTAAAATAAAATCGGATTGATTCAGGAGAATCAATTCATGAACATTAAGCCACGGTTTACAAAGATTTCATTCCTTAATTTATATATGTATTTTTTCATGAGTATGAAATCATACTTAACCGATTTTAGAACATAAATCAACTTAGTTTGCAAACGGGTACGCAAACTTAATTTCTGGAATTTGGTCTTGTCCGACAGTTCGCAAACGGGTATGCATATTGTCGTCCCGGACCTAACTCAGGTAAAATCGTTCGCATACTGGTATGCATACTTGGTTCCGGGACTTTAACAGTTAAAACCGTTCGCATAATGGTATGCGAACTTGGTTTTCGGACCTGAATCATACCACAACAGTTTGCATACTGGTATGCATAATGTGTTATATCCAGACAATGGTTAATTGTTTTAAAACTCTCATTTCAATCATTGAAACATCCTTAGAATACGACAATAGCTGTCTTACACAAACTATTAGCTTATAAGTAATTTTCAAGTGATCGAATGATCAATACGAAACATTCCGAGTCTACATCAAATGATTGTCTCACACGAATCATGTAAGATATTTCAAGGCAATTTTCACATGATCATCTTTTGACTCATTATTTAGTTTCCAACAAATAAACTGTTTCCAACTGAACTCGTCAAGATTAATGATGAATGTAGCTAAAGCAAAAAGCTTCTAACACATATTTCGAGAAAGATATAAGCGAGTTAAACTTAGCTCGAAATATCAAATGTGTATAATGTTAAGTATATATATCTATACGACTTAGTCTCAAACGGAGATAGAATAAAATAGACTTCTGAGTGATAGATAAGTTTTAGTCTCCACATACCTTTTTTTGATGAAGTTCCTCCAAGCTCTCCTCAGTAGATCTTCGTCTTCAATGAATGAACGCCGTGAAGTCTAAATCTCAACTACACATTTTATCCTAGTCCGAGACATAACTATAAGTGACTAGAAATCAAGACTTATAGTTTTGATCACCTAAACTTTACAAACAAGCTTGAGATACCAACGCTTATGAGTTCGACCGAGCAGTGCTCTAACACAAGGATATCTAGCTGGTGTGATCCTTAATGATTAACCAAATATGATGGTCTCCGATTTCGGCTATTAACTTAGGGTTTGGATAGCTTTCGGAAATATGTTTTAGTTAATATGGAAAATTAACAAGATATCGACATAGTATTTGAACATGTGCTACACTCTTATTACTTAATGTCAAGTATTTTCCTTGATACTCAAGGTGAGATCCCAAACCGAGATATTCGAAATATTTTTTTTCATATTCAGAATTTATGTGCCATTCATATACCGGTGGATAAGCACATCTCGGGTTGCTATATTAGTAAAGTATATTATTTATGCTATCTAATATTGAGTTGTCATCCAAGAGAAATTGTGTTGCATTAGTTGGATTACATTTGGAATATTTACAAAACCGGAAATAGGTATTTATTGTGTATCTTTCGTATTCTCGGGTTTGGAAAGTCCTTGTTGTCCAAACTACCTTGGTCATCATAAATAGTGAAGTTTGTCTTTCTTGTACTTATCCCGAAACACAAGGAACTTCATGTTTGTGTGAGGAATCCCACTAGCAGTATTATCGTAATACTCACTGGAGAGAAGAGTATCCTAATTAGCTGAAATCTCTTACGTGTGCTTCGTTTAAAGACTTCTTTGGGATCAAGAAGGTTCTAATCAACCTTTATGCTTAAACCTTTTGTGTCGATAAAATATTATAAAATACCCAAAGTCTCTCCGTCTTTCATTTTATAAAATCAACAATTTTCTTTTTCATATTGTTTATGAATTGAAAAAATTACTTTGTAAGACTTTATATTGATTGTACCTGATTAGATGGTAGGGATGATGATGAAATATATTTTTGCACGAGTGTCCCAACTTGTGCTTGGAGTAACTGGATATCAGACTACATACTTCTGTTTTATTGTTGTACTTTACGAAGAGTCTCTCTACTTAGTGTCGAAGCACGCATCTGGGTCTTCGTAACACCTCCTCCAATTCCTCGTACATAACCTTTTCGTTCACGCCCACATGCTAAGAACGAGACATTAAAAATAAGGTTGTAAAGGTACTATGTTCACTAGTGGAAAAGATTAAAATTCACAAAAGATATATTAATTTTTCTTAATTACCTGAGTAATAGCATTGTTGTCGCTATCATTCTGACCTTTTGGATTAGCATCTTCAAGTTTTTTCATTTTCCTCTACAAGATCAAAAATAATCTAGATGTAACTACATAGTAGGAATTACTATTCCAATAGCATGATAAAGGAATTTGAGTACTCTATTCACGCCAGGACAAAGTCACATACAAAATCATAATAATTTGAGTAGTCTTACGACTTTTAACATCAGAGGAGGATGTGGATTTAGGATCATTTATGTTCTTGGTTACATGGGTTGTCGCAAACACCACACATTTGTTAATTTCATCCACTGGACTCTCTTTTTTCTGCAGTTGATGATAAACAGACACATTATTCGTCGAACCAAAAAGTGAATCATGATTGATCTCATTATTGGCAACAGTTCAGATTGATGCTAATGTTATTATTAGTACTATTATTACTGCTACTCTCCATTAATTAATAACATAATAGAAGAACAATAGAGTCACGCAACTGAGTAAGTAATTCAGACAAGAAAAGGTAGTTAAAATATAAAATATAAAGGAAGATATGTACTAATTTACCAGGTCGTATATTGTGCGAGAAATTCCTTTCGTTCCACATGATTGTAGTAATTCAACATCTTCTCTAGACTTTTGACCTGCTGCATGACGTTTACTATCTTCATCAGTTTTAAAAAAATCAACAAAACTTTCCCAATTTTCTATTTTTTCAATTAACTGTTCTGCCATATTTCTTTTCGTCTCAACAATAATGTCATATTTATACAACACAGGTCGAAGCTGATGCTTCCAGTTTCTCCAAGAAATATTAGCCTTTGTCAATATGTTAGGCTTATAAATTTCAGCTACCCCATATTTATCTGCAAAAACTATTTCATTATCATGTACTGATCATAAAAATTAAAGGCAAATCAAATAATAAAAATTCACTCACAGTGGCGTTGTTCCATATATCATATTTGATTCTTTCTGAAACAACCGTTCAAGAATCAATTGCAGGACGAAAATATTGTGCATGTACCATCTTTCAAGTTTCCGTCGCAAATTTTTCTGAACCGATATTACAAGGGCTCCCATATTTGTCGATTATAATATGCTTACGATTGCCCAATGAATGAAGTGTTCAAACATCACAATATGCTCATGTACCGACCGATAACTGTTATCTGAAATCATCAAACTGAGTAACCAAATGCGTCAAATATTGCAGAGAACAACTACTAAACCATCGATAAACGTACCATCAATATGTACCACACATACAACTTTAGAATAAAAAATTTATTAAAATTAACCAATTATCCCATTATAACTACTAAACCATCAGAATGTACCACCAGAAAACAATGGGCCATCAAAAAATACTCAAACATGAATCCTAGATAACTTATTTTCTTTGCTATCTGTAAATGTAGACAATATGGCTTCATCGGCATCTCCAAAGAAAACGAAAAGATTTTGATAAGCATTGACAACATGAGTTAGACTTTTTGGAGCCTCTAATACAATATCCCAAGTATATATCCCTTGTTTCTTCTTTGCAATAGAAAAACTGAGATGCTTGAGAAGCATGGATAAATGTCTCATCTTCTACATTTGTATTTCGTTGGAACCTTGCACAATTGACACAGATTATGTTGGTTTTTGAATCCACTTCACACCCATTAAGCTTGTCTTCTGTACGCACTCAATCGCAGTAAAATATTGTCATCTTAACATTATTGTAGTAATTTAGTTCAAGTACTTGCTTCACAATACCATAATAAGTCCCACTGTCAGTTTTCAAATTCGTATCACTGGATCTTGATCTGAAAGTGCCTACCGCTTCCATTGACACTTCACTATTTTGTGTGGTTAAAATCGCTTCTGAATCAGCTGTGCTAAACACATATTCATTTACTATGTAAGGATTGTATGAAATAACATTAATATCTAGACCATTTGCAAGCCTCTTAAGGGTACTCATGTTCTCTTTCTCAAGGTGTTCTGTTAACCAAAGAATGTACTCCATGACTTTCTTTGTTTATTGTTTCCGCGTTCTGATCCCGAATGTAAACATCATATTTCCAGAAAATACAAACATAGTCATTAGTAAAAAGCACATATATGCATCAATATCTATTAATAATAGTTTAGACTCATAAGTATGACAAAGTTTTACTTACTCATTCTATACAGAATATTTTCATCGTGATACTGCGCAAAAACCCATCTACGCACTTGTCGGAACTGAACACTAGACAGATGATATGGTTTACCAACTGCATGACTAGGATATGTCCCTTCACTATCAGATACTTCATCTGTGGAAGTGTTACCTATGGAAAACGAATATACCTTAATATGACTGGAAATTAGACTACCAGATCTGAGATGAGAATCAGCCAAAAACACAAGAGATGAAGATTGAAATTAAACTCTCGAACGAAATCAAATCCCACCACGAGAGAAACTAAAATCTAGGGTTTCATTTTTTTTACTTTCTCTAGAGGATTTCGAAAGAAAAGAGAGAAATTAATCTGATAAATGATTTAGATTCATTTATGTTCACTAGTGGTTGGTTTATTTGTTATGCCCGTCAAAATTGAAGCCCGGTAAGGGCCTGACTAAAGATTAAATTATACTATTTTGATAGCCTTGCCCGTCAAAAATGAATTGACAGGGGTTCCTTGTCAAATTTCTCAAACGGGGCTGTCAAATTTACCTTGTTTTGGTGTAGTGAATATAGACTTTTTATAGCTTGTTGTACAGATCGAAAATCTATCATTGGGTATTTCTTTTGAGACAAACTTTGATAGTTTGTGAACTAAGATTTATTATTTCGCTAATAATGATCTTAGTTGATCTAACAGAACAAAGGAATTTATATTGATTAAAGGGAAGAGCCTTTGTACTCATCAAATATATATGATTAATTTCCTGAGATTGATAGAGCGGTTACTAAAACAAAGTTTCTCTTTGAGATCTATATTGATTGATTGCAAATCTAGAGTTTGATTATTTCAGTAATCAAAGTTTACAAGGTTGCTAATGGGGGTGCTAGGTTAAGTGGGGGTGTACCAAGCCAAGGAAAAACTTGTTTTGTCCTATATGAAAACTTGTTTTGTCCTATATGAAAACTTGTTTTGTCTTATCTTGATTTTGGTACACCCCCACTTAATCTAGTACCCCCTATTAGCAATCTTGAAAGTTTAGATTGATCTAAACAGACAAAGGATAATAAAACTGATACGATGTGATATGACGAAACTAAACAGATACATTGATATGAAAACTCATCTACACAAATCATCAACATTATAACAAAGTAATGAGTGATATGACAAAAACCAAACACATAGGGTGATAATAAAATTCATCTGATAACAAGTATCAGTAACAGGGGTGAGTAGAAGAGATGACACAGATCAGTAAAGTGTGATTTGAAATGTCAATAAAACGCATCCTTAAATTTATAGTATAAATTTTGTCACTCTACCAAAATAACACGACCCAATTCTCAACATCTTCTTTAATTTCTACATCTTCTTTTCTTTTTTTCTATATCTTCTTCTTTTTTATTTTCTAAATCTTCTTTTACCCCTTTTATGAGTTATGGTCGTCCGATTCACTACCGAAGAATACACGGCTACCATTCAATCTTGGATTAATGTTTTTGTTGAAAATTACTCAAAATATTGTTGGAATTATGCCGTGATCATCCTGGAGATGGCGATGAAGATTAATACCACCGCATCTGGATGATCGGTTTTTTAGTTAAACCTCTTAAACTATCCAGAGAGAAAACTCGGCTTCTAGGGACTCGTAGCGGTTTAAAGGCTTGCTCCACCAGCTAAGTGCATCCGCGCTCCCTACGACAGTGAGTTAGGTTAAATATTCGATAACTAATAAGTGTAGTATCCTGTGCCATATTAAAATGTAATAAAATTATTTGTTCATCAGTAATCTTGCTTAAACATATGTACGTTAATGAAGACTTCTTCATTATTAGTATATGGTTTCCACAAAACACCATTAACTCCTTACTGTTCCAAGTTTTGGTAAGCATCATGCACCATAGACATATTGTGCTGAACACTACAAAAAAGATCCTAATTCACGAACCTCTGGAACCGGTCCGGTGTAAACAGAGTGCCGATAAAAATTGAATGAAGAATACTAAAAATGAAGTTAGGTGTTAACGGGGTGTTAAGAACAAAAGATCAAGGAACGGACAATGGCTATCCGTTTCAGTAAACCTAAAAACGGTTAATGGCCATTCGTTTTTATAGAACGGACAATGATTGTCCAGTTTCAAAGACTATAACGGGCAATAATTATCCGTTTTTAACTTTATTAAAACGGACACCCATTGTCCGTTGGCTAACACTTCCTGCACTGATTCTCACATAGTAAAGAACATGTGCGGTAATCAGGGGTTTAAACGACAATTTTTTGAGCTGGGAAGAGGGTGGGAACTTCTTTAAGACCCCGCCTAAAGTAATACTCCCTCCGTCCTACTATTAGTTGACCTACTTTAGTTATAAAGTAGGTCAACTAATAGTGGGACGGAGATATTACCACTTTTTCCTCGGTGGCTAGTAAATTTTTCACTTGATTCTTTTTTCTTTATTTTCTTCTTCTTTTTCTGAAACAATTACCAGCGGGAGAGGTATAGGTAACATCAATATTGCTAAGAGGAGACTATTCCACTTTCCGCTTTAGCTTTGGTAGTATATCAGCTACCTCATTCCTTCACTTTCGGCACAGTTACAGTGCCAGGAACTAAAGCTACTGTAAATTTAATGTCTTTTACTAAATAGCAAATTCTCCACTCTATGCTGAAAAGTGAAAACCTCCTTATTGATTGCTTCCACCTCTAATTTTGAATCAAGCTCCAAATGTACCTTTTCTCTTCATATTATTTTCACCAAACTTAAATACAGTGTTGGGATCCTAATCCCACATTGGTTAGATGGGGCTTAATTGGTAGTTTATAAGTCAATGGGTTCCCTCTTCTAGTCAATCGGTTTTCGAGTTGAGTTCCACCCATGAGCTTATGACGAGTTTAGGGTCGGTACCCTAACATTTGGTATCAGAGCTCATTTTTTTTAAATATGTCTTATACGGAGAATCTTAAACTGGTTCAAGATATCCTTACAACTGTGGGTCAAAAACTGGGTACTCTTGTTACCACCATTAACAATAATCATGTTCACGATGAAGAGGATCGTGAAAGAAAGAAAGTTGAAGAGAAACAACTGCCTGAAGAAGATCGTGCTGCTCGGAAATTGGATTTTCCTGAACATACAACAGAATTGTCTAACACTCTGACAACAGATCTCACAACAGCTTTAACTACTTCGTTGGGAATTACCTTACGTGCAGTGTTTAGGGAATTTCTTCCTCAGCTTAATCAAGGTAATGGTGCTGCTCCGCCACCACCGCCTCCTCCTCCTGGTGGTAATGATGTTGGTAATGGTGTTGTTATTCGAGCCGGTTCCATTAATTTAAAATTCCCAACTTTTGATGGTGATGATCTAGATGGTTGGATTTTTAGTGCTGACCAATATCTCAGTTTACACACGGTGGCTGACAATCTCAAAATTGCTATCGCTTCGCACATCTTAAAGATGATGCCAATGCTTGGTTTCGCTGGAAGAAAACAACTACTGTTGTGACTACTTGGGCAGAACTTTGTGATCTTGTTCGTGCTCGTTTTTCAGCTACAAAATTTGTTGATCCTAGGATGGAAATTAGCACCATTAAACAAAAAGGTATGGTTCGTGATCATATATCTGATTTTGAACGTTTGTTAAACTTCTTCACAGACTTACCTGAAGATCACTTAATCAACTGTTTTATCCATTCTTTAAAGTCGGATATTGGCTCTGTAGTCAAATTGCTTGAGCCACAAACTTTAACTGCGGCTTTTACTAAGGCAGTTCATCAGGAAGAAGTTTTGTTAGATACAAAACAACCTTATCGACCTCCTCAGCTTAGGTATGCAACTCCTCCTTCACCTACTCAATTTAAACGTCCTAATTTACCTCCTGGAGCTAAGAGACTCACTTGAGAATAACAAAAGGAAAAAAGAGGTAAGGGTCTTTGTTTTAACTGTGACCAATTTTTTACTCATGGTCATGTGTGCTTAAAACCACGATTATTAATATTGGAAGGAGCTCCAGAGATGGTTGAAGTTGAACAAAATATAACACTTGAAGAAACTTCAATGTTGCCTGACACTAATTTGGAAGATGGCGTTGCAGCTAATATTTCATTGAACTCTTTGGTGGGTTCTTCTTTTCCTATAACTATGTGCATTAACGGTTTTTCTAAGGCTCAACCTCTAACCATTTTGATCGACTCTGGATCAACTCATAATTTCATTCATCCTGCTTTAGCAAGGAAGTGCGGCTATTCTTTCCAAGCAAAAAATAATGCCTTGTGTGTCACTGTTGGTGATGATGGTAAATTAAACACCTTGGGTACTTGCTTCAATGTCCTTATTCGACTGCAGGATTATTCTTTTACAACTGATTTTCATGTCTTACCAATTAGTGGTTGTGATGTTGTGTTAGGAGTCCAATGGTTGCGCACATTGGGAAAAATTTCTTGGGATTTTGACAAGTTACTTATGAACTTCAACATTAATGGTGTAGACGTTCAATTATTGGGTAATAATGCTTCTTCTGTCATGCTCTTGGACAGTATACCCATGCAGCGTTTACTCCACCGTGAATTTTATGGTGTTTTCCTACAAATTTCTGCAACAACTACTTCTTCATTAAATGCTGCAACAGTTCCAACACCTGAGATTAAACGCTTATTATCTCAATTTGCTGATGTTTTTCAGCCTCCAACTTCACTTCCACCTGAGAGACTACATGATCATAAAATTCCTTTGATACCAGGATCAGCTCCAGTTAATGTTCGTCCTTGTCGATATCTTCACTTTCAAAAGGATGAAATTGATAAAATTATATCTGAATTACGTCAAGCTGGGTTCATTCGATCAAGTTCGAGTCCTTTCTCTTCTCCTATTTTGATGGTGCGCAAGAAAGATGGTCCTGGCGTATGTGTGTAGATTACAGAGCTTTGAACAGCTAACAATTAAGGATAGATTTCCTATTCCAATGGTAGATGAACTTCATGGTGCAATCATATTTACAAAGCTTGATCTTCGTTCTGGGTATTATCAGATTCGTCTCTACAAACCAGATATTCAAAAAACTGCTTTTCGAACTCATGATGGTCACTATGAATTTCTGGTGATGCCATTTGGGATGTCTAATGCACCAGCAACATTCCAGAGTCTCATGAATCAGATCTTTAGACCGTATCTGAGAAAATTTGTTCTCGTTTTCTTCGACGACATATTAATTTATAGTAGAAGTATGAAAGAACATTTGGAACACTTTTCCATTGTGTTTGAAATTTTGCGCCAAAATCAATTGTTTGTCAAGGAATCGAAGTGCACTTTTGCACAACCATCTGTTGGATACCTTGGTCATGTTATTTCTTCTGAAGGCGTTGCAGTGGAAAGTGAAAAAATTCAGAGCATTCTTGATTGGCCAATTCCAACCACAGTTAAAAGCTTGAGAGGGTTTCTTGGATTAGCAGGATATTATCGAAAATTTGTCAAGGATTTTGGTAAGATCAGTGCTCCTTTAACTAAGTTGTTAAAAAAAGATTCCTTTGTATGGAATAAGTATGCTACTATTGCTTTTCGAGCACTACAACAAGCTCTTACTACTACTCCAGTCTTGATATTACAAGACTTTTCCAAAGAATTTTGTTTGGAATGTGATACATATGGTATGGGTTTGGGAGTTGTTCTAATGCAGTCTGGCAGGCCAATTGCTTACTATAGCAAGGGATTGACCGGTAAGAATTTGAACTTATCCATTTATGACAAGGAAATGCTTGATATAGTCTCTGCAGTACAAAAATGGAGACCATATCTACTTGGAAGACATTTTAAGATATTTACAAATCATCATAGCTTGAAATATTTCTTAGATCGACGTATATCTTCAATGGAACAACAAAGATGGTTATCTAAATTATTAGGTTATGATTATGAGATCATTTTCAGAAGAGGTAAAGAGAATATTGCTGCAGATGCTTTGTCAAGAGCTACGGGTTTATAATTTTCTGCTATCTCTACTCCAATTTTCTCAGGGGTCAATGACATTATCCAAGAAAGCAACACTGATGCAGAATTAAGTAAGTTGATCAACTTACTACACAACAATCCTAACTGCAAGCCCCATTACTCCTACAATGAAGGCATTATGCGCTATAAAGGAAGAATTGTGATATCTCCTTCTTCTGAATGGTGTGCTAAACTTTTATATGAGTTTCATTCTACGCCATTTGGAGGCCATTCTGGATATTTTCGCACTTATAAGTGTATTCAACAAAATTTCTATTGGAGAGGGTTAAAGCATTCAGTTAAGGAGTTTATATCTAACTGTGATGTTTGTCAGAAGAATAAATCTGAAGTCGTTGCTCCTCCAGGCTTATTACATCCTCTTCCAATACTTGCGGATATATGGATGGATATGTCTATGAATTTTATAGATGGATTTCCTCAATCTTATCGTAAAACATCCATATTAGTAGTTGTTGATATACTCTCTAAATATGTACATTTCATAGCTTTGGTACATCCATATTTGGCTGCTTCTATTGCTGATATTTTTGTTTAAGAGATTGTCAGATTACATGGCATGCCAAGGACAATAATAAGTGACCGTGATCCAATCTTCATGAGTAACTTTTGGGAAGCCTATTTTGCTTTACAAAACACTCAATTATGTCGCAGCTCAGCTTATCATCCGCAAACAGATGGACAAACAGAGGTGACAAACCGTACTCTTGAATGATATTTACGCTGTTTTGTTAGCATTAAACCTTCAGAATGGAGTAAGTTGTTGCCTTGGGCCGAATGGTGGTATAACACCAGCCATCACTCAGCCATTAATATGTCACCTTATGAAGTTGTGTATAGTCGAGCTCCACCAACAATTTCCAGTTATTTACCTGGAACAACATCTGTCAATGTTGTGGACATTAACTTAAGGGAAAGAGATCACACACTTAAGTTACTTAAATTTCATCTTCAAACTGCTCAGGAAAGAATGAAGTTTTATGCTGATGTTCACCGCACTGAGAGAAGTTTTGCAGTTCATGATTGGGTATTTCTTCGTGTGTAACCTTATCGACAATCCTCAGTGTCAAATCAAGCATATTCTAAGCTTTCTCCTCGATTTTATGGACCCTTTAAAATCATTGAAAAGATAGGGGAAGTTGCATATAAATTGGAATTGCCTGCTGAGAGCCGTATTCACCCAATTTTTCATGTTTCAGAACTAAAACTAAAACTTGGTTCTTCTATTGTTACTGAAGCAGTTTTACCCAATATGGTTGACTATGAGAAATGGGAACCTGAAACTATCCTAGACCGCAAAATGTTCAAGAAAGACAATTGTGCTGGTACCAAATGGCTTGTACAATGGAAGGATCATTTGCCAGAAGAAGCTACATGGGAAGATGCAGATGATATTCTCTTGCGTTTCCCAGATATTGAGGCTTGAGGACAAGCCATTTTTCAAGCGGGGTGGAATGTTACGACACCAAACCTTCCTGCTATATCTTTTGCTTATTTAGATTTACTTTATTTACTGCATAGCTTTCCTAGTTTGAATAGAACTTATTTAATTGCATTACTTGCTTAACACGCAATTTAGTTGATATAAATACAATGCTCAAGTTGTAAAGGAACTACAAGTTTAATTAATACAACTCATTTTAATTGAATTCTTCTCTTAATCTTCTAAGCAGAGGTGGTTAACCCCCGTTAAAAAAGGTTTTATTTAGGGTTCTTGTTATCTTTTTCCTGTGTTCTAACTAGTGTTTGGTCAAGGACCCTAACACCTGGTATCGGAGCTAACCACCACGACTCATGCCCGCTCCACGGAAGGGGTGACCTATAGGCTAGATTAAAGTGTTGGGGCACCTATGTATGGGCGTAGTTGTCACCCGCATTGAATAATAATAGGGGAGTGAAGCCGCCATAAGAGAAAGGACTACCTTCGGATCAGTGTCGATAGAGTAGGCCAACGAGGACGTTGGGTCTGGAAGCATGGTGGGTTGTTGGGATCCTAGTCCCACACTGGTTAGATGGGGCTTAATTGATAGTTTATAAGTCAATGAGTTCCCTCTTCTAATCAATCGGTTTTCGAGTTGAGTTCTACCCATGGAATTATGACAATTTTAGGATCGGTACCTGACATCCAGAAATAACTCTTGCACCACGAGATTAAACGAAAGTATTGATTTAACATGAAGGTACATTTTCTTTATTATCTGACAAGCTCCTGCCTTTTGCTCCCCCCTTTTACAACATAGACACGTATACAAATAACTCCAAATGGAGACCACCTAACTACATAGTAGAGAGTATAATTTACAGATGAGTAAACAATCCACCAATGCTTGATTGAATAATAAATAAATAGTGGTTTGATTTCCGAAAATCCTGATCAGCAACAATGTCGAATGAATAACAATGGAAGGTAGGGTTCAGCAGCTTCACTTCTTCGGGTTGTCGAATTTGGACTCCATCAAACCACGTCAATCTCCGCAGTTGCAGTCTCCACCACTAAGAATACCTGTGCTGAAGACTCCAAACAAGACACGTTTTAGTGCTGAGAACACTTCCAATTCCAAGAAAAACTAAGCGAGCTAGAATCAAGATGTAAATAAAGAAAATGGATTGGGACATACCAAGCCCTGGCTTTACTAGGTATGATAACAGACTTTATAGTTCTTTTTTTTTTTATCAGACGGACTTTATAGTTCAAAAATTGGCCATTGGGGTGTCGGTAGAATGTACTGCTTATAGAGGATAACTGACTGATCTTTACGAAGTCACATATGAAAGGGTATATTATGGTTATACCTCAGTTTTTCACAAAGGCGTGCCAAAGCATCAGACCCTGTTCTGTAAGCAACATCGCTGATCGCAGACACATTTGAAGGAGTCACACTGTCAGCAAGGCTGAATTCACATAACTCTTTCAGGGAACATGCATCAGTCAGCACAGCTGAATGGCCACCACCAGCAGCTAATTTTCGTACCTCTCCAATGCACCTGCATGAATAAGCTTGTATAGGGTAAAAAAACCATATGCATCAACAGATGAGGTTTTCACAGCCACTTGTAAGGTAGGTGGGCTAAACCACAGGTCACCAAGGTGTGGCCTGCTACTGTACAAAGGTTTAACCATCTCTAGTCTCACTACTCAAGTTGTGTATTGTACTCGCCCACGCTTAGAAAAGGGTATCAGACTCAAGTTCAGAGAAAGCCTTCAGCTATAAAAGGTTAAAGGACATTACCAGTCAACTGGTGATGGATACCATGCATATAAGGATTTGCCATTAGCTGCTTGACCATAACCATTATAACCCCATCCACGAATCTTTCCATCTCTTGTGCAAATTAAAGTATGAGAATGTCCACATGAAACAAGTTGCACACCTTCAGGAAGAACCAAGACGGGAATATCTCGGAACAATGAATAACACTCGTTTGGAATACGAGAGAAAAGACTATTCTGTGCGCCAAGACCTAGTTGCGCAGCTTGACCACCACCCCAAGCATAAAGAGCTCCCTTCGCAGATATAGCACAAGTATGTACCCCGCCACACATGCGACATCCCTAATTGTTATATCATTAAGAGCAGCCACTCGCCTGGGCAAGAGTTCTTTGTCACCACACTGAAGAGAAACATGACCAAGTTGACCCATATTTCCTAGCCCCCAAGTATATCTGGAAGATCCAAAAACATGCAATATAAAGTCAAATAAGTCCACAAATACGTTATTTTCTGTGAGAGTTCAGAAAAGAGGATATATTCATTGAAATGAGAACTTAATCAGATCAACCATAATCATTGGGACACAGAAAGTTTAAACTAGAAATGATGTCAGACAGTAGAGAAGTAGATAACCAGCATACAGCATAATACGAACCCAGAATCTTGACCGTGTTCAGAAAACAATCAGTTGAGAAATGTGGCATCACAATATTGTGGTGTCCTACACTAATACAGAGTGAAGCTAATTGTGTTGCATGTAATAGATGCATAATTAATGATGATGCAATCACAGCACTTTCGCAAGCCACCCACACAGTAAGCATCACATAAGATTGACATTCATAAGTAATCAAAAGAAATACCTTAGCAACCTAGGTTGGTCATCTAATGTTTAAGAGCAACCCTGCTTCTTTGCCGGTGACTTCTCTAGTTCCATGGTGAATATATGAAGAGAAGAAATGGTTGTGCCAATCAATATCTAGCTAGTTTAGAGAAGAGTACAATTCTTGTTGATGCACTACCAAATTGAAGATAGATTTATTATTTGGAGAGGCACTTAGTTGAAAATCGAGAAGAAGGTATGAGATTAATTTCCAAACATACATTAGGTACCAACACCTTGGCACACACGAAGGAGTAAACATGCAAACTACGAAAATTACTTTCACATAACAAGATCACAAAATAAACTACACCAAAATATATAGATCTGGAGAAATGGGTATTCACGTGCGATTACACACATCATACAGATAAAATAAAGACTCACTGAATTAGTAGCAATGATGCCTTTAGGAAACAAATATCACAAACCTCTAAATGGCCAGAATCTCAATAGTGAATATATTTTGATGCTAAATCATAAGAGTTGGAGAGAAATATTGAACAATGGATAGGGGTGTCAGGATGAGACATATCTATTGCATCTTCCCAGATTCCAAGTACTCAAGTTCTGGGTTCTAAGAGCTTTTCAAAACCTTTATAAGGCATCAATTTGTGTCATGTGGAAAACCACATCTTTAGTAATAACTATTTCAGCTATCAAAATTCTTTCAGATTACTTACAACTCTCCATTTTCTGATATAGCTGCACTGTGGTACTCCCCGCATGACACTTGGATTATCTTAACAAGCTCAGAGGCTTCATCAAGGAACCTCGCAAAACCATTTAAAATTCGAGCCTTCTGCAGTCCTTCACAAGTAAAACCTCTTCCAAGTTGACCGTATTCATTGTAACCTGGTTAAATCATAAGAGTTTTTAAGCTTGTAAATCATTATAGAAATAGAAAATTAGGTTAAGAAAGGAACTTCAAACTTATTAAAAAATATACATTCACCAAGCGGACATATCAAGCTAACTTCGAATGGAGAACCTATTAAAGAAAAGTTACCAACCAACCAAAAACTTACCCCATGCTTGTACCAGGCCATCATCTGATAAAGCCACAGCATGAACTGCACCACAAGAAACTTGGCGAACGATCTGCACAGTGCACATAAAATTTGGATAGAACCGTAGGAGTTTGTAATAATCATGTGTGTCTTGCAAGCATATTTTAGAGCACATGTTTTTTTCAACCCATAACAACAGATTCCAAACGTTCATTCATTGGTATCAAACTATATCTTGCGACGATCAGTAAGTAAGTTAGTATTTATTTTATACCGTGTTTGGTTTGAAGGCTCCCCAATAGAGACGTGGACAATTTGAACCCTGAGATGGTAAAACAAATGTAAGTTCGACAATCTTATGCATCTACAAAATGACAGGTAGGAATCTACAAAAACCTGATTTTGCCCCCACACCCAAAGTCTACTACTGGAGATGGTCCCATTATCGCGAGATTCTGCAATAGCAGCTGTACAATGTGCTCCGCAGGATACGGTTTTCACAAATTCTATTTCCAATGCCTTCACTTTTTGAGGGTGTTTCCTAGCTTCCTCAGATCCATCTCCCAACTGACCAAAGTCATTTGCCCCTAAGAAACTAAGAGTAATGAGCTATACAGTATATCCTTGCACGATACAAAACTTGAAAAACACAAGAAGACGATGAAACACAAACGAAAAGCCTGATAACATAAAAATCACTGGCAAGTGCCCCTCAATTGCTAGCAAACATCTAACAAAAATAAAAGATTTCATCTCCAAAATAGTAAAAACAACCCTGAATAAATTGTATCAAGCAGCAGCTTAAGTCAAGAATAAGGTATACAAATGATATACTGATATGACAAGATGAGGATGTTATCTATCACTAAACTCCTACTTACTCTGCCTAAACCGAAGAGGAATTCAAAACTATCTACACAAGACCTATATAATAGAAATAAGAAAGAAATTAAACCCCAAGTGAAAAGAGACCCGTCTGAGGCCACAGCTGCAGTATGCTCTCGACCACAAGCAATATCTAACCACCGTGAACTCCCAGCTCCCGGACAACCAAAAAGCTCAGGAGGAAGATGTTTAGGAATCCTCAGATGAGATTCCTTACATGTCCTTCCTGTTGCCCAGTTGGTTTGTATCCCCATGCATAGATAGCACTCTTAACTGGAAGTTTTAGGGGTTGGATTCTCCTAATAATTCAATATTCATTCTTCACTAACAAAATAACCTATCAAATAAAAATTAAAACTAACTTAGATCATTCTCATTTGTTAGTACATTACATATATAAACTCTGTATAACAAAAACAATCAGATAAAATGAAGATTATCAAAAGAAAATAAGAGCAACTTAGTACTATTAGGGTTTCAAATTTGATGATCATCAAACAAAAGAAAAATTGAAGACTTTGAAAAGAAATTTTTTTTAGAAAGACAAAGAAATCTTACCTGAAAATGCGAAACTTCCGTTTGAATAGGTACAGAAAGAAAAATGCACTAGTAGTACTTCTTTTCGTAGGAAGGCTTGGATTAGATGGCTGTTCCAAAAAGTTGGGTTATTTGAGATAAAAAAGTGAAATTATTACGGACAAAGCCACTTCTGGTTCTAATAGGGAAAGCTAACTATGGTCAGCTAATTTGATTTCGGGTCAATATGACGTGAATTCATAAATAAGCTACTGGGAAAAATACGATTTAGTCCAAAATTCCATCCAAATATACTAGGTAGTCCTAACCCATTTAATTAAGTACAAATTAGTCTTTTTTTATGGAAAGTACACAAATAACTTTCCTGATTTACAATTTAGTCCAAATATTTACAGTTTAGTCCAAAGTGACTTATGATGATGTCGGCAGTTTTAAATAATATAACAAAATAATTAAAATCAATTTATCTTTCGAACCGTTTGTCCAGAATTCGCAAACTTTATATATTCGGAAAGCTCTTTCCGAAAGCTACAAAAAGAGTACCCATATGACTATATAATTCTTATTATTTAAAAAACTTAGTTTACATTGGTGGCCAAACATGTAAACATCTACAAAAATACAACCTGTGTACAACCCAAACTCATTACCAACATCAGCTCCTATGCTCAACCACTCTTAACCTACTGCTTCAAACAACTACAACACCTCAACCATTCAACTCAAATTTATTATCCGTTTCTGTAGCTTTCCAACTTTAGCTGCACTTCTCTGCAGCAACACTACCCATCCAACAGCAACATAAATTCCTGCTCCTCAGTACCACCAACATCACACATTTCAGATTTTATCTTTGCAATTCCATCGGCATTTCATATTTACTCACTAGATCACCACTTCAGAGTTCTACCATCTCAATAGCACCAGTTATTCAACTTGAAAAAAAAGTGATAACCTTTCACCACCAACCACATAAGAAACAAAGCCAAAAAAAAGAGATGAAAACGAAAATTTAGGCAGTTATTAAATTAAAGAGACACAGTTCATTTGGGCCTAACTGCACAAACCCAAAGTTTCCATTCTTGACAAAGCAGTCACATGCTGCAAACCAAATTGAAACATATTAGAATTCAATACAACTTCCACAGAAAAACATAACTTTCAAAACATGCATAAAGCCGATCATTCACTATCACATACAAACCTATGTTTTCATGAAAATTAAATAGGTGCACCAATATGTACAGCGCTGTAAAACACGAGAAACCTACCTTTTCATGGAATATACACAGGTGCACAAATGTGTTAACCACGCACAAACCTACTTTTTCATGGAAAATATATACACAGTTGCACCAATATGTACACCACTACAAACATGCATAAAGACGATCATTCATAACCACATACAAATCTACATTTTCTTGGGAATTTCACTAATGCACTAATATGTACACCCCTCCAAATTATGCATAAAACCTGATTTTCAGCTAACATATCCTAATGCATAAAATCATATTATCAGCTGAGACCAACATTAAGGTGGGCATTAAAAAGAGAACTAAGTATAAATTAGCGACCAAATACCTATCACCATGTTGCAACATCTTGGGTTGCAAGTATAGAAGCATGAGGCGAGGACCCATCTTTATCATCTTTGACCTTAATCCCCCTGCAATTAAGAGAAACAAAAAGGTTGAGAATTTGAGACACCTATATCTTACTAATGATCTAATGCCTAAACAATCATTTGATCCCCATTCACCTCAAAAAATTTAAGATATGAGATCATGGTAAAGTCAGTTCCATGTCGTGTGGAAACTTGACTGATCTTGCACCCACTACTTTGCTAACTCCTTCAACCGTTTACACGACTTACGCACATTTCTCGTTGTGTATGAATCCACGTGCCATAGACCGCCGGACCAAAACCCTAAGTGATATCCCCTCATTTGTGACGTGATTGATGTCTCAAAAATCATGGAGTCTGCGGGGCAGACGTGTTTTGATTAGTCAATTGTTGACTGATTAGACAATGAGTCTAAGTTTGGTGAATCAAGCATGGATGGTGAATGCTCGGCGATTCATGGGTTGAACATGTAGTTCTCTGAAAAGATGTCAGTATGATGGATTACCAACTAGTTGGGCGATTGAGTAAGTATTTCTCAATTCTGCGAATTACGAGAATTTAATGAGCAACTGAGCAAGTATTGCTCAATTCTGCAAATATTGAGAATTTGATGGACAACTGAGCAAGTATTGCTCAACTCTGCAAATTACTGAATATTAAGAATTTGATGGGCAACTGAGAAAGTATTGCTCAACTCTGCAAATTACTGAATATTAAGAATTTGATGGGAAACTGAGCAAGTATTGCTCAATTCACCAAATTAACGATTTTGATAATATGACGTGCAACTGAGCAAGTATTGCTCAATTCAACGAATTATCGATGAATTGCCGAATATTGATTATATTTGGGTAATCGAGCAAGTGTTGCTCGATTCAGCCAACTATTTACTGGTGACTTGACCCAGTAAAATACCAATTAAAATATTGATGTTGATTAGTGAATCAACGTAAATTTTATTAGTGTTCTAAGAGTGCTCAGAATGATGGTTTCACGGAGCGTTCATTCGAAAACCCTAATTTTTGGTCAGTCCTCCATCAATTGGGGAATTGTTGAAAATTGATCATGAATGATAGGGACCGACCACATGGGATGAGGAACGTTCATGTGGTGCCACGCACCAGGATTCTCAGTTTGAGAGTTGGTGAGAAATCATGAATAAATGGTGGATTCACCATTTACTGAAAATATTGATGGGTTCAACATTAGGTGTAAAACCTAGGTATGAGAGATGGGGCCGACCAAGAGGGCATGTGACCGGCTCTTGGTGGTCACGTGACCGATTGTTGGTTGTTTGGAGGATTCTCCAGTTGGTTGGAGAGAGTTCGGGCCCAGTATGAGCAATTGAGCAAATTAGGTCAGAATTGCGAACACGTGTGGGACCAACTTCGTGCAAGCCCTAGGAACGAACTGGTCGGTCATAGAGGCATGCACATGTTACCATAATGTCAGTGTCTCCATACTGAGAGTTTCAGTATTTTCTGATGCGCATTTGAGCAATATCGTGAATTTTCAGAAGAGTTTCATCTTGGATGAGAATTCTCGATTTTTTGGTGGAATGAGCATGTATGCTCAATTCATCAATATTTTAAAAATATTAAAATAAGAATGTTTTAATATTTAAAATTGCCGTGAGAGGCTAGCCGACGGTGCGACCATGTTGGCTTTTGGTTTTTCGTGATTCGAGCAATATTTGAGAAAATATGGAGAACTCACGAATTTTACTCAAACTCATGAGTTTCATGAATTGGGAAAATAATAATTATGAGAAATTAGGGATTGCAAGGTGTGGGACCGGCCACGGCTAAGGCATGGCCGGCCGGCCAAGTTGCCCGGTCCCGCACACCTTTCCCTATTTTATTATTATTTTTCATGAATCCTTGAAGTTATGGAGAGTCCTTGAAGATATGGAGAATCCATGAAGATATGGAGAATCCATGAGTTTTTATTGAAACAAGGAGTTTAATTATAAAAAGCTAAGGATTGTGAGGTGTGGGACCGGCCACGGCTTGGGCATGGCCGGGGGTTACCCGGTCCCGCACACTTTTCCTTATTTTATAATATTATTTGGAGAATCCACCAAGTTATGGTGAATTCACAAGTTTTGCACAAAATAAGGAATTTTGCTAAGATGGAGAACCCTCATGAGTTTATGAAAATAAAATAAGGAAAAATAATGGGAGGGGCGCGGACCGACTGTGGCTAGGGCACGGCCGGCTGGCGGGACGGTGGGCCCACCGTGAGCGCCTCCATTATTTTATTAATATTTTAATGTTTTCTCCTGTTTTGCGAGGGATTCCCCATTGTTTCATGTTTTTGGATGCTCGTTCGTGCATCTGGGTGCTCAGTCGTGCATCATTGTCGAGTACACTTGCACCATTTTTGTGGGGCTTACTCAGTGATGGTCCAGATGCCCGGTTGTTGAGTATTTATTACTAATTTATGAAATTCAGTGGAGAATAATTCATGAAACTAAGTAATAAAAATGAATAGTTGTTCATTACTAATTCATAGGATCAGATGTAGATTCGACTATGAATTCAGAATAATAAAACGAGCATTACCATCTTATGGGATCGTGGATTCGACCATAGAATCAGAGTAATTAAGATTTATCTATCACCATTTCATGAGATAGTGGATGAAATCGGTGTAATGAGATAATACAGTTGTTTCATTGATATTCTATGAGATCAAGCCGTGGATTCGATCATAGAATCAGAACAATTGTTTATTGCCATTCCATGGGATCAGGTCGTGGATTCGGCCATGGAATAGGAGCAATTGTTATTGCCATTCCATGGGATCAGGCCGTGGATTCGACCATGGAATAGGATCAATGATAGATTATTCTGGGAATTCAGTAGTGAATGTCACGACATAGGTAATCTACTTCAAAAAAGATATTAGCCAGTTAAAGCGTCACATCTATTCTGAGTGGTGCACAGTCAGGGAGTCACGATGTTGTTTACGACCTGAAGGCGTTAGTGTTATCAATATACGGAGAACCGCCTGAATCTATGCACTCTCTCCACATAATCAGGAAACGGTGAAGTGTCACCGACGTCCTGAAGGCGTCCGCCGCCCAACTATTCTTCTATGTGGAGGTGGGTCACTCTCCTGCAATCAGGGAACAGTGA
Organism: Papaver somniferum; assembly: GCF_003573695.1. Taxonomy (NCBI): domain Eukaryota; kingdom Viridiplantae; phylum Streptophyta; class Magnoliopsida; order Ranunculales; family Papaveraceae; genus Papaver; species Papaver somniferum. The sequence continues at coordinate 131,507,245 of NC_039364.1, forward strand.
GTATCACCGACGTCCTGAAGGCGTTAAGTCCTCCATCTATGGAGAACCGCCCAAATATGTTATTCTGCATAGAGGGCACGATGAAATGCCAGGGATCGAACGCTCAGCTGATGGAGGCTTTTCGAAAACATATTCATCATGGCTTCGTAAAATATGAATCGTTGCATGCCTGAAAGCCGCGTCAAAAACATGCCTCTTGATTTTACGTTTTTTCCCTTTGTTGAAAATCCACCATCTACAACTTTTTATATCTTACCTATCGGAGATAAAACTCGAGCCAATCTTAGAGAAGATAGTACTCAATACGATAGAACAAGTAAGATCACAACACGCCACTACATAGAAAATAGTCGGGTATGGCTTCAGAATCCCAATGAAATCTTTAAGTCGTTAACCTATAATGATTTTAGGAAAAACCTAGGCTAAAGGAGAATCGACTCTAGTACGCAACTAGTATCACACAAGAGGTGTAGCACCCTGTATTTAAGGGGTTAATAGTGTAAAACCCCGTAATTTTCTTAAAATGATTTTCGCGTTTAAAACCCTATACATATTACTTATTCGTATTATAATATAAATCTTAATTTGTAAAGAATAAATATTTAGTTATGAGTATGCTTATGGTTCCGAAAAAAATTAATTAAATTTAATTGTTTATGCTTTTAGTATATCTTGAAAATATAAATCATCTTTTTATTTTGAATATTTAACTAATTAGGACTTAATTATTTATGGCAACAATTGATTGGTAGTTATATATAATTAATTTTTGACATTTTTCTTAACAATAATTCTACTCAACCCACCAATTCAAATCCACTATCAAACCCACCGTTGATGTGGCGCTGAGGTGGATTGACTTTTCTGTTTTCTTCGTCTTTTTTCTTTCTCCTAACGTGTTTAGTTCTTTTATTTCCTTCTTCTTTTTTCCAGAACAAATTTGGCGAAACAAAATTCTCCTTCATCTCGCCCTAGTTCTGGCTGTAAAACTAAGTAATGAAAAATCTTCAATCATCAGATCCATGGAGCAAAGGTGTTTAGTACTTGATCAAAAAGGATTTTCGCTTTGTTAATAAAGTTTTAGGTTTCTTATCTCTCTTCGATCCAACTCTAGAAAACCTCCAAATCGCAAGCTTAACAAACAAAACACAATTCCGTTGGTTATAACATTTTGTGATGCCTTTATCCAAAGGAAAAGTTAGTTTTGTTGGGAAGTCTCATCTCTAGTGTGGTCATGTTGTCTATCTATGGGTTTTTTTGTGCACTCTGTCTTGGTGGGAATGTTTATGTGTAGATGAAAGACCATGTTTCTTTGTGTGCACGTGGTTTTTGATAGTACCCACTACGCAGTATTAAGTCTCTTCTTTTTGGTTAAGAAGGAATCTTAATCTGTACATCAAAGACCTCCTTCATTCGATGACTGATTATGTATGAACACTGATAACGCAGTAGTCTCTTCGATATTTTGATTTCGTGTATACTGTGATGCAAATTGAGATGTAATGCAGTATGAAATTTTAAGCAAAAAAATTTGAGAGAAAAATGTACAACAGATGCACCTAAACGGGGAGTCATAACCCCAAGAAAACTAAATACATAGATGGGAAATAAAAAAAGAAGAAAGCAGGTAATGATCAGCTATTTTTGTTGTAGAATTTCTGCGACTTCAGCATTGTCAGACCAAAGAACACCTGTAAGAACAACTAGAAGGTTATTACACCTCAATTCTATAATTCTAAAGAAAGGTAGACACAAGTGTAAAAGGAGTAACATCTCTTTCACATGTGAAAAAATAAAAGAATAACTATCTAAACAAAGGTAGATACAATTTGATTGTAATAAGAGACCAAGCACACATATCCAACCGGTATGAATCACCATCACCTTGGATGCTTGAACCGTTTTTATACATAAAGGAAAGTATCAATCAATTTTTTTTTAATTTTTAGGGATGCAAAGAGTGGGTGCACAGAAGTGTCAGACCTGAGAGGTGGTAAATCACATAGAACCAAAAAAACCAACAAGTACCAAAAGAAAATCTGCATACAGCGGCCATCACTGTCATCTCTGCCAAGATACCAAACTCAAAAGGAGTCACGATAGGAGGTAGACAGACTAGTACAAGAAGTGGCATCACCTCTTTTGTCATGTCTTTTAAAACCAAACTCCTGAAAAACAAATTTAACATTTCTTTACTACTATTTAAACCAAAGCAACATAAATCTAAAGAAAACATGTTCCAGGTTGATTGGTAGCAATTTCTGTAGGGACTGAATCATATCCATCTAGCCAAGCATAAGTGATGCCATCACCAATGTGCGAAGGATGGTGCCAAATGTTCTAAGAATTAAGAGTTATTAGTTCCAAGTAAATTCAGAAAGAAAGTCAATACCAACTGTAAAAACCAACGGGAAAATTTTGCGAGAGCCTTGGTAACTTTGCATTTATCCATATATAACGATGATATGCAGTTGCAAGTGAAATCAATAGAAAGTACAAAAAAACACAGTCCTAGTTCTATCTCATTAAACTTAGGATGGCCAAGAAACTGCTGGATACTGAGGTCTAATTGTCAACATTAACAATAAAAGATCTTAAATTTGGACCAAAATTATGAAGTATTTTGAAGTTCATGTGAGAAATATCAGACATGCTATAAGTTCATGTAACATATGCTTTTCAGTAGCACTATTTGTCAACTTCATAGATAAATCCTTGGGACACAACACGCATTCTATTGTACTAATCATATTTTTCACAATCCTACATAAGATTCAAGGCACTTTAGTATGTGTACGCATTTGATTTTTAAAAATCCTATCCATTTGATTACAACAAGATTTCCATTGTACCAAAATCTACCCAAATTCAAATTCTAAATTAGGGTTTCAAATAATGAAAAAATCATTTACAGAAAGTAATACTTACACGATTGCAGAGATGCTGCCTCAAGTGTGGGGATATTTGTTCACAATGTTCGGTGATATCCTGATGTTGTTGTTGTTGACCTTAATGATATCTCCGACGCCCAAGATTCAAATGATAATTTCCATCAAGAGGAGAAGATTGAGAACAGAGAACAGAACATACAGAAAAGAAAACTCAAGCCACGTCATTGCCACCTCAGCGATGGGTTTGACGGTGGTTTGAATTAGTGGGCTAAACAGAATTATTGTTTTCTTAATATTAGGAAAGAGATTTATTATTTTTATCTAGCTAATTATAAAATGGATTTTAGATACATAAGGAAACTTAAAATGGAAGATTTTGAACTATTTTGTCAATTTAATGACTTGGCCCTTATGAAAAATTTGTGTGTGTATCTCTTACATTAGTTAATAGGTAAGTAAAGAACATATATATATATATATATTTTCCTATATAAAATAATATATATATATATATATATATTTGTATTTAAGTTTATAAAGATGAATCAGGAAATTTATAGATTACTGTTAATTGCATGCGTCTGATATAACAAAATTAAAGAAATTTACTTTAATATATAAATGTGAAATTATGTCTAGGTGTATGAAAGTTATATTGAATAAAAATAGAAACATCATTAATAATAATTTAAGGAATTTATTTGTATTAGGATGTATGAATTGTTTTACTAAAATAAATATATTAAAGGAGATGTTTACTTTCTTTTGGTAAGTTTGAATTAATAAATAGCATTAAGGAAATAAAATTAAAATCAGGAATTAAAATCTAAATCAATGGGTTTTATTTGCATGCACGTGGTTGATTTGATTAAAAATGTTTCCTAATAAAATAAAATAGATATTGACACTATGGGTTTTATTTGTCTATTCTTTTCTTGAGTGAATGTTACTTATAACAGAATGAAAACAAAAAGAAAACAAAAAAGGTAGCTATCATTTTTATCCCTTTCTTTCTCTCTCTGATTTTCCTTCTAAACAACAAAAGAAAACTAAACCCTTTCACCCATCATTTTCATTAGTTATTCTTCATCTCATGATTTTATCTATACAAGAGATAAAAATAAAAGCATATGATTTATTGGGGAAAAAAAAGGCGTTGTATCAAGATTTTTGTAAAGCTTTTGACATAGGGGTTTCTACCTAATATCAAAACCAAAACCTATTTTAGCATCAAAACCATATTGATTTATCTATTTTATTTTATACTAATAATCAGGATTTTTGTTTTAAATTTATTATGCTGAGTTTTTCTTTTTGTTGTTGTATGAATCAATTTATCTATGAAGTTTTAGATATTAGTACAAATCATTATTGGGAGTTAGTTTTATTGATCAGCAATTCAGCACATTAGTTCTTGTCGCCAGGACGACTTTTTCTTCATCGCTAGGATGATTCTTTTCTCGTCAAAAGGACGACTGTTTTCCTCCCTTACTCAAGTCCAAGTATAATAGTTTATTTTTTTTCTCTCTCAAGATTTATTTTTTCTCCCAATTTGTTATTTTATTTCTCCCTCCCTCTTGTTCTCTTCTGTTTTTTCCCCTTCCTTTATGTCAATGGCTTCCATCTCCACAAACCAGAACGAAATTGACTGTGAGGATCTATGCATCTACTCAATCAAGACAACACAACTTTTAAAATCCCAGAAGACCTAACTGATATGAAAATAACCCTAAGTTCTATCTTGTCATCACTACCATCACACGAAGAGCTTATGATCTTAATATCATGTTCAATCTTCTTCAAAGATCTTGGAGACCTTCTGGAATTATTGAAGTTACTGATTTTGGTCAAGATATGTATCTTGTCAAGTTCGAATTGGGATGAGATTTCAATATGGTTATCACAAAATATCCATGGTAAATCAATGAATACATCCTTCTCATGGAAATTTGTGATCCACATAAATTACCCCATGAATATGAATTCAAATACGCGGATTTTACAGTGCAAATTCATGATTTTCCCATGAGTACTTAAAATATAAAGGTAGTAGAATTCATAGATTCCAAAATTGGGTATCCATATCCAATTTCTGCAGAAGATCAATCCAAATGGGGAAAATTTGCAAAAGTTAGAGTCAAGATTGACATCACCAAGGCGTTAAAGCAAGAGATGAAATTCACTCTGCCATCAAGGAAGGAGTGCAATGTTAAGTTCAGGTATGAACGCCTACCAAAAATATGTTTTCTCTGTGGAAAGTTTGGTCATGTTATGAAACAATGTCCAGATTTATCCAAGGAATGTGAGAAAATGGGTTTCTACTCCCCTGAAACCTTCATTGAGAAGATGTAGGACAAGAATTTTTCCCGTTTTACTGGAGAAATCAATGCCAATTACAAGCCAAAACCAAGTCAGTTCAATCCTTTCTCAAAAACTCACTCATCCCCAGTTGGAATTAGTCAACCTGGTGGAACAAGCATCAACGGAAAACTCACTTCTTGTCCGGCAAGCAGACCAACCAATCAACCCAACCCCAGAATCACTGCCAACAATCACAACCCATCAACCACATTTAACGGAAAATCTTTTACCTTTTTCAGTTTCAAATTCCATTGAGAATCCAGAAGAAAACCAAATCATCATTAATACCAATAAATCCCCATCTCATATTAATGATTCCGTAATTTCCTCCCCAATCAATTCAATGCCCAATTCTGAAACTCTAAAGTTGAAAAATTCAGCCGTTACAAGTCCACCAACCCATCCCAAAACCACTGACCGGAACACAAAAAATACCCAATTCAAAACTAATATATAAAACCCGTAAAATACCCAATCCAAAATTATTATCCAAAAACCAGAAAAAACCATCAAAAAACCCTATCCCAATAAACCTCCTAACCCCGCCCCACCCAAAACCAACCAAAATAAGTATGGGAGCATTGTTTCTACAGAAGGTCAGCTTAATCAATCCGCTTCCCCACCACCATCACCCCCATCAATTGATCAAGCTAATTTCAAGAAAATGAGACAGTGGAAAAGGATGGCAAGAACCTCACCAAAACTCGCTCAAGCTGATATCTTTCAACATGTTGGCAGCAAGAGACAGCTTTTCCAATGGATTGTGACCCTCCACTGAAGCATTTTCACTTAAGTGAAGAAGAGGCTATGGCAACTTTCCTGGAAAAGTCGCAAGGGAAATGTTAGTACAATCGTGGAACTGTCGTGGATTAGGGAATGAGACGAAAATTCTAACATTGAACTCATTCTTGTGCAGCTGTAATCCCTCAATCCTTTTTATCTCTGAAACAAGACTTAACGAGAGAAATAGTTTGAGGATTCTCGGCTCTTTAAATTTCAGGAACTTTGATTATATCCCATCTCAAGGAAGAAATGGTGGACTGGCAGTATTATGGAAAGACAATGTTGACATCAAAATTGCTTCCAAGACCCAGAATCTGATCCACTGCATCATTGAACCCAAACTTTGCACTCCAAGATGGAACCTTCTTTGTATCTATGGACCACCAGCTCACCCCTTTAGATATCATTTTTGGAGAAGCATTTCTTGCACAATCGATACAATTTCCGATCCATGGTGCATTATCGGTGATTTAAATGTTCTGATGCATCAACATGAGAAACATGGTGGCTCACCTAATACCGATATCAGCTGCAATGAATTCAGGAATCTAGTCAGAGAAAGAGATGTTATATAGACTTGGGTTTCGCCAGACCTGCCTTCACGTGGTCAAATAATGTTGTCCAGTCAACTCAAATATTTGAAAATTTATATAGGGCTATTTGCAACATTGAGTGGAGACTTCTTTTCCCTGATGACGCAGTGCTGCACCTTCCTAGAATTGATAGTGACCATTCACCTATCATTCTAAACACCATGAGGAACCCTCCGAAAAGAAAGCCTAACTACAAATTTAAATTCTATTGGACTGACCATCCCCAGTTCAAAGACATTATTCAAGACAAGTGGGAAAATTCATACGGTAATATGATTACCAGACTAGATGAGCTTTGAAAAAGGCTTATCAAATGGATCAAAGATACATTTGGTGACACTAAGAGAGAAATGGATAACGAGGAGCAAAAGTTAGTGGACTTACAAACCAATGCTCACTTGGATGACACAAGGGAGAAAGAGAATGCTATCTGCCAAAAGATTGCCAGTCTGGAGAGGAGAAACAGAATGTTCTGGCGGCAAAGGAATAAATTGAAATGGATTCCTTCTACCGACAAAAATACCCAGGTATTTCATGTTTCTGTGATCCATAGGAGAAGTAGAAATAAAATATATTTTATTAAGAATGCTGATGGTGAATGGACCTCCGAGCATGATAACATTAAAAATATTCTCATTTCTCACTTTAATAACATGTTCTCTAAAGACCCTAATGTTAATCCAAGTCTCCTGCCAGTTGAGAACTCTCATGTCATATCTCAAATGATTGCAGCTCCCTTAGTGTTGTTCATTCAGGTGATGAAATATTTAATATAATTAAGAAAATGGGTTCCCTTAAATCCCCAGGTCCTGACGGCTTTCCAGCGCTTTTTTACAAAAAATGTTGTAATGTTGTAGGCCAAGAAGCTATAAGTCTTGTTCAAGATTGCTTTAGATATTCCTCAATACCTGCTGGTTTAAACCACACTCACATATCCTTGATCCCAAAAAATAAAAATGTTGCTAGTGATGTCAACTATCGACCATTTGCTTTATGCAATGTCTTGTACAAAGTAGTAGCTAAAATCATCACTAACAAGCTTAGTCCTCTTCTAGACAATCTTATCGATAAAAATCAGTCTGCATTCATTCCGGGGAGGCAAATTTTGGATAATATTGTGGTTGCTAAAGAAATTTTCCATTCGATGCATACATCCAACTTAAAACAAGGTGTTTTCGCTCTTAAACTAGACATGAGCAAAGCCTATGATAGGGTAGATTGGAATTTTCTTAAGCATGCGCTCAATAGTTTTGGCATAACTGGTAGAATTCATAATCTTATTTTGAGCTGTGTTGAAACTACTTCTTCCTTTATTCTGATAAATGGCCAGTTGGAGGGTTTTTTCTTTGGAGAAAGGGGAATCAGAAAAGGGTGTCATCTCGCACCCTATTTGTTCATTATTTGCTCTCACACACTATCTAGTATCATTAACAGGATGGAACAAGATGGACTTTACAATGGATACCAACTGAATCGAAGAGTTCCAAGTGTAAGCCATATTTTGTTTCCTGATGATGTGATGTTGTTTGGAAACACAAATGAGACCACTATCAACTCTATCACTGAAATCATGCAGTAATACTACAATGGTTCCGGTCAACTAGTCAATTACAGAAAATCATCCATCCATTTTAGCATGAGTGTGTCAGACGAAAGATGCAATGAGATTATAACCGCCCTGGGGGTTACAAGAATGGAAAAAGGTGATAAATATCTGGGAGTCAAGATACTGCAACAAGGAAACACTATTTCAAATTTTTCCTTTCTCATTGATAAATTTGACGAAAAACTAGCAGGTTGGAAAAGAATTTCACTTACCCATGCAGGTCGTACAACTCTTATTCAAGTTGTTCTTGCACTTATCCAAGTATACTACATGGCAACTTCTGTTATCCCTAAAGTTGTACTCAACAAACTCACACAAATAATCAGAAATTTCTGGTGGGGGCATATTGTACACGAAAGGAAGATGCATTTTCTCAAGTGGGAATGGTTCAACCTACCAAAGGAAAAAGGGGGAATGGGGCAGCGATCTTTCACTGAACTTAATCAAGCATTGGTGGTGAAATTATCCTGGATATTTTTAAAAGATGACAATTCTCTTTGGTGCAGAATTCTAAAGGCAAAGTATCTCAGTAACAACTCTTTTTGGAATGCAAAAAAACCTAGTAAATGCTCCACTACCTGGTGTGCCACACTTGATAGTAGAAATCTTCTGAAATGGGGATATATATGGCAGGTCGGAAAAGGTCGCAACATCAACATTGGGACGGATCCATGGATTCCTTCCCTTCCAGATTGTACCCTCTCGAGTAAAGTGAATAATATAGCAGGAGTCACCAAAGTTCACCAATTGTTAGGCACTACCACTGGTAAGTGGAATCTACAGCTCATTCAACAATTATCTGACCCATTCACTGCTTCCCAGATCAGCAACATTCAGATCAACAGCAAAGCGAAAGACAAGCTCATATGGCACCTTACTACTCATGGTGATTTCTCACCACACTCCTTTCAAAAGCTTGTCGCTGATCAAACCGGTGAGTCCTCTGTGCATAATGACAGTCCTTTTCCTTGGAGAAAATTTTGGAACATTAAGAAAACTGCTCCAAAAATAAAAACTTTTATATGGAGAGCACTACATAATGGAATTGGGGTATTTCAGATAATTGGAAAAAATTTGGATGGCTTGTGTACTGACTGTAGAGGGTGTAATGTCAGTGAGGAAAGTGTTGGTCACCTTTTACTGCATTGCCCATTGGCTCAAACTATTTGGTTCGCTTCCCCCCTTGGCATTAGACTTCAGAATGCTCAGAATCTGACACTGAGATACTTCTTGGAACAATGGCTTCATAGCCACGATAATGAATATGTTTTTGCAATGGGGTCAGCCATATGTTGGGCATTATGGAAAGCTAAGAATGAATAGGTGTTTGAAAATAAGCAAGTGAAGGTCCAAGGGGTGCTCAGAGTGGCTTTATTTTGGTTTAACATGTATTACAATTATGAAAATTCCATGGAGACCTGGGTTGCACAGACGCGGACGCGAACACTATTTCTCAAAAAACTAGGACGCGGACACGTATATACATATTTTATTTATATATTATTTAAATATATAATCATGTATTTATACATCAAAGTCAAGTATTTCGATCCTAAAAATTAGAAAATGATGCTACATGTGTATCAATTTCAAAAGAACAGAAAATATTGTTTGTTTATACACGTCGAAGGTCAAACAATCAATCACTATTAAACACATGGCAAAATCAAAATGCATTCTTAGAACAACACATGCCCAACTAAGGGTATACGTGATGTCATTTCCAATTACAAAACCCTAATAAATACCTAAATTATTGATCTAAATGTTTGTCTTTCTTCATTTGGTTAATAATTGCAAAAATAAAGGAAGAAGTTTAAATGAAAATGAAAAAAAAATGCGTCGGACACGCGTCATCGGTGCGTCCAAACCAGATGCGCAAATTGGTGCGTCGGACACGTGTCGTGTTAGCGACCCACGCGTGTCCCATGTCCGACGCGAGTCGGACGCGGACACGGCTCAAGAAATGGAGCGTCCTTACAACCTAGATGGAGACTGAAGCTGAAACAACTACACAGTTGAATGATTATAGTTATCCCCCGCCTGAATGGACGGCTCCTCCATCCAACACCATCAAGATAAATGTTGATGCTTCTCTTCGAAACGAACAGTACGCAATTGCTAGAGACCATCAAGGAAACTATTGTGGTGCGATCACAAAGCTTGGTTGGTCTAATTTCCCAGTGGTCGCTGAAACAGATGCTTTCCTTCTTGCAGCTGAATTAGCTCAATGGCTCAATCTTGACTCTGTCATAATCGAAGGGGACTGCCAAGTGGTGGTCAAAATCCTGAAGGGTGAATCTCATTCTTCTCCTTGGAGAATCTGGAAAACAATAGATGACATAAGAGCCCTGACTAGAAGATCTTCCCAAGTGTTGTTCGAGTTGCTCGGAGGTCTGCCAATTCAACGACGCACCTACTTGGTGCCTATGCCATCAATAACAAAGTCCAAGATAAATGGACTCCCTCTCATTGTCCCAGCTTTATTTCCGCTCTTCTAGATGTATCAACTTAGCTTTGTTTCTTTTCGTGTCTTATACCAAAAAAAAAAAGTACAAATCATTATTCATTTATTTACTATTCTAGATTTTTGTTTTAACATTTGATGTAGGTAGTAATGTATTTCTCTATTATTATAAAAATATATTAATGTATAAGTATTGAGTTGTGGTTTGTGAAAGTCACTTTGGTGCATTATATTAGTGTACGGAATTGAGTTCGATTTGCGAAAGTGAGTTTAATGCATTAGTGAATGGATCTTACTTCGATTAAGTTTTTGTGAATATAAACATGGTTTGGTGCGTGTATGATTAAATGCACTGATTTGAAATGACTTATAGAAAAAAAAAATATGTATCTGTCTGCTGCTGAAATGTCAGGCCTTTATGGCATCCCACCACTGGTGGCTACGTTGGGAAGACTGTTCGGGGAACAATAATGATTTGTTTACCGGAGTAACTCTGGTAACTTGATTAACAATTATTTGAAGAAACAAAAAGAAGACTGTTCGGGGAATACTAGTGGTTTGTTTACCGGAATAACTATGACAACTAGATTAATGATCTAGATTTTAAGGTTGAAGATTTGAGTAAGAAACTGTTAAATATTTATGATTAAAATGGCGTAAGTATTATTGCAAATTTTTATGCATGGTTTTAATTACAGTATCGATTGCATGTGTTTGATTTTCGATGCACTCTATTATTTTTGGAAACTTCCTATTGGGCTGTGGTTTCCTCAACCCTTTCCCTCCCTTTTCCATATAAAGTGAAGAAACACTAGCGGTAAAATAAATTATTATTTATCATGGGGATTTGGGCTTTGCGCATTTTGAATCAAACCAGAGTGTTGGTTTATTTTAATGTACTTTGATTTTATAATTATTATTTTACAGTTTTGTAATTTTAAAAGTAATATTATATTTCATTTGATAAATTTCATTTGAGTTGAGTTTTATGTATTATTAAAATCTTTTGGAACGAAAAATCTGGTCCTACACGAGTGGCGGTCCGGAAATTTGGACTTGCTAGATGGATCGGACCCGACCCACAAAGTCGAATCCGTATGCGCTGGAAGTCCGAAAATCCGGGATGTCATAGGAGGTGTGGGGATTAGGTTTCCCTTATATAGGCTTCAAATCAGGGTTTGATAGCTTTAAAACAAAGCAATCAATACTCACCCTTAGATGAAATCCTGATTTAAGATTCAAGCTAAGTTTCCTTAATACCAAAGCAATATCTCTCTACCGTTGGATGGTCTTAGCATGTTACGCACAAATGAAATATACCTTCATTTAGATATGGATAACTGTACCTAACGTGTCTATTGAGTTGGCTCAACAATAGTTAGCCGAAGTTAGCAATATGAAAAATTTTCTATTAACCACATTCATCTAAAACTTCTAGATCAAATGAATCTAATTGTGTTACTCATAGAGTTGTTCAATTGTTTATATTCTCATAGAAGTATACATGACACAATTGAAATAAAATCGGATTGATTCAGGAGAATCAATTCATGAACATTAAGCCACGGTTTACAAAGATTGCATTCCTTAATTTATATATGTATTTTTTCATGAGTATGAAATCATACTTAACCGATTTTAGAACATAAACCAACTTAGTTTGCAAACGGGTACGCAAACTTAATTTCCGGACTTTGGTCTTGTCCGACAGTTCGCAAACGGGTATGCATACAGTTGTCCCGGACCTAACTCAGGTAAAATCGTTCGCATACTGGTATGCATACTTGGTTCTGGGACTTTAACAGTTAAAACCGTTCGCATAATGGTATGCGAACTTGGTTTTCGGACCTGAATCATACCACAACAGTTTGCATACTGGTATGCATACTGTGTTATATCCAGACAATGGTTAATTGTTTTAAAACTCTCATTTCAATCATTGAAACATCCTTAGAATACGACAATAGTTGTCTCACACAAACTATTAGCTTATAAGTAATTTTCAAGTGATCGAATGATCAATACGAAACATTTCGAGTCTACATCAAATGATTGTCTCGCACGAATCATGTAAGATATTTCAAGGCAATTTTCACATGATCATCTTTTGACTCATTATTTAGTTTCCAACAAATAAACTGTTTCCAACTGAACTCGTCAAGATTAATGATGAATGTAGCTAAAGAAAAAAGCTTCTAACACATATTTCGAGAAAGATATAAGCGAGTTAAACTTAGCTCGAAATATCAAATGTGTATAATGTTAAGTATATATATCTATACGACTTAGTCTCAAACGGAGATAGAATAAAATAGACTTCTGAGTGATAGATAAGTTTTAGTCTCCACATACCTTTTGTTGATGAAGTTCCTCCAAGCTCTCCTCAGTAGATCTTCGTCTTCAATCAATGAACGCCGTGAAGTCTAAATCTCAACTACACATTCTATCCTAGTCCGAGACATAACTATAAGTAGACTAGAAATCAAGACTTATAGTTTTGATCACCTAAACTTTACAAACAAGCTTGAGATAGCAACGCTTATGAGTTCAACCGAGCAGTGCTCTAACACAAGGATCTCTAGCTGGTGTGATCCTTAATGATTAACCAAATATGATGGTCTCCGATTTCGGCTATTAACTTAGGGTTTGGATAGCTTTCGGAAATATGTTTTAGTTAATATGGAAAATTAACAAGATATCGACATAGTATTTGAACATGTGCTACACTCTTATTACTTAATGTCAAGTATTTTCCTTGATACTCAAGGTGAGATCCCAAACCGAGATATTCGAAATATTTTTTTGATATTCAGAATTTATGTGCCATTCATATCCCGGTGGATAAGCACATCTCGGGTTGCTATATTAGTAAAGTATATTATTTATGCTAGCTAATATTGAGTTGTCATCCAAGAGAAATTTCGTTGCATTAGTTGGATTACATTTGGAATATTTACAAAACCGGAAATAGGTATTTATTGTGTATCTTTCGTATTCTCGGGTTTGGAAAGTCCTTGTTGTCCAAACTACCTTGGTCATCATAAATAGTGAAGTTTGTCTTTCTTGTACTTATCCCGAAACACAAGGAACTTCATGTTTGTGTGAGGAAGCCCACTAGAAGTATTATCGTAATACTCACTGGAGAGAAGAGTATCCTAATTAGCTGAAATCTCTTACGTGTGCTTCGTTTAAAGACTTCTTTGGGATCAAGAAGGTTCTAATCAACCTTTATTCTTAAACCTTTTGTGTCGATAAAATATTAGAAAATACCCAAAGTCTCTCCGTCTTTCATTTATAAAATCAACAATTTTCTTTTTCATATTGTTTATGAATTTAAAAAATTATTTTGTAAGACTTTATATTGATTGTACCTGATTAGATGGTAGGGATGATGATGAAATATATTTTTGCACGAGTGTCCCAAGTTGTGCTTGGAGTAACTGGATATCAGACTACATACTTATGTTTTATTGTTGTACTTTACGAATAGTCTATCTACTTAGTGTCGAAGCACGCATCTGGGTCTTCGTAACACCTCCTCCAATTCCTCGTACATAACCTTTTCGTTCACGCCCACATGCTAAGAACGAGACATTAAAAATAAGGTTGTAAAGGTACTACGTTCACTAGTGGAAAAGATTAAAATTCACAAAATATATATTAATTAATTTTTCTTAATTACATGAGTAATAGCATTGTTGTCGCTATCATTCTGACCTTTTGGATTAGCATCTTCAAGTTTTTTCATTTTCCTCTACAAGATCAAAAATAATCTAGATGTAACTACATACAGTAGGAATTACTATTCCAATAGCATGATAAAGGAATTTGAGTACTCTATTCACGCCAGGACAAAGTCACATACAAAATCATAAGAATTTGAGTAGTCTTACGACTTTTAACATCAGAGGAGGATGTGGATTTAGGATAATTTATGTTCTTGGTTACATGGGTTGTCGCAAACACCACATATTTGTTAATTTCACCCACTGGACTCTGTTTTTTCTGCAGTTGATGATAAACAGACACATTATTCGTCGAACCAAAAAGTGAATCATGATTGATCTCATTATTGGCTACAGTTCAGATTGATGCTAATGTTATTATTAATACTATTATTACTGCTACTCTCCATTAATTAATAACATAATAGAAGAACAATAGAGTCACGCAACTGAGTAAGTAATTCAGACAAGAAAAGGTAGTTAAAATATAAAATATAAAGGAAGATATGTACTAATTTACCAGGTCGTATATTGTGCGAGAAATTCCTTTCGTTCCACATGATTGTAGTAATTCAACAGCTTCTCTAGACTTTTGACCTGCTGCATGACGTTTACTATCTTCATCAGTTTTAAAAAAATCAACAAAACTTTCCCAATTTTCTATTTTTTCAATTAACTGTTCTGCCATATTTCTTTTCGTCTCAACAATAGTGTCATATTTATCCAATACAGGTCGAAGCTGATGCTTCCAGTTTCTCCAAGAAATATTAGCCTTTGTCAATATGTTAGGCTTATAAATTTCAGCTACCCCATACTTATCTAGAAAAACTATTTCATTATCATGTACTGATCATAAAAATTAAAGGCAAATCAAATAATAACAATTCACTCACAGTGGCGTTGTTTATATCATATTTGATGCTTTCTGAAACAACCGCTCAAGAATCAGTTGCAGGACGAAAATATTATGCCTGTACTATCTTTCCAGTTTCCGTCGCAAATTTTTCTGAACCGATATCACAAGGGCGCCCATATTTGTCGATTATAATATGCTTACGATTGCCCAATGAATGAATTGTTCAAGCATCACAATATGCTCATGTACCGACCGATAACTGTTATCTGAAATCATCAAACTGAGTAACCAAATGCGTCAAATATTGCAGAGAATGACTACTAAACCATCGATAAGCGTACCATCAATATGTACCACACATACAACTTTAGAATAAAAAATTTATTAAAATTAACCAATTATCCCATTATAACTACTAAACCATCAGAATGTACCACCAGAAAACAATGGGCCATCAAAAAATACTCAAACATGAATCCTAGATAACTTATTTTCTTTGCTATATGTAAATGTAGACAATATAGCTTCATCGGCATCTCCAAATAAAACGAAAAGATTTTGATAACCATTGACAACATGAGTTAGACTTTTTGGAGCCTCTAATACAATATCCAAAGTATATATCCCTTGTTTCTTCTTTGCAATAGAAAAACTAAGATGCTTTAGAAGCATGGATAAATGGCTAATCTTTTACATTTGTATTTCGTTGGAACCTTGCACAATTGACACAGATTATGTTGGTTTTTGAATCCACTTCACACCCATTAAGCTTGTCTTCCATACACACTCAATCGCAGTAAAATATTGTCATCTTAACATTATTGTAGTAATTTAGTTCAAGTATTTGCTTCACAATACCATAATAAGTCCCACTGTCAGTTTTCAAATTCGTATCACTGGCTCTTGATCTGAAAGTTCCTACCGCTTCCATTGACACTTCACTATTTTGTGTGGTTAAAATCGCTTCTGAATCAGCTGTACTAAACACATATTCATTTACTATGTAAGGCTTGTATGAAATAACATTAATATCTGGACCATTTGCAAGCCTCTTAAGGGTACTCATGTTCTCTTTCTCAAGGTGTTCTGTTAACCAAAGAATGTACTCCATGACTTTCTTTGTTTATTGTTTCCGCGTTCTGATCCCGAATGTAAACATCATGTTTCCAGACAATACAAACATAGTCATTAGTAAAAAGCACATATATGAATCAATATCTATTAATAATAATTTAGACTCATAAGTATGACAAAGTTTTACTTACTTACTCATTCTATACAGAATATTTTCATCGTGATACTGCGCAAAAACCCATCTACGCACTTGTCGGAACTGAACACTAGACAGATGATATGGTTTACCAATTGCATGACTAGGATATGTCCCTTCACTATCAGATACTTCATCTGTGGAAGTGTTACCTATGGAAAACGAATATACCTTAAAATGACTGGAAATTAGACTACCAGATCTGAGATGAGAATCAGCCAAAAACACAAGAGATGAAGATTGAAATTAAACTCTCGAACGAAATCAAATCCCACCATGAGAGAAACTAAAATCTAGGGTTTCATTTTTTTTACTTTCTCTAGAGGATTTCGAAAGAAAAGAGGGAAATTAATCTGATAAATGATTTAGATTCATTTATGTTCACTAGTGGTTGGTTTATTTGTTATGCCCATCAAAATTGAATCCCGGTAATGGCCTGACTAAAGATTAAATTATACTATTTTGATAGCCTTGCCCGTCAAAAATGAATTGATAGGGGTTCCTTGTCAAATTTCTCAAACGGGGCTGTCAAATTTACCTTGTTTTGGTGTAGTAAATATAGACTTTTTATAGCTTGTTGTACAGATCGAAAATCTATCATTGGGTATTTCTTTTGAGGCAAACTTTGATAGTTTGTGAACTAAGATTTATTATTTCGCTAATAATGATCTTAGTTGATCTAACAGAACAAAGGAATTTATATTGATTAAAGGGAAGAGCCTTTGTACTCAACAAATATATATGATTAATTTCCTGAGATTGATAGAGCGGTTACTAAAACAAAGTTTCTCTTTGAGATCTATATTGATTGATAGCAAATCTATAGTTTGATTGTTTCAGTAATCAAAGTTTACAAGGTTGCTAATGGGGGTGCCAGGTTAAGTGGGGGTGTACCAAGCCAAGGAAAAACTTGTGTTTGTCCTATATGAAAACTTGTTTTGTCTTATCTTGATTTTGGTACACCCCCACTTAATCTAGTACCCCCTATTAGAAATCTTGAAAGTTTAGATTGATCTAACCAGACAAAGGATAATAAAATTGATACAATGTGATATGACGAAACTAAACATATACATTGATATGAAAACTCATCTACACAAATCATCAACATTATAACAAAGTAATGAGTGATATGACAAAACCAAACACATAGGGTGATAATAAAATTCATCTGATAACAAGTATCAGTAACAGGGGTGAGTAGAAGAGATGATACAGATCAGTAAAGTGTGATTTGAAATGTCAATAAAACACATCCTTAAATTTATAATATAAATTTTGTCACTCTACCAAAATAACACGACCCAATTCTCAACATCTTCTTTAATTTCTACATCTTCTTTTCTTTTTTTCTACATCTTCTTTTTTTTTATCTCTTTATAAATCTTCTTTACCCCTTTTATGAGTTTGGTCGTCTGATTCACTACCGAAGAATACCGCTACCATTCAATCTTGGCTTAATGTTTTTTTGCAAATTACTCAAAATATTGTTGGAATTATGACTGATCATCCTGAGATGGCGATGAAGATTTATACCAAACCCTACGGAGCGTCTGGATGATCCGTTTTTTGTTAAACCTCTTAACCAATCCAGAGAGAAAACTCGCTTCTAGGGACTCGTAGCGTTTAAAGAGCTTCTCCACCCACGCTAAGTGCATCCGATCTCCCCTACACAGTGAGTTAGGTTAAAATTCGATAACTAATAATTGTAGTATCCCTGTGCCATATTAAATGTAATAAAATTATTTGTTCATCATAACCTTGCTTAACATATTATGTTAATCGAAGACTTCTTCATTATTGTAATGGTTTCCACAAAAACACCATTAACCCTTCTGGTTCCAAGTTTTTGGTAAGCATCATGCACCATAGACATGTTTGCGAACACTACAAAAAAGATCCTAATTCACGAACCTCTGGCAACCGGTCCGGTGTAACACAGAGTGCCGATAAAATGAATGAAGAATACTAAAAGAACATAGGTGTTAACGGGGTGTTAAGAACAAAGATCAAGGAACTGCAATGGTTACCCGTTTCAGTAAACCTAAAAACGGTTAATGGCCAGTCGTTTTTATAGAACGGACAATGATTGTCCAGTTTCAAAGACTATAACGGGCAATAATTATCCGTTTTTAACTTTATTAAAACAGACACCCATTGTCCGTTGGCTAACACTTCATGCACTGATTCTTATAGAGTAAAGAACATGTGCGGTAATCACGGGTTTAAACGACAGTTTTTTGAGCTGGGAAGAGGGTGGGAACTTCTTTAAGACCCCGCCTAAAGTAATACTCTCGCCGTCCGACTATTAGTTGACCTACTTTAGTTATAAAGTAGGTCAACTAATAGTGGGACGGAGGTATTACCACTTTTTCCTCGGTGGCGGGTAAATTTTTCACTTGATTCTTTTTTCTTTATTTTCTTCTTCTTTTTATGAAACAATTACCAGCGGGAGAGGTATAGGTAACATCAATATTGCTAAGAGGAGACTATTCCACTTTCCGCTTTAGCTTTGATAATATATCAGCTACCTCATTCCTCCCCTTTTGGCACAGTTACATTTCTAGGAGCTAAAGCTACTGTAAATTTAATGTCTTTTACTAAATAGCGAATTCTCCACTCTATGCTGAAAAGTGAAAACCTCCTTATTGATTGCTTCCACCTCTAGTTTTGAATCAAGCTCCAAATGTACCTTTTCTCTTCATATTATTGTCACCAAACTTAAATACAGTGTTGGGATCCTAATCCCACATTGGTTAGATGGGGCTTAATTGGTAGTTTGTAAGTCAATGGGTTCCCTCTTCTAGTCAATCGGTTTTCGAGTTGAGTTCTACCCATGGGCTTATGACGAGTTTAGGGTCGGTACCCTAACATTTGGTATCAGAGCTCATTTTTTTTTAAATATGTCTTATTCGGAGAATCTTAAACTGGTTCAAGATAGCCTTACAACTGTGGGTCAAAAACTGGGTACTCTTGTTACCACCATTAACAATAATCATGTTCACGATGAAGAGGCTCGTGAAAGAAAGAAAGTTGAAGAGAAACAACTGCGTGAAGAAGATTGTGCTGCTCGGAAATTGGATTTTCCTGAACATACAACGGAATTGTCTAACACTCTGATCTCACAACAGCTTTAACTACTTCGTTGGGAATTACCTTACGTGCAGTGTTTAGGGAATTTCTTCCTCAGCTTAATCAAGGTAATGGTGCTGCTCCGCCACCACCGCCTCCTCCTCCTGGTGGTAATGATGTTGGTAATGGTGTTGTTATTCGAGCCGGTTCCATTAATTTAAAATTCCCAACTTTTGATGGTGATGATCTAGATGGTTGGATTTTTAGTGCTGACCAATATTTCAGTCTACACACGGTGGCTGACAATCTCAAAATTGCTATCGCTTCGATGGAAGAAAACAACTACTGTTGTGACTACTTGGGTAGAACTTTGTGATCTTGTTCGTGCTCGTTTTTCAGCTACAAAATTTGTTGATCCTAGGATGGCAATTAGCACCATTAAACAAAAAGGTATGGTTCGTGATCATATATCTGATTTTGAACGTTTGTTAAACTTCGTCACTGACTTACCTGAAGAGCACTTAATCAACTGTTTTATCCATTCTTTAAAGCCGGATATTGGCTATGTAGTCAAATTGCTTGAGCCACAAACTTTAACTGCGGCTTTTACTAAGGCAGTTCATCAGGAAGAAGTTTTGTTATCTACAAAACAACCTTATCGACCTCCTCAGCTTAGGTATGCAACTCCTCCTTCACCTACTCAATTTAAACGTCCTAATTTACCTCCTGGAGCTAAGAGACTCACTTGAGAATAACAAAAGAAAGAAAGGGATAAGGGTCTTTGTTTTAACTGTGACCAATTTTTTACTCATGGTCATGTGTGCTTAAAACCACGATTATTAATATTGGAAGGAGCTCCAGAGATGGTTGAAGTTGAACAAAACATAACACTTGAAGAAACTTCAATGTTGCCTGACACTAATTTGGAAGATGGCGCTGCAGCTAATATTTCATTGAACTCTTTGGTGGGTTCTTCTTTTCCTAGAACTATGCGCATTAACGGTTTTTCTAAGACTCAACCTCTAACCATTTTGATCGACTCTGGATCAACTCATAATTTCATTCATCCTGCTTTAGCAAGGAAGTGCGGCTATTCTTTCCAAGCAAAAGATAATGCCTTGTGTGTCACTGTTGGTGATGATGGTAAATTAAACACCTTGGGTACTTGCTTCAATGTCCCTATTCGACTGCAGGATTATTCTTTTACAACTGATTTTAATGTCTTACCAATTAGTGGTTGTGATGCTGTGTTAGGAGTCCAATGGTTGCGCACATTGGGAAAAATTTCTTGGGATTTTGACAAGTTACTTATGAACTTCAACATTAATGGTGCAGACGTTCAATTATTGGGTAATAATGCTTCTTCTGCCATGTTCTTGGACAGTATACCCATGCAGCGTTTACTCCACCGTGAATTTTATGGTATTTTCATTAAATGCTGCAGCAGTTCCAACACCTGAGATTCAACGATTATTATTTCAATTTGCTGATGTTTTTCAGCCTCCAACTTCACTTCCACCTGAGAGACTACATGATCATAAAATTCCTTTGATACCAGGATCATCTCCAGTTAATGTTCGTCCTTGTCGATATCTTCACTTTCAAAAGGATGAAATTGATAAAATTATATCTGAATTACGTCAAGATGGGTTCATTCGATCAAGTTCGAGTCCTTTCTCTTCTCCTATTTTGATGGTGCGCAAGAAAGATGGTCCTGGCGTATGTGTGTGGATTACAGAGCTTTGAACAAGCTAACAATTAAGGATAGATTTCCTATTCCAATGGTAGATGAACTTCATGGTGCAATCATATTTACAAAGCTTGATCTTCGTTCTGGGTATTATCAGATTCGTCTCTACAAACCAGATATTCAAAAAACTGCTTTTCGAACTCATGATGGTCACTATGAATTTCTGGTGATGCCATTTGGGTTGTCTAATGCACCAGCAACATTCCAGAGTCTCATGAATCAGATCTTTAGACCGTATCTGAGAAAATTTGTTCTCGTTTTCTTCGACGACATATTAATTTATAGTAGAAGTATGAAAGAACATTTGGAACACTTGTCCATTGTGTTTGAAATTTTGCGCCAAAATCAATTGTTTGTCAACGAATCGAAGTGCACTTTTGCACAACCATCTGTTGGATACCTTGGTCATGTTATTTCTTCTGAAGGCGTTGCAGTGGAAAGTGAAAAAATTCAGAGCATTCTTGATTGGCCAATTCCAACCACAGTTAAAAGCTTGAGAGGGTTTCTTGGATTAGCAGGCTATTATCGAAAATTTGTCAAGGATTTTGGTAAGATCAGTGCTCCTTTAACTAAGTTGTTAAAAAAAGATTCCTTTGTATGGAATGAGTATGCTACTATTGCTTTTCGAGCACTACAACAAGCTCTTACTACTACTCCAGTCTTGATATTACCAGACTTTTCCAAAGAATTTTGTTTGGAATGTGATACATCTGGTATGGGTTTGGGAGTTGTTCTAATGCAGTATGGCAGGCCAATTGCTTATTATAGCAAGGGATTGACCGGTAAGAATTTGAACTTATCCATTTATGACAAGGAAATGCTTGATATAGTCTCTACAGTACAAAAATGGAGACCATATCTACTTGGAAGACATTTTAAGATATTTACAAATCATCATAGCTTGAAATATTTCTTAGATCGACGTATATCTTCAATGGAACAACAAAGATGGTTATCTAAATTATTAGGTTATGATTATGAGATCATTTTCAGAAGAGGTAAAGAGAATATTGCTGCAGATGCTTTGTCAAGAGCTACGGGTTTACAATTTTCTGCTATCTCTACTCCAATTTTCTCAGGGGTCAATGACATTATCCAAGAAAGCAACACTGATGCAGAATTAAGTAAGTTGATCAACTTACTACACAACAATCCTAACTGCAAGCCCCATTACTCCTACAATGAAGGCATTCTGCGCTATAAAGGAAGAATTGTGGTATCTCCTTCTTCTGAATGGTGTGCTAAACTTTTATATGAGTTTCATTCTACGCCATTTGGAGGCCATTCTGGATATTTTCGCACTTATAAGTGTATTCAACAAAATTTCTATTGGAGAGGGTTAAATCATTCAGTTAAGGAGTTTATATCTAACTGTGATGTTTGTCAGAAGAATAAATCTGAAGTCGTTGCTCCTCCAGGCTTATTACAGCCTCTTCCAATACCTGCAGATATATGGATGGATATCTCTATGAATTTTATAGATGGATTTCCTCAATATTATCGTAAAACATCCATATTAGTAGTTGTTGATAGACTCTCTAAATATGTACATTTCATAGCTTTGGTACATCCATATTCGGCTGCTTCTATTGCTGATATTTTTGTTCAAGAGATTGTCAGATTACATGGCATGCCAAGGACAATAATAAGTGACCGTGATCCAATCTTCATGAGTAACTTTTGGGAAGCCTATTTTGCTTTACAAAACACTCAATTATGTCGCATCTCAGCTTATCATCCGCAAACAGATGGACAAACAGAGGTGACAAACCGTACTCTTGAATGCTATTTACGCTGTTTTGTTAGCATTAAACCTTCAGAATGGAGTAAGTTGTTGCCTTGGGCCGAATGGTGGTATAACACCAGCCATCACTCAGCCATTAATATGTCACCTTATGAAGTTGTGTATAGTCGAGATCCACCAAAAATTTCCAGTTATTTACCTGGAACAACATCTGTCAATGTTGTGGACATTAACTTAAGGGAAAGAGATCACACACTTAAGTTACTTAAATTTCATCTTCAAACTGCTCAGGAAAGAATGAAGTTTTATGCTGATGTTCACCGCACTGAGAGAAGTTTTGCAGTTCATGATTGGGTATTTCTTCGTGTGTAACCTTATCGACAATCCTCAGTGTCAAATCAAGCATATTCTAAGCTTTCTCCTCGATTTTATGGACCCTTTAAAATCATTGAAAAGATAGGGGAAGTTGCATATAAATTGGAATTGCCTGCTGAGAGCCGTATTCACCCAATTTTTCATGTTTCAGAACTGAAACTAAAACTTGGTTCTTCTATTGTTACTGAAGCAGTTTTACCCAATGTGGTTGACTATGAGAAATGGGAACCTGAAACTATCCTAGACCGCAAAATGTTCAAGAAAGACAATTGTGCTGGTACCAAATGGCTTGTACAATGGAAGGATCATTTGCCAGAAGAAGCTACATGGGAAGATGCAGATGATATTCTCTTGCGTTTCCCAGATATTGAGGCTGGACAAGCCATTTTTCAAGCGGGGTGGAATGTTACGACACCAAACCTTCCTGCTATGTCTTTTCCTTATTTAGATTTACTTTATTTACTGCATAGCTTTCCTAGTTTGAATAGAACTTCTTTAATTGCATTACTTGCTTAACACGCAATTTAGTTGATATAAATACAGTGCTCGAGTTGTAAAGGAACTACAAGTTTAATTAATACAACTTAGTTTAATTGAATTCTTTTCTTAATCTTCTAAGCAGAGGTGGTTAACCCCCATTAAAAAAGGTTTTATTTAGGGTTCTTGTTATCTTTTTCCTGTGTTCTAACTAGTGTTTGGTCAAGGACCCTAACACCTGGTATCGGAGCTAACCACCACGACTCATGCCCGCTCCACGGAAGGGGTGACCTATAGGCTAGATTAAAGTGTTGGGGCACCTATGTATGGGCGTAGTTGTCACCCGCATTGAATAATAATAGGGGAGTGAAGCCGCCATAAGAGAAAGGACTACCTTCGGATCAGTGTCGATAGAGTAGGCCAACGAGGACGTTGGGTCTGGAAGCATGGTGGGTTGTTGGGATCCTAGTCCCACACTGGTTAGATGGGGCTTAATTGATAGTTTATAAGTCAATGAGTTCCCTCTTCTAATCAATCGGTTTTCGAGTTGAGTTCTACCCATGGAATTATGACAATTTTAGGATCGGTACCTGACATCCAGAAATAACTCTTGCACCACGAGATTAAACGAAAGTATTGATTTAACATGAAGGTACATTTTCTTTATTATCTGACAAGCTCCTGCCTTTTGCTCCCCCCTTTTACAACATAGACACGTATACAAATAACTCCAAATGGAGACCACCTAACTACATAGTAGAGAGTATAATTTACAGATGAGTAAACAATCCACCAATGCTTGATTGAATAATAAATAAATAGTGGTTTGATTTCCGAAAATCCTGATCAGCAACAATGTCGAATGAATAACAATGGAAGGTAGGGTTCAGCAGCTTCACTTCTTCGGGTTGTCGAATTTGGACTCCATCAAACCACGTCAATCTCCGCAGTTGCAGTCTCCACCACTAAGAATACCTGTGCTGAAGACTCCAAACAAGACACGTTTTAGTGCTGAGAACACTTCCAATTCCAAGAAAAACTAAGCGAGCTAGAATCAAGATGTAAATAAAGAAAATGGATTGGGACATACCAAGCCCTGGCTTTACTAGGTATGATAACAGACTTTATAGTTCTTTTTTTTTTTATCAGACGGACTTTATAGTTCAAAAATTGGCCATTGGGGTGTCGGTAGAATGTACTGCTTATAGAGGATAACTGACTGATCTTTACGAAGTCACATATGAAAGGGTATATTATGGTTATACCTCAGTTTTTCACAAAGGCGTGCCAAAGCATCAGACCCTGTTCTGTAAGCAACATCGCTGATCGCAGACACATTTGAAGGAGTCACACTGTCAGCAAGGCTGAATTCACATAACTCTTTCAGGGAACATGCATCAGTCAGCACAGCTGAATGGCCACCACCAGCAGCTAATTTTCGTACCTCTCCAATGCACCTGCATGAATAAGCTTGTATAGGGTAAAAAAACCATATGCATCAACAGATGAGGTTTTCACAGCCACTTGTAAGGTAGGTGGGCTAAACCACAGGTCACCAAGGTGTGGCCTGCTACTGTACAAAGGTTTAACCATCTCTAGTCTCACTACTCAAGTTGTGTATTGTACTCGCCCACGCTTAGAAAAGGGTATCAGACTCAAGTTCAGAGAAAGCCTTCAGCTATAAAAGGTTAAAGGACATTACCAGTCAACTGGTGATGGATACCATGCATATAAGGATTTGCCATTAGCTGCTTGACCATAACCATTATAACCCCATCCACGAATCTTTCCATCTCTTGTGCAAATTAAAGTATGAGAATGTCCACATGAAACAAGTTGCACACCTTCAGGAAGAACCAAGACGGGAATATCTCGGAACAATGAATAACACTCGTTTGGAATACGAGAGAAAAGACTATTCTGTGCGCCAAGACCTAGTTGCGCAGCTTGACCACCACCCCAAGCATAAAGAGCTCCCTTCGCAGATATAGCACAAGTATGTACCCCGCCACATGCGACATCCCTAATTGTTATATCATTAAGAGCAGCCACTCGCCTGGGCAAGAGTTCTTTGTCACCACACTGAAGAGAAACATGACCAAGTTGACCCATATTTCCTAGCCCCCAAGTATATCTGGAAGATCCAAAAACATGCAATATAAAGTCAAATAAGTCCACAAATACGTTATTTTCTGTGAGAGTTCAGAAAAGAGGATATATTCATTGAAATGAGAACTTAATCAGATCAACCATAATCATTGGGACACAGAAAGTTTAAACTAGAAATGATGTCAGACAGTAGAGAAGTAGATAACCAGCATACAGCATAATACGAACCCAGAATCTTGACCGTGTTCAGAAAACAATCAGTTGAGAAATGTGGCATCACAATATTGTGGTGTCCTACACTAATACAGAGTGAAGCTAATTGTGTTGCATGTAATAGATGCATAATTAATGATGATGCAATCACAGCACTTTCGCAAGCCACCCACACAGTAAGCATCACATAAGATTGACATTCATAAGTAATCAAAAGAAATACCTTAGCAACCTAGGTTGGTCATCTAATGTTTAAGAGCAACCCTGCTTCTTTGCCGGTGACTTCTCTAGTTCCATGGTGAATATATGAAGAGAAGAAATGGTTGTGCCAATCAATATCTAGCTAGTTTAGAGAAGAGTACAATTCTTGTTGATGCACTACCAAATTGAAGATAGATTTATTATTTGGAGAGGCACTTAGTTGAAAATCGAGAAGAAGGTATGAGATTAATTTCCAAACATACATTAGGTACCAACACCTTGGCACACACGAAGGAGTAAACATGCAAACTACGAAAATTACTTTCACATAACAAGATCACAAAATAAACTACACCAAAATATATAGATCTGGAGAAATGGGTATTCACGTGCGATTACACACATCATACAGATAAAATAAAGACTCACTGAATTAGTAGCAATGATGCCTTTAGGAAACAAATATCACAAACCTCTAAATGGCCAGAATCTCAATAGTGAATATATTTTGATGCTAAATCATAAGAGTTGGAGAGAAATATTGAACAATGGATAGGGGTGTCAGGATGAGACATATCTATTGCATCTTCCCAGATTCCAAGTACTCAAGTTCTGGGTTCTAAGAGCTTTTCAAAACCTTTATAAGGCATCAATTTGTGTCATGTGGAAAACCACATCTTTAGTAATAACTATTTCAGCTATCAAAATTCTTTCAGATTACTTACAACTCTCCATTTTCTGATATAGCTGCACTGTGGTACTCCCCGCATGACACTTGGATTATCTTAACAAGCTCAGAGGCTTCATCAAGGAACCTCGCAAAACCATTTAAAATTCGAGCCTTCTGCAGTCCTTCACAAGTAAAACCTCTTCCAAGTTGACCGTATTCATTGTAACCTGGTTAAATCATAAGAGTTTTTAAGCTTGTAAATCATTATAGAAATAGAAAATTAGGTTAAGAAAGGAACTTCAAACTTATTAAAAAATATACATTCACCAAGCGGACATATCAAGCTAACTTCGAATGGAGAACCTATTAAAGAAAAGTTACCAACCAACCAAAAACTTACCCCATGCTTGTACCAGGCCATCATCTGATAAAGCCACAGCATGAACTGCACCACAAGAAACTTGGCGAACGATCTGCACAGTGCACATAAAATTTGGATAGAACCGTAGGAGTTTGTAATAATCATGTGTGTCTTGCAAGCATATTTTAGAGCACATGTTTTTTTCAACCCATAACAACAGATTCCAAACGTTCATTCATTGGTATCAAACTATATCTTGCGACGATCAGTAAGTAAGTTAGTATTTATTTTATACCGTGTTTGGTTTGAAGGCTCCCCAATAGAGACGTGGACAATTTGAACCCTGAGATGGTAAACAAATGTAAGTTCGACATCTTATGCATCTACAAAATGACAGGTAGGAATCTACAAAAACCTGATTTTGCCCCCACACCCAAAGTCTACTACTGGAGATGGTCCCATTATCGCGAGATTCTGCAATAGCAGCTGTACAATGTGCTCCGCAGGATACGGTTTTCACAAATTCTATTTCCAATGCCTTCACTTTTTGAGGGTGTTTCCTAGCTTCCTCAGATCCATCTCCCAACTGACCAAAGTCATTTGCCCCTAAGAAACTAAGAGTAATGAGCTATACAGTATATCCTTGCACGATACAAAACTTGAAAAACACAAGAAGACGATGAAACACAAACGAAAAGCCTGATAACATAAAAATCACTGGCAAGTGCCCCTCAATTGCTAGCAAACATCTAACAAAAATAAAAGATTTCATCTCCAAAATAGTAAAAACAACCCTGAATAAATTGTATCAAGCAGCAGCTTAAGTCAAGAATAAGGTATACAAATATACTGATATGACAAGAGAGGATGTTATCTATCACTACTCCTACTTACTCTGCCTAAACCGAAGAGGAATTCAAAACTATCTACACAAGACCTATATAATAGAAATAAGAAAGAAATTAAACCCCAAGTGAAAAGAGACCCGTCTGAGGCCACAGCTGCAGTATGCTCTCGACCACAAGCAATATCTAACCACCGTGAACTCCCAGCTCCCGGACAACCAAAAAGCTCAGGAGGAAGATGTTTAGGAATCCTCAGATGAGATTCCTTACATTTCCTTCCTGTTTGCCCACGTTGGTTGTATCCCCATGCATAGATAGCACTCTTAACTGGAAGTTTTAGGGGTTTGGATTCTCCTAATAATTCATCAATATTCATTCTTCACTAACAAAATAACCTATCAAATAAAAATTAAAACTAACTTAGATCATTCTCATTTGTTAGTACATTACATATATAAACTCTGTATAACAAAAACAATCAGATAAAATGAAGATTATCAAAAGAAAATAAGAGCAACTTAGTACTATTAGGGTTTCAAATTTGATGATCATCAAACAAAAGAAAAATTGAAGACTTTGAAAAGAAATTTTTTTTAGAAAGACAAAGAAATCTTACCTGAAAATGCGAAACTTCCGTTTGAATAGGTACAGAAAGAAAAATGCACTAGTAGTACTTCTTTTCGTAGGAAGGCTTGGATTAGATGGCTGTTCCAAAAAGTTGGGTTATTTGAGATAAAAAAGTGAAATTATTACGGACAAAGCCACTTCTGGTTCTAATAGGGAAAGCTAACTATGGTCAGCTAATTTGATTTCGGGTCAATATGACGTGAATTCATAAATAAGCTACCGGGAAAAATACGATTTAGTCCAAAATTCCATCCAAATATACTAGGTAGTCCTAACCCATTTAACTAAGTACAAATTAGTCTTTTTTTATGGAAAGTACACAAATAACTTTCCTGATTTACAATTTAGTCCAAATATTTACAGTTTAGTCCAAATTGACTTATGATGATATCGGCAGTTTTAAATAATATAACAAAATAATTAAAATCAATTTATCTTTCGAACCGTTTGTCCAGAATTCGCAAACTTTATATATTCGGAAAGCTCTTTCCGAAAGCTACAAAAAGAGTACCCATATGACTATATAATTCTTATTATTTAAAAAACTTAGTTTACATTGGTGGCCAAACATGTAAACATCTACAAAAATACAACCTGTGTACAACCCAAACTGCTCCTATGCTCAACCACTCTTAACCTACTGCTTCAAACAACTACAACACCTCAACCATTCAACTCAAATTTATTATCCGTTTCTGTAGCTTTCCAACCTTAGCTGCACTTCTCTGCAGCAACATTACCCATCCAACAGCAACATAAATTCCTGCTCCTCAGTACCACCAACATCACACATTTCAGATTTTATCTTTGCAATTCCATCGGCATTTCATATTTACTCACTAGATCACCACTTCAGAGTTCTACCATCTCAATAGCACCAGTTATTCAACTTGAAAAAAAAGTGATAACCTTTCACCACCAACCACATAAGAAACAAAGCCAAAAAAAAGAGATGAAAACGAAAATTTAGGCAGTTATTAAATTAAAGAGACACAGTTCATTTGGGCCTAACTGCACAAACCCAAAGTTTCCATTCTTGACAAAGCAGTCACATGCTGCAAACCAAATTGAAACATATTAGAATTCAATACAACTTCCACAGAAAAACATAACTTTCAAAACATGCATAAAGCCGATCATTCACTATCACATACAAACCTATGTTTTCATGAAAATTAAATAGGTGCACCAATATGTACAGCGCTGTAAAACACGAGAAACCTACCTTTTCATGGAATATACACAGGTGCACAAATGTGTTAACCACGCACAAACCTACTTTTTCATGGAAAATATATACACAGTTGCACCAATATGTACACCACTACAAACATGCATAAAGACGATCATTCATAACCACATACAAATCTACATTTTCTTGGGAATTTCACTAATGCACTAATATGTACACCCCTCCAAATTATGCATAAAACCTGATTTTCAGCTAACATATCCTAATGCATAAAATCATATTATCAGCTGAGACCAACATTAAGGTGGGCATTAAAAAGAGAACTAAGTATAAATTAGCGACCAAATACCTATCACCATGTTGCAACATCTTGGGTTGCAAGTATAGAAGCATGAGGCGAGGACCCATCTTTATCATCTTTGACTTTAATCCCCCTGCAATTAAGAGAAACAAAAAGGTTGAGAATTTGAGACACCTATATCTTACTAATGATCTAATGCCTAAACAATCATTTGATCCCCATTCACCTCAAAAAATTTAAGATATGAGATAAGAAAAAGACAAGCATAGAAAGAAGGCTCTAATATTCCTTGGTGAACATATATCTCATAATAACAACATAAACATAACTACATGCATAACACTCAAAACTACTAGATAAATCAAGTGAAATTGTGAAATAATTAGCTAAAACAAATTCATACCAGAAATAAGAATCGTAGTTTCCCTTCCTACCAAATCTGTCACATGCTACAAACCAAATTGATACATATTAGAGCTCAATACATGTGTACAACTATGTTAACACTAAAATCAACGTGTGAAAATATGTGCACAATAACGATCAACAGATGTACAACTATGTACACATTAACTAGCAGGTGTACAACAGTGTGCGCATAAAATTCAACATATGTACAATTATGTACACGTTATGAACCGACACGTGTACAACTATGTACACATTAACAATTCAATATAAAAATAGTTGAAAGTCAGATTAGATGTACGTGAAATTTCCACTCAAAACATATATTTGGACACACCAAACTTATATATTATATAATTGCATATATAATAGTATCTTGTTAGAGCATGCATACAAGTATAAGTTTAGGAGTAAGAAACCACATAGTGCTTTTCATTGCACAGATAAAAATCATCCTTTCAAGTATAAGTTTGCAATAGTTTGTACACCTTAGTTGTACAAGAACTACATAGTTGTACACAAGTCATATATATTATCGATATTATACAGTGGTGTACAACTTATGTACGCACATATGAAAATCCTTGGTCATAAAATCATGAGAGAACATTTGGTGTACAACAATGTACACCTACAAAAATCCAACATTTATTCCAAAAAACATGCATATATTATTGAGATAGCACAATGGTGTACAACTATGTATGTACTTATAATAAATCCAACATCTGTACACCTTAGTGCTTTTCCAAATTTTTGGTTTGTATACATAAAATATAGTTCTGCAAGTGTACAACTATTTACACCTAAATAATCAACATGTGGAAAACTATGTACACCTAAATAAGATAACATGTATGTACAACTATGTATACACTAGTGTTTTCACTAATTTCTTAGACTTCAAAATGAATAACATGTGTAGAACTATGTACACCTAAATAATCAGAGGACGCTTACGCACTACACGCCAAATGCGTTATTAAGCCGTTTGATGCTTAAAAATTAGTGAAAATAAGGGTGGTACCTCTGGATACGACGCTCATCAATGCCACTATATCCTCCCCTTCATTATGATCTACAACCTCATCAACGCCGCTATATCCTCCTCTTCCTTGTGATCTACCAAAGCTACTGCCTATATCATTTCTCCGAGACGGTAGAGGTGCAGGATTCGGTGCACGAGGACGTTGTATATGCCAAATGCACCATGAAAAGAATCAATACAAACATAAGAAAAAAAATTAAGGCAATCCAAATTAAACTATTTATAGTAATGAAGACAACTTAAAAAAACACCTCTAACTCAGCCATCTGGCAGACCCATTGACACCATTTCCATTCTTGCTAGCGTTAGTCTTCTACCATTTATCATAGGTTGCGCTACATATCAAACCCATTCCATGAAACTTTACTAGATCTGTTTGTACATACTTTGACGAGGAACAAGTGTACAACTAAGTGCACATTAACGATCAACATGTGTACAATTATATGCACATTAACAATCAAAAGGTGTATAATTATGTACACATTAATGATAAATAGGTGTATAACAATGTACACATTAAAAAGCGACATGTGTACAACGACGTGCTTTACCCATGATAAACCTGATCGGGACTAGCCTACCTGGTATCTCAGATACTAGCATATCTTCATCTTAAATAAAAATAACACTAAACCTACGTCTAGTAACTGTAGCAACCAAAATTATGTTATCACTACTATCAAAAATGAAAATAGCTTTGTTTATCGAAATATCCAGGCTAAATTCTCAATCAATAACTTCATGTTGATAGTCAGTAATCATTCCTAAAAATGTTGGGACATATATGTATCGGAATCCAATATACACGCTCTAATCATCAAGTTGAATCCAAATAGGACGAATTTTTTAGTCATAATTCAAACCAAATTAAATCAGCAATAGTGTTTCGTGAATTAGGTAAGGCTTTCGTCTACTAAAAAAATAAGACCATTTAAATAGGAAAGGCTGAAAGGTTGTATCCATTCAAAATTGATTCATAATACTCCAGATCATCAGTTTCTCCAAAAGAGTAGTTTGACTACTTCGTAAGAAAGTTCATGACCAAAATTTTGAAGTAACGAGTCACTATTCCCTCTCAGATAGCTCTACAAGATGAGACCAGGCACAGAAAACCTGATACCATCATCTATAATGCACTAAAAACCGAAGTATAAATGGATGCATAAGATAGTGACAAATTAACTTAAACTTTGATGATAAACTAACCACGACTACCTGGTTGATCAAGGATGTGACAAAAATTTTTGTAGAGTATATGTAATACGGGTCGGCCTACCTTAACAAAGAGTGATCCATGAAATCATTTTTTTATTTCCATGTATGGTATTAGAATTTGTACGAGAAGTGTTTAAAAAAGGTGTTCTACAATGAAAAAAGAGTATATGAAAGGAAGTATGAAAATGATTCACATCATGCTCTTAAATTTTATGTTAACCTACTTGAGTGGAAAACAAAGAAGTATAACTGGCTCGACTTGACAAATTAGCAGTTTCTAATGTCCAGAAATAAAAGGTTCGCATGTTGAATACCAAGAAATCAGTCTATATAAGATCATTCAATACTAAATAGATTATATGGGGGATAATACTCTAACTCCTTTTTATGGCGATGTAAAGAATCATTAGCTACCCCTATAACTTAAGTTTTCTGGAAATGATAGGTGTACAATTATGTACACGTCAAGAATGAACAGGTGCACGACTATGTCCACATTAACAACTCGATAACAAAAGGTCATTGCTGAAGTTCAATCACAATATAATTTGAGAAAATGAAAAACAAGAAAGAAAACAAGCATACACAACCATATACAAATTATAAACTTGCAAATAAAATAATTGCTTCAAAATGGAAGAACATGAGCATACAATGTCAGTCAACTCCATTCTTAAACAACAGTTCATGACTAAATTGTTTGAGAATGTGTTTTGATATTCTAGTACTCATGACTAAATTTGTCAAAAAATAGTGAGTAATCAACACTAAACTATAAATAAACCCCACCATATTCAAACGAAAGTAAAGTTGATCATTATCACTTCCACTACTAAAACTATCATATAATCATCTTTACCATTCTTTAAATATTTTTACTATTCTATATCACTTTTCAAAGTTCTGTGTCCCTATGACACCTGTTAAAAAACATGCAATTCAATGGCAAATGGAAGAATATGAGGTATAAAATGCGAAAGTAAAGTTGCAGACCCAATCCAAGATAGAATCAATGGGTGACAATAAATACCATTCAATGGAAAATGAGAGAATATGAGGTATAAAATTTCATCCGGTTGTTATATCGATAATTAAATGCTAAATTTCCTCATTGAATGCAATCACTAAATGTTGCTACTACTACCTTATCAAGGGGATCAAATCGGGATATTTTGGAACAGAGAGAAGTTATATGAACACTAGTATTTGCTTCTCCATGCATTCTATTCAGTGACCCCGTTCCTTAATCTCATCATGCCATTTTTCAATTTGTTCCTTATGAATTCTCTATAGCAAAATTAATATTTGAAAAGAAATCTCAAAATTCAAAACCACTAAAAGAGATCTTTCTTAATCTTTGAATTTCTTCAAATTCGTTACGAAGATCTTTGAAAAGTATTTTTTTCTTCTTCAAGCATCTATAAAACCTAGGGAGAAATTGAACGGAAATGACTTAAAAACATCTAAATAACAAAAAATTAGGGCATAATTATATGAAAAAACAAGCGAAAAAAGACCATTGCTACTACATGTTGAGTCAATCGCTCAATTTTTTAAGAATTCCGTTGATAAGCTTTTCCGTATCTTGAGATCCTGCTACAAAAGTTTCAGCTTCTTCCATTACTAAATTGTCTTTATTTTTCCTCCCCTTCTGCCATCTAGCCCCTAAATAAGATATGGAATAAGAAAATCAAACTAAGATTCTTCCTCAATAGATCGATGGAGACGAGAAGTAGAGAGATATGAGAAAACATTTGATCACTATCATTTCTAATCACAAATCAAACACCCACAATCGTTAAGAAATCGAATAAAATAAAAAATTGAATGAGAAATAAATGAATAAAGAGTAATCAAAGTGGAAATACTAACCTGAAATCTAATAGATGAAATGAAAATTCTTCTCATATAGGAGTTCCGAATCTCCCATTATTGTTGCAGAGATCTGTTGGTGGAGAAATGGAATGAAAAACTGGTTTGCGAAAAAATCAAGATACGTTTCTGTATGTGGGGTTATTTTAGTTAGAAAAAAAAATACAATTTGGACCGAATCGTTAACATTTGGACCAA
Source organism: Papaver somniferum (assembly GCF_003573695.1). NCBI lineage: Eukaryota > Viridiplantae > Streptophyta > Magnoliopsida > Ranunculales > Papaveraceae > Papaver > Papaver somniferum. Next base: position 131,542,478 of record NC_039364.1, read on the forward strand.
CTCGTTCTGGATTTAGCAAATTAGGACCTCCCAGTACTACGCTTGAAGGGACAGGACTAGAGCGTCCAAAGCCCATTAACTTTGGGACTAAGCGTCAATTTCTACTAAGCTATCCCCATTGCCAATATCATGGATAGTTATACGAGCAATAAGTCTATGTATGGGTAATGGACTATACCAATTTGCTCTAATTAGAGGCTATTATGGGGTCTTTCACCCCATTTCCACCCCAACTCGTTTTTTCTTTTTCTTCTTCTTCTTTTTTTTTGACAGAAAACGGTAATTTATTAACTATCAAATGTAATATAAAAGATTTACAAGATCAATTTTCTCGAAAACATTAGATAAGTTGCTAGCTTTTTGAACTTTTTGATTCAACCGAGCCGACATTTGCTAAAGGTTTTTAATTTTTGCTTCCTTAGCGATGTAATCCGCTGTAGAATTATACTTCCTAGCAATAAACTTTACTTGAGCATGAGGGAGATCCTTCAAAATCATCTTAGCCTCCTGCATAGAGTTCTCAGCTGTCCATGAAATAACTGCACTTACCTTATTAATTGAGTCCGCCAGATTTTTACAATCAATGACTATTGAAACACTAGACAAGATATTTTCCTTTAGCCAGGAAACTGCTTTTAGCAATGATTTTGTTTCTGCGTGAAGGGTTGATGCCGCCCACTCCGTACCCGCTGATAAATGCATGAAAGCATCATGGTCCACTGAGTAGAGAATAAAAGCATAGCCCACCAACAAATTCTCCTTCTTAAAAGAGGCATCTATGAAGATTATTCAGTCTGTGTTTAGTTTAGACCAGGTTTGACTCGAGTAAGTAGTCTTATGTGCAGAGATAGTCTTAAGAGGAGTTGATGGAGGGGTAGACACCAGGAATCTATTAACCTGATCTATTAGATTAGACGTATCTGGTTTGATTATCTCAAAAACCACCGAGCATCTATACCCCCAACTCGTTCATACACTCATTTATGCGAACAAGTGGTTGATAGTGTGACACTACACGGGGGATGGTCTCCCGTCTAGAAAAAAAATACCTAAAATACCCTACACGGAGGACGATCTCCCGTCTAGATTTTTTTTTCCTTGAACGGGAGATGGTCCCCCGTGTAGCGTATTTTGGGTATTTTAAAAAAAAAAAAATCTAGACGGGAGACTAGTCTTATATTGATCAAATCCGAAAAAGTTTGCATAGTGGTTTCCCTCCTTCATATGAAATAGTACTCCATCATATGAAGGAGTTAGTCTCCAAATGAAGACTACCCATAGGTGATGCTCTAATAAGATGCAAACAATGAAGACTCATTTGCTAAACAAACAGAGAGGAATGAGAAGCCCTAGTTGTAAGACCAACTTCAAAGTTGATCATCTTCTTTTGCTTTTAAACTCTTTTGAGAAAGTGATCTGTAAGGACATAAAAGTCCAGTAACTATTTAGATATCCAGAGATTAGTAAAATGGCTGAGGTTAGACAACAAATTCCTCATATGTGGGTGGTATTTGTTCTCGCCATTATTTATATGTAAGTAACTCCTTTCTTATCTATTAAAAAAAATAATGACAACGAGATGTTTAACGCATTGAAATTAGCTTTTTATTATGTTAAACTATCATCAACAACGTGACCGGATGTTCATGAATGAAGCAGCCTAAAAAAACTTTACATATGTGTTAGAGCATAGCTTGGTTGAACTCACCAAGCGTTGGTATGTCAAGTTTGGTTGTCATATTTTAGTGTGTCAAAACTCATCTAAAGTCGCTTGACTATATATTAGAGTCAACTTCGTTTAGGTTAGACTAGAAAGTCTAGGAATGTTGAGACACACAAGTATTACTCTGAAGACCTGAAGAATGTGAATAAGTAGCGAACTACAACGACGACATCATCCTTCCACTTGAGGTTATTTATTGGCTTGAAATGTTTCATTCCTAACGTATCTTTCAAGTCGTGCTATATTGAAAACATAACTGTGAAGCTGTATATACTGTACATATTGTATATAATACTCTACTGGTGTGACATGATCATAATAGTATGATCATAGTATTAAGGAATTAGACTACGAAGTATAACGCTTATCTTTTGAACTTCGTAGATATGGCATCGACATAATCTTGTATATATTGTTATGATTATGTGAATGGGTTATGGTGAAGATTTCATCCTAGGAAACAATTTTTTACATTCGTTTAAAGGAAGTACATTCATGAACTTGCTTCGTGAATCGAAAGGGAAATTATTAGGCTTATTGGTCCGGCTATTCATTGCATATCTTTGGATGAACAATATGTGTGAGCTAGTAGAACCGATCTTAACTGGGTTATGTATCTTGGTATAACTAATCACAATGCCTGACTTATGATTTGGTATGACTGATTTTTATTAATTGGTGTAACCGATCCTAAGTAACCACCATGTGATGGTATGATCGATATTTGTAATTGGTGTGACCGATCCTAGTAATTGGTGTAACCGATCCTAGTAATTGGTGTGACCGATCACAAAGTATTATGTAATCGATCCCTGTAACTGGTGTAACCGATCCTGGTAACTGGTGTGACCGATCACAAGCAATACCATGGGAACATGAAACCAATCCTGGTAACTGATGTAACCGGTCCTGGTAACTTGTGTGACCGATCACAAGTATTTCCATATTGAGGTATAACTGATCCCAGTGATTGGTAGAACCAATTGAACCCATGTATGTGATTTGATATTTGATTAATCACATAGTTATCTTGGAATACGGGTCAACCAATTCTAAACTTGTTTGGAAGTGTGGTATAATCGATTCCAAGAATGTAAATCCATGTAAATATGAATAAGGATTTACAGTGAAGAGATGTCAACATAATTTGAACACGTACAGTAACTCTTATAATTTATTGTTCAAAGATATTCCTTAGTACTCATGGAGATCATGTGCCGAAATAAATTAAAAATATTTTAATAAAGGTTTTTGGTTTTATATACATTAATTACCAGCAATTAATGTGTAGCTCTAGAAAATAAAGATTAGTAATGTGCATTTACTAAGTGGAGATTTTCTATTGAGAGATTTCGGAAGTATTGGACAAGCATTTATTGAAATTCGGAAAACTGAATTTTTCCATTCATTGCAAATCTTGAGAATATTTTCGGTTTTGGAAATTCCTTGGTGTCCAAACATCCTTGGTCTATAAATACCTAAGTTTGCATTTCTAGCAAACTAATATAAGAGCCAGGCAAACTTCATTTCTTGTTGTTTCTGGTGGAGCCGTCTGTTCAGAGAGGAAAGTATCCTAATTAGGTGAAATCTCTTACGACCGCTCGTTTAAAGACTTCTATGGAGTCAAGAAGTTCTACGAGTACCGTTGGTGGGAAACTAGATAATTGCAGCGTTATTAGTTTTTGATTGATTCGATTGACTAGTGGTTGTTGAAATTTTGATTGCACCTAGTTTGTTTATTCTTGAGAATCTTCTCTTATGATATAAGATTCACTCAAACTAGATCGAAGTATTGACGGGATCTTTAGAACTGTTTGTAGATCTAAAGACATCTTGTGATAATCCATTGTTAACAGACTCCGTTCTGTGTGTGATTGATCACAAGAGATTTAAGTGGTGTTGTGTAGGTTTTTATTGAAGATTAAAGAGGATTTGAAGACGAAGAAGATTTCTTATTAGTTCTCATATCTTTGTGTGTGCACAAACCTTGATCGGCTGGGATCCAACTAGAATCGGATTTATTCGATTGATTAGTTGCGTGAGATCGACATTCTCAATATATCTCTTTGAGATTTATTTTGATTGAGTGTGAATCTAAACTTAACTGTTTTGGTAGTTATTTGATAGATTGATCTAACCAGGCAAATGAGTTTATTAGATCAAACGAAAGAGCCTTTGCGTATGACTTGAGATATCTTTATCTTGGAAAGAATCAATAGAGTTGTTACCAAACAGATTTGTTGTTCCTTTATTGTTTGGAATACGATCCAAAGGAATTGTACCAGTGCGTGACCTTCGAAGTCGGGAACGCAGGGATACTGAGGAAACTAAGTGAACTAGGGGTAGTTGTTTGGTCTCAACTATACGAAGTTGGTGTAGATTTTGTATAGCGGTTTAATTCTGAGAGTATTCAATTCTGGACTAGGTCCCGGGATTTTTCTGCATTTGCAGTTTCCTCGTTAACAAAATCTTGTTGTGTCTTTTACTTTTCTATTTCCGCAATTATAATTATTTATAATAATTAAAAGTAAAATACACAAATGTTAACTCTGATATACTTTATAGTGATCCTATAGAGTTTGGTTAAGCCCGAACCTATTATCAAGTATCACACTTTGGTTGTCGTATTTTCTCGATCTCGTATCCATAGACAATCACGGAAAGTGTGAATATCGAAGTTGGTGTATTATCTCGACTTTCTCCATAGAAGATCACACTTGGTAAGAGGACTTATAGGTTGAAACAAAAAGATTGTGGTGTATTTGGGTACCCTCGTCTTTTCAATATGAACTACTGAAAAAAATTCAGAATTACAAGTAGTTAACGATAAATAACAAGAACGAGCATTTTTTTATGGGACAGGAGCCGATGACATGGTTAGAATGATATTATCTTGATATTTTTGCGTTATTTTTTAGTAACCCAACCCGAAGTATTTGAAGCTAATTTTTTGGTGACACTTTATTCTTATAAATCTCTACACTCCGACCCAAATTGAGAGCATTTCGAGATATACAAGACCATCATCTACCATTTTGAATATCAACGGTTCAAATTAAAATTTGTGGATGGTGAGTTTCATATTTCGGAAAACTCTCATTTTAAGTCTCCTTCTCTTCTTCTCTATCTCTCTCACGGGCGATTTCTGACGACCAAAAAAATCTCACTCCGGCAACCTCTATCTTCTCAGATTTGTTCCTTTTGGCGTGGATTTGAGCAGTACCCAACTTTCCTTGAGTTTTTTGCAAGTTATTTCATAGATTAACTAGGTTTTGTTAGAGCATTGCTCGGTCGAAATCGCATGTATTTCTATCTCAAGCATGTTTGTCAATGTTAGTGATCAAAACTACAAGTCTTGATTTCTAGCCTACATAGCTAAAGGTCTCGGACTAGGATAGAAAGTGTAGTTGAGACCAAGAAATCCATGGCAATCATCATGTAAGACGAAGGACTACTCAAGGAACTGGTGGATCTTCATCGACTAAAAGGTATGTGGAGACTTGAACTTATCTGTCACTCAAAAGTCTATCTATTCTATCTCCTACTCTTTAGACAAAAGTCGTTTTGATATATAGACTTTCATTATGCACATTTGATATTTCGAGCCGAGTTTATCTCACCTATCTATTTCTCGAAATATGTGTTGGTAAGTTTCGCTTTACCCGAATTCATCTTTACCTAGTGATGAAATTCATGTTATGTTTCAATCACTTTGAAAATTTCTCTGACGAAAAATGGTCTGTGAATAACGGCTATATCCGTCCTCTGAGAATGTTTCAATGATTGAAATGAGAGTTTAGATTACATAACCATTGGTAGGATATAAGCATTGTTGTGGAAACACATATATGTATAAGTCCTTATTCCTTGAACCAAAGTTTTCGAACTTTGTTGATCAAGAGAAATGGAAGTGGCATGAGCCAAGTCCGCGAACTAAGTCTGCAAACTGGCGGAAGTTCTCGACCCGAGAATTTCTGCTGGAGTTTGTGAACTCCTTCCATGAGCTTAAGTCCGCGAACTTGAGCAGGTTATATCTAAAACCGGTTGTTCTTGAACTCATGTTTATTTAAACTAAGGAATGCTTTTGCAAACAGTGGCTATAAAGTACATGAACCGATTCGAGTGAATCAAACCGTTTTTGCTTCGATTGTGTCTTGTGTAGTTATATAAGATCTAAGCAATTGAACAACTCTCTAACTAGTTCATTTGAGTCATTTGAACTAGTTATGGTGAAGAAGAATATGGTTGATATGAAAGTAATCATATGGCTAACCATTTGGTTAACTGTTGTTGAACCAACAAATGTTAATGTTTGGGAACGGTTCGTAAACCTAAAATTGGACATTTCATTTGTGTGTAACAAGCTAAGTTTTCGATCCAACGGTTGAGAAATATTATCTTGAATCTAATCAGGTTTTCATCTAACGGTGAATATTGAATGCTTTATTACCAAGCTAACATTGATTGCAAACCCTGATTTGAAAACTATATAAGGGAGAACTCTAGCAACTAGGAAACGTAATCCCCACACCTTACCTGTGATACTAGTTGCATAGCTAGAGTTGATTCTCCTTTAACCTTTGGTTTCTTCTTCTAAAACCAAGTTAACGACTTAACGACTTCATTGGGATTGTGAAGCCAGACCGATACTACTTTTCTTGTAGTTGTGTGGTCTGATCTTGATGTTTCTATCGTACGAATAATTGGCTTGAGATTTTATATCTCCGATAGGCAAGATAGAAAAGTAATCACAAACACTCCGTCTCATCGTTTGTGATTCCACAATATCTATTTTCGCTGCGTCAATTAAGATTATTGTGAGGTGATCAATAATACTAGGCTGTTCTTCGGGCATATAAGACCGGCTTATTGATTGGTTCCTGTTCACCTTGATTTATCAAAAGACGGAACAAAACTCGTAGGTATATTCGTGGGAGACGGATTTATCTATTACCGTAGACTTTTTTGTGTGATACAGATTTGTTTATTAAAGTCTTCGACTTTGGGTCGTAGCAACTATTAGTTGTGGGTGAGATCAGCTAAGGGAATCAAGTACGTAGCATCCTGCTGGGATCAGAGGCATAGGAGCATAATTGTACCTTGGATCAGTGTGAGATTGATTGGGGTTCAACTACAGTCCAGACCAAAGTTAGTTTGGAGTAGGCTAGTGTTTGTAGCAACTTAATACAATGTGTGTTCAATCTGGACTAGGTCCCGGGGTTTTCTGCATTTGCGGTTTTCTCGTTAACAAAATTCTGGTGTCTGTGTTATTTCTTTTCTGCATTATATTTTGTTATATAATTGAAATATCACAGGTTGTGCGTTGTTCAATCAATTAGAATATCCGACCTTTTGGTTATTGATTTAAATTGATTGACACTTGGATATTGGTCTTTGGTACCATCCAAGTTATCTCTCTAGTATTTGATAAAGACTCGCAGATTTCTATTTGCTTGAGTATATATCAAATCGAGAGATTGAGATATAAACTCTTTGATATATTTTTTTATCTAGATTGAGTCTGACTGTCTAGTTGATTCTCTAGAAAGTATATTGGAGTTTGTCCATACAGATTGCTAAGCGAAATATTGGGTGTGGTTGTTGTACCCCCACTTTTTCAATTGGTACCAGAGCAGGCAAACACGTTTAAGACCTTACAAGTCTGTGTTTGTAGCGGTCTGACTCTATGGACAGTAGTGCTATCTCAATAAATGCACCACCATAATCAGGGATTTTAGAATTCTCTTCCATGACTGATTTAATAAAATCTGTAGAAGAAAACCTATCTAAACCTCCACCAGGTTTAAAATCCCTTGAAGTGTTTTCAGGGCTTGAAAAGAAGCTTGAGAGCTTATCTCTTGATGTTGAGTTATACCTCCAGAAAGAGCAAGAATCTCTTGACAGACTAAATTAAGTTATGATGAATAATATTCATGTTGAGGTTGATATTGATTTACTAATCCGTGAGAGCAATGCTCCTCCTCTGCATAATCCAATTAGTTGTGATAAACTAAACGAATTACAAGAGGAGTTTAAATCTCAGTTATCTGAGTGTATCACCTCAAAGCATGAATTGATTCGTTGCTCAATTCCTGATACTTCCTATCAAGATAGTAGTATTGCCTTCTTTTATGAAGAATCTAGGACGTCTCTTTTTATCAAAAGAGTTTCCCTTCACAGTACTAAAAACTATCTGCAGAAACTGTTTTTTATAAGTTGGAAAACAAGAAATCAGAAACACAAATCTTTTTGGGTTCTCTTGAAGTTCTTTGATAGACTTATAAAAACAGTTCCTTGGGTGTTTCTCAACACTACAAGATTTAAGAGTTGTTGGAAAGAAACTCTTTCTTGGTGCCATGGTGAGCAAGACATTGTTCACCTCAACACAACTTGTTTGTGTTTAAAGTGCATCCTCACCAAGAAATGCCCTGCTATGTATACGGTGAGGGAAGCACAATAACTGGGGAACACATATTATATTCGGTAAGGCTGTAGAATTCAATTGGACTTTTCTAAAAAGGTATGTCTATAAACTTGAGAAAGTTTTATGTTTTATTACTTGTTTGAGTACTTATAATGATCCATGTACCTTGCTTATCGTTCATTTCTACCTAACTTGATCTGTGTTTAAGGTTCTTAAATGTTTAGGTTTGAAAACATTAGTTCGAGATGTTTGGACCTCATGGTACACATACCAAGTATGTATTACATCATTTAAAACCAAAATCCAGGGGTTTAAGTTCGCAAACCCCGTCTACATACTGCTCCAGGATACGAAAATTTGTTTGCAAACCCGTATGCATACTTGATTTCGATATTCGGTAAACAGTTTTTGGCCGTACCTTCTTCGTCCGAACTTGGATTGACCTCATTCTTTTTGAAATCTCTTCCTCTTTGGATTCTCTCCAAAACGGAGACGAGAAACCTTGAATTTGGATGAGTTAAGATTGGTATTTGTCCCGTCTATTGTTTTTGAGTATTTTTCTCCGTTTCGTTGCATTTGTTCCACTTCTCTTGAACTTGGGCACTTGGATTCTTGGAGTACTACTCTTCAAAGCTAGTTTGTAGCTTTTACAAGAATGTTGTTGGTGAATCACAAAGAAGGAAGTTCAAGAATGGAAAGTAGTACGCAGTGCTGTGGAATTCTTGAATATTCACAATCATCCTTTGTGAACTATGGTGCATAGTCGTTATTGACTTTGTATGTTCTTCTTTGTTAAGAAAATCTTTTTATACGTATTTGGTAGCTATTATTGGTGTAAATCCATGCGAAAAAGATTGATTCTACCATATAAGGACAAATCATCTTGTATGTGCATTACGAGTTTGTCTTGTTGCCTAGGAAACTTCTTATGAGAATTTATTCTTATTTTTGAGAAGGATTACTAGAGTTTGGAATAGACATTATTGTGATTACACATTGCTATGTCCAATGGTTTCATCTCCATGTTTTTAGATTTATTGGTTTAAATTCTAAACTTGTTTGGAAGATGATTTTTGCAGTATTAATCTTTATGGTTTTATATATTGCAATTTGTTATGGGATATGTGTGTGTGCATCTGTGAACTGTGATTGTCCCGTACCTTGTCAAAAGTAAAGTCTTTCGTATGTCGATATGCATGTGTTGATAAAAGAATGAATAGACTTTTGACAAATACAAAAGTTAAGCCTATTATGTCAATTATTGATGGAAGATAGGTTAAAATCTTTTGTTTGCGAGGATTATGTCTATTGAATGTCGTTATGCGAATAGTGATGGAAAATAGAATGAATCCTTGTGTATTCCGCAGTATTGATCTTCCCTGATCCATATTTTATGTATTACTGTAAGACTCTGTAAGGTGTCTTATGTTGAGCATTGAACGACCAAGTTGATTATTTTAATGATTAGGTATGTTATTGTTCCGTAAGGTACCTTATGTCGAGCATATTCAACTAAGTTAATCATCTTGTTTGGTTATTTAGTTGTTGTTCCGTAAGTTTTCTTATGTCGAGCATGACCAATTAAATTGATTACTTTTGTGATTAATTTGGTTGTGTATTTCAATTAGATTAATTATGGGTTCTCTTGTGATTAATATAATTGTATTTTTTAAGTCTCCATAAGTTCACTTATGTTTGAGCATTTGTCGATTAAATTAATCATGGGTTCTCTTGTGGTTAATTTAATTGAACTTTTTGGATTCAAAATCATACTTGTATGTGATTTTTTATGTCCAAAAAAATCCTTTTTTTTCTTTCGAAATTGAGGTCGCTCTTGTTGTTCTTTCGGGAATGACATTTAATGGGGGAGAGTTCTTTTGAACATGCGCTTAATTGCCATATCTTTGTGGGGAGTGCGGTTGTGGAATATTATAGGGGTTATCTTGTATCTTTATAAACTCCTTGATGAATGCATTTAGATTCGGCTTTATGATTGCATCTAAAGAACAAGTTGATATTTTTGCTTTCTTTTGGTCAAGAAATGTCTCTTTCGGAAATTTCATTAGGATCCCGTTCTTGTACCTTTGCCAATTTTATTGACAAAAAAGGGGAGAATTAATATGTAGTTCACACTACAAATACATATGGTTTTCGGATCATTGTGTAAGGGGGAGTGGTTTCCATGTGACATGGAGTATTGACTAAGGGGGAGTGATACATATCACCATAGTATTGTTGTTGAAGTTGTGATACAATTGAACTTTGACGCTGTGTTATGACACTATGACACTGTATAATAATGATTGAGAACTATTGTTTTCTTATTGTTATAGCTACGGATTTTCAACAACGATGATGCTAAACTTACAACCTTTGGGATCATTGGAGTACTTGGAAGTGACGAAGATTTCGAGTAATGTTGAAGACTAGGCATGTGGAATAGGAGCTATAAAAGTTAATTTATTTATTTTTTGTATTCCATATGTATTAATAATTTTGCCACTAAAATTGACAAAGGGGGAGATTGTTAGAGCATTGCTCGTTCGAACTCACATGCGTTGCTATCTCAAGCATGTTTGTCAATGTTAGTGATCAAAACTATAAGTCTTGATTTCTAGCCTATATAGCTAAAGGTCTCAGACTAGGATAGAAAGTGTAGTTGAGCTCAAGAACTCCATGGCAATCATCATACAAGACGAAGGACTACTCAAGGAACCGGTGGATCTTTATAGACTAAAAGGTATGTGGAGACTTGAACTTGTATGTCACTCAAAAGTCTATCTATTTTATCTCCTACTCTTGAGACAAAAGTCGTTTTGATATATAGAATTTCATTATGCACATTTGCTATTTCGAGCCGAGTTTATCTCGCCTATCTATTTCTCGAAATATGTGTTGGTAAGCTTTCGCTTTAGCCGATTCATCTTTACCTAGTGAAGAAAGTCATGTTATGTTTCAATCACTTTGAAAATTGCTCTGACGAAAAATGGTATGTGAATAACGGCTATATCCGTCCTCTGAGAATGTTTCAATGATTGAAATGAGAGTTTAGATTACATAACCATTGGTAGGATATAAGCATTGTTGTGGAAACACATATATGTATAAGTCCTTATTCCTTGAACCAAAGTTTGCGAACTTTGTTTATCAAGAGAAATGGAAGTGGCGTGAGCCAAGTCCGCGAACTAAGTCCGCGAACTGGCGGAAGTTCTCAACCCGAGAATTTCTGATGGAGTTTGTGAACTCCTTCCATGAGCTTAAGTCCGCGAACCCAGTCCGCAAACTTGAGCATGTTATATCTAAAACCGGTTGTTCTTGAACTCATGTTTATTTAAACTAAGGAATGCTTTTACAAACCGTGGCTATAAAGTTCATGAACCGATTCGACTGAGTCAAACCGTTTTTGCTTCGATTGTGTCTTGTGTAGTTACATAAGATCTAAGCAATTGAACAACTCTCTAACTAGTTCATTTTAGTCACTTGAACTAGTTATGGTGAAGAAGAATATGGTTGATATGAAAGTAATCAATGGCTAACAATTTGGTTAACAATTGTTGAACCAACAAATGTTAATGTTTGGAACGGTTCGTAAACCCAAAATTGGACATTTCATTTGTGTGTAACAAGCTAAGTTTTCGATCCAACGGTTGAGAAATATTAGCATGAATCTAATCAGGTTTCATCTAACGGTGAATATTGAATGCTTTATTACCAAGCTAACATTGATTGCAAACCCTGATTTGAAAACTATATAAGGGAGAACTCTGGCAACTGGGAAACCTAATCCCCACACCTTACGTGTGATACTAGTTGCACATCTAGAGCCGATTCTCCTTTAACCTTTGTTTTCTTCTTCTAAAACCAAGTTAACGACTTAAAGACTTCATTGGGATTGTGAAGCCAGACCGATACTACTTTTCTTGTAGTTGTGTGATATGATCTTGTTGTTTATATCGTACGAGTACAATTGAAATAATTGGCTTGAGATTTTATATCTCCGATAGGAAAGATAGAAAAATAATCACAAACACTTCGTCTCATCGTTTGTGATTCCACAATATCTTTTTTCGTTGCGTCGATTAAGATTATTGTGAGGTGATCAATAATACGAGGCTGTTCTTCGGGAATATAAGACCGTTTTATTGATTGGTTCCTGTTCACCTTGATTTATCAAAAAAAGGAACAAAACTCGTAGGTATATTCGTGGGAGACGGATTTATCTATTACCGTAGACATTTTTGTGTGATACATATTTGTTTATTAAAGTCTTCGACTTTGGGTCGTAGCAACTCTTAGTTGTGGGTGACATCAGCTAAGGGAATCAAGTACGTAGCATCCTGTTAGGATCAGAGGCGTAGGAGCATAACTATACCTTGGATCAGTGTGAGATTGATTGGGGTTCAACTATAGTCCAGACCGAAGTTAGTTTGGAGTAAGATAGTGTCTGTAGCGGCTTAATACAGTGTGTGTTCAATCTGGACTAGGTCCCGGGGTTTTTCTGCATTTGCGGTTTCCTCGTTAACAAAATTCTGATGTCTGTGTTATTTCTTTTCCGCATTATATTTTGTTATATAATTGAAATATCACAGGTTGTGCGTTGTTCAATCAATTAGAATATCCGACCTTTTGGTTGTTGATTTAAATTGATTGACACTTGGATATTGGTCTTTGGTACCATCCAAGTTATCTCTCTAGTATTTGATAAAGACTCGCAGATTTCTATTTGCTTGAGTATATATCAAATCGAGAGATTGAGATATAAACTCTTTGATATACTTTTTATCTAGATTGAGTCTGACTGTCTAGTTGATTCTCCAGAAAGTATATTGGAGTTTGTCCATACAGATTGCTAAGTGAAATATTGGGTGTGGTTGTTGTACCCCTACTTTTTTAGGTTTTATCATGTATTTTAGGTTTAGCTTTGAGATTTATCCCTCCTTTACGGCATCAAGTTATCTACGTCATTATGAGGTTGTTTATATGCTTTTACAGCAACTTTTGTCGACTTTCATGGTCGTTCTTTGTTAGGTTTCACTATTAGAGCATTGCTCGGTCGAACTCACAAGTGTTGTTATATCAATCTTGTTATCAAATTTAGTTGTCAAAACTATCTCTTGATTTCTAGTCTACAATTAGTTAAGTCTCGGTCTAGGATAGAGGTAGTTGAGAAACGAACCAGACATCATTTGTGTTCTACTGTTTGAAGGCGAAGATAAACCGAAGCTTTTGGAGAACTTCATCAACAAAAGGTAAGTGAAGACTGAACCACCTATTTCTCAAGTTATATTCACTTTTGTTAGAGCACTGCTCGCTCAAACTCGCAAGCGTTGCTATCTCAAGCTTGTTTGTCAAGTTTAGTTGATCAAAACTATATACTTGATTTGTAGTCTACTTATAGCTATGTCTCAGATTAGGATAGAATGTGTAGTTGAGCTTTAGACTTCACGGCGTTCACCAGTTGAAGAAGAAGATCTACTAAGGAGCTTGGAGGAACTTCATCAACAAAAGGTATGTGGAGACTAAAACTTATCTATCACTCTGAAGTCTATTCTATTATATCTTCTAATGAGACTAAGTCGTATAACTATATAGACTTTTACATTATACACATTTGATATTTCGAGTCGAGTTTATCTCGCTTATCTATTTCTCGAAATACGTGTTGGAAGCTTTTAACTTTAGCTATGTTCATCGTATTTTTGACGAGTTTAGTTGGAAACAATTTATTTGTTGGAAACTAAATATTAAGTCAAAACATGATCATGTGAAAATTACCTTGAACATCTTATATGATTTGTGTGAGATAGTCATTTGATGTTAGCTCGGGAAGTTTCGTATTGATCATTCGATCACTTGAAAATTACTTGAAGCTAATGGTATGTGTGAGATTATCGTTGTTGTCTTCTAAGGATGTTTCAATGATTGAAATAAGAATTTAGAACAATTACCCATGTCTGGATACAACAAGGTTGTTGATGGTGGTTTTTAGTTCAGAGTTAAAATTGTGAAACCCTGTATTTTGTGTGCCTGCTTTCTGCAAAGTAATGGAGCTTCCAATGTTAGAGCATTGCTCGGACGCTCGCAAGCATTGCTATCTCAAGCTTGTTTGTCAAATTTTAGTTGTCAAAACTATGTGTCTTGAATTCTAGTCTACTTATAGCTTAGTCTCGGACTAGGATAGTTAAGTGTATTTGATCTCCAGACTCCATGGCGATCATCTTACCAAGACGAAGAACTACTCAAAGAACCAGTGGAACTTCATCCGACTAAAAGGTATGTGGAGACTTGAACTTATCTATCACTCAAAGTCTATCTACTATATCTCCTACTCTTGAGACAAAAGTCATATAAGTATGATAGTTTTCATACATACACATTTGCTATTTCGAGCCGAGTTTACTCGCCTATCTTTTTCTCGATATATGTGTTGGTAAGCTTTCGCTTTAACCATTTTTCATCTTTACCCGTGACGAAAGTCATGATGACGTTTCAATCTTGAAAATGGCTTTGATGACGATAGTTGTGAATAACGACTATTATAACATTATAGAAGAATGTTTCAATGATTGAAATGTAGAGTGGAGATTACCATCTATGGATATAAGCATATATAGTGTGTTCGTACATTACTGTATAAATCCATGTACCGGAAACCAAGTGTGTGCATATGTGTACATACGGTATTGGTAAAGGAGACAGGTTGGGTACGCGTACCCGTACGCGTACTGGTAGAACTTTTCCTCCCGGAAAATTCTGCTGAGTTTGGAGTTTACGAACTGTCGATGGTGGATTTTCGACAAGGGTTAAAATCGTAAAACCATAATTATACGTGCTTCTGATCCAGCAATCATATGAGTATTGAGGCTCATGTCTCTTATCGAAGCATGAAAGCTCATGCCACAAGAATCTCTGAATGAGAATATTGTCTCTCAGAGTATATGTAGATGTGTAGACTCTCAGCTGAGGCAACGACATGTCTCATGAATACCGAGCAATTTCAGTAATTACTTCTATATAGAATCGAAAGATTGGACGGCTCCTAAACAGCTTGCCTGCTAGTATAGAGCAATAACGTCTTCAGGATGTAACAATGCTTTCCCTGACTATATAAAAGAAATATGACGCTTCAACAAGCTCATATCACTCAATTCCTGAATAATTAATGCTCCTAGACGATCGTACTAGTATAGAGACCTTAATTAATTATTCCTAAATCATTAGATTCATTAACTGAATCCCTGGAAAATATTATAGGTTTTTCATAATATTTCGTTACTTCAATTCATGGTTCTTCCCAGCAGAATTCCATGGGTTAGTAATAAATATTCAACACACGAGCATCTGAGCCACTATCGAGTATGCCCCAAGTAAAATGGTGCAAGTGTACTCAGCAATAATGCACTAACGAGCACCTGAATGCACGAACGAGCATTCCAAAATACGAAAGAACGATGAACCTATGCAAAATAGGAAGAAAATAATAAAATATTAATCAAGGCGCTGGGGGACTGGGCCCACCGGCCGGCCGGTCGTGCCGTGGCCAGTCCCATGCCCAATTTTATATTTTATCATATTTTTATTATTTTTCTTGATCTCATGAAAACTCCCTCATTTGAACAAAATTCCTTCGTTTCAAGGAAACTCCTCAGTTTATGGTGTTTCCTTCACATCAAGGAAATAATAAATAATTAGGAAAGGTGTGAGGGACCAAGCCTACTAGCCGGCCGGTCATGCCCTAGTTGTGGTCGGTCCCACACCTTGCATTTCTTATTATTTTATTATTATTTCCTTCATCCCATTAAATTCCTTGATTTCATGATGTTTCCTTCAAATCATGGAACTAATACATAAAATTAGGGAAAACTCACGGGACCGGGCCCTAGCCGGCCATGCCCTAGTCGGCCGGTCCCACACACCCTTATTTTTTTATTATTATTATTTTTTTTATTTGTTTCCCTCATCTCATGGAAACTCCTTCACTTTAAGGAAAACTCCTTTATTTCAAAAAACTCATTGACTTCATGGTATTTCCCTAAAATCATGAAAAATAATACAAAATTAGGAAAAAGTGCCATGGGACGGGCTTATTGCCGGCCGGCCATGCCTTGGTCATAGCCGGTCCCACACTTCATGATTCCTTCATTTTATTATTATTATTTCCTTCATCTTATGAAGTTTCCTCAGTTTCAGCAAAATCCTTGATTTCTTCATATTTTCTCAAAATGTTGCTCAAACGCACATCAGAAAATATCAAAATTCTCAGGATTGAGACGCGGACACTTTGGCGACACGATCATATTACCTTGACCGACCAAGGTTGGGTCTTTGGCTTGCAAGAGTCCGGTCCCACATACTTTCATCATTTGACCTAATTTGGTCATATTAGGTTCAAACTCTTCCAAACAATTTTGGAACTTCATAAAACGATCATCATATGGTCCCGTGACCAACCAAGGCTGGTTTTCATGACCCTTTGGTCAGTCCCTCATATTTTCACAATTAATTAGGTTTTATCACCTAAGGCTGAGACGAGCATTATTTTAATAAATTATTAAACCAGCATTTAATCATCCTTTCATCAACTGGTCTTCGAGAGACTTTGGTATTTGCTCACTCGAGCATTTGGGCGCTACAAGGTCAACCCGTCATCCCATGTAGCCGGTCCCTCTTTCACTCCGTGGTTGATTTTCAATAAATCATCAATTGATCGAATTAGGGTTTCGAGTCCAGGGTTCATAATTCCGGATTCAAACGCTAATAATTTTTACGTTGATCCCATGATCAACATTTTTATTAATTATACTCGGTTCAGTTGCCAGTATTTTAAATTAATATTTTATTTGGTCCTACTACCAATAATTCATCAAACGAGCAACATTTGCTCAAATGAGCAATATTTGCTCAGACTAAGGAATACTGGTTCAACTATCAATATTCAACAATCCATCGAATGAGCAATGTTTGCTCACCTTAACTATCAACATTTACTTGAGAATCATACCTTTGTCTCAACAGACACGTTCAATTCATGAGTCTCAGAACATTTGCAAATCACGTTCGACTCAGCAATGCAAGGACTCATCGTCCCATGAAGTCAGCAACTGACTAACTAAATACACGTCTGCCTTGCAGACTCCACAATCACAAGACCTCAATCGTGTCACATACTAACTAGGTTTTGGTCTGGCGGTCTACGACACGTGTGTTCATACACATGATGAGAATGTGAGCAAGTCGTGCAATCAGTTGAAGGAGTTAGCAAAGTAGTGGGTGGAAAATCAACCAAGTCTCCGCACGATGAGCAACTGGTTTTAACACGATTTCCACTTCCCCACTCTTTGACTCCAGCAACTATCACACTTCATGGGATCAAGGTGTTTACAATTATAGCAATATAAATAAGTCTCTGAATCATGATTGAAAACAAGACAATCTTTCGTAAAACAGACAACACGAGATTAAAAACTCAACGTCTGAGCAATTACTCTCAACATAGCAAATTCAATCAATCAGAGCTTATCTTATTCCTTTACGCAGAATACACAACACACCCACAATCTTTGATCACCATTGATCTCACACATTTCTCATCTTCCCTCCTACAGATCGACCCATCCTCTCTTGTGACCGAATTGACTCTGGAACGGCCATTGTCTTGGTTTAGGCCGGAGTCCTACAGTTTGATTTCTCGAATTCAAAGTACTCCCTTTTTGCAGTGCATCTCTGTGAGGTTTAACAGTTCGCTCGGTTCAAGGAGTTTCCTCCACACAGTCGTCTCCTCAATTCCGTAAAAACCAGCAACTCGTTTTGCCCCATCTACAGATTGGCGACCACAGTGGGAGATCATTCTCTCGGTTTAAATCTCAATTCTCACAAAGATGGTCGGTCTTAGGTATGGTTCAGTTTCCAATCCGGGTTCAACATCCGACCCCAATATCGCAAGCTCTAGTGGTACTGCCAACACCACTCCTCCGGCGTAACCTGCCACTACCACTCCTCCGGCACAACCTGCCACTACCACTCATCCGGCGCAGCTTGCCACCACTACTCTCCAAGCACTTGTGCTCCGGTGATCACCCCTGTAAGTGACGACACTGGTGCCATCAACAATCCACTATTTGGTCGGTCTCCTGAAGAAATCAGAGAAAATCCGCCTACCATAGGCGATCTCATGAAGGTGCAAGAGACTTTTTCCAAAAACCAGACTGACATGGCTACTACTCAGAAGGAATTATTTAATTATCTCAAGACTCTTACAGAAAATATGTCAGAGAAAACTCAGGAGAAAGGCAAATCTAAAGAAACGTCTTCAGACGCTGATCCCGAAGTCACTCTGATCCATGTAGTAGATGATGAGGAAGTTCCTAAGGCTGTAGACAATCCACCAGCGAAAGAACCATCCAGTTTTATTACTCGTGAAGACCTGGAACGCCTTTTGGAGGATCGTGGAAAAGACAAGACGTCTTCTGTCCACCGTCACCAACCTTCATACCCTGCTGCTACACAAAGGATTCCTCTGCCAAAAGGTTACACCTCTCCAACATTCACCCTTTATGATAGAACGGGCAACGTCCGAGAACATGTCTCTCGATTCTTGGAAGCATTGGGTGAACATGAGCACAACCATACTGTCTGATTGAAGGAATTTTCAAAGTCTCTGAAAGGCAGGGCGTATACCTGGTACAACAACATCGCGCCGAGAAGTATCAAAAGTTGGGGAGAAATGGTTGATGCTTTCTACAGAAAGTATTTCTTCGTTTCAGAGAAAACCACCCTCTCTGATCTCGGAAGGATGTTTCAAAAGAGTAACGAACATCCTAACGATTATGTGAAAGGTTCAGAGTTCAAGCTTTGGACTGCCATGATCCAAATGTTACAGAGCAACAACTTGTGGACTTGTGCATCAACGAAATGATTCCAGTTTACATAACTTTACTGGAGAATCTTAGGTTCCAGACTTTCTCCGAACTTCATGAAGCGGCTAAGAGATCGGCAACTACTGCACCTGCTTTACTAGAGAGGGCAAAAACTACAAAAGCCGAAGAACCACGGGAGACTCGAGGTAGCAGACGTTTGATCAACAAACAGTACAACCTCCAACCTTCCACAAACGTTGTTGCAGAAGGGGGGAAACGAAAAGCCGAGCCACAACGCAAGCATACTTCCTCAACTCCTTCAAAGGCGCAAAGGAAGGATAATACGCAAGTTCCTGCTCAACACACAGAAGCTGATCCAGAGGCACCTGACTTCCCCTGTAGGATCAGAATTTCGCGACAACGATACGCTCGCGAAATTCTTAACAACGCATTATAAAAATGTCGCAGAGAACTTTGAAAAACGATACAATAGGTGATAGCTTAAACATAAGAAAAATGTAATAACTTTGCGAAGATTAGAAGATCTGCGAAATTAGCATTTGTAAGCTTGCGATATCATCGCAAGCCAGATCCGAAATTAGGGGAAATCTTAGCTGTATATGAGCTGTATTCCACTAGGTAGCATCCTATATAAAGAGAAAGGTAGGAGAGAGAAAAGTAACTTGTATTATTATTATCTTCTTATTCTTCCCCAAAAACCAGAGAGAGAGAGAGATCCAAATACTCATTAATGGAGTCTTAATGTAATTTATATGTAATTCAATGATCATAGTGAAACCTAACCCCGTGGATGTATATCAAATTGATCGAACCACGTAAATCTTGTGTCTTATTTTCTATTTTCATTATCTTCATCTTTATTTTCATATCAAATAAATTTAGATATAGAAATCATAGTCATGATAATACAAGGGGTGTGTTGTAGGATTTCCTGCAACTACATTTTGGCGCTAGAAACAGGGAACGAGTAAAGGATTTATCCTTCCCGTAACTTGTTGGATAAAGAAATTTTCATGAATATTAGCTACTGTTCATATTTTTCTAGATCTACAAAATTTAGGTTCAAAAATGGAAATTTTATGGAAGAAATCACATTATCAGGGAGTAAACATCATCAACAATTCAAAGACATGAAAAGAGTAAGAGAAAAAATTGGTTGTTGTGGTGAAATTTAAGGAAAAAATGGAAGTTTCAGTGGAAGATTTTCATGTTCAGGAGAAAGCAAGAGGCATTTTGTGAAGAAACAAAGGAAAGACGAAGATAATGATAAGAGTCAGAAGTTGTGATTTCTGTCACAAACAGAAATTCGCACAGATGGTTCAAGGCTGAGCGAACAACAAATAGGTCACGGGTTCGAATTCGCAGAGACACATATTTTTCATTTTCTTCTCATTTGCATGGGAGAATAAAAGAATAAGGAAAAAATTTATGCGTTAATTTCGCAGAGAGGTTCTTGCACAATTGGTCCAGAGAGCAGTATGTGCGTTCGTGGTCGCAAGTTCGAATTCGCCTACAAACATAGTTTTCTTCTTTTTTTTTACAGAAAGCGAAAAAATGAATAATTTTGCAATATTGTTTCATTATTTCGCAAACAAGAGGCAGCACAATTGGTCATGTGCGAAGTTTATGAGCTCATTGTTGCGTGTTCGATTCCTACCTCACGCGTGCGTTTTTCTCATATTTATATTTAAGCTATTAAGGGTGAAGATGAGGATAAAGGTTTACAATTGTTTAGTTATTTCGCACAGCAGAGTTGTCACAGATGGTTCAGTGTGATACTTTGCAAGGAGAATGTCATGGGATCAATTCTTGCCACTTGCATATTTTTTTTTTGATTATTTCGCATGAGAGAGTTCGCACACTTGGTTCGCACAGAAAAGAGTTGATGATTATTTCGCACAGAAGAGAGTTGATGATAATTTCGCAGAGATATTTCGCAAAGAAGAAGCTTGCACAGTTGGTCAGGAGGCATGAATGCAAGCAGCAGGTCGCGGGATCAATTCTTGCTTCTCACATTTTTATTTTTGTTATACGAAATTTATACAGAATTGCCTCTCACACAGTTGGAATTTGATTACTTCGCAAGACCTTTGATTATTTCGCAAGAAAGGCTTAGCACAGTTGGTATGGTGCGAGAAAATCCAAGAAGCAGGTCAAGGGTTCAAGTATCACTTCTTTTTGCTGCGCGAAATTCATCCATTTCAAGGCATTTATTCACTTCTTTGACAACAACAACGACTCACATGAAAGATAAGTACCACTTCCTTGAACATTTTACTTTATACTAAGAACGAATAAAAAGATTTTTGATTTGATTTACAAAAAGCGATTCAATCGCAAGATTACAAAGATTTCAAGATTTCAAAGATTACTAAGATTTCAAGATTACAAAGACTTCAAAATTACGGAGATTTCGAGATTTCAAAATTACAGAAAACTGAGAAAATTCAATTTATATGTTTCTTTAGAATATTTCTTTTGCAGAGAATAAAAAGATTTTTGATTTGATTTACAAAACGCGATAGAATCGCATAATTACAAAGATTTCACAACTACAAAGATTTCAGAGTTACCATGTATTAGAATTTCTCTTGAATATTTATTTTGATTCAAATGATATGATATTATGAGAATGAAAGAATGAATGAAAGAGATGACAGAAATGAAAAGATGAATGAGAGAATAAAGAAACGCGAACATTTCGCAGAAACAAAGAGACGCGAAAATTTCGCAGAAACGCGAATAAAATTTCGCAGATAGGGGCGAACCTTTATGGCGTACACCCTAGTTCGCGAATACAATTTCGCAAGAGGAAAATGTAAGACCTAAAGTACGTCATATAACGGGGTACCTGTTGCACGGCTCAGGGAAAGGTTACACCGCCCCGGAACCTGAGTCATGGAGATTTGGGGTCAATAAAGCCCATCCGGGGGAGGCACCTTGTATTCTCAGCTTAAGCTTATGACTTAGGTTAGGCGACTAAGGTAATAAGGACTCTCCCAAGGAGTGCAGAATCTGATCAAGGCGCCGAGGTACACGGTTGAGTCAAGAGTGCCAGGGGCGTCTGGAGCGTACCTTGCAATTCTTGACAAGTCTTGGCTTATACTGCACTCGGCCCGAAGAAAACCCCACTTAGGGTGCAGTCTCGTAACCATAATCCCTATAGGCAAAAGGGATAAGAGGCTGCGAAAACAACTGGTTCTTTTTAAGACCGGATGGGAGGATCTAACCTTGTATGGTAGAAGTACGCCTCCTTGAAGGGGCAACCAGGGGGGAGATAAGGGCGGCACCCTCCATTAGGGAGCTGATAAGTGTCTTAAGACGCAAATGTCATGAGGATTTTTACTCGCAAGGGTATTAAGGCTTGTCATATTTGTGCGACAATCCTGAAGAGGCAATAATACTAGAGAAAAAGATAAGACGAGATCAATGGGTCATTACATGAAAATGTGAAGACGTCCTGCGATTTCATCGCAAGACGGCAATGTCATGGGGCTTTATTTTCGCAAGAATATTTAGGCATGTCATATTATCGCAACAATCCTGAAGAGGCAATAATACAAAAGAAAAAGTTAAGGCAAGATCAATGGGTTTTTGCATGATAGTGCAAAGACGTCCTGCGATTTTGTCGCAATGACAAGAGGTGGCAAGATAAGACCTTTAACTAGGAAGGCAAAATAAGACCACATGAGAAAATGAGTAAGCAAGTAATCTTGCGAGAGTGATTATATGTAAGCAAACAAGCTTGCAAATATGTACATGGAAATGAAACTGAGGCAGTGAAAATGCCGCAGACTTGATTTTATGATCATATTGTTATGAGATACTAATAGTGCAGGAAAAAGGAAAGATGAAACACAAGTAAGAACTTGTGAGGAACAATAACTACACGAAGAGGAATGCATACACTAAATAAAAAGCCAGAGAAATGGAGAATGGAGGCAATTTAAAACTACATCAATTTTAGCGTGCAAAATGAGCTAAGTAACACAAACATTAGCTATACGTTGCAATAGATAAGTATTCTCATCATACAAGCATCATAAAAGCATTGCATAAGCATTTCATAGCATAAACATCGCATATACATTTCATAACATAATCATCACATAAGCATTATATTCGGACAAGTACTTTACAAAACTGTACGAAACAATATTGCAGAATTTCGTAATAATATCGCAGAATTTAGCAGAATTATTCAGGATTACTCAGAATTTCACAGGATTATTCATAATTTTGCAAGATTATTCAGAACTTCTTAGAATGATACAGAACTTTGCAGAATGATTCGAAATTTCATAGAATGTGTCAGAATTTCGCAGAATGTGATTATTTCGAATGATGTGATTATCTCGCTCAATTACTTCGCACAATTATAAGCAACTTGAAGAGATTATACTATTGCATGAGCACAAAACATGAGACATAGGCAAGATAAGAATGAAGAAACAATTCGCACATTCAACATTTTCTCAAGGATTCTACCCTCATAGATAAAGAACAAAGGCAACTATGGATTACCAAGAAAACATTTTATGTTCTTTATCTTCTCGGCAAGAATCACCAAAAATGGAGTAATAATTTCGCATGAATAGAGGCAATACTTATTATTCTCATTCAAGGACGGATACTTCTTATATTTCGAGGATTGAATACTTCTTATACTTCTCAAAGGATACTTCATACTTCATACTTCTTATATATTTCGAGGATTGAGTACTTCTTATATTTCTTCAAGGATACTTCATACTTCGCATTTACTTCGCAACGCTCCGGAACTTCACAAAAGAATAGAGGCAAGTACGTACTTTTCAAGTCCAGTATTCTTTCGCTCGTTCCTTCATCAACAAAGATCAAAGACTACTCCAACAACACGTATCTCTCTCCAACAACTACAACAATGGATTTTTTTCCTGAAGATCACTCTTCAATCAATATTCAAGAAAAAAGAGGCAAGATGTAGGATCAGAATTTCACGACAACGATACGCTCGCGAAATTCTTAACAACGCATTATAAAAATGTCGCAGAGCACTTTGAGAAACGATACAATAGGCGATATTAGCTTAAACATAAGAAAAATGTAATAACTTTGCGAAGATTAGAAGATCTGCGAAATTAACATTTGTAACCTTGCGATATCATCGCAAGCCAGATCTGAAATTAGGGGAAATTTTAGCTATATATGAGTTGTCATCCACTAGGTAGCATCCTATATAAAGAGAAAGGTAGGAGAGAGAAAAGTAACTTGTATTATTATTATCTTCTTATTCTTCCCCCAAAAACCAGAGAGAGAGAGAGAGAGCTCCAAATACTCATTAATGGAGTCTGAATGTAATTCATATGTAATTCAATGATCATAGTGAAACCTAACCCCGTGGATGTAGATCAAATTGATCGAACCACGTAAATCTTCTGTCTTATTTTCTATTTTCATTATCTTTATCTTTATTTTCATATCAAATAAGTTTAGATCTAGAAATCATAGTCATGATAATACAAGGGGTGTGTTGTAGGATTTACTGCAACTACATCCCCCTTTCCATTGAAAAAGTTATTAAATTGCTAGATGCATGGGTTCAAGACGGCACAATAAAGTTGTCGTATGTCAAGAAATAACCAACTGAAGAAGCCATGGAAAATCCTCGTTACTGTCGCTTTCATAGGTTCGTCAGCCATCCCACAAGTGATTGCAGAACCTTAAAACGCATATTTAAGGAAAATATTGAATCAGGAGAGCTTAACTTGGGGACTGAAGCAGACCACAGAGATCCTCTCCCAGTCAGAACCTGCACTCTTTCTGAACCACCTGTCAAGGAAGCAGTTCAATCCTTAATAGAGCATGTTTGCGAATTGCTATATTTATCAAAATCTCAAAGGGGAGACATGTTTACTGCATTGAACCACATTGTGTCAGGAAAGCGCTTATTGATTCAGGATACGCCTCATGAGCCTTCAACAACAGACAAAGAAATGTACGACTGGGGACTTCTCACCACAGTCCATCTCAAGGGAAACGAATTCAAACGAGCATTGATTGATGTCGGCATTGCTGTTAATGTTATCCCTCTGAAAACTCTCAGAGCTGCTGGTATCACATGACAAGAAGCCATTCATGCTCCAGTAATAGTCACGGATCATGAAGGAACACCCATAGATGCTTATGGACACATTACTCTCAAGGTGAACATAAACTCATCCTAGACAGAAACGAAATTTTACATAATCCGAGAAGATCCAGGATATGATATGATCCTTGGACGTACGTGGATTCATGCTGGAAAGGTAACCCCAACACCTTCAATTGCACATTTTTCTATTGAAGAAACCTCTGATTCAAAAGAAGAAAAAGAAGATATTTCACCATTCGAGTATCTGAAGGAGGTCAAATCCTTGACAGAGCTAACACAAAAGCCTGAAGAAAATGAAAATGCTTTCATCAAAAGAATTCGACAAACAGTATCCCAAATTTTCTCCTTTGCACGAATGTCCACATGTGTCGCAAGTTTGGAAGACTTCAACAACATGGAATTCCACTACACGAAGAATTCCAAACCAACAGAAGATATTCAGGGAACGGATGATCAAGTCTAACTAATTCCAGGAATGAGATTTAGTTCTCAAAGCAACTAAGCGTAACTTCCATTCTGCAAAGAACTCCAACTGGGAAGGACATTTTATGATCTCTAAGTCTGTTGCTGGTGGATACTACAAATTAATCAACATGGACAACAAGGAGACTGTGGCTGTAATACACGAGAATTGGCTCAAGGCCTTTGACGTTTAAGGTTTTGGATATTCGAGGTATTGGATGTTCAAGGCACGAACACCCCAAATATTTGGCGTTTAGAATTTTCTTTCATTGTATTTCAATTCCTCCAAAATGTTTGCAATACTTGCATTCAGTAATTTAAATTCAGCAATTTATTAAAATTCGGTTTACTTAAAGAAAATCTCTATCAAACCCAAATAAAATCCTCAATCATCTACTTATCCAAAACCAATCAAAACCAGAAATAAAACCTCACATCTCTCAGAAGTTCATAAGTTCAAGAGATTATGAAAAGAAATCAAAGAAAATCAGCAAAGAAAGACTTTTGCATCCTTTAAGACTTGTAAAGCCGCCTTCTCCATGTTCAACTCTTCAGTCAGCTTGGCAATCTTGTCTTCCTTTTCCATCACAGCGTCATTGGGAAAGGGTATGTTATTCTCACATGAGCCTTTAATAGCATTTATCTTCTTACGAAGCCACTTCACGTTGAAGCCAAGTCTCTCAGAATTCTCCAAGTTGAACTCCCAATCAAAGAGTACATCTGGAGTGACAGTATTTCTGGCCCTAGCGCATATATCACTTACAACACGCAAGATAACACTTACTTGCACTGTTAAAGAATAAGCACGCTTGGGATTTCTGGTAACGATGATGTGACCAAATTTCTTCCATATCTTCTCGTACAAGCTGGCATATCCAATAGGAACGCTGAATCCACCAACCAGTTCGTGATATGGGAGTGATGCATCAAATAGAGGGTCAAAATCAATCCCTGCACTCGGTTATTCATGCACTACTATACGATTCTCGATTACTAGAGCAACTTCCACGGTCATCGCAACAATTTCTTCAGTTTCTTTCACTCGTGGTTCAGCTTCTTCCGCCACTGAAGCAACAACTATTGAAGTCTCAACATAAGTGATACCCCTATCATGGCCTTGAAGTGCATAGATGGTTGTCTCTTCATCAATAACCCCAGGGGTGGTCGAGTTATCATTATTAGCTCCTTCATTCTCAACTTCGGTATTTGACACCTAATACGAAGATTACATGAGATTAGGATCATCCAAGCATGAAACCGAAGGAAATCATAAAATTTTGCATGGAAGTGAACTAATGAAACTTAAGTTCTTCATTTTACATGCTATACATCAGCAAATAATGTGAAAGTCACAAAAACACGTTTTACAACAAGCTCGTTTGAGAAGATTTTACACATCCCTGTACAAAACAACAAACTGGGAGCAATTGGTGAAGAATCTAAGGCTAAGTTATATACCATTCTCTTCGTATGGATGTTATCTACAACATATAAAAATTTCATAACAATCGTATGAACGAGCAAAAAGATGTGGTCAAAACATTGGACTACATGACAGCTGAAAATTTTCTGGAAGTCTCCTGAAAGTTTACTGTTTCGCTGATTTCATCGCCTTAACATGCTCAAAACTCTAAAAGATTCTATGTTAAATCTTGGAAATTTTCTGGGAATAAGGATGCATGGGTAGATTGCGAAAATCCGACATCGTATGAAGATTCTACAGCGTTTTTGCTAAAGGGCTGAATTCTGAAAAATTTTGGTGACGCATTTCGGCAAAACTTTTCGTGTATTCACATGAATTCTCATTCATTCATTCATAAATCAAGAAATTTATGCTTCTATGGATAATATGCAAGATAAATACTTACTTGGGTGGACTCCGAAGTGTTCAAGGACCCTGGATTGCCCGTATCAATATCAAGAGCACCATTGCTTTCATTCGGTTTTGAGCTATGGGAATTTTCTTTATCGCCATTTTCCGAAGATGAACGAACATCACAAGTACCCTCCACTTCCATGGCGACATCCTCCTGGATATATTTTCAACAATTAGCATTTATGTCTACAAAGCATCATAATTGGTTATACGAAGAAATACTTACATCCTCTTCTTCACTCAAGCCAGAAACGGTTTGCCCAGCGGCAGAGAACTGAAGACCGTCAATACCTGATGGAGTAAAATTCTATAACAAAGTAACAAACATTGGTTTTGCGATCCTAATTACACGGATGAGAAGAAGTCATGGTGAAATAAATATCGACAACTCACCAAAGAAATCACTGGGGAATTTATGGTGTTAGGTAACATCTTATAATTCTTATTCATGCCTTCTCCACCATGAATAGTTTCTTCAGTTTATGAGAGGTCTACATCGATTCGAGGTCTTACGTTACGACCGTCCTGTGGAAATTTTTGATGCAATAATCAAAACACAATTATCATAATTTTATGAAAATTACACAAAGGATACTTACTTGTGAACATCCTGGAGATGTTTTCCGTTTATCACCACCAGGGAAATGCTTCAGTCTTGGTCGAGTAGCAATCATCTCAGCAGAAGGAGGCTCCTTCACCAAAGGTTGATCAACCGTCACGAAATCGAGTAAACGCCCGAGTTGTTGATCCCAAAAGTTTATGTAACCTGGAGTTACATATGTAATTCGCTCAGAGCTAGGGAACCAGTATTCACTTTCTTCCACATGTGTGCGGTCTAAACGGGTCATGAGCTGTTCAACCGATGGTTTCCTTCTTCGAAAAGTCGGAACACACTGATCCATACCCATTTGCCGAGCTGCTCTATCAATATTGTATTTTCTCCCCAAGAATTCGCCATGTATTATTGATATCAGGTTACCAGGAGTGCAGCTCAACATAAAATACCTCTCGCCGTCACTCAAATCAGCACCAGATTTCAAAGTCATACTCTCTTCAGCATTGAAAGTTGTTAACTGAGAAATATAAGAAGGAACTGACACCCATGGGCGAAAGTTGAATTCAGATTCACGGTCTAACACATCAATGAAGCGAGTCTTAAGTCGAGGTTGCTTTGTGGACCAGCGCATGATCCTGGCATTGGTCTTCTCAGAGAAAACATGGCGAGCATCAGCATTCAATCCTTGCAAGATGGTACGTGGAATGGGTGCATAATTCTTGAAACGTTCCCACATCAAAGCTTGAAGAAACATTGTATTGGCATAGCACTCAATCTTCATAAAACCATTCGAGATGTTGGAGTCTATAATCAAGGAGTCTAAGTCAGAGTATAAAGAACCCAAGAACAGACTACCTATTGGGAGTTGCTCACCCTGATCCATCTTAATTGCAAAAGGAATCACGAACGGCTTCAACAAATTTCCAGTATCTTCAAATACATCTCTGGACAACCATAAACACAAGAAAGCAACAATAGATAACATACCGTCAACAGGACACTCCAGAGGAGTATCTCTCGACCACCAATGTATTAACCAATGAGCATAACAACCTTTGCTGCCGGATGCCTTATTGATCTCCTCCATTGCGGCTGTCAAGATGTTAGAGATTGCAGTTTCCTCTAAGGAAGAAAGACCTTCAGGAAGGTTACCCGTGATTGGAAGATGCAACAAAGAAACTACATATTATAAGGTAATGGTAAACTCTCCCCATCTGCATATGAAGGAGTGAGTTGGAATACACCAACAAGCAAGTAGAGCTACCATACCTCGCGCATCATGAAAAATGAACAAGTCTCCAGAAGCTTGGATAGCCCGTATTATTTGTGCATCATGCAGCTTGGCTCGAACACGAGGAAAACCCAACATATACCTCACCCATCCAGAAAACGTTTCTAAAGGCCGTCGAGAAAGCTTGAATTCAATGATTGACGTAAAAAAATATCCTCGTTCAAGACAGAACCGAATGGCTGCCTGAGTAGTCACCAACTTTTTCTGAGTAACCTCTCTAGGATTTATCAGAAGACGAAATGCTGGAGTTCTGAGACACTTTTCAGGCCCTTGATCCACAAATAACGCATCCTCTATGTTTGGAACATTCTTGATTCCAGGTGTTTCATCTTCTTCTTCGCCAATGAAAATCTCATCCATGCATGTATCATCCCTGGAGGCATCATTATCTATGCATGTATCATCCGTGGAGGCATCATTATCTATGCATGTATCATCTCTGGAGGCATCATTAGCTTGGGAATCAGACATCCTTGCGAAATAGCTGTAAGGTTCACATAACATTGTGCTTCAGTATATCATCCATACGAAATGCAAACTTCGACAAGATGATGGAATTATGCACATGACAAAACATCTACGAAAATGGTAATTCTTAACTCTTACCTTTTTACGATTCCACTAACAGTAGTGATTGTGAAGCAAGAGTTAACACTTCAAAACTCGTTCGTTTCTTCGAAATCTACAAAAAACGAGCGAAACTCAGGTTTTCATAAAATCATAAACACTTATACTGTGTGAACAATCACCATAGAATCATGAAAACTAAACAATATTTCATCATAAATAATTTTTTACTTTTAAACACTATTAAAAAATCAGATTTTGGTTTTCAAAAAAAAAAAAATATATATATATATTCATATATCTAGAATACAAAACAAAGCTTGGCTAAGTTAGGCTAGATAAAGAACGGTCGAGATTTGTCTAAGAGGGATAAATCTACGGCCGTGGTTTTTTCAGCTAACCATTATAAATACTTTATTAATTAGTATCCCATTAATTACTCATGATGAATGATTAATTAATTTTTCATGATAAATGTCTATTTAATGAATCCAATAAATACATATTTTTATTAATAAATAAGTTTATTAAAAACTATATATATATATTGATCGGTAAAGAATTTGGTGCTGGCGAGTTTTGAACTCAGGTAAGTGGTATCATCACCCAATGATTTTACCACCGTACTACAGTGACCACGGTTAAAAATTATATTAATAATTTTTAATGGTGGTAGTGAAAGAAGCAGTGGGTGGTGGAAACAGTGGCGGGTATTTGTGAGTGGTGGAGGTGGTAACATTACTGGTGGTGGAAAAAATAGTGGGCGTGGCTTATTTTTAAATACGGTGGTGGAAGTTAGTGAATAGTAGTGGACAATAATAGTTTTGTGTCTTTACAAAACGAGAAACATTGTATTGTGAGAGATGTAGTTGGTTGGTTTTAGCACAACTGGTAAGGACAAAACACAAATATTTTGAGGAGGATACTAAATCATATAAGACAATATGATCATGACCGCTGGATCACCAAAGTAGGATCCCAGCTATTTATAGTACACGGTCGAATAAATCACGGTTTTTAATATTAAAATAAAATTGATTAAATTTTCAGAATACAAAATAAAGTTTGGACAAGTTAGGCTAGATAAAGAACGACCAAATTTATACTTGCAAAACATAAATCTACCGCTTATATGATCACGTTTAATTAAAATTTATTTGATATTAACCATTAATTAAAATTTATTTGATATTAACTATATCAGTAAGCATTAATGGTGGTTGCGCTGGTGGGCAGTGGTGGGTATTGGTGAGACTGGTGGAGCGGTGACGATAATGTGGTGGTGGAAGAAGTAGTGGTAGTAGGGTGAGAAAAGGTGTCCTAAGATAGGTAAATTATTTAGTCATCCTTGGGTAAATTTTCTTTGTTTTGTTTTAATTTGATTTTAGTTTCCAAATTACTTTTTTTATTATTTTTTAAAATTAAAACAATTTTTAAAGGACGATTTTTCCAAAAAAGAAGATGTTGTGATTTTAAGATTTGCTGGGTCGGGGGCAGGAAGAAAAATGAAACCTATAAAAAAAATTGACCAAACACAAGGCTACGCGCGAATTAATTGTAATCGGTTCAGTTTCTCACATCTCTCTTTATTCCCCATTTTTGTCATGGTTTCTATTTCTCTCATTATTTCTCCCCTACTTCATGAGATTATGCAAGGCTACGCGTGAATTAAGTGTAATCGATATAGTTTCTCATATCTCTTTTTATTCACCTCTTTTGTCATGATTTATGTTTTTGTCATTTCTCCCAAATTTCATGTAATTATGCATGCTTGAGAAATAGTTGATGATAATAGGTAAAGACACAAGAAAATAAATGGATCAAGAATTAAATATTATTATAAATTTTAAGAAAATGAATAAACACAAATCTATGTAAATTGGGAACCCAACAATTTATATGAAAGAAAAAAATAAAATTCTAATGCTAACAGATTTTGCAAGATTAATCTAATTGATTTTAATTAATGACATTTGATGATATTTTTTTGGAGTAGTGAATGAAGTAATGTTCTACTGCCCATAGGATTTGCTCTAACGATTAACTATGTTTGTCCCAAAGGGTTGTACGACTTACATACACAATATTAAAAGATTCGAGGATAAGGACATGTTTATTAACCAACTCCTCAAAACATTTAGACCTGGATCGATCGGTTCGATTCTTCTTAGACAATTCCGACATGTATGAATCAATGGATACATTTGAAACACATATCCTTTCCCGTGCCGTTACGGCACGGGTTGAGACCTAGTATATATATAAAACGTGAATTATTCACGTAAAAAATAAATTTTGTTATGTTAATGTGAGTAAAACTCACGTAAAAAAAAAAAATCGTGAACACGTCACGGTTTTACATACAAAAAAAAATCGTGGATATTCCACGATTTCATAAAAAAAAAAAAACTTTTCCTTCGAACGATCGTCCGTCTTCGAAACGAAGGTTTATTTCGGTTTTGTGAAAATTCATACTTTTAAGATAAAGTTTTGGTTTCCATGAAAGCTCATAAACAAAATTTTATCACTAGACACAGGTCTATATATATAAAAAAAAATCTCTCCTAAGTCAGGGATTATTACTAGTTTCTCAAACTAACGATTGAATGAACATACGTTATCTAAAAAACAAGGATTATTTATAAAACTCACGCTCATACATGCATATGTATATGACTTCAGCGTGAACAAAATATGAACGATTCATGAAAAAAATAATAATTTAGGCACCTGTCGGTGCCGGCCGGACGGTGAACGGACGGCCGACGATGAGGATTTCCGGCGAAATCCTTCCTTCCTCTACTACTGCTGTTGGCGTGAAGGAGATGGAGAAGCAATGAAGGTGGTGGTCGTGTAGGTGAAATAAAAAAAAAGGAGGGGGGATTAATTCCTTTTATATCCAATTTTATTTCCAAAACCTAATTTCACAAGGATTTTCTTTTTGGGCCCGGACCCGCGAATCTTAAACCGACCAAGGTTCCATCACCAAATCAGCGGTGCTACACCATTTTATGCTCATTAGATGACGCTTTATCATGCCAATGAGATCTTCGTTCAAGCCATAGTTTGCTCGCGCAATCGAAAATCCGGTAACATCTTATCTTACGACTAAGTTCAATTACTTATTTTGTTTGTAACTGGAAAATCACCATCCAGTGCTGACTGAGGAACATGACTGTCCCTCACTGAGCAGGGGACTTAATGTAGATGGTGGATTTTCGACAAGGGCTAAAATCGTAAAACCATAATTATACGTGCTTCTGATCCAATAATCAGATGAGTATTGAGGCTCATGTCTCTTATCGAAGCATGAAAGCTCATGCCACAAGAATCTCTGACTGAGAATATTGTCTCTCAGAGTATATGTAGATGTGTAGTCTATCAGTTGAGGCAATGTCATATCTCATTAATACTGAGCAATTTCAGTAATTACTTCTATATAGAATCGAAAGACTTGACGGCTCCTAGACATCTTGCCTGCTAGTATAGAGCAATAACGTCTTCAGGATGTAACAATGTTTTCTCTGACTATATAAAAGAAATATGACGCTTCAACAAGCTCATATCACTCAATTCTTGAATAATTAATGCTCCTAGACGATCGTACTAGTATAGATCCCTCAATTAATTATTCCTAAATCATTAGATTCATTAACTGAATCCCTGGAAAATATTCTAGGTTTTTCATAATATTTCGTTACTTCAATTCATGGTTCTTCCCAACAGAATTCCATGGGTTAGTAATAAATATTCAACACACGGGCATCTGAGCCACTATCGAGTAAGCCCCGACTAAAATGGTGCAAGTGTACTCAGCAATAATGCACTAACGAGCACCTGAATGCACGAACGAGCATTCAAAAATACGAAGGGACGATGAACCTATGCAAAATAGGAAGAAAATAATAAATAATAAATATTAATCAAGGCGCTGGGGGGCTGGGCCCACCGGCCGGCCAGTCGTGTCGTGGCCAGTCCCACACTCAATTTTATATTTTATCATATTTTTATTACTTTCCTTGATCTCATGAAAAGTCCCTTATTTGAACAAAATTCCTTCGTTTCAAGGAAATTCCTCAGTTTTATGGTGTTTCCTTCACATCAAGGGAATAATAAATAATTAGGAAAAGTGTGCGGGACCAAGCCTACTAGCCGGCTGGTCATGCCCTAGTTGTGGCCGATCCCACACCTTGCATTCCTTATCATTTTATTATTATTTCCTTCATCCCATGAAATTCCTTGATTTCATGATGTTTCCTTCAAATCATGGAACTAATACATAAAATTAGGGAAAACTCACGGTACCGGGCCCTAGCCGGCCATGCCCTAGTCGACTGGTCCCACACAATCTTATTTTATTATTTTTATTTTTATTTGTTTCCTCATCTCATGGAAACTCATTCACTTTAAGGAAAACTCATTTATTTCAACAAACTCCTTGACTTCATGTATTTTCCTAAAATCATGAAAAATAATATAAAATTAGGAAAAAGTGCCATGGGACGGCCTTATTGCCGGCCGGCCATGCCTTGGTCATAGCCGGTCCCACACTTCATGACTCCTTCATTTTATTATTATTATTTCCTTCATCT
Organism: Papaver somniferum; assembly: GCF_003573695.1. NCBI lineage: Eukaryota > Viridiplantae > Streptophyta > Magnoliopsida > Ranunculales > Papaveraceae > Papaver > Papaver somniferum. The sequence continues at coordinate 131,576,979 of NC_039364.1, forward strand.
TATGAAGTTTCCTCAGTTTCAGCAAAATCCTTGATTTCTTCATATTTTCTCAAAATGTTGCTCAAACGCACATCAGAAAATATCAAAATTCTCAGGATTGAGACATGGACACTTTGGCGACACGATCATATTACCTTGACCGACCAAGGTTGGCTCTTTGGCTTGCAAGAGGCCGGTCCCACATACTTTCATCATTTGACCTAATTTGGTCATATTAGTTTCAAACGCTTCCAAACAATTTTGGAACTTCATAAAACGATCATCATATGGTCCCATGACCAACCAAGGCCGGTTTTCATGACCCCTTGGTCAGTTCCTCATATCTTCATAATTAATTAGGTTTTATCACCTAAGGCTCAGACGAGCATATTTTAATAAATGATTAAACCAACATTTAATCATCCTTTCATCAACTGGTCTTCGAGAGACTTTGGTATTTTCTCACTCGAGCATCTGGGCGCTACATGGTCGATCCATCATCCCATGTAGCCGGTCCCTCTTTCACTCCATGGTTGATTTTCAATAAATTATCAATTGATCATCAATTGATCGAATTAGGGTTTCGTGTCCAGGGTTCATAATTCCGGATTCAAACGCTAATAATTTTTACGTTGATCCCATGATCAACATTTTTATTAATTATACTCGGTTCAGTTGCCATTTTATGCTCATTAGATGACGCTTTATCATGCCAATGAGATCTTCGTTCAAGCCATAGTTTGCTCGCGCAATAGAAAATCCGGTAACATCTTATCTTACGACTAAGTTCAATTACTTATTTTGGTTGTAACTGGAAAATCACCATCCAGTGATGACTGAGGAACATGACTGTCCCTCACTGAGCAGGGGACTTAATGTAGATGGTGGATTTTCGACAAGGGCTAAAATCGTAAAACCATAATTATACGTGCTTCTGATCCAATAATCAGATGAGTATTGAGGCTCATGTCTCTTATCGAAGCATGAAAGCTCATGCCACAAGAATCTCTGACTGAGAATATTGTCTCTCAGAGTATATGTAGATGTGTAGTCTATCAGTTGAGGCAATGTCATATCTCATTAATACTGAGCAATTTCAGTAATTACTTCTATATAGAATCGAAAGACTTGACGGCTCCTAGACATCTTGCCTGCTAGTATAGAGCAATAACGTCTTCAGGATGTAACAATGTTTTCTCTGACTATATAAAAGAAATATGACGCTTCAACAAGCTCATATCACTCAATTCTTGAATAATTAATGCTCCTAGACGATCGTACTAGTATAGATCCCTCAATTAATTATTCCTAAATCATTAGATTCATTAACTGAATCCCTGGAAAATATTCTAGGTTTTTCATAATATTTCGTTACTTCAATTCATGGTTCTTCCCAACAGAATTCCATGGGTTAGTAATAAATATTCAACACACGGGCATCTGAGCCACTATCGAGTAAGCCCCGACTAAAATGGTGCAAGTGTACTCAGCAATAATGCACTAACGAGCACCTGAATGCACGAACGAGCATTCAAAAATACGAAGGGACGATGAACCTATGCAAAATAGGAAGAAAATAATAAATAATAAATATTAATCAAGGCGCTGGGGGGCTGGGCCCACCGGCCGGCCAGTCGTGTCGTGGCCAGTCCCACACTCAATTTTATATTTTATCATATTTTTATTACTTTCCTTGATCTCATGAAAAGTCCCTTATTTGAACAAAATTCCTTCGTTTCAAGGAAATTCCTCAGTTTTATGGTGTTTCCTTCACATCAAGGGAATAATAAATAATTAGGAAAAGTGTGCGGGACCAAGCCTACTAGCCGGCTGGTCATGCCCTAGTTGTGGCCGATCCCACACCTTGCATTCCTTATTATTTTATTATTATTTCCTTCATCCCATGAAATTCCTTGATTTCATGATGTTTCCTTCAAATCATGGAACTAATACATAAAATTAGGGAAAACTCACGGTACCGGGCCCTAGCCGGCCATGCCCTAGTCGGCCGGTCCCATACAATCTTATTTTATTATTTTTATTTTTATTTGTTTCCTCATCTCATGGAAACTCATTCACTTTAAGGAAAACTCATTTATTTCAACAAACTCCTTGACTTCATGTATTTTCCTAAAATCATGAAAAATAATATAAAATTAGGAAAAAGTGCCATGGGACGGCCTTATTGCCGGCCGGCCATGCCTTGGTCATAGCCGGTCCCACACTTCATGACTCCTTCATTTTATTATTATTATTTCCTTCATCTTATGAAGTTTCCTCAGTTTCAGCAAAATCCTTGATTTCTTCATATTTTCTCAAAATGTTGCTCAAACGCACATCAGAAAATATCAAAATTCTCAGGATTGAGACATGGACACTTTGGCGACACGATCATATTACCTTGACCGACCAAGGTTGGCTCTTTGGCTTGCAAGAGGCCGGTCCCACATACTTTCATCATTTGACCTAATTTGGTCATATTAGTTTCAAACGCTTCCAAACAATTTTGGAACTTCATAAAACGATCATCATATGGTCCCATGACCAACCAAGGCCGGTTTTCATGACCCCTTGGTCAGTTCCTCATATCTTCATAATTAATTAGGTTTTATCACCTAAGGCTCAGACGAGCATATTTTAATAAATGATTAAACCAACATTTAATCATCCTTTCATCAACTGGTCTTCGAGAGACTTTGGTATTTGCTCACTCGAGCATCTGGGCGCTACATGGTCGATCCATCATCCCATGTAGCCGGTCCCTCTTTCACTCCATGGTTGATTTTCAATAAATTATCAATTAATCATCAATTGATCGAATTAGGGTTTCGTGTCCAGGGTTCATAATTCCGGATTCAAACGCTAATAATTTTTACGTTGATCCCATGATCAACATTTTTATTAATTATACTCGGTTCAGTTGCCAGTATTTTAAATTAATATTTTATTTGGTCCTACTACCAATAATTCATCAAACGAGCAACATTTGCTCAAATGAGCAATATTTGCTCAGACTAAGGAATATTGGTTCAACTATCAATATTCAACAATCCATCGAATGAGAAATATTTGCTCACCTTAACTATCAACATTTACTTGAGAATCATACCTCTGTCTCAACAGACACGTTCAATTCATGAGTCTCAGAACATTTGCAAATCACGTTCGACTCAGCAATGCAAGGACTCATCGTCCCATGAAGTCAGCAACTGACTAACTAAATACACGTCTTCCTTACAGACTCCACAATCACGAAACATTAATCGTGTCACATGGGGGATATTAACTAGGATTTTGGTCTGGCGGTCTACGGCACGTGTGTTCATACACACGATGAGAATGTGAGCAAGTCGAGCAATGATTTGAAGGAGTTAGCAATGTAGTAGGTGGAAAATCAACCAAGTCTCCGCACGATGAGCAACTGATTTTAACACGATTTACACTTCCCCACTCTTTGACTCCAGCAATTGTCATACTTTATGGGATCAAGGTGTTTACAATTCTATCAATATAAATAAGTCTCTGAATCATGATTGAAAACAAGACAATCTTTCGTAAAACAGACAACACGAGATTAACAACTCAACGTCTGAGCAGTTACTCTCAACATAGCAAATTCAATCAATCATATCTTATCTTATTCCTTTACGTAGAATACACAACACACCCAAAATCTTCGATCACCATTGATCTCACGCATTTCTCAACTTCCTTCCTACAGATCGACCCATCCTCTCTTGTGACTGAATTGACTCTGGAACGGCCATTGTCTTGGTTTAGGCCGGAGTCCTACAGATTGATCTCTCGAATTCAAAGCACTCCCTTTTTGCAGTGCATCTGTATGAGGTTTAACAGTTCGCTCGGTTCAAGGAGTTTCCTCCGCGCGATCGTCTCCTCAATTCTGTAAAAACCAGCAACTCGTTTTGCCCCATCTACACGAACTCATAAACCAGTCACCTTAGGTATGCGTACTCGTACGCATACTAGAGGAACTTTTCTACCCGAAAAATTCTGCTGAGTTTGGAAACCAAAAGCCAACTCAAATCCGGTAGCTAAGGTACGCATACCCGTACGCGTGTCCAAGCTGGTTATTTCTCAAATCGGTAGTTCATGAACTTAAAACAATAAATTATAAGGAATGAAATCTTTGCAAACCGTGGCTATATTGTTCATGAATTGATTCAAATGAATCGAACCGATTTTGTTTCAATTGTGTCTATGAATAAAGACCTAAGCAATTGAACAACTCTTCAACTAGTTCTTATGAGTCATTTGAACTAGTTATGAGAAAGATGAATACGGTTAATATGGAAGTGCTCATATGGCTAACCATTGGTTAACTATTTGTGAACTAACTAAGTGTACACGTTTAGGTACGGTTACTCAAACCTAAATTAAATACATTTCATTTGTGTGTGATAAGCTAAGTTTCGATCTTACGGTTGAAAGATATTAGCTTGTATCTAATCAGGTTTTCATCTAACGGTGAATATTGAATGCTTTGTTACTAAGCTAACATAGATTGTAAACCCTAATTTGAAAATTATATGAGGCAGAACTCTAGCAACTGGTAAAACTAATCCCCACACCTCCTGTGTGATACTAGTTGGTTTTGCTAGAGGCGATTCTCCTTTAACCTTAAGTTTCTTCTCGAGACCCTGTAGGTTAACGACTTAAAGACTTCATTGGGATTGTGAATCCAGGCGAAACTACTTCTTTTGTAGTTGAGCGATCTGATCTTGCCATTTTCTATCATACGAGTTCAATTGAATAATTGACTTGATATTATATCTCCGATAGGGCAAGATAAAAAGAAATCACATACATCTTCGTCTCATCGTTTGTGATTCCACAATATCTTGTTTCGATACCATACGATTAAGATTATTGTGAGGTGATTGATAATTTTAGGCTGTTCTTCGGGAATATAAGTCTGGGTTATGAATTAGTTCCTGTTCACCTTGATTTCTATCAAAAGACAGAACAAACTTTTAGGTTTATCTGTGGGAGACAAATTTATTTATTATCGTAAACTTTTCTGTGTGATACAAATTTTTTTATTCAAGTCTTCGACTTTGGGTCGTAGCAACTATTAGTTGTGGGTGAGATCAGCTAAGGGAATCAAGAGTGTAGTATCCTGCAGTGGATCAGAGACGTAAGGAGGAGCGCAACTGTACCTTGAATTAGTGTGAGATTGATTAGGGTTCAACTACAGTCCAAACCGAAGTTAATTTGTAGTAGGCTAGTGTCTGTAACGGCTTAATACAGTGTGGTGTTCAATCTGGACTAGGTCCCGAGGTTTTTCTGCATTTGCGGTTTCCTCGTTAACAAAATTTCTGGTTTTTGTGTTATTTCTATTTCGTATTATATTTTGTTATATAATTGAAATATCACAGGTTGTGCGTTGTATCCATCAATTGTGAAATCCAACCTTTGGTTGTTGATTGGAAATTTATTGATCCTTGGATATTGGTCTTCGGTACCATCCAAGTTTATATCTCTTGTATTTGATAAAGACTCACATATTTCTATTTGTTTGAGTATAGATCAAATCGAGAGATAGAGATATTAACTCCTTAATATACTTTCTATTGAGATTGAGTCTGACCGTCTAGTTGTTTCTCTTAAAAGTATATTAGAGTTCGTCCATACAGATTGCTAATCGAAATATTGGGTGAGGTTGTTAGACCCCCGCATTTTCAATTGGTATCAGAGCAGGCAAACACGTTTAAGACCTCAAAAGTCTGTGTTTGTAGCGATCTGAGTCTATGGACAGAGGTGCTATCTCTATTAACGTACCACCAGTCTTCGATGGCTCAAACTACTTATGGTGGAAAATTTCTATGCGATCTTTTCTTCAATCGCGTGATTTCCAATCATGGGTATATGTTGTTAATGGATATGATGCTCCCGTTGTGGCAATAGGTAACGCTACTGTTCCAAACAATATTGGCGAATACGATGCTGCTGAGATACTTGCTGCAAAATAAAACTCTGACGGTTTGAATGCCATCATACATTTCATTACCCCAAATCTTCAGCACCATGTGTCAAATTGCACTAAGTCTAAAGATGCGTGGGATATCTTAGAAACCGTATTCGAAGAAAATACCAGTGAAAAGGAAGCCAGGCTTCAAAACCTAAATTCCGATTGGGAAAACCTTCGTATGGCAGATGAAGATTCATTTGATGAGTTTAATAACAAAGTGTCTGAAATTGTTAATGCATCTTTTGCGTTGGGTAAGACTATTCCTGAAAAAGGACATTGTGATGAAAACTCTCAGATCGCTGCCGTCTAGATACGATTCTAAGAAGCATGCCATCGTTGAGGTAAATAACCTTGATAATCTCTCCAGAAACACGTTGTTTGGGAAGCTTAAGATCTTTGATCACGAGCATTCATCCGAATCTAAGGATGTGGCGTTCAAAACACTAAAAGACGCAAAATTACTTGTTAAAAGTAAAAATGTGTATATCTCTGAAGATGATCACTCTGAAACTGACTCATCATATGAAGATCTTGAAAAATCGGTCTCGATGATCACAAGACAGTTTATGGATATTCAGTTGAAGATAAGTAAACGGTTCTCCAGAGATAAGCCAAAAGCATCAGTCAAACCTCATAATCGTATTCCTCCTAAAAACAGGGACACAGATGGAACTGATGACGAGGATATGCCTCAGTGCTTTAAGTGTAAGGGTTTTGGTCATTTTGCAAACGAGTGCCCAAATCGTAGAAAATACACTGGGAACAAAGGTCTTGCTACGACACTTGATGAGATGTCTGACAATTATGATTCTGATGAAGACAAAAAATCAAGTGTTGCTCTTCTATGTGAAAATATTGATTTTGATAATTGTAGCAATACATACATCAATCTTGATAATCTTTTAGAAGAGAACCCAATCAAGATGGAATAATCAATTGACCCCTCTGTTGGAAACTCAATGTTTAATGTTTCAGGATCAACTATGTGCCTAGCATCTTGCGCATCTCGGGCGCCTGAACCATCTTATGCGTTGACATGATCCTATTGTTCTCTCAAGGGTCATGAACTTTCAGAGTGTTTCAAGTACAAACACAAGATGAGATATGTCAACAAGCTTCAACGAAGAGCGGATCGTCTAGCAAACAAGCTTAAACTCGCGCAGAAAACCGCTGAGGTATGTAAGATTTTATCGTCTTCAAAGAAGCTAGTTTTCAAAGAGAAGTCTAGACCACTAAAGGAAAGGGTTTGGTCTAAACCAGTTGATAGATATAAAATCATGAATTCCTCTCAAAAGGGTTATGGTGGACAAATCGTTGTTCACCCCAGCACAACTTGATTGTGTTGTTCTTGTGCATCTCGTCTCATGTGCCTGATTAAAAGAGACAAGATTATGCACACCTCAGGCTTAAAGAAAAATTTGTTTTTTTTTCTTAGTTTTTTTGTTATTGAGTATGGAATTCTTTCATGATAGAAGAAATTTTCCTTTTTAATCAAAAAGAAAGGGTTATTATCGACAATTCCACTCTTTATAGGGTTGTGAGTTGTGCGTACACAAACCTCTTATAAGGTTTAGACAACCTACATTCTTTTTTCCTTCTCAGACACTCTTTATATCTTAAGACTTCTTGTTGAGTTTTGATTGTGATTTCCTCTCACAAAACCGTGCGTATATGGATACTCCAAGCATCATGTCTTCTGATGGAAAATATGTCAATATGATTGTTAAGCCATCAATCACTGAGGAAAAAGAGAGATCTCCATTGTCTCCAACTTTGAAAAGAAAAAGAAGGAATGTGAGGAAGACAAGAGTTGTTCCTTCAAACTCCCAGAAGTTTTCTGATGTTCTTGAAGAGTTGAAGGTGGTAAGAAAAGAGATTCATCAAATAAAGGCTTGTGTTTTAAGATCATTGGAAATTCAGAAGGCCCTGGTTCGACATCATCGTCCAAGAAGGTTTATTCGTATTGACTCCTTTCTCCATTAACCATATGTTCCAATGGCTGTTGACGACAAGGAGTTCGGGGACGACAAGGAATTTTTCAAAGATCTTAATGTCTATGAAACTTCTTAAGAGAATTTTTATTCTTGTTTGTTTAAGAAGGATAACTAGGGTTTGGAATAGCCATTATTGTGAGTACACATAGCTATGTCCAACGTTTTCATCTTGCAATGTTTTAGATTTATTTATTTAAATTCTAAATTTGATTTGGAACATGATTTTTGCAGTATTAATCTTTATGGTTTTATATATTGCAATATGTTATGGGATATGTGTGTTTGCGTCCGTGAACTATTATTGTCCCATACGATGTCAAAAGTTATCTCTTTCATATGTCGATATGCATGTATTGATACAAGATCGATGAACTTTTGACAAACAAAAGTTAAGCCTATTATGTCATTTATTGATGGAATATAGGTTAAAATCTTTTGTTTACGAGGATTATGTCTATCATATGTCATTGTGCAAATAGTGATGGAAAATAGAATGAATCCTTGTCTATTCCGCAGTATTGATCTTCCCTGATCCATATTTTATGTATATATTGTGCGGCTCCATAAGTCTTCTTATGTGAGCATTTACAACTAGACTAATCATAGATTCGTTTGTGGTTAATTTGGTTGTGTATTCCGATTAAATTAATCATGGGTTCTCTTGTGATTAGTTTAATTGAGAACTTTGGATACAAAATCATTTTATGGTTTTTGGTGTCCAAAGAAATCCTTCTTTTCTCGTAAAAGTAAGGTCGCTCTTGTTGTTCTTTCGGGAATGACATCAAATGGGGGAGAGTTCGTTTGAACCTGCGCTTAATTTCCATATCTTTGTGGGGAGTGCGGCTGTGGAATATTTGAGGAGTTATCTGGTATCTTTATAAACTCCGTGATGAATGCATTTAGCTTCGGATTTATGATTGCATCTAAACAAAGTTGATATATACTTTTCTTTGGTCTTGAAGCGCCTCCGTGAAAATTTCATTAGGATCCCGTTTTCGTACCTTTGCCAATTTTATTGACAAAAATGGGGGAGAATTAATATGTAGTTCACACTACAAATACATATGGTTTTCGGATCATTATGTAAGGGGGAGTGGTTTTCATGTTGAGATGAAAGTATTGACTAAGGGGGATTGATACATATCACCATAGTATTGTTGTCACAGTTGTGATACAATTGAACTTTGATATTGTGTAATATACTATGACACTGTATAACAATGATCGATAGCTTTTGTTTTCTCATTGTTATGTCTACGGATCTTCAACAACTATGATGCTGAACTGAACATCTATTGAATCATGGGAGTACTTGGAAAAGACGAAGTTTTCGAGTAATGTTGAAGCACCAAGGAGATCAAGCATGTGGACGAGAAGCTACAAAGTTTTATTTATTTTGTATTCCATATATATTGATAGTTTTGTCACCAAAATTGACAAATGAGGAGATTGTTAGAGCATTGCTCGGTCGAACTCACAAGCGTTGCTATCTCAAGCTTGTTTGTCAAATTTAGTTGTCAAAACTATGTGTCTTGATTTCTAGTCTACTTATAGCTAAGTCTCGGACTAGGATAGTTAAGTGTAGTTGAGATCCAGACTCCATAGCGATCATCTTACGAAGACGAAGAACTACTCAAGGAACCAGTGGAACTTCATCCGACTAAAAGTTATATGGATTCTTGAACTTATCTATCACTCAAAAGTCTATCTACTCTATCTCCTACTCTTAAGACAAAAGTCGTATAAGTATGATAGTTTTCATACATACACATTTGCTATTTCGAGCCGAGTTTACTCGCCTATCTTTTTCTCGAAATATGTGTTAGTAAGCTTTCGCTTTAACCATTTTTCATATTTACCCGTGACGAAAGTCATGATGACGTTTCAATCTTGAAAATGGCTTTGATGACGATAGTTGTGAATAACGAATATTATAACATTATAGAAGAATGTTTCAATGATTGAAATGTAGAATTGAGATTACCATCTATGGATATAAGCATATATAGTGTGTTCGCACATTAGTGTATAAATACATGTACCGGAAACCAAGTGTGTGCATATGTGTGCATACATTATTGGTAAAGGAGACAAATTGGGTATGCGTACCCGTATGCGTACTGGCGGAACTTTTCCTCCCGGAAAATTCTGCTGAGTTTGGAGTTTACGAACTCATAAACCAGTCACCTTAGGTACGCGTACTGGCGGAACTTTTCTACCCGAAAAATTCTGCTGAGTTTGGAAACCAAAAGCCAACTCAAATCCGGTAGCTAAGGTACGCATACCCGTACGCGTAACCAAGCTGGTTATTTCTCAAATCGGTAGTTCATGAACTTAAAACAATAAATTATAAGGAATACAATCTTTGCAAACCGTGGTTATATTCTTCATGAATTAATTCAAATGAATCAAACCGATTTTGTTTCAATTATGTCTATGAATAAAGACCTAAGCAATTGAACAACTCTTCAACTAGTTCTTATGAGTCATTTGAACTAGTTATGAGAAAGATGAATACGATTAATATAGAAGTGCTCATATGGCTAACCATTGGTTAACTATTTGTGAACCAACTAAGTGTACACATTTAGGTACGGTTACTCAAACCTAAATGAAATACATTTCATTTGTGTGTGACAAGCTAAGTTTCGATCTAACGGTTGAAAGATATTAGCTTGTATCTAATCAAGTTTTCATCTAACGGTGAATATTGAATGCTTTGTTACTAAGCTAACATAGATTGCAAACCCTGATTTGAAAACTATATGAGGGAGAACTCTAGCAACTGGTAAAACTAATCCCCACACCTCCTGTGTGATACTAGTTGGTTTTGCTAGAGTCGATTCTCCTTTAACCTTAGGTTTCTTCTCGAGACCCTGTAGGTTAACGACTTAAAGACTTCATTGGGATTGTGAAGCCAGACAAAACTACTTCTCTTGTAGTTGAGCGATCTGATCTTTCCATTTTCTATCGTACGAGTTTAACTGAATAATTGACTTGAGATTATATCTCCGATAGGGCAAGATAAAAAGAAATCATAAACATATTCGTCTCATCGTTTGTGATTCCACAATATCTTGTTTCTCTACCATACGATTAAGAATATTCTGAGGTGATTGATAATTCTAGGCTGTTCTTCGGGAATATAAGGTCCGAGTTATCAATTAGTTCATGTTCACCTTGATTTCTATCAAAAGATGGAACAAACTCTTAGGTTTATCTGTGGGAGACAAATTTATCTATTATCGTAGACTTTTTTGCGTGATACAGATTTGTTTATTCAAGTCTTCGACTTTGGGTCGTAGCAACTCTTAGTTGTGGGTGAGATCAGCTAACGGAACCAAGTGCGTATTATCCTGCTGGGATCAGAGACGTAAGTGTTATAGTGTTGAAAGTGGTAGTAAAAGTTCGTTGCTCGGACTTGAATAGATTTTTAAAACATAAATATATACAAAATTGTCACAGGATCAAGAGTTACTAGGATTCAGGATTCCACCATAATTATTCATATAATTATTATATTTTTTTCCAAACAGTTATAGTTCAAATAAAAGGACTCTCATTCTTGCCAAGGTATATTTTTAGAAGATTAACTGTAAATCGAAAGCATGGCATATCAAAAGTACTAAGACCAAGCATAAACCTTCAAAAGAAATGACAATCAATTAAGAAAAATCATAAAACATTTAATAAAAGTGCAAGAAGTCATAAAAGAATTAAATATAATTTTTATATGCATAAAGTACGGCTTCCTTCATCATCCCAGTGTTGGGGTTTAGCCTCTCATATTAATCATGTTCTCAAAATACAATTTTATAGCCCAACAAGTTGACAAAATGATGAGAAAATGCTAAACAGATATTTCGCAACAGTTATAAGCGTTACAATTGCGCTGTTAACTGTTGCGCTGCATAAACTTAAGTGTAGGAAAGAACGATACATACACAGTGCTGTAAACAGCGACACAATAGAACTGCTGCAGGAACTGTTGAAGAACGACGCTTCTGTAGCGTCAATTCTTCATCTTCTTCCTCTCGCCAGCAGCAGCAGAAACTTGCACTGTGTGATTTTCTTTCGCTTCTCTTTGCTTCCTAGCCTTCCCCAAACTCTCGACAACCTCTCTGTAGCACATTAGGAACATATTTATACGTAATTGAACCATTGAATATCCTCCATTAACTCCAAATAATCTTCATTTACTCGGCCATTGAAGAAAAGTATTTCGGAATATTTTCTTCCCTGAATTATCTCTATACGCGTCTGGAGCTGTAAATGGTGAGTAGATTTTCTTTGTTTATCTCAAACACACTTCAGAATATAGCCAAGCCCCATCCAAACACGAGCAGCACACTTCCAACTCATCAAAACCCCGTGAAATATTTTCCATGCACGCGTCTGCTCTGATTTCATCTGATGGATTGTCCAGCCAAATTTGATCGCATCCAACACCCATATCCTTCCTGTCTAGCCCAGCAGAAGATACCCAATGAGTTTCAGCCATTGAATCGGCCTGAAACTCCTTCAAAAATCGATTGGCAAATATGCCAGTAAATAACCAAATTTTCCCGCCAATTTTGGAATTTGAATTTGGGAAGAAAACTGGCCTCCCCCTAATCCAGTTCTGGTGTCCCTTTAGCAATTGGGCTGAAATAGTAATTTTTGGGTGGAAATAGTATTTTTTCTTGGTTCCTCCGGGACATTTCTGTGACGTTTCCAGTGCATTTCTGGGGTTCCTTTAATACTTTATCTTGGGGGTGTAAAACACCACTTTTTGAGCCCATTTCGCCGCAAGGGCTTATTTCTCTAAAATTTCCTACAAGAACACAAATAACACAATAAGTACTTAATCGAGTCTAACAATACAGAATATTGAGAACAAAATAGACACATAAATGCGTCTATCAAATACCCCCAAACTTATTATTTGCTAGTCCTCGAGCAAAACTAAAAAATAAAACCGAGTTAATCTCGGGTGGGTTTAACAGAGGTGTACCCACAAAAACCATGACTTCTAATTGGTCACAAGTATCCAAAGAGCTATGAGGACATACATATTCTCAACCTATCTCCAAGTAACTAGAATGCCAGAGAAATTAAAGGTGTCAGCTCTAAAGCTGACTGAAGAAAAGGGGAGACACATCCGCACGACTGCTAGATAAAGAGATATCCGCTACACAGCTAGATAAACATTGTAAGATGCGTCCGCTGCTTTACAGCTGGATAAGATTAGGAGAGAGATAAAGATGAGAGGGACATCTGCTACACAGCTGGACTAATTACGTGTGATGAGTTAAACCAGTGCTAGAAAGATCTTGTGCCAGATTGAAAGCAGACTAACAAAGCAACCAAAATGCATCTTTCTTCGACTCTCTCACAGTGCTCAGTAGAAATAACGTCTTCTTCGGTCTTCAACTGTTGATGATAAACTCTCGAACCTCATAGAACCTTGACAATTAACTTCTCTTCGATTTCTTGCTTGACTTATAAATTTCTTCTTCCCTATGGCCTTATTGAACAAAAAGAACGTAATGATGTTTTTTTTTTTTTTTTTTTTTTTTTTTTACAAGACAAAAATTTACATGGCCATGAGAGAAGGACTTTAGAACTTGGATCTTCACAACTTGTGATGTCTTGGTATCGTGAACTTCAACAACTTATATCATTTGCTCTTGTAACTTCTTGTAACTAAGTCTTCAACTTTGATTTTTGAATTATTCTTTTCTATTGTTGCTTCTAAACCTTAAACGTCTTCAACTTTTTCATAAATTTTGATGTCACTCCGCTTGTTGATGATGATAAGTTTCTACTGAGAGAGAGTCGTAATCCAGTAACTAAGACTACATTGTGAGGTTGCTCTGTCTTTCTGGCATTTCCTTCTGACCTACTTGCCTTTCCATCATGGATGGTTAGGTCCATCACGGTTACCCTCTAAAAGGAACAAGTTCTCTCCTGAATTTCAAGGATCTCAATGTCTTTTTCTCTAATGTCTCAATAGGTTGTTATCTCTAGCATTCCAATTTCTATCTTTTCGGTGAGAAACAGTATGTAAACTTAGCTAACCGGGTACTATGTGACGCTAGAAGTTTCAAAAATGCGACTAAAATGTTTCTCCCATACCCCCAAACTTAAATCTAACATTGTCCTCGATGTTCTAAAGATAAAATTAAAAGCATGAACAAGGAGAAACTGTTACCAATGAAGCAAAAGAGATAAGGAAAGATATTACCATGTCGCATGAATATTGGGTTACCTCCCAAGAAGTGCTAAGTTTAAAGTCTTCAGCCAGACTAGGCAAGGATTAGTCACCACGTAGAATCATATAGTAGTAGCCGGAATAACTGTGGGTCATCTGGATCAAAAAGTGTTACCCACAAGAAGAGGAAACTGCAACAGACCAAGAAGATACCGAACATACCCTTGCTTAAGACAACTACATCTAGTTGTGGTTCAGGTTCAGGCTCTATAAAAGGGTCTAAATAAAAGGTTTTCATCGGTTGGATTTCCTCAAAGCTAAGATCCGGTTCAGGTATTAGAGTCTGGAAAAACTCAACTAAAAACTTATAAGCACATAACAACAACTTGAATAACTGGGGATCCTCTAAGTCAATCAGATTTGACTCACACAGCTGACCACAATGAAAGAGGTGGTCTTCCTTAAGAAAATGTGTCGACCCTAATATCCTAAAGTGATTAGGTTTAGTCTCAAAACTTAATAACCGACACATCTTAAAATCAAAAGTTCCCACAATTGGTAGAAACGTTTTTGGTGGGAAAACAAAGTCAATCTTGGTATTATTGCCTGGGTTAACCACATCAACCAGAGGATGGGTTTCTAACAGTTGAGACTCGTGTTGAATATTATTAAGTTCGGGAAAACGAGTACGAAGATAGTCTCGTAAGATGGGTGAGGCATTGATGTCAAGTCCCAAGTGAGGGATATTTTTAAGAGTTAAAGAACATGGAGAATGATAATCACCCCCAAACTTAGAGTTTTCGGCGTCTCTAGGTAGTCTGGTCATAATCTCCCTAATTTCTAGGTCATCAGATTCCTGAAAGTGGGCGATTGATTTTTCTAAGTCAGGTTCATCCCCGCTAATCTCTACGAGTTCTTCTAAGACTATTGTTTCTAAATCGTTTGACTCGAAAACAGTACTCTCAAGATAAACTGGTTCCTCTAAACCGTCATCGGTTTCGTAATCATCGTCTAAAACGGGGGTATTTCTAGTCAAATCCTCGTCCTTTTGAATAGGTAAATAATTATTAAAATTATTTGGATTTGAACTAGAAATATCATTATAATCATCATCACCATCCTCCTCCTCATCATCATCACAATATAATTTTTGATATTCACGAATTCTCAAGCTTTGTTCCCAACTACATGGTCTATGTTTATAATATTTCTCATAGATCGTTAGAGGTGATTCCTCAATAAAAGTTGGAGTATCCATATATCGCTGCCCACGCATATATTCACCAAGAGTCATTTTCGAAGACGTCTCTTGATAACGAGAATTTCTAGACATATATTCTCGCAACGTCATCGCAGGTGGCGTCTCCTCAAAAGGATTCATCACCGAAGAAATATAAACTACAGAGGGATTCTATACAATCACAAACAAGGTCGACTCGACTCCACCAAAGCAAACCTAAAGATTTCTAGCAAACAAAAAGCATGATGGCTCCACTTAGATTGTTTCTAGACCAGCTTATATCTCTCGAAGGGGAATTCGTTACAGTTTGAGCAACCCCTCTGGATCAATCCGAGCTAATGTGAGATGAAACTGAGGCGAGGGAAGCTCAATGGGGCTTTGATACCCAAGGCCTCACCGGCGTTACAAGGCGGCTTGTTTCAACTCCCATAAGTCATCATGAACTTTGAAGTTGCTTAAAAGGTAACCAATATCCTTCGAAAATTTTTCCTAACAAGCTCGATACCCTATAGGTCTCTTTCTAATCATATTTTAAAGCTTGGGTTCGCGTTAGGTTTTGCTTTCCTAAAACGGGCAAGAAGGGAACGGTGATGAAATCCGAACCCTTATCTTGTTTAGGCCAGGCCTTGCCCTTTACTAGGAAAATAAAGACAGTCCGGTTCAAAACTCTCGGACTTGTGAAGATTAAATTTAAAGATTTAATAAAATTATATACAAAATTATTAACAATGGGTGCGAGAGGTAACAAAGACACTAGATTCCACTATTATGCAAAATTGAATGATAAATATTTCAAAACTCTATTCAATTCTTAAGTCCTTTTTTATCTTTAATTCACTATCAATCATACAGATTCTCAAACATTATTTGCAAACCTTAAGCATAGATTATCAAGAGATTAAACCAAGCATAACCTATCAGACTGAATAACAAATAATTAAGACAATCATTCAAACAATTTAAAACTCTGCAAAAGCAGCGATTAGGTGAATTATATAATTAAATGAAATAGTTACCCATTTATGTTGCATGAATAGCTTCCTCCATTGCCTTGGTTACGAGGGAATTAGCTCATCATAGTATAAATGCTCTCAAAATAATTTATTATGGCTCAAAAATGGTTTACAAATGATGAGAAGAAGAGAAAATGGTGTAAACTGTAATCTGCGACGCACAAAAAGCGTCACAGAATGAACGATAAATGACAAGTGCTGCTGCTGTTTAGACTGTGCTGCGACCCACGGTTGTGCGTCTTAGACATTGTTCATAAACGACTGTCCTTGCGAGTCCGTTCTTCGTGTTCTTGGTGTTCTTCATCATCAGCAGCGGCAGCAACAGAGTTTCATTAACTCTTGATTTTTTGCTTCTCTGGCCCTCCTATCGACTCCCCAAACTCTCGAAAACCTCTCTGTAGCACATTAGGAACATATTTATACGTAATTGAACCATTGAATCTCCTCCATTAACTCCAAATAATCTTCATTTACTCGGCCATTGAAGAAAAATATTTCGGAATATTTTCTTCCCTGAATTATCTCTATACGCGTCTGGAGCTGTAAATGGTGAGTAGATTTTCTTTGTTTATCTCAAACACACTTCAGAATATAGCCAAGACCCATCCAAACACGAGCAGCACACTTCCAACTCATCAAAACCCCGTGAAATATTTTCCATGCACGCGTCTGCTCTGATTTCATCTGATGGATTTTCCATCCAAATTTGATCGCATCCAACACCCATATCCTTCCTGTCTAGCCCAGCAGAAGATACCCAATGAGTTTCAACCATTGAATCGGCCTGAAACTCCTTCAAAAATCGATTGGCAAATATGCCAGTAAATAACCAAATTTTCCCGCCAATTTTGGAATTTGAATTTGGGAAGAAAACTGGCCTCCCCCTAATCCATTTCTGGTGTCCCTTTAGCAATTGGGCTGAAATAGTAATTTTTGGGTGGAAATAGTAATTTTTCTTGGTTCCTCCGGGACATTTCTGTGACGTTTCCAGTGCATTTCTGGGGTTCCTTTAATACTTTATCTTAGGGGTGTAAAACACCACTTTTTGAGCTCATTTCGCCGCAAGGGCTTATTTCTCTAAAATTTCCTACAAGAACACAAAATAACACAATAAGTACTTAATCGAGTCGAACAATACAGAATATTGAGAACAAAATAGACACATAAATGCGTCTATCAGTAAGGAGAGCAACTGTACCTTGAATCAGTGTGAGATTGATTAGGGTTCAACTACAGTCCAGACCGAAGTTAGTTTGTAGTAGGCTAGTGTCTGTAGTGGCTTAATACAATGTGGTGTTCAATCTAGACTAGGTCCCGGGGTTTTTCTGCATTTGCGGTTTCCTCATTAACAAAATTTCTGGTGTCTGTGTTATTTCTATTTCGTATTATATTTTGTTATATAATTGAAATATCACAGGTTGTGCGTTGTATCGATCAATTGTGAAATACAACCTTTGGTTGTTGATTGGAAATTGATTGATCCTTGGTTATTTGTCTTTGGTACCATCCAAGTTTATATCTCTTGTATTTGATAAAGACTCACAGATTTCTATTTGTTTGAGTATAGATCAAATCGAGAGATAAAGATATTAACTCCTTGATATACTTTTTATTAAGATTGAGTCTGACTGTCTAGTTGATTCTCTTAAAAGTATATTAGAGTTAGTCCATACAGATTGCTAATCGAAATATTGGGTGAGGTTGTTAGACCCCCCGCATTTTCAGCCTAGAAGCTGTTGAGTGTCTAAACCTCTCTACTTACACATGAACTATGTGTTATGAAATTTATTTAGAATAATATTGGTGCATGTAGAAACAATCCCAAATATTCTGTAAATTTTATTAACATCCCGCCTGCATCATTCACTAATGCATGACTTGTCGAGTACTTATTCTATGCTATGTTCCCCAGCTGAACTCTTGATATTGACATGACATGACATGACAATTAATGTTCGCTCGCAGCTGAGTAGCATGAATTTTCCGAAGTGTCAGGATTAAAATGCGCATGGAAGTACTCAATCAGGGGCATGCGAGTTACGCTGCCCTCTGAGATAAAAATTAGTGATTTTTTGTAACAATGCGCAAAATTCACCAAAATTGATTGATTTTGTGGCAGTTCGCAAAATTTAATTTTTCTAACCTAATTTTATCAATTTGCAAAAATTAGGTTTTTGGCGGCCTGCGCAATATCTCGAACCCTATTGGTCGAGACCAAACCTAGGCAATCTAGGAAATTGATCCACCATGGACTAGTAGGAGAAAAATCCTACCAACGTCGAAAACAAGAAATAAAGAGGAATTGCGGCACATGAAGGCAACAACAAAAGGAACGCGGCCGCGCCACTTCGTCGGCTGGTTCTCCCGAGCTTGCGTCTATGTACCATCGGTCGGCCATGCCTATGTTGCTGCCTGCCGGCCCCTCTTTCCCATCGACCAATCAAATCGCTCTAAATGCGCAGCCTACACTTTTAATCAAAGTTGGAAGTTGGCTGGTCGACACTCATAATTCCTTAAGAAATTGAATATAGGCTGCCCATGTCAGTCTTAAAACGATCACGGCCGCACGATTTGGCTGACTGATCTAGCAAGCCTAGCTGCCTCCTGACACGACCGAACAAGCTCCTTGGTACACACCGGCGGACCCAGTTATGCCTCAGCCAATCAGAGCCTTCATAGCTTGCAAGTAAAGCCTCAAAACGATCACTCAAAGTACGATGGCTGCGGCTTAAAGAAACCCTAGTTTATGTTAGCGGCAGCACATTACTATCAACCGGCCCAGATCCAATTTTATTCGGCCAATGAAGTGCCGGTATGCTCACCGACGACTCGCCTTTAGCCCCGGCCAATCGAATTGCTCCCATCCTGCATCTAACGCCTCAAACCGTTAGCTCAAAGTAGTTTGGTCACATGGCTTCAAAAACCTCAAGGTCGACCAACGACAGCACATAACTGCCGCAACACAATCTCGATCATCCAACATCGCCAGCCGAATCGACCGGCCTAGATCTGATTCCAAGGAACCAATGAGATGCTATCGTGATCGCCGGCCGCCCCTCTCCTATATGGACCGATCGGCCCATCCTCAACCTGCTCGAATAATTCCTGGTAGCTGCTCAAAGCAGGCTAGTCGCGCTGCTTACAAAAGTATGAATAAATTCAACGACAACCGATTACTGCCGCAAATCATCTTGGCCTTCCAACTTTGCCAGCCAAATTGACCGGCTTAGATTCTGGGTGACCCATAAGGGGCCATAGTGACCACCGACCGCCCTTCTTCCACAAGGGCTGATCGATTTTCTCTTGGCATGCTCGAGCGGCTCCTGGCAGCTTTCCAAAGATGTCCTGTCGCGCTCCTTTTAAAACATTAAGTTCCGCGACCAACCAAGACAGGCTCTATACAACGATGCTTCATGAAAATCGATTATTTTGAGCTGCTTGCTTAAAAGTGATGCTTTATATGCATCAATTACAAACGATATTTTATAAATATATACTTCACAAATAAATTAATTATTTAACCTAAGAGCATTACATGCTATTTCTTGCGGCAAGTCTCACAACTTGACTTGTAACTTATGACCGACCGCCGCCTAGCTTGCGCGTGATTGGTCAAAATAATTAGGTCTTGCAAGCAAGACCCACTCAGCAACTTGATACATATTTTATACAAAATAATCGAGACATCAAACATGTCACAAACTGGGGGATGTCCATCAGGGTATTGGTCTGGCGGTTTACAGCGTCCGGCGTGCAACACACCCATTATGAGAAAGTGCCAGGAAAGGCAGACAATTAATGATGATAGAGAAGTAGTGGGAATAAAACCAACCAGTTTTCCCCTCATAGTAGGGATGTGGTTTTCACCATTCTACACGATCCCACTTCTCCATCACTCAACTATTTTCACTTCCTATGAGATCAGGTTGTGTTCGACAATGACTTATATAAATAGATTTTCAATCTATTTCGACCGACAAGAGTTCATTAACACAAGTATCCAGAAAATACCCAGAAATTATAACTTACATTCTGCCAGCAAGTTCCACATTCTGATACAAGTCATAAAACAACCACACCTTCATGGTTCATCATTCTGATCTCAACACCTTCTTTGCTTCCGTCCCTAAGATCAACCTTTCTCCTTCATTTTATGACCGAAGCAAGACTGTAACGATCATTTCTTGGTTTAGGCCAAAATTGTACAGATTGATCTCTCGAATCTAAAGTACTCTTGTGCAGTATATTTTTTTAGGCTTTTTAGTTTCGTTTCTCGGCGGCACACCCAATTTACTATTTTTAGCAGAATCAGTTTTTACCCTACTACAAATTGGCGGCCACAGTAGGAGATTAATATCTCGTTTGCGAAGTTAATTTCTCAATTTTCATTTCAGTCTTCTCAATTCCAAGATTGTGGATCTTAGGTTTCGATCAGCAACTAACCCCGATATTACCGGCGCATACAACATTCTTGGCGTCAACATTCCTGCCGCTGACACCAATGTACCGTCTGCCAGCATAGTCAATGCATCTCGTGGCGTTACATCCTCTACCATCAACACCAGCAGCGCGGGAAGCATTCCCTCCGGCGTGACACCTCCTATCACCAGAGCCAGAGCCGCTGCTACCCTTCCCAATGTTTCTTCGAGTATGACACCTCCAATCATTACCAGGGATACTTCCACTCCTCCATCAGGACGGGAGGCTGGAGGAGCCAGAGGAGGCCGACCCCCTATTACCATTGTCGATTTAATGAAGAGACAAGAGGTTCTTGCTAAGGCTCATACAGACATGACTACAACTCATAAATAGGTACTCACTTTCCTCAAAACACTAACGGAGCGACTACCACAAGAGACACGTCAACCCCAGATGGAGCCGATAAGGAGTGCTTTTAATACTCCTGGTGCAAGCACTTTAACATGACGTGATTTTGTAGATGAAGAGGCTCGCGTTGCCCCTGAGCGTCCATTAGAAAGGAATCAACAATCCAATTTCATCACGCGTGAGGATCTGGAACGACTTCTCCAAAATTGAGGCAACGAAAACCTAGCGGCCATGCATCAGCATCAGCTCCTTATCCTCCTGATGTGCAAAGAGTTCCTCTTCCGAGAGGATATTCTTCTCCTCAATTTTCCCTTTTATGGCGGTACTGGTAACGCTCGTGAACACATCTCTCGTTTTTTTTGGAATCGTTAGGAGAGCATGAATACAATCATGTCCTTCACATGAAGGAGTTCTCAAAATCACTTATTGGGAGAGCATACACCTAGTACAACAACATTGCACCAAATAACATAGCCAATTGGTGTGAGATGGTTACCACTTTCTACAAGAAATACTTCTTTGTGTCTGAGCAAATCACTCTGTCAGACTTGGGACGAATGTATCAGCGAAACAATGAGCATCTGAATGAATATGTCAAGAGATTCAGAATTCAGGCACTGAATTCTCACGATCCAAATGTGACTGAACAACAAATGGTGGATTTATGCATTAATGGCATGGTAACCGTCTATCGCGCTTTACTGGAGAACCTGCGCTTCCAGAAATTCTCTGAACTCCATGAAGCTGCTAAGTGGTCGGTTATAACAGAACCAGCCTTGCTGGAAAGAACCAGACCTGCCAGGAATGAAGATGCACGTGATACCCAAGGAAGCAGACGTCTCATCAACAAAAAATACAACACTCAACCCTCTGTAAGCGTGGTGAGCGAAGGAGGAAAGAGAAAATCTACAGCTGCGGAACAACATCCCAAACATGCGGCACCATCGCAGCAGACGGCTCAACCACGAAAGGCTGTGACTAAGACTCCTACACAACAACAAGAAACTGGAAAGGCTGCTCCAAATTTCCCGTTTCCAATTGAAGACGTAATTGAACTCCTACAAGCATGGATTCAATATGATGCCATCAAGTTACCTCATCTCAGACGTCCACCAACTGAGAAAGAAATGGCAGATCCCAAATATTATTGTTACCATAGGTTCGTCAACCACCCAACCAGTGACTGCAACAAATTGAAGCACATTTTCAAAGAGAAGGTCGATGCAGGAGAACTTCAATTATCCACTAAAGGAGTTCACAGGGATCCTCTTCCTATCAGAAGTTGCATGCTTTCTGGGGACTCCATTCACAAAACCGTGCAATCTATGATGGAGCATGTATGTGAGATTCTCTATTTCTCCAAGGCTCAGCGTCAAGATATATTTGCAACCCTCAACCCTGTTGTTTCGAGTAAACGGTTGTTTCCAGTTGGGGAAGTTGCTCATAAATCTAAACCTACTCTAGAAGACACGGCTGGTAAATGCAACTGGGGACTCCTAACCACTTCTCATCTGAAAAATGTCGAGTTCGATAGCACGTTGATCGATGCGGCCTCTGACTTCAATATTGTCACCATCAAGACTCTGAGAGCTGCAGGGATTTCAAAGCAAGAAGTTATTCACTGCCCAACTGTGGTCGGAAACTCAAAAAGGGAGTCCAAAGATGCTTACGGGAACATCAATCTCGAAATCAAGATAGGAGATGCCTCAACGCACCCCAAGTTTCATATTTTTAAAGAATACCCAAATTATGATATGGTCCTAGGGCGCTCATGGATACATAACAACAAAGCGAAGCTAGGAGTATGTCCTTTGCCAGTGTCTATACCTGAGAGGGTCTCCAACAAACCGTCCAATCCTAAAGATTATTTGTTGTTGTATGAAAAATTCGCAAACGTGACGCAACTACCTGGAGAGAGTGTAGTGGAATTTGTTCGCAGGTTCCGGACACAAGTAAGTCTTATTGAACAACCATTTTTACAACCAGTCACTCCTTCTTCCGCCAATGGGGACTCGACCCGATTATCAACCCAGCTGTCACTAGGGGATGTGAGTGGGGTGCCGGTCCTTTCAAATATTTTATCAAGTGTTTGGAAGATGTCTCAGTCGAAGGTAATGGATCTAAGAAGCAAGTAGCTACGCAACACCCAAATCTTTTTCAAGTTGGAGATATGGTAGTGACGATTATTAGTCAACCTGATTTCCCAGAAGGAAAAGATGAGTCGTATCTTGGGAGGCTACTGCAAGCTCATCAATGCTGACAAGCTAGAAGGCGTAGTAATACACGCCAGGTGGCTCAAACCTTTCAATACCTAAGACGTCATGTCACCTTTTCCTCTAGCATTCTTTTTAGTATTTCCTCTAGCATTTCCCCTTTACATGCAATATTTGTAATTCCTCCAAAATGATTGCACTGCTTGCATTCATAATTAGGATTTTAATTTATCAGTTAATCAAAACATCACTTCCTTTTGAAAAATTACTTCTGAATCACTTCAAAATAAAATCTCAAGAAAACTCAAAATCCTCACGAAATCATTACCCATTAAATCAAAACAAGAAAATCGAACCACAGAGGAAGCATCTCTTATCTTCCAAAAAATACCCAAGAGGGGAATATGCAAAGGAAAAGAAAGAACAAAATACGCAAGGGAAATCTTCCAGCAGCAGTACATCCTTCTTAGAGAAGACATCCTTCATGTCCTGAAGAGCATCCTGCTTCAAATTCAATCCTTGAGACAGTCTCTCGACTTCCGCCTATAAGGGATCCGTAGAAGGAACTTCATTCTTTTTAGTCTACAAATTTCGGATTTGGCTAATCTTTCACAAAACCCGGAAGCGTTGAATCCAAAGTTAACAGACATGCCCCGATGATATTCCCATCGCGCAACTACTTCTTCAGAAACGGTACATCCAATCACGTTGCGCATGTCGTCAATTGAAGATAGGGCCTCTTTCATCCATTTAGCTAACAATATGCGGCTTTTGGGTCTCTTGGTTCGTGGAAATGCGTCCATGCTTCTACATACCTAGCCGGCATGCAACAAATCTACAAGAAGCATGTAATCTGTAAGGGAATATCAAACAGAAGGTTATTGGTCGAATCCTTAACCATTATAGTTATTCTCCCTACTTTGAATTGCCGTTACTAGTGTTACATGTTAAAATATCACTGTGGAAGTGGTATCCCTTCCCATGAAAATAAAACACAGACTCGCTGACCATCACTATTTATGTGTCATCTTCCCATCTGCCACATCGCCTCAATAGAACGGGAAGATCTCGGATTGCAAAATCAAGGTACTAATTATGGCATTCGAGGGATGAATATCATGTGCGGAGGCTCTACTGTAACCTACCAAAGAGTGCTACATCTAAAGTTTCAAGAAATTGCGAGATCTTTCTAAGAATCAGGATTTCTTAGTCGGGAGATTTTATTCATTCATCCAACTAGAAACATAAAATCATGAAAGCAACATGAATGAAGGATTATTATTCGATGAAGTCCTGGATCCATCCGCATGAAACAAAAAACTACTAAATATCAAAGAAGCATCTGCAAGCTACCAAAAAGATGCTCAAGGAAATAACAAAATAGAAAATCTAGTTATCAGCATCAACACCAGGGTTAATGGCGCCTTCACTGGAGTCCTTTTTGGAAGCCGCTTCAACATCCTCTCAAGAAGCCACTTCAACCCCATCTTCGGAAGCTGCTTCAATATCTTCCTTGGAAGCTACATCAACATCCTCTTCGGGAGCTGCTTCAACATCCTTTTCAGAGATTGTTTCAGCAGCTTTTTGAGGATATTCCTCATGATAGGGATCGTCCACATCAGAGTCGAGGATTATGACGCCATTATGTATATGGTATTTATGTTTATCCAGGAGTTCATGTTCAACCAGGAGCTTCTCATGCTCCACCCTTCGTCGCTTTAGCCGAGCAGCAAATCTTTCAGTCGTGGCACTCTTTGGCTGAGATGCTTCATCGCGTTTCCACTTTTCCTCCATGCTAACCGAAGCCAAGAAAGCTTGAACACGTTCTCGAACAATGCTCAAATGTGCGAGAGACATACCCTGTATATCCCGACCAGATTCGCAAAACGGAGAATCTATTTTAGCCAATACCTCTTCGAATACGGTATCCTGGGTTTGTCAACTTCAAAATTCTTCTCTGGAGAGTTAGAGGAATAATCATCACCAGAAGTTCCCATCATATACTGTGGAAAAGCGTTACGGTTATGTTAAAAACCGACACGGTGAACGATTTTATTTTAAAAAAATACAAGAGAATACGAAGCACGTACTTGGAAGTAAGAGAAGTGCAGCTCTGTGATTATCGGTGTGAAAATAAGGACTCAAGTGCTTTCTTTTATATTCAGCAAGTCGACAAGATCCGGGAAGGAAAATGACTCTCTATCTGCCGTGTATAGAGGCTAGATATCAACCGACTATATACTCATCCACTGGAACAGATTGGCGTATGCTAAGGGGACGATCATTACGTGCCTTGATACTTCATTAAACGTACCTTGTTCAAAGACCCAGCTGGCCTCTGTCCTGGTAACGTCTGTTTAAACTTTTCTCGTGAATTTTTATCTGTTACCATCTAGTGCTTACCCCTCAACGATGTCACTGTTACGTACTAAGCAGGGGACTTAATGTTGATGGTGGTTTTTAGTTCAAGGTTAAAATTGTGAAATCCTGTATTTTGTATGCCTGCTTTCTGCAAAGGAGTGGAGCTTCCAAGAAGTTGTTGAGTGTCTATACCTCTCTACTTACACATGAACTATGTGTTATGAAATTTATTTAGAATAATATTGGTGCATGTAGAAACAATCCCAAATGCTCTGTAAATTTTATTAACATCCCGCATGCATTATTCACTAATGCATGGCTTGTCGAGTACTTATTTATGCTGTGTTCCCCAGCTGAACTCTTGATATTGACATGACATGACAATTAATGTTCGCTCGCAGCTGAGTAGCATGAATTTCCCGAAGTGTCAGGATTAAGATATGCATGGAAGTACTCAATCGGGGGCACGCGAGTTACGCTGCCCTCTGAGATAAAAATTAGTTATTTTTTGTAACAATGTGCAAAATTCACCAAAATTGATTGATTTTGTGGAAGCTCGCAAAATTCAATTTTTCTAACCTAATTTTATCAATTTGCAAAAATTAGGTTTTTTGCGGCCTGCGCAATATCTCGAACCCGATTGGTCGGGACCAAACCTAGGCAAGCTAGGAAATTGATCCACCATGGACTAGTAGGAGAAAAATCCTACCAAAATTCGAAAACAAGAAGTAAAGAGGAATTGCGGCACATGAAGGCACCACCAAAAGGGACGCGGCCGCGCCACTTCGTCGGCTGGTTCTCCCGAGCTTGCGCCACTGTACCATCGGCCGGCCATGCCCATGTTGCTGCCTATCGGCCCCTCTTTCCCATCGACCAATCAAATTGCTCTAAATGCGCAACCTACACTTTTAATCAAAGTTGGGAGTTGGCTGGTCGACACATGTAATTCCTTAAGAAATTGAATATATGCTGCCTATGTCAGTCTTAAAACAATCACGGCCGCACGATTTGGCCGACTGATCTAGCAAGCCTAACCGCCTCCTGAGACGACCGGACAAGCTCCATGGTATAGACCGGTGGTCCCACTTATGCCTCAGCCAATCAGAGCCTTCCTAGCTTGCAAGAAAAGCCTCAAACCGATCGCTCAAAGTAGGATGGTTGTGCGGCTTAAATAAACCCCAGTTTAAGTTAGCGGCAGCATATTACTGTCGCAAAACGATCTCGGCAGTCCAACTTGGCTAGCCAAATCGACCGGCCCAGATCCAATTTGAAAAAGAGAGGGTACCCAAATATACCTCAAGCTAAAACTTTTCCTACCTATAAGTCCTTTCTCCGAAAGTGATTGTCTATGGACTGAGTCGATGCAATACAACTAATCGGTTCACACTTCGTGTGATCGTCTATGGATACGATATCGAGACAATGCAACAACGAAGTATGTTACTTGATAAAAAGGTTCAGACTTAACCAAACACAATAGGATTCACTTATCAAGTAAATAAAAATTAACGTTTGTGTAATTTACTTTAATTATAATAAAACAATTATAATGCGGAAATATAAAGTAAATGACACAACAAGATTTTGTTAACGAGGAAACTGCAAATGCAAAAAAAACCCGGGACCTTGTCCAGAATTGAATACTCTCAGGATTAAGCCGCTACATAAAATTACACCTAACTTCGTATAATTGAGACCAAGCAACTAAACCTATAGTTCACCTAGTTCTGTCTGTATTCCCACGCCTCCAACTTATAAATAAGTCACGTACTTGGAACAATTCCTTTGGTTCGTATTCCAAACAGTAAAGGAACAACAAATCTGTTTGGTATCAACTCTCTTCAACCAAGTGATATGAGTCAAACAAAGGCTCTTCCGTTGATCTTAACATAAACTCCTTCGTCAGGTCCTTAAATCATGATAACATATGGCATTCTCATTGCTTCTAAGTTAATAGATGCTAGAGAAAGAGATAAGAATCCATGGTTGGTGGTTAAAGTGGATCTTGAGAAAGCATTTGACAATGTAAGCTGGTGTTGTCTTGATTATACAATGACAAGATTTGGCTTTGGTAATGTTTGGAAGAATTGGATCAAGTGGTGCTTATCCACTACTAGGTTTGCTATGACAATAAATGGTTCTGCTTCAGGCTTATTCAAAAGTGGTAAGGGGGTTAGACAAGGACATCCAATCTCTCCATTTTTGTTCATAATGGTAGTGGATATTCTTTCTATCATGATCAAGAAAACTGCTAGCATGAACTTGATTTCTGGATTCAAGCCAGCTGTGGATGCACCTGCAATTAACCATTTACAGTTTGCAGATGACTTGATTGTGTTTCTTGAGGATGATGCTTTACAGGTTCAAAATCTAAAGAATATTTTGTTGGCTTTTGAGATGGTTTCTGGTCTGAAGGTAAATTACAAGAAAAGTTTTGTGGTTGCAGTTGGAGATGTTGTAAACATTGAAGAGTGTGCTTCTATTTTGGATGTCAGAAAGCTTCTTTTCCTATGAAGTATCTAGGAATTCCTTTAGGAAGTATATCCAAAGTTGTGGGGGTATGGGAGGTCATATTACATAACTTTTAAAAGAGATTAAGTTTATGGCAAAGAAGGTACCTATCTAAAGGTGGACGACTGATGCTTATAAAACATGTTTTGTCCATTTTACCAATTTACTACCTATCTTTATTTCAAATTCCAGTTGTTGTAGAGAAATAAATGGAGAAGATCAATTCGCAGTTTTTGTGGGGTTCATCAAAAATGAAAACAAAAAAGAGTTGGGTAAGATGAAAGAAGGTTACTTTACTTAAAGAAAGAGATGGAATTGGCATTAAGAAGATAAGGCTTATGAATAAAGCATTTCATGTTAAGTGGATTTGGAGGTATGGAAATGAAGAGGATGCTTTGTGGAGAAGAATTGTAAACCAAAAGTTTGGTGGAATTCCTAAAGTTTTTTTTTCCCAATCACAGTAACAAGCCAATGGGAAAGAGTTTGTGGGCTGGCATTCTCAAATCCAGTTCTACTATGGAGCATTGTTTTTCATTTCAAGTCAATAATGGTAACAAGGTACTGTTTTGAAGGACAAATGGTTGAATGGTCAGGCCCCAAAGGTCTTTTTTCTTTCTTTTTATAAGATCAGTAATAAGAAGGATGCAACCTTACAGGATATGTTAGTTGTTAGCAACAACAACAATTGGAATATTTCTTTTTGCAGGCTGCTCAAGGAGGAAAAAATTGAAGAAGTTGCTCATATTTTAAATTTACTGCCAACTATTGACAGGAATAATGGGGATGATCAGAGAGTTTGGAGTGTAGGTAATAAAGGGTTTTCTGTGGATGAATGTTACAAAGATTTTGAGGATGATGGTATGTTAAGGTTTCCATATAAGTGTCTTTGGAATCCAAAAATTCCCCAGAAGGTTATTTTCTTTGTTTGGATATGCTACAATGCATCCCCAACAATGGATACTTGCAGGGATATCATAATGGTGAAAGGGTGTTTATTGTGTAAGAAAGCAGCTGAATCAAACTAGCATGTCTTTCTACATTGTGAAATAACAAGGTATGTATGGCATTATTTACTTGAATCTTTATAATCTGCAATGGGTGTTTCATGACTCTGTCAAAAGTAATATGTGGGAATGGCAAAGGAAGAAGTGCAGGAATTCATCTATAAAGAAACGTATTTGTGACTTGTTTCTTTTGCTATTTGGTGGGCAATATGGATTGAAAGGAATGAAAGGGTGTTTAATGGGAAGTATCACACTTTGGATTATATCATTGACACTGTGAAGACTTATATCTATAACTGGTGTACTGGAACTGATGTGATTAGAGACATCTCTTTAAACACACTGCTTCATCATTGGGAGGTTGTGATGAGTTAGCTTCTGTTTACAGTTTTTTGTTAGGTTATTTTTTGATCTCTGAGTGTTTTGGTTTCTCTTTTATTTCTTTCTCAGACTCACTACTACCTTAGTGGTGAGCTTAATTCTTCAATAATACTTCCCTTTTATGAGTAAAAAAAAAAAACTTATAAAGGCCGGTGTTGGTGTAAAAAACAGGAGACACTGCTGGTTTGATGATAACAGAAAAGAAAGGGAGTTTTTTGAAGATAGATTTTCGACCCATTCCCTATTAATCATAAGACACTCACACGATCTCGTATTTTTATTTTATTATAATTGGTAAAACAAGAGTTTGAGCAGTAGTAAGTGCGAAATAATTCTTGATTCCTTCCTGCGACATTGATTGGCTAACAAAACAGCAAGGGAAAGTTGGCTAACGAAACAGCAAGGGAGGTTATAGCGATTTGTTGGACATAACTACCAGTCAGGGATGCGGCATAGCTGGATTAGATAGGGCTATGACATAATCTTTACCGTCCACAGCTCCATACGATCTCGACCGCTCTTTGACCTACATACACATACACCACCTTTCCTTAGAACGTTGATAATTCCTGCAAATACATTCATCTTCCTTAGTAGTAAATTTTGCTAATAGCCTCCTCCTAATTCGACTTTGCACATTCGCTCGATTAGAAACTCTTTGATTTTCGGCAACATCTTGGTTTGATATGAACTCATCCATGTTCTTTGAAGAATTGGAAGAGTGATGAAAAGAATTGGAGATTGAGAAATTCTAGAGAGATTTAAAAATTCTGGTGTGAGTTGAAACGAGTTTGAAATTGGGTATTTATAGATGAGAGAAATTGTAGTCGTTGGATGAGGAACTGATGAGCGATGATCAACTCAGCAAGGGACATCGTGACTATCGCTGCGCCGGAATGACCAACAAGCGATATTTTGACCATCTAGCGATGGACACTCTATCGCTCGTTAGAGACTCCGTCGTGTATGCCTGATTGTCATTCCTGGCACATATGCAGATATGTTTGGTACTTTGGCGTATTCCTATGCACATGTCAAGCAACTTATTGACATTACTGATGTTCAAAACAACTGGAAGAACACAACTAGTTTAATTACATTCCAAGAAAGAAAAAGAAAACAGAATCCTACTTCTACTAATCCGACCGATAACCAGTTCCATTACAACTTTCTTTTTTACACAACCCAAAACCAAAGCTGCAATATTACAAGACTCCCTGACACTAAAGATCCAACAAACATAACCTCTGCAATTCTCCCTGCTGCTATTTAAACCTTGAACTTGATGCAAAATAAACCCCAAAATTACCTGAACCCTATTAATCTTTTCACAATCACCATTCATTCAACAAAAAATAACAAAAAAAACTACCACCAAATGTCTGAAACTGAAGCTCCCTTTTCCTTACATTTCTTCAGCAACACCAATGCCCTCACAAGTTTTCACGAAGATGCTCAAGAGATACAGTAATTAATAAATCACAGTACTCTATTTCCAAGAGGTTTGATCATACCTATAAGGCAATCACCAAGAATCTCCATCACGATCGTTGTTGTTGTCAAGTTCATCCTCCTCATAGTAGCATTCTTGACCATCATCATCACTGCCCGAGGAAGAAATTATCCCATGAAGAATTCCATCCTCAGAGTCCTCCTCACTGCAGATCTCCATTGCACCAGCAATCACAGGCTCTCCATCAATATCCAATCCATGGATCTCATCACCGTCAGAATCTACATTCAAGGGCTCTGACATGGTTCGAGCAAACTTTTGAGGGTTATTGGTCTTCTCAGCAAGATAACATTTGTACATTACATCTTCAAATTGTTGTTTCCTATTCTTCTTTCTCTCTGCAGCATTCACTTTCTCTGCCCTCTTCATTGAATCATCACTACTTTCTTCATCATCTTCTTATTCAAACTTATTACATTCTTCAATTTCACTTTCAGTTGCACTCCGATTCTTCCCCATGAACATTTCCATTCACCTCTCCTCTGAATCCTTTCTCTGGTTTGTCGTGCATCAACAACATCTCCCTTTCCCATCCACAATCGAAACTCATCGTCATTCTCAATCCTTAACCTTTCAAATTCTTCTTTCTCTTCTTGTTCTTTCTTCTTGGTTATCTCTAGATTCAGAAAAGGAATTAATCTATCCATCTCAATACTTGATAAATCTTCAATCGCATTCTTTGCATATCGCATTGCCTCTGAATCGAGTGGTAACTCAGGATGATTCCCATTTGTTGAACTACTCCTATTTTCGGCCATTTCTCTCTTACTTAATCTCTCTTTGTTTTATTTCTTCTTTTGGTTTAATTTGGATTAATAAACTGCTTATTCCCATTTCCTTCTTAAATAATGGTGGTAGATTAGCCATAAATGGCCTTTTATGGCGCTTGGTCAAGTGTCATGTTGCTTGGCTATTCACGCCATTTCAATGCCATGCACACCCTCTCCGAAACCATCATTACTCTACTAAACCCTATTTTCAAAGTCTAATGTTAAACGTTTCATTTGCCTTTACTCTTGTTGGAACTGTCATTAAGAGGTACATCTTTAGGTCACTTACATTTGAAGAGTTTACTTGGGTTTTAATTAAAATTTTTGGTTTTATGCAGATTCAGAGAAAGCATCACCTGTTGAGAGGCACCATTGTTAATTGGGGCATGTCAAGTAGTTGGATTATTTCTGGCACTACTCTGGCCAACACCATTTCCCATCATGCAAAAAAAAAAACCTTCACTCAATACCCATGAATGAAAAAATTACCTCAACCAACATTTTTCTTATAGTTAACATCCTTGTTTCTTACCTTACCAATCTGTTTTGACGACATTTGGAAGGTTGTGCAATAACATTCTTGCAAACCAAACTAGCTAAGACAAACCTCTTAAATACTCACCAACCTCTATTTTTATCATGCTTATGTATAGGCTATATGTGAAGAGAAAAATCTTAAGATGGTTGCTTAGAAAAATCGTTAGCCTGTATTTTTGCTACCAGTCCCACGTGAGTTTGAAGCCACAGTCCCTTTCATTTCTTCTGAAAAGTGGTATCAAGACAGATAAAACTTCTGATAAGGGCACTTTGTTTAAATACAAAAAATGGGAATCTTACATAAGTTTGCACCATTCCTCATCCACTTACTTTTCTGATTATTTTCAACTCTCTCATACCTCCCATTAGAAGGTTCAGTACACCTCAGATGACAATTTTTGTTTGCATCTTTACATATGTTTGATAGGTCTATATCACCATTCTAGTACCAAAATCAGAATCTTTTGCATCCAAATTCATATTTTAATCTCTAAACTAGCTTCCCTCTCTGATAAAAATCCTCTTATCACTATCACTTTTATAAGCTACATGGAACCCTCTTCCTCTCAAAACAATACTAATCCTGAAAATCTTGACATTCAAAATCTCACAACCCAAATGGCTAAGAAATTAACTCTACCTTCATCTCTTACCGAACATGTTTTCATCGACAAAACAGTTATTCTAGATGAGAATGATAATAATTGGAAATGGTGTATAGTTGCCTATATTTGTTGTGAAACTCTGATTCCTACATATTCCATTCGTTACTACATCTGTAATCAATGACCTTTAGCTCAAACCCCCACTGTTACCACCTTCAATGGGTTAAGAAATAAATTCCTCATTAGATATCTAGCAGAGAGTGATTTTAATAGAGTAAATGAGCAACGACCTTGGTATGTTTGTAGTTATTTGATGGTTCTTAGAGTTGTCCCTCGTACTGGCTGGCCAGCAAATTATCAAGTTTCCTTTGCAGAAGAGATTATATGGATGATTTTATGTAACATCCCAAATGAATGCTGAATTTGAAGATTTTTAAAAACTCACTTTCAAACTTGGAGAACTGATTGAGGCTCAAGCACCATATGGAAATCATCATTTGAAGAAGAATGTCAAAGTTTGTGTCAGAGTTTTTGTTCAAAAGGCTTTACCTACTGGAATTCCTCTATTTACTTCAGGAAGAGCTCAACCATTCCTCATTGAATGCAGATACTATAAGGTTTCGTGTTATTTATGTACTTCCTGTCGTGTGCTAGATCACAAAGATGCTAACTGTCCAGCTTGGAAATCTAAACAGAAGCTATTACAAGGAGCAGCTTCTTCTAACTCGAAATATGTTCTCCCAGCTGTTTCAAGGCTCATGATGCCACAACAATCAAATGCTCAACATCGTGCATCTACTCCTAACATAGTGGTAAATGACACTATCATGTCTCCAAGTGAAAAAGTGCCAGTAAATAAAATTGGCACTATTGATTCTCATGTAAATGCCAAAGGAAAATCCAAGGATTCAGACAAAAACACTGACAACATTGTTCAAAAAGGCTTAGCAAGTAATCTCCAGATGGGTCCCTTTATTAATCGATCAACTGGTGTAAAGATTTTCGATGTTGGGACGATTCAGCAAAGCTCAACTCAATTAAATAATGGTCTGCCGGTTATTTTCAAGCAAGTCACTACTCAGAACGTCACAATTGAAGCATCTACTGCCAACCCCGAGTCCTCAAATCGGGGCCCGATTCGAACCACTAATTCTTCTAGAAGGTTTAAAACTGCTGATGTTCCAACCCAACATCCTACTATTACTAGAGAAGAAGTTATCTCATGAGCTACTGAGCATGATGCTCTATCTAATATTAAAATAAAGATCAATCCTAGATCGGATTTAAGAAAACAAACTAGACCTAGCACCTCTACTCTAGCTAGTATTGTGGGCATCCCAAATCAAAATGATATCTCTGAACCAGATTATTCAAAAATTTGTCCTCCTATCACCAAATTAGGAGTTCTCCCTGCAATCAATTTATCCAACTGTACCCTCAATACCCATTCCTTGGTCGATCCATATGGTAGTTATAATGTACCTGCTGATGATACCCCAAGCAATGATGGTGCACGCAATAATTCTCTTCATGCGCTGCTACTCTGAGTCTCAATTCTACCTAAGATACTTATCAAATTGGTGGTTCTAATGATTCTCAACTTAGTGGTGGTTCTGCCTCTACCACTCAGGTAAATTCAATCACTCCCCACCCCCCCACCCCACCCACCCACCCATTTTAAATGACTCTCTTAATGTTGCTATTCTTGTGAATCCTTTTCCTATTAATAATGTCAACATGCTATGCTGGAACATTAGAGGCTTGGGTAAAAAAAAAACTGTTAATAAGGAACTCAACATGTTATGTAGAAATATCAACCCTGATATCATCTTTCTATCGGAAACTCAAATGAACAAAGATTTGACTACTAGAATACTAAAAAATATGGGCTTTCCGTGCACCTTTAATGTTCCAAGTATTGAAAGAAGTTGTGGTTTAGTTCTGGCTTGGAAAAAGGAGATTCAACTCAATATTTTATCCTCATACACCTCTAGATGAACCTGCCTTTTTTGAAGGAGACCTTAATGCTCTTTTAGGTACTAAGGATAAGAATGGTGGGCTAGAAGTTGATGAATCTGATTTCTTAAACCTTAGGAATTTTTGTTTTGTGTTTAATTTGCATGATCCTGGTTTTTTTGGTCCTAGATTTACTTGGTCTAATATGCAACAAGATCCAGACCTTATCCTTGAAAGATTGGATAGATGTCTTATTAATCAATTTGCTGAAGTTTATTTTCCTAAACTTTGTGTCAATAATCTGCCTAGAGACTCATCTGACCACTGCCCTATGCATATAGGTTTCAACTTTGAGGACATTTGTATGCCTAGACCTTTCCATTTTATGGCTATGTGGATTGAAGATCCTACTTGTAAAGATATTATAGCTAACTCTTGGTCTGTCAATGTTGTGGGCTCTCCTGCTTATAAACTCAAAGCTCAACTTCTAAGTACTAAGAAAGGCCTTCGAGACTGGAATAAATCCTTTTTTGGTATTATTCAAACCAATATATCCACTACAAGGGAGGAATTAGTTTAAGTTCAGACTTCTAACCCAACTGATTCTAGCTCTATTGCCAGACTTAGAGCCAAATTGGAATAAATATAGAGAGGTCTGGCTCATTGAAGGTGATAAAAATTCTCCTTATTTTCATAGAGTCACTCTCTTTAGAAGGAAAATAAATGCCATTAGTTGGATTAAGGAATCCTCTGGTACTATTCTAACTGATAGAAATAGTATTGGATTATTTCAAAAATCTTTACTCCTCCCACCCCAAACAGTTCCAGGATGAAATCCTTCAAGACCTCCCAGTGAAATTTTCAGCTGCTGATAACTCTCACTTGAATTATTCTCTCTCTCCCGAGGAAATCAAGAATGTTGTGTTTCAAATTGGGGGGGGGGGGGGGGGGGCTCCTGGACCTGATGGGTTCGCTGGACTGTTTTATCAGAAACATTGGGACATTGTTGGAGAGGATGTCATCGATATGACCCAGACTTGCTTTAGAACTGGGCATATAACTAAAGTTTTCAACCATACTAATATTGCTCTCATCCCAAAAGTCCCCCTTGCTGAACTATTTTCCTAGTATATACCTATAGGGCATTGTAATTTTATCTATAAAATTCTTTCCAAAACTCTAGCAAATAGACTGAAATCTTTCATGAATAATATAATTTCCCAAAACCACTGTGCCTTTGTTCCTAAGAGGAGTATCTCTGATAATATTCTTCTAGCTAATGAGGTTATATTTGCTGTTAACCACAATGACAAAACAAAAGGCATTGTTTCCATTAAACTTGATATGTCTAAAGCTTATGATAAGCTAGAATGGTCCTTTCTTGAGAATGTTTTAACCAAAATGGGGCTTTCTGACCAATGGATCAAGTTAATAAATCATTGTGTTTCTTCTGTGTCTTACTTTATCCTCCTCAATGGTGGCCCTACTGGCCTTTTCAAACCAGAGAGAGGATTGAGACAGAGAGATCCTCTATCTCCTTACATTTATATCATTTGTTCCGAGGCTCTATCTTCCTATATAGATTCCCTTTCTAAGAAAGGTTTGGTTGAAGGCATAAAAGTGTGTAAAGATGCTCCTTCTATAACACATTTTTTGTTTGCTGATGATTCCCTTCTATTTTCTAAAGCTACTGTTAAGGATTTTCAGACTATCAAAGAGTACCTTCAAAAGTACTGCTTGGCCTCTGGCCAAGAAATCAATTTTGATAAGTCTGGCATTCTCTTTAGTAGGAAAATTCTTGAGCATAGGAAAAATCAACTTGCTAATATTCTTGATATTTAGAACAGGGATATATGAGAAAAATATCTTGGCACTCCTACCATGTTTCAAGCCTCTAAAATTCAAACCCACATGGGTATTCTCCAAGCTATTGATGTCAGGATTTCTGTCTGGCTACATAAGCTCTTGTCTCAAGCTGCTAGAACTATTCTAGTTAAACACATTGGTCAAGCCATTCCCCCTTTTCAAATGAGATCTTTCCTTATTCCCAAATATCTTTGTAAAAAAATGGATTCCCATCTATGCAAGTTTTGGTGGGGAGAAACCCTTGACCCCAAGATAGGAAGCTCCACCTTCTGGGTTGGGATATTTTATGTTCCCCTAAATCAGAAGGTGGACTGGGATTTAGGAAAGTTGAGTTAAAAAATCTGGCTATGCTAGTTAGAAATGCTTGGAGTATTATTGAAAATCCTAATTTCATGCTAGCTAATGTCCTTAAAGCTAAATACTTCCCCGGAACTGATTTTTTAAATGCTAAGTGTTCTAAAAAGTGCTCTTGGACTTGGAAGTGTCTGCATGCTGTAAAGGAATTAATTAAGCCTTTTATTTCTTGGATTGTGGGGGATGGTCAATTTACTGATCCTTGGTGTGAAAAATGGATTCCATCATTGGGATCCGCCACACCTAACCCTCTTGTTCCTTCCGATTATAATATCAAAGTTTCTTATTTTATTAATGCTACTTCTAGATCTTGGGATGTTGCTAGACTAAACACCCATTTTGATGATGCTTATGTTAAGAAGATTATCACAATTCGCTAAAGCCAGTTATGCACTCCTGATGGGAGGGTGTTGATGGTGGATTTTGTTGAAAGCGAAAACCATAAAAGCCTCTACCTGACCCGACATCAAAAGTAGTAGACCTTGATATGTCTATATTCCACAAGGAATTTAAAGAATATATCAAATCTTATTAGTGCATATGCCTCTCTTTATATCGTATTGAAACTCAAGCTCCTCGATGAATTGTTCACCAGTATAGAGCCTAATAAGTATTTAAGCTCCTGGTTGCATTACTCACTAATGCAGGGCCTGCTGAGTATCTAACCTATGCTGCGTTCCCAGCTGAACTCTTAGCACTGACATGATATGACAATTAATGTTCACTCCCAGCTGAGTAGCATGAATTTCCCGAAGTGTCAGGATTAAGATGCACATGAAGGTACTCTATCAGAGGCGTGCAAGCTGCGTTGCTCTCCGAGATAAAAATTAGTGATTTTGTATCAATGTACAAAATTTACCATTAATTTTGTGTCAACTTGCAAAATTCAATTTTTTAACCTAATTTTATCAATTTACAAAAAATTAGGTTTTCGCGGCCTGCACAATATCTCGATCCCTATTGGTCGAGATTAAACCCAAGCAAACTAGGAAACTGGTCCATCATGGAACTACTAGGAGCAGAATCCTACCAAAAGTTGGAAAATAAGAAATAAAAGAAAATTGCGATAAATAAAGGCAGCAACAGAAGGGGCGCGGCCGCGCCACTTGGCCGGTCGGTTTTCCCTAACTGGCGCCTCCCATTACCGACCGGCCATACCCATATCGCTGCTTGTCGGCCCCTCCTTCCCACCGGCCAATCAAATCGTTCCAAAGTTGCAAGCCACACTTTTAATTAAAGATGGAAGTTGGCCGACCAACGTGCTTAGTTTCTTAAGAAAATAGATCTTGGTCGTCCAAGTCAGTCGCAAACTAATCACGACCATACGACTTGGCAAGCTCCATCACCTGACCCTAGCTATTGCAAGCTCAGCAAATAAGGTGCCGTTATGACAACCGTCTGCCCATCTATTATCTCAACTAACCACGCCGCTCCTAGCCTACCAGTAGCGCTCCAAATCATTGGCCAAAGTAGGCTAGTCGAGCGGCTTGCTTATATAAGAAATTGAATCTAGACTGTCCATGACAGTCTTAAAACGATCACGACTGTACGACTTAGCCGGCCGATTTAGCAAGCTTGGTCTCCTACTGGCACGACCAAACAAGCTTCATGATACCCACCGACAGGCCCACTGTTATTTCAACCAATCAGAACACTCCTAGCCCGAAGGCGGCGCTCGCAATTGCTAGCCAAAGTAGGCTAGTCACGCTGCTCAAAAAGAGTCTTAATTAGGTCAAGACCGCCCATGACAGTCTTAAATCAATCACGGTCGTTCAACTTGGCCGACCGAATTGACCAGATTAGATTCAAGTTTGGGCGACCAATGAGGTGCCGTTATGCTCACCAGCGACCCGTCTTTGGCCCTGGCCAATCACGTCGCTCCTAGCCTACCTGCTCCGTTCCGAATCATTGGCCAAAGTAGGCTAGTCGCGCTACCTACAAAAGTCTTAAATAACGATAATCAATAACTGCCGCAAATCATCTCAACCATCCAACTTGGCTAGTTTTTTTTTTTTTTTTTGCTAAATCACAATTTTATTAATAATCAAGCAAAACTGAAGATATTACACAAAAGGGAAACAAAAGAAGATACAAAAATAAAAAACTGAAAATTACAACTGAAAATCAAGTAACTAGCAGAATCTTTAGTACTTTCTTCCAACCATTTCAACTTGAGCCAGGGATGAAGGCTTCCCTTTTGTAACATTCACTACTCCCTGAGGCAGATTTGTCCCTTGTTTAGCAAGCTCTATAGCAGAAAAATTTACTTCTTTATAACATTGTTCATATATAATCTCAGACATTTGATTCTTGGATTTCATCCATCTTGTCTGCAAACACCAAGGTATCTCACCTTTTATTGCATCTGCAATTACATTGGGGGAGTGACATCTGATGACAATCTTGGTACACCTTAATTTAACAGCCCACTCAACAGACCACACTACTGCAAGTGCATAAACAATATAGGTATTGGCAATTCCAGTGCCTCCAGAAACAGTCCCAATAACCTGACTATCATGAGATATAGCAATAATTCCAAAACCAGACCTCCCTGGATTCCCATTACATTACCATCACAGTTAAAAAGCATAAAACCTTCATCAGGATTCAACCAATAGCATTCTTTAATAACTGTGTATTTTAATTTCCTTGGACTAGGTTGAAAAAATTAAGAATACTTGAATCATAATCTTGCCCCCACCTTGCGCCATTCATTCTATAACCTCCATAAAAAACCAAACTCATGATTTTTCTCTTAAAGCCTTCCATATTTGGAGTAATATTGTCATACATCAGTTTGTTTTTTTTGGAACCATAGTTCTCTCATAATTGCACATGATGCAGTCATCCATACTTGCTTAACAATGGGACTTTTATGCTTTGCAGAATTAAGAATATCTGAGAAAGAAGTAGGTGCTTGGAACTGAAAAACAGATACTAACCATTGCCATATGCCTTTATTGAAGATGCAATGCCAAAGAAGATGCTCCATACTCTCTTGATGTTGTTGGAATATACAACATTTGGAAGCAAGAGAGTATCCTTTTGTGATAAGTTTTGGATCATCAATGTAAACCCCCTGTTGGATCTTCCATACATTACTAGCAATACTTGGATGTAAGAATTTTTTCCAAATATGAACAGACCAATGTACTTTTGGTTCTTTAGATCTAATTTTCTCAATTGCAGCAGATGTAGAGAAAATACCTTTTATATCACCATCCCATACAATCTTGTCTTGAAGGCCACTTAATGGAGTTAATAACACTGGAAAGTAGCTCTGTAAACTTCTAGGAATCCTCCACTGACCATCAACTAGAATGTCACTTACTGTCATTCTTAAACTGTCTCTTATGTATCAGTACAGTTCACATTATCAATTAAAGGTTTGTCACCAACCCAAGTATCAAACCATAAGGAGATTTTTTCACCATTACCAACATTCCACCTCAAGTTTGATCTTAACTCTTTCCAAGCCCATTTTAGCCCCGGCCAAACTATAGATAGCTTCTATTTATTACTCCATTGGCCATACTTATCTTTGTACTTGGCAACAAAGAATTTTGAACAATCACCTTCTGAAATTGTAAATCTCCACATCATTTTCATTAAAAGAGATTTATTGATAATTTACATTCTTCTAATACCCAAACCTCCTTCAGTAAATGGAGCACACACCTTGCTCCAACCCAAAATTTCATACTTTCTACACTCACTATCTCCAGTCCATAAGAAGTTCCTTATTATTCTTTCACATATTTTAATTACTGAACTTGGCCATTTGTATACTGCCATATTATAAATTGGCACACTACACATGACAGATTTAATGAGAACCAATCTATCATGAAAAGAAAGTATTTTACCTTTCCAAGCAGCTAAATAACCTTGTAGCAATTCCACCATTGGCCAAACAGTAGCAGATTTAACTCTTCTTGGCTTTAAAATGATTCCTAAGTATTTATCAGGAAATGAAGTAAGTTCCATTTGCATTAAATTTGATATTTGGGCTTTTCTTGAAGGAGTGCAACCATCAAAAAAACACTTGCTCTTCTGTTTATTAATAATTTGTCCAGAGCTGTCTTGATAATTCTTGAGGAGATTAATAATGGCTTCTAAGCTTTGTTTTGATCCATTGCTAAAGATGAACACATCATCAGCAAAGAAAAGATGAGTAGGATAAACTCCTTTTCTAATAACCATTGGCTGTAATTTCCTCAACTCCACTAATTTGGTTAAATTTCTTCTTAAAACTTCTTCCATAAGAACAAAAAGGATTGGAGATAAATGATCACCTTGTTTTAACCCCCTTTCCATTGAGAAAAAACCTTGAGGACCCCCATTTATCATCACAGATATTTTAGCAGATGCAAATAAAGTTCTCAGCCACTCACACCAAATTGCAGAGAAACCAAATTTTTGAAGTACTTTAAACAAAACATCCCAATTTACTGAATCATAAGCTTGTGATATATCAAGCTTCAGCCCAACATTCCCACCCCTTCTTGGATGCTTCATCTCATTTACAAGTTCAGAGGCTAACATTACTTGTTCATGTATACTTCTACCTTTGATGTATGCTGCTTGCTGAGTTGACACTAATTTGCTCATCAGACCATTCATCCTTGTAGCAATGATTTTGGTGGAGATTTTGAAATTGAAATTACTTAGGCCAATTGGCCTGAATTGATTTGGTTTTTTTGCTCCTTGAACTTTAGGAAGTAGAACTAAGAAATTGGAATTCATACCCCTGGGAATATATTTTCTTCTCCAACAATAATGAATGACATTTACTAGGTCTTTTTGGATGATACCTCAACATGATTTATAGAAAATACATGAGAAGCTGTCTGGTCCAGGTGCACCATCTGCATTCATATTGAAAACAACATTTTTAATCTCCTCCAATTCAGGAGCAGCTTCTGACATTTGTTGATCTTCTGCAGTTACTAAATTAGGAATGACATCCAGTAATGAGTCATTTATGGATACATCCTGAAGCTGAAATTTTTGATGAAAGAACTTAAATAATATATCTGCAATTCTTCATTGATCAGCAACCATATTACCATCATTATCTTCAATTTCATAGATCATGTTTTTAGATTGTTTAATCTTCATATTAATGTGAAAGAAGTTGGTGTTTGCATATCCCTCAGTAACCCATTCAACTCTTGATTTTTGTTTCAACATAATACACTGCTGAACTTCCTTAGAATTCAGATCATTTTGAGCCAAAACCAAATCAGCTAAAACTTGTTCATCTTGAGGATTATTATCAGATATTACCATTTTTTCTTGAACTAACTTTTCTTCTTCTTTGATCTTGACTTGAACATTGCCAAAACTGCTCCAATTCCATTCTTTCAAAATTTCTTTTAATTTCTTTAATTTGTACAAAAGTATAAAAGCAGGATCACCATTAACCGTTTCAGCCCAGCAATCTTCAACCACTTTCATGAAACCAGGATGTTCTAACCACATTCTCTGAAATCTCAGTGGAATGTTAGGAGGCTTAGGAATATTTACACAACCACCCATTAAGGGGGAGTGATATGAAGCTATCCTAGCACCTACTTTGTAACCCCAATCACCATATAAATTCAACCATTCCATATTGAACACTGCTCTGTCAAGATTGCACAATATTCTTTTTTTTTTCCATATTGAGAGTTTGACCAAGTGAAATCTAAACCAACCTTTGGAGCCTGTATAAGCTCACAATCATTTAAACATTCACTAAAATCTAACATTGATCTTCTTGAGGGACTTCTATCACCTACTTTGTCTTCTAATGAAAGAATTGCATTAAAGTCACCAATGACTAGCCATGGCTTCTTGAGATCACTAATCAGCTGCATCTCTGACCAAAGAAACCTTCTCTGAACCATATTAACATTAGCATGCACACCAGAAACAAGTACATCTCCCACTGCTACTGTGATCATTTGACTTGAAATTGAAACAACTGAAGGGGTTACTATTGAATTACTCCAAAATAACCATATATTAATTTTATGAGTTAATGAAGCATTACGTATAACCATAGACTGCATTCCATGAAGATTTAATCTACTACAAAAGGAAGGGGAACATTTTATTTTAGGTTCTATAATCCATAAAAGTGTTGGCTGAAATTGATTAACTATACTATGTAACTTTTGTTGGGCCCTAGCTCTCCTAAGACCCCTTAAGTTCCAAAATATAACTTTCATTGTTTGGATTGAGGGGGTTTTGTGCCCCCTTTACCCACATTTCTTCTAAAGTTGTACTTAGTTGCTGCTTGAGCCTTATTAGTTGAAGTAACTTTTGTAGTTTGACTAGACTTACCAACTTCAGTGTCTGTTTTCTTATTGTTTGATGAAGTAGCTACCTTAGACCAAGTAGTAAAAGGTACTGGCTCAGGAGTAACCTTACCAGATTCAGCATTCACAAAATGTATAACACTTTTTTCCAGTTCAGTAACTTTTGACACTTGGATAAGCTTCTGAGGATCCATTTCTGCTAAGATCTCCTTATCTGCACTGATAACATCATCCTCTTTATGTTCCATGTCATTAAGAACTTCAAATCTACCACTCACTATGTTTACTGAATTGCTGACTGAATGTAAATTGATAAGAGTGACAATATTGGAAACAACTGAATCCACATTAGGAAGGTCATCAGTTTTTCCAGATGTAGTACTCTCCTCAAACCCATCAACCTATGATCTATCACATATATCAAAAGGAGGCTGAGAATTAATCTTCTTTGGAACATAATGTTGTTTACGAGTTGAGGCAGCCTTATTCTGGGTATTTCCTTTATCAACATTTTGAGTTTTGTTCTTTTCTACCCTGCATTCAGTGATGAAGTGACCAACAATCTTGCAAGTGGAGCAGAATTTAGGACAAGCTGGAATGGAAATACTTTGAAAAAAACCACCATGTTTAGTGCCAATCCAAATCTTATTTGGTATAGAATTAGCAAAATCAATATCAACCAACACATTAGCATAATAACCAACTTCACATTTAGCTGTAGCTTCATCTAGTTTGATTGGTGTACCTATTTCTTTGCAAATCTTAAACAAAATCTTCTCATTCCAGAATTCAAGACCTAATCCTGGAAACCTCACCCATACCATGGCTCTTGAAGCTTTCTGACTTTCAAGACGAAAATTAGAGATCCACTTTCGA
The DNA here is from genome assembly GCF_003573695.1 of Papaver somniferum. Taxonomy (NCBI): domain Eukaryota; kingdom Viridiplantae; phylum Streptophyta; class Magnoliopsida; order Ranunculales; family Papaveraceae; genus Papaver; species Papaver somniferum. The sequence continues at coordinate 131,621,469 of NC_039364.1, forward strand.
ATTTGAAGAATTTGATCCAACACCTCCCATTTACCCTCTTTGATGTACTCTCTATCGACCTCATTATCAAGCTTAATTGTAAAAAAACCTCTACCTAATGGAATAAGTTTGCAATTCCCAGTTAGCTTCCACTGTTGACGAAGAATAATCGAAGCATCCACAAGTTTGATTTGCTGTAAATTCAATCTACCAATAAGAGAAAACTTCCATGGATTTATACTTTCTTCAAATAAGTCATCAGGTAATTCAATCGACGGAATAACCTGAGAATTATTTTCTTCATTGAAACCTAACATATCTGATTTGAAAGACTCAAAAATGGTGGATTTAGGGAGAGAATCCATAAAAACACCTGAGATTAATGACTAAACATCATGTAAGAACACTGTAATAAAGAGAAATTGAAACGAAATAACCTGAATTAATGAATACCAGCACGGAAAACGAAGAACAACGAAGAAAAAATTTAACTGAGTTAGTCGCCCGAGTTGCAGAGCTCAACTCGACCGGTCTAATCGGGCCGTTTTAATCTGAAACTCAGCCTAAGTGGTGAGACTTCTGTTTCGTGTTAACATCCTCCAACTCAGCTTCATAACGGTCTTTCTTGACAACAAGACTTTGTATATTGTATTAACTTTAACTTGGCTAGCTGATTTAACCGGTTTAGATCTAATTTGGGACGACCAATGAGATGTCATAATGACTGCCGACCATCCTTATCCTATGAGGATCGACCACCTCATATCTAACCTACACAGATATCGCTCTTTTTAAGACCGTGAATTCTGCGACCAACCAAAATAGACTCTATACAATGATGCTTCATATGCATCGATTGTTTTGAGCTGCTTGCTTAAAACCGATTCTTTACAAGTATCGATTGCAAACGATATTTTATACATATCTATTTTACAAATAACTTAATTATTTAACCTAAGAGCATTGCATGCTATTTTTTGCGGTAAGTCTCACGACTTGACTTCTCACATATGACTACCTGCCTCCTAGCTTGCGCATGATTGGTCGAAATAATTAGGTCTTGCAAGCAAGACCCACTCAACAACTACCATGAAGGACTTGTTCCATTCCTCATGTAACTTGCTACATATTTTCTACAAAAATACTTGAGACATCAAACATGTCACAAATTGGGGGATGTTCATCAGGGTATTGGTCTGGCGGTTTGCAGCGTGCGACGTGCAACACGCCTATTATCGAAAATTATCTGGAAAGGCAGACAGTTAGTGGCAGTAGAGAAGTAGTGGGTGTAAAACCGACCAATCTTCCCCTCATAGTAGGGACGTGGTTCTCACCATTTTACACGATCCTCACTTCTCCATTACTCAAATACTTCCACTTCATATGAGATCAGTGTGTTCGACTATGACTTGTATAAATAGATTTTCAATCTATTTCAACCAAAAACAATTTTTGTTATCAATACAAGTACTCAGAAATCATCTGGAACTGACAGCTTACACTTTGCAAGCAGGTTCTACATTCTGATACAAGTCATAAACAACTACACTTTACAGAGCTCATCATTCTGATCTCAACACCTTCTCTGCTTCCCTCCCTAAGATCAACCCTTCTCATTCCTTTATGACCGAATTGAATATGGAACGACCATTTCTTGGTTTAGGCCAGAGTCTTTAAAATTGATCTCTCGAATCTAAAGTACTCCTGTGCAGTACATTTGTTTAGGGTTTGAATTCGTTTCTCATTGACACACCCAATTTACCATTTTCAACAGAATCAGTTTTTACCCTACTGCAGAGGGTTTGGGAACTTTCAAAGAATGACAGATTTACCTGGGACTTAGAGGGCTTAGGCCCTCCCCTTGTATCAATCTTTGGAAGCGCATTTGGAAAATTAGGGTTCCTTATAGAATCCAAGTTTTTACCTGGAACGCTGCTAAAAATGTTATACCTGCTAGAACTGTTTTACATACTAGGATGCCTATGCATAGTTTTGAGTGTTCTATATGTAATGATCCTCATGAGTCTGTTATGCATGCCTTGGTTCTGTGTCCTTTTGCTAGTCGAGTCTGGTTTCTCTCTCTCTTTGTGTTAACACTTAGGTTTTTCACAACAAGTCTTTTCTTGACTGGATGATGTTTTGGCTTATTGATCATGTCTCCAAACTACCTGATGAGGCTCGGTGCCTTTTTGTTGTTGTTCTTTGGACCCTTTGGAGGAGTAGAAATTATTTGGTTTTCCAAAATCTTAAAGAAACCCATATGACTGTTTTAGGCAGGGCCAGAGCAATGCTCTTAACTAGGAAGCCTAACTTAAATATCCCTCCCTCTATTCCTGTTGGCCTATGTGACAAGTGGATGCCCCCTTCTTTTGGCTGGATAAAATGTAATACTGATGGAGATTATGATGTTATTTCTAGAGTGAATAGTGAAGGCTATGTGATGAGGGACTTCTCAAGCAAATCTTCTTTTTGTGCATCCTTAGTTTTTGAAGTAAATTCTGCCGAAGAAGCTGAAGCCAAAGCTATTTGGGAAGTTTTGAAGAAATCTATGGAGCAGAAATTCATTCACATTATCATTAAAAGTGATGCTAAGGATCTCATTGACCAATTTTCAACAGGCGTGTTTGATGAAGACTCTAGAACGGATGCTATTTTTAAGGATATTCAGTTTTTCTCTTCTAGTTTAGTGACTTGTATTTTTACCTTTCAACCTCGTATTTGTAATTATGTTGCTCATGAGCTAGCTCAATGGGCAAAATCAAACAATTCCTCTATGTACTGGTCTGTTCCTCCAATTTGGCTTCTGCCGACTGTTGAGGGGGATCATTAGCCTTTTTGAAGGTCGTTGTTTATAAAAAATAAAAATAAAGTAAAAATAATTAATAGGCCTAAGAGCATCTCCAACGGGACATTGTGAAGTCCCTATTTTAATGGCCACATAGGATTTTTGTTTCTTTTCCTAAAAATCCATCTCCAACGGAAAGTTTAAGAGAGAATGTGAGGGTTATGTGACAAGCGGTTAGATTCACATCCTCTAGCCCATCCTCTAGTTTCATAGGTTCATTTAGAGGATATAGAAAATCTAGTCAGCAATATCAATTGCTATAATTACAGAATCTAATAACCAATTTTCAATCAATGGTTTAAAAAAGTCCCAACCAAAAGGAAGATAATTATGGTTGGAGATGTTTTTTATTTACCTCCTTGTATTAAGGAGATTTTGATCTCACATCCGTAAAAAAGAACTTCCACCTGAGCTTCACAGCCAATCACCATTGGAGATGCTCTAAGACTTGGCCTTAGTCTGAAATGAACTACCACTCGTCACATGTATGACTCACACATGTGCATATCCCCAAAACCTAATGAGGCAGCCCCTAACACTACAGTCCTCTCTTGATTGTATGCTCTTCTTATTCAGCTCTGAGGTAACAGAGACAATCCTCTTCCTTGCCTCCGTTCTGTGATTTTCCTTCCGAATCAAAACCCTTAAACCCTAAAAAAAAAATAAAAGAAAATCGCAGAATGGCGAAACAGAAAACTCAGACTGATTCTAAAAAGAGTAACAGTAAGAAGAAGAAGGTCACTTCCAAAAAGCTCCTATCTGGTCCAAACACAGTATCCATGAAATCCAAAACTCCTCTGGATAATCCCTTCGAAACCATCTGGTCTCGTAGGAAGTTCGATGTCTTGGGAAAGAAACGTAAAGGTGAAGAAAAACGTCTTGGTCTGTCTCGTACTCGCGCCGTTGAGAAGGCAAGTTCATCTCCTTCTGTTCCCTTTCAATCTGAATCCCGTTTTTTAACTGTATTAATATTGTTCTTTTTTTTTAAATTTCCTTGCTTCTTATAAATCCTACTCATTTATTTCAATTATACGGTTTTCTTCCCTTTTGTGAATTACAACTGCTTGACCAGTTTTAGGTCAAGCATATGAAGTGCTTCAATTTATTTAGTTATGTGAAATAAATATCTGTTAGGATAGTGTCACATTTTCAAATGAAGTTTAGCAATGTTAATGAGCTGATTTTGATTATGTTTCTGCAACAGAGAAAAAATACTCTCATCAAAGATTTTGAGCAAAGTGGCAAGTCTTCTGTTTTTGAGGATAAACGAATAGGGGAAAAAGATACTGAACTCGGGGAGTATGAGAAGGCTCTTCTTCGTTTCAAGCACGAGCGGCAGGTTTTGTACTTTGAGTTTCTTAGAATTGTGTTTCTCCTGTGTTGAGGTGATGTCTCTAGTAGATAAAATGGGAGGTTGTTCTCATATTTGTTTCCATTTTCTTAATGTTCCAGTTAAAGGTGAACAAGAAAAGCAAATATAATTTGTCCGATGGAGAAGAAGATGACAATGAATTTCATGCTGCTGGTGCATTTCCAGGGAAGGATGATTTTGAAGATGACATACCACTAGATGATGAAGCCGATGAGACAAGTATGTATGCTGTTAATCTCTTTGATATATTAGTTATATCCCTTTGGATAATATGATGTATAGCATTTGATTCAGATCCTCTGTACGTGAAAATGAGTCTCAGCTTTGTTTGCATTTGTTTTCCAAGGGATAGAGCTATTTTGGCCTACTGTAAATAACTAATAAAAGTTATGGTACTTTCTATGTATATGCATAATTCCTCTAATATTCCATGATAAAGCTTGTAATCATTAATTGTGTTATTTTGTACAGAGAAGTTACCCATTCAACTTGGTGCACATAATGCACAATTTGAATCAGGACTGGATCGAGAGGATAGTGTAAGAAACATTCTTTATTTTCAATTTCCCTTGACACTGAAATTGGTTCTCTTCACGAAATGTTGATGGCATTGCATTTTCTTCTGGAAGCATGTGGGATTGCTAAACTTTTCAACATTTTATAGATGCTGCCACAAAATTTAAACACTTCCTCTATTTATGAAAAAACAACATTTGAGTAGGTTTTACAGTCCTGATACTGTCACTGTGATACTATATTCTATCCTCTTTACAGGGTAGAAAAAGCAAGAAAGAAGTAATGGAGGAGGTTATGTTAAAGAGCAAGTATTTCAAGGTACCGCGACTTGTTTAGAAATTATAATCAATAGTCTTCGTCTCATTAAGTTTATTCCATCTGATTTTTGATTTATTTCCTTGCAGGCCCAAAAGGCAAAGGATAAAGAGGAGGACGAAGAGTTGTTAAAAAAATTAGATGATGAGTTTGCAGCTTCTCGAAGTTTGCTAGAAATGACTCAACCAGGAAAGCGTAATGCTTTGAATGCCCTCATGGGCAACTCAAAACAATCACTAGAGGAAGATAAACTAACTGCTTCGACTAAGAGAGAACCTATCCAACAGGTAACGTTTTCGGTTGTTGTAACTCCACTCCGTTAACTGCCTTCAGATATTTATTTTTATAATAGGCTTATCATCAAGACAAAAAAACGTATGAGGTATGCCTTGAGGCCATCTTGAGGCACCGCGTCACCTCGTCAAGTATAGACGTTGTTTTAAACCTGTTACCTAGCGATGTTGCATTGCAATGTTGCATTGCAATGTTGCATTGCAATGTTGTTTTCTTACTTCCTCACTAGATTACTCTACCTGACCTAAAAGAGTAATCACTTACCGATAGTTACAACCATAATTCAAACTTTTGCATAATTCATTTGGTTTCAATGTTCATTAGAGCACCAAGGTTTCATCTATGTCATGTTTCTGGTTAAAGTTTATGTAAGGATTGTCTTGCCTTTTAAGCTTAACAGAAAGTTTGGGTGAGACAAGATCTTAAGTTTTGGTTATGTGTAGATCTTAAGTTTTGGTTATGTGTATTTGTTTGGAAGTTAATCAAGTTTCCATCTCCTGAAACTGTTTTTTATCCTCTCTTACAGGAAAAACCTGACGAGTACGACAAGCTTGTTAAGGGGATGGCTTTGGAGAGACGTGGTCGTCCATCAGACAGGACAAAGACCCCTGAAGAGATAGCCCAGGAAGATAGAGAACGTCTTGAGCAATTGGAGGTATGTTACAGAAACCATAAAATTATGTTGGTTATGATCACCATCACAATTAATAATTTATGTTATCACATTGCAACGTTGTCCCTGTTTCATTTTGTGACTTATCTGTGTCAAAAAATATATTTATGCTTGTACAGGAGGAACGCCAAAAACGGATGGATGGAACGGATGATTCTGTTGATGAAGACAGTGATGATGATCATGAAGATTCAATTAAAACCTCATCCCAGAAATTAAGGTCTGTATCCGGTGATGATCTTGGAGATTCCTTTTCTATTGATGAAGAAGTAGGCCATAAAAGGGGTTGGGTTGATGATATATTAGAAAGGGAAGGCCTCACTATTGAGGATGATGATAGTGCATCGTCTGAGGAAGAAGATGGAGATGGAGAAGAAAGTGAAGAAGAAGATGGAAGTGATGAAGTTAATGTTAAAACTGGGAAAAGTAATTCCTTACAGGATTGGGAGCAAAGTGATGATGGTGACGATCTTAGTGATGAAGGTGAAGAAACAGATGGTAGTGAGGAGATGGAAATTTGTGCCAAACCAAAAACTAAGAATCAGGTAGCAAATCCTTTAATGGTTAACAAAACTGAACCAAGTGTTAATCAGCCTCAAACCAAACAAGAGCCCCTTCCCTTTGTGATTGAAGCACCAAAAACCTTCTCAGAGCTCTCTAACTTGCTGGAGAACCGGTCGGATGTTGAAATTGTTGAGGCAATAAATCGGATACGTGCTTGCAACGGAGTGAGGCTTGCTGCAGAAAACCGAGAGAAAATGCAGGTACATTGTTTGAACTAAGTGACCGTTGAAATTTAATTTTTGATCCCATTTTAATTAGTGACAAAAGTATATGGCAAGTGAAGCCACAATGATCATGGCAGAATTAGGTTTCCACTGATGCATAAAACCATGTTCATAATGTCAAGAATTTTTGCCAATATTAATTTGAAGTAAGAGTATACTATGCTATCTATACTGGTGACATGCGTGACACTAAATTTGCTAAAATATATGTCGCCTTTCTCTAGTTTAAAATCATTTTCCCAAAAAATATTAAATTCTGCACTTTGTCACACACCTTAACGTCTCAGTAGATTTTTCTGCATCTTCTTAACTCCTGGAGCAGTTAACTTGAAAGTTGCTTTTCAAGAAGAAGATTTGTAAAAAAATATAAAATTCATAGATGCATTGACATGTTTCTGCAGTTCAATTGGAACACGTTCAGTTCCATCTAAGTATACGGTAAATAAAAAGTTGTATATATTTGTTTAACATTTTGACTAACCAACCACTGATTTGAAACACATCAAAGCAGATAGCTAATAAGAGACGATTTTGCTATTTTAATTTGATTTGCATTGCTATGTCAAGAAGATATCCAAGAGTTGTGTGTTAAGAAATCCATGAAAACCGTCTATAAAGGCTGTATTCTAAAGTTTTCAAACTATTTTCAGATCTTCTATGCCAACCTCTTGATGTATTTTGCTACCCTAGCAAGCAAAAAGCCTCTAAATTTCAAGTTATTGAATTTATTGGTCAAGCCCCTTGTGGAGATGAGCATGGATATCCCGTTTTATGCAGCTGTTTGTGCTCGTGAACGTCTACGTCGTACTCGTGAACTGTTCTGCAGAGATATTACTGATCCAGGTCAGCCATTGAGAACTCATAATAGATACTTTCAAATCGGTGAAGCAATTTATGCACAATTGTTGCGTCTCAAACTGATGAATGGACTTTCGTTAACCTAAGCAGAGAAAAGCTGTTGGCCCTCCTTGAAAACATTGTGTCTCTTAAGGCTGTGGTCCATCACATTTCCATGTTCGGACTTCCGTCATGCAGTCATGACACCAGCGATGTTGTTAATGTGTGAATATTTGATGCGCTGTCCAATAACGTCAGGCCGAGATATCGTCATAGGATCCTTCTTATGCTCCATGGTTCTCTTGGTATGTGTATGATAGAAGTTGCTTTAATTTCTGCTTAATTTTGGCAGTCACTGACTTTCTTGTGTGTCTCAGTTTTTCCGTGCTCAGAGATCTGTGTGATACATAAGCATTCAATATTCTCAGCTCCATCTTTACTTTCCGCTATCATACAGTTTTAATAAAGACATGGTGGATTGTAGTGTTTTATTATCTTTGTGAAGTACACAATAATAGCTGGGGATTCATTGTCATATTTTGTCGATTATTCGTGGACATCATAAACCTATAAATGACCTCATTTTGAAGGAAGAAAATCTTAATAACCCCATTGATACTAGATTAATTGACTGATTATCACAAGCCTCTTAAAGTTCATGACACAATTGCGAACTTTAATCATAGCTATCAATTATAAGAGGAAGCAGTGGTAGGTTTTTGGGCCCTTCACTTGTGAGCCCTTGCCCTTCTATGTGCTTTTTTGGCTTTTGCGAAGTATCAACACACGTGCCACATGTATTGCTTGCTTTTTCTCATTTGCCTACTTTAGGTTGGGATACTACAAAGTTTGCATGGTTGTGTCTCAACAAGTCATCTATTCTACACCTTTTGTCAGTTGTTGAGACTTGCTTATGTTTCTATTAATAGACCACCCTTCATTTTTTTATTTTTTCTGAGGCACCCTTCATTCCTTAGGAGTGGGACTACATGCTATTTTTTCACAGTTTATTTGTCCCCGTGAATCTTGATATTAAATTTGATATCATCGTTCTGCAGATTGCCAGACAATCCAAGAAGTTCTACCCAGAGGCTCTGATATTTCTACGAACTGTGCTAACATCGGCTTTAAAGTCAGGAAAAAAGTTGCCTTCTAACTTGCAGGTGCATTTCTTAGTTTGGCTCTGTCTCTTCTATTGGCTGTGGTTTCACATGAATAAATCATGTCCTTTCACTTTCGTAAATAGGTTTCTTATTTATCGGAACTCAAAATGCTCAAGCCCTGGTTGCACTTAAGTGATTATGTATCAGAGGTACATACTCTGGATTTTCTCACAGTTATAGACAACACCGACGATTCTCCATATTTCAGCTCTGATAATTTCAGGTTAGTTGTTTGTCCAAGTGTACATGATTATCTTGCTTCCGTATGGAAGTTCGTCATTGAGATGGGATTTTTCAATTACAGGGCTAGCGTACTTGTATCGGTGATGGAAAATCTACAAGGTTTTGTTCAAGTATACGAGGGATATAATTCTTTCCCTGAAATATTCATGCCAATTTCTACTTTGCTAAATGAAGTGTCAAAACAGAATCATATACCAGGTCAGTTACAAGATAAGATTAGTGATGTCACTAAGTTGATAGAAACAAAAGTAGATGAGTATCACTTGCTGCGTCAACCTCTTCAAATGCGAAAGAAAAGGCTTGAGCCAATCAAACTGCTGAATCCCAAATTTGAGGACAAGTATGTACCTAATATCTTACCTTTCTCTCAATATTTTTTTTTTTAAAATATATACATCGCAAGCAGTAGTGTAATTAAAAAAAAATATTGCAGCTATGTGAAAGGCAGAGATTATGATCCAGACCGTGAACGGTCTGAGATGAAGAAGTTGAAGAAGCGGTTGAAACGGGAGGAGAAAGGAGCAGCCAGTGAACTCAGGAAGGATAATAAAGCCTTAGCTGAGGCAAAACTGAAGGCTATAGCAGTGGAGAAACAAGAAAGAGCTGAGAAAGTAGGAAAGACAATGGCCTTCCTTCAAGAACAACAACATGCGTTTAACTCAGGGGCATTGGGTGGCAAAGGGAAGAGAAGGAGATAAGTCGAAACTTGACATAATAATATACAGGTCTCATCTTATTTGCATTCTTTTTTCTTTCAGACTTTTACTGCTGTTGAAGACTCAGGGTAAAGATATTCCTGTACGCATGGATACTTTTGATATTGTATTCAGCGTTGACGCATTACGCTGTTTTGTGATAGTCATATTTGTTTCTTTAACTACGTTTTGTATACCCCTTTTGTTAAAAGATGGACAAAGGCATTGACTTCTTTTCGCTTGAAATAGAACTACAGTCGGTTGTAAAAATGAATCTAGGTTTTAACTGTAAAAATGATGAACAGAAGGCTGTAAAAATGAATCTAGGTTTTAACTGCAAATTAAGACATAATCAGTCTCTGTCTGTTACATTGGGTTCCCATCCCACTATGAAAATAGGTTGTCCAAAGCAAAGGAGAACAAGAACAGGAAGAACCAAAATTAACCATGGAAAATCTTCATCTCAATGGGTACTTTTCATTTCACTCTCAACCACTCAAAAATTTGAGAAGATGAAAGACGAGACAACATTTTCGCAAGTTTTATTATATGGGACAGTCGAGTCTTTTTGCATCAATTCCCTTACTTTCATTTCGGAAATATTGCATATTGTTGGGTCAGACTTCAGAGCAATTGAAAATAGTGTCCCAAGGAAATTCCGTTGAAAAGAATTGTTTGGTAAGCAAATCTTAAGATTCTCTCTTAATTTCTCTTCCAAATGAAAAAGTGGCATGTGTTAACAATTTTTATATGGAACTTTAAACCTATATGACGGAGGGTACATGCATAAACAACTCTAAATTTTTAGAAGAGCCAAAACTGTTCCCACTGTTTCTACCGAGCACCAGCCAACTCAATTCTGCTGTAATAATATTGGTTTATGATTTTAAAACTGAAGGAACTTTTTCTGAACCATTGAGCGAGCCACCGTGGTGGGCCCTATATTTTCCTGAATTGGGTAATTATTAGGGGTGTGCAACTGACGGACGGTTGCGGATTAGGGGTCACCCGCAACCAAACCGTCAAAATTGCGGATTTGAAAAATGGAACCGTGACCGGTCCAATCACCCGCGGATTTAACCTCTGCGGATCAACGGATTATACGGGCCGGTTGCGGATTAACCGCGGATTTGTTAGGCCAAGCCCACTAACTTTAGAGCAGAAAATGTTCCATTTCGATGTAATGGTTGAAACGAACACAAACAATCGTCCAACTGATGATGATGCATGCCACATTGTTACCTCAACGGGACAACTATCAGTTTAGCTTTTGGATGTGAACTATGAAACTAGTTGACGGTCCTAGCCCATTACGAGCTCAGTTCAGTCTATAACTTCATAATTCATACTAGTTCTGTAACTTGTTTCTCTTGTTTATATTATATGTGCAGGGAATGGTTCTGTTATGCGTAACAGCGTCCATACGCTCTCTTAGGCCTGCACAGTGTGTGAACTGTGATTCTGTGAACGGATCACTGACAACATCAACTTGCCAAACACCATCTACCATTCAGTATTCAGTTAGTTAACTTAGTTTTGATTCTATTTGTTGGGCCTAAATTCAGTTAGTGACTTAATGTTTTAAGGACTTTACTTCTATCTCTTTGGGCCTAAATTCATTTAGTTAACTAAGTGATCAAAGAACTTCACTTCTTTCTCTTTGGGCCTAGGTTCATACTTTAAGAAAACTTTGCTTCTTTCTACGGTTGCGGTAATCCGCGGTTTTCAAATGACAACCGCAACCGCATCCGCACCGCATGCGGATTTGAGAATCCCACCCGTGTCCGGCCTATACGTCTTGCGGTTTGGGTGAAATCCGCAATTTTACGGACGGATACGGGTTAAATCCGCGGTTCCGGTTTTTATGCTCACCCCTAGTAATTATCGGCTGATTAAACTGAGACCCACTCTCTCCCTCGTGTCTCGACTTGATTTCAGGCAATATCTTATGCTGTGTCATCAACGATCCAAAATAATTATAAAATAATAAGCCACCTACTGTCCCACCCACTACTAGTCCCCCTCCCCCGACAAAGTAAAACCTGTCTAGGGTTTAGCAAAATTCTCCTTCATTTTTCTTCCTTCTTTCCTCCCTCAATGTTTTAAAACTTCACTTTTTCGAGGGGGACCGACTCTCTCCAAATGAAGCAGATTCGCTTGATTAAAATCCTTTTCATTAGAATGATCAATATAGTTCGAGATACACCAAAATTCATCCTTCTAGCAACATCATCCATCCTAGTTCTTTTCACTATAATTCCTCTTTACTATCCTAATCTAATCTCTTATTCTTCTTCCTGGAGCGATTTGAAATTGGGATGCGATATTTTCCGAGGAGAATGGATTTGGAATCCAGAAGCAACATATTACACAAACGTAACTTGTAATTATATCCATGACCATCAGAATTGTATGAAGTATGGCCGACCTGATACTGATTTCTTGAAATGGAGGTGGAAGCCAAATGATTGTGAATTACCTATCTTTAATCCAGTTCAGTTTCTGGAGCTTCTTAGAGGGAAATCGATGGCATTTGTTGGAGATTCTGTTGGAAGAAATCAAATGCAGTCGTTGATGTGCCTCCTCTCTAAGGTCAGATCTTTAACACCACTGTAATTCTCATTTTTATTATTATTGTATGACATGATAACATCGTGGGAACCTCATTAGATTATGATAGTCAATAAGACACCTGGATTTCCCATTACATAGCAAAATTCAACATCATAGAAAGTTCCCATTAATAGATCTATGGTTTTTTTTCTTTTTATGTTTCTTTTGAAGTAATTGCTATTAGATTTTGGTTTTAATTACTGAATCTACTGTGAACACATAAATCACGAGGCCACCCAAGTGTTCACAAACAAGTATTCTCAAACAGTACTCACATACGTTCTAATTCTAGAATCGTACATCGTATACGTAATGGGACGATTATATATCGATTCATCGACTCAAAGTCTTCGGGTTTGTCATTGTCTAGTCGAGTATTATCACAAATAATGCTCGTGGAAGGAAATAAATCATGAAATGAGTACAAATATAAAACATATGAAGTTTAATGCAGAATGTAAGATGCAAAAATGTAAATGAGACAGATTTACGTGGTTCGGCACTAAGGCTTACGTCCACGGGGTTTGGTGTTTCACTATGTACTGAATGGTTACAAAGATAGTCGAATGACTTTAGAATATACATGGGTCTGCGGAAGTAAATGGATCACTTACTTTTCCTATTTCTCTCTCTTATATTCTCCTCTAATTGCTCTCCAAAATGGTCTGCCCCTTCTCTCTTAGTGGAGAGGGGTATTTATAGGGAAGGAATGCGGGTCCCATCTTTGAGATGTCGTTGTAATCTTATCTTCTTGTGCTTTGTGCCTTTTACGCAGAGGTCTTCGGCGCATGTCGCGGCCTGAGCTTGAATACGAAGGGTTGTCCTTGCTTCTTCCACGAGCTGATCGACACGTGTATATCTCTTTGGTATTTAATGCGGGTAGATGGATGTCTGCTCGTGTCAGACAAGTGTCTCTTTGTCTGGTCACATCCGTGTCAGCCAAACCTCCTCTCGGCCGTTGATCTGGGATCCTCCTCGGGATTGGGTGTGTTAATACCCAAGGGGTATTATCTGGTGCTCCTCTGAGCCATCATACCTCTGTGGTCCTCTGCCCTGACCGTCAGATCTGCTGACCGATGCATCCTGCTTGCTATCATGTTTTGATGTCTCGCTTCGCATGCCTTCCACGTGTCTCTTTCTGTACACGTGGAGGATGATGAAAGGTGTACATACAATTTTCCCTCTTCTTCTAACTTGGGCGTATTTTGCAATTTTGAAGAAGAAAGGTAGTCCTACACGTTTCCCACTTTGCATTAACTTCCCGTAACTGCTCCTTGGTACGAGGAGCAGTTATTGTCTTCTCTAGCTTCATAAATAGGAAAGAGAATGTGAAAAAAAACTTTTATCCTCTTCTTGTCAGTGTTCATTCTCTTCTTGTTCTCTTGCATTTACTATCACCGTTCTTGTGAGGAATATAACATTCAATTTTCTGTTTCTTTCTTCTGCTTTTCGTTTTTGATTGTTGCTGCCCTGTATTTGTTGATATCTCCGATCCTCCTTTCTTCGACTGCGGTTGGTGCTTGTCGTCCTCTTCTATACAGGTATGGGATTTTCATCAGTTGTTCACATTGATTTATCTGTGTATCTATTCGTTTGTCTCCTGCTGCTTGTTCTTGGTTTTCGATGAAGATCATACATGTCGAAGCATATATGCTTGCCCCTGTTCTTTGTTACAGCGTCTGTGAGTCGGTATATTAGTATTTTTTAGTTTCTTAGGGTTTTTCATGTTTATCCGGATGAACCATCAATTATGGGTTTTTTGATCTTTAGTGATCTCCTCGTATTCTTCTCTAAACTGTTTTTGTGTTTCCTTGTAGATATGTCTGATCGTCCGCGGGCTTTACCAAACTCCGCCGTCTAGTCCGCCAAGATCCCCTCCGCGTAGAGATCCTGACAGATCTCCACTTGGGGAAGGCCCTTACAAGTCTTCGCAATCGGATCCTCGGGTCATAGGGTTTCTCTTCCTCCGGTGCGAAGATTAGCCTTCTAAGAAAGGGGATATGCCGAAGGGTCCTTCTGGGTCTAGGTATGCTGTTAACCGCGCCCCTTCTCGTCCTCGTGAAGATTCTAGGAGTACGCAGGTCCTCCTCGTGATGACTCTAGGAGCGGGCTCCTCCTCCTCGTACTGAAATAGTGGATGCTCCCCCCTTCGTTCAATGGCTCCTCCTTCAGTGCCTCCGCAGAAATCTTTGCCGCCTCCTCCCGCGGTTTCTTTCAAAGGGAAGTACTCCAAGGGTTATGCGAGGGCTGATCCGTCTACAAATCTTCCTTCTAAAAGGAAAGCTTCGGAATTGGGTCATTCTTCTGATTCCGCAGACGAGAAGAAACTGTCCCCGTGATACGCAGCATTTCAGTTGGTAAGAAGAAGGTCACTTTCAAGCATATTGATCTTGAGATGTTCAAGGAAAAACATGAACTCCAAGCTTTTGAGGTTCGCTTCTATGCTCCTGACGATGATATCACCTACGAGCTCCTTGCTAATTATCAGTTTGACGAGTTTCATCTGTTGACTACGGTTGGAGCCTTCGAGGCGGGTCTTATGTTGCCCTATATAAGTCGGGTGACTCCTTTTATTATGACGTGTTGGCTAGTCGCGAAGGCTCTTCCACGAACACTCATAATCGTTCCGTGTCACAATATCTGGGAATTATCTTCGTTCACTGAAGGAATGTTATCTGCGAGCAAGGGAGAGACTATGATGACCTGCTATGTTCCAACCTGCTGAGAGAGAGTGGTACACTCCTCAGAACTTTAACAGTTCTTTTGGGGATTATGTCAACAGCAGAAACCGTAAGCCGTGGAGTGTTAGTCTTCGTAATATTGCTGCTCCCGTGGTGAAATTCGTCCTTTTGAGTGAGGTGAGTGATGCCAAGCTGAAGTATGTTCCTGGTACTGAGGATCTGCTAACGGAAACTCTTTCCTGCTCGTGAAAGGATTAAGCGTGACCATGATTATGAATGGCATGCTACTGTTATTGAGGTAGTTGGTCCTTGGGCTTA
Organism: Papaver somniferum; assembly: GCF_003573695.1. Classification (NCBI taxonomy): domain Eukaryota; kingdom Viridiplantae; phylum Streptophyta; class Magnoliopsida; order Ranunculales; family Papaveraceae; genus Papaver; species Papaver somniferum. The sequence goes on from NC_039364.1 coordinate 131,636,801, forward strand.
CGGATGGATTCCGGGTCCACGTGGTTGGCGTCCTTCTGAAATAGCAAGCCTCGTGAAACTCCTCCTGCTCGTTATGGAGATTTCTGTCCTTGGCGTCCTAATTTCGCGGGCATGAATTTCCTTATGCTCTGATGTCGTTGATGGAGATGAGGAGGAGGGTTCTGGTGCTATCCATCATCAAAGAGTGCTGCTGCTGCCAAGGTATAGTTTCTTCTTATTCTCTCTTTTTGCCCCTTTTTCCTTGCTTGAAATAATTTTCATTTTTGAAGTGAGGGAAAAAATGAGCCTGTGGTGTACTGGTTTGTAGGTGTCGAAGAAGAAAAACTTGGACCCAAGCAATCTTCTACTGCGGTTATCAGTGAGGTGAGGGTTATGAGGAGGTTACGAGTCCCGTAAACCAAGGGTATGGTGAGGATGAAGAAATGTCCAACGGAGAAGAGCGTACCGACACTTCTTACCCTGATGAAGAAGGCGGTAATGAAGAAGAGGTTGCCGCTGGTGGTGATGGTGAGGCTGAAGTTTCCGCGGGTGGTGATCTTGAAGAAGAAGTTGCCGCGGGTAGTGATGGTGAGGGTAATGTTACCTTCGGTGGTACTGGTGGGATTGGATCTTCCCCTGTTGGTGATGACACTGTTGGTGCGGGTACTTTGCCCGTAATTTCCCCAGAATTCTCTTTCGGCAGGATATATTCCGCGGGGGAATCCTTCGATGTGACTGCTGCCATGGGTCTTGCCGAGGACTTCTCATTGCTTTCCCCACATGATGATTGGGATGTGCTTGGGGACCTTGGCAAAGAAGGTGCCAGCTGAGAACGCAGGTGATCATGCTGAGGGTGGTAACGTCGAGAGTTGTGCGGGTGATGAGATGGCCGCCAAGGGGAAGTCTGCGGTTGAGTCTTCTTCCGAGGAGTTTCCTTTCTCGCTAATGCCTGAAGGTGAAGATGCCATTTTGGCTTGGCTAAATAAGAAGAACCTGATGTTCGTCCCTATCCCTGCCCCCGTAGTTGCTGGTAAGAAGAATTCCGACGCTTATACTCGTCGAATGATGCAACTGTCTTCGGAAGCCCGCGTTGCTGAGATGTGGGAGAAGGATCTTAGAGCGTCGGAAGCTAATTTAGTGGTTGACCCTCCCGCATCCGTTGCTGATATGATGGCCATAGCTGATGGGTACCAGTACGGTTTTCCCCAGCAACGTGTTTTAGAGGTAAATCCTTGTACTCTTTTTATGTTATCCGCGCATTGTGTTCTTCGTGATATCTGATCCCTTTGGTATAATACTGTTTGTTGTTTGTGACGCAGATGATGAGGAGCGAACATTGTAACCATGTTCTATACCAATTCTTTAAGGCCAAGTTTCTAAAGTTGGAGGCCAAGCTTCGTCATAGGGAAGAAGAACTGTCTGCAGCTGAAGCGGAAATAAATGAACTGAGGGGCCGTTTGAAAGAAAAAGAAGAGTTGGGTAAGGGTGAGGAGGGTCTTCGTTCAGAACTTGCTATAGTCCGCAACGAATTGGAGCAGACTCGTAGAAGCGTCTCGTCCTTCACAGGTTTGTATTTTATGGGTTTTTCACTCCTTGTGATTCCCTCTGTATTTTGGTGTTCTGTCTGAGTCTCCCCACCCTATCTTCAGTAGGTGGAGTCCCCGAGTTGATATGGCTTCTGAAAGAAAGGGAACGACAGAAATCCCGTATTGCAGAGTTGGTGGGTAAGTTGAAAAATGAAGCCGTAAAGTGGAATGCTCGTACTGATGAGCACAACGCCTTAACAGCTGAGTGGCGTGAAAAGTGAACACTGATGGTTGATATGCAAAACAAGTACAATCATGACCGTTGTTTGTTTAATGGTACGCTGCTATGGACGCGTGACAACCTGCGTGATGCTCAAGAACATGCTTCAGACTTAGAGGCTAGAGTGCGCTTTTTAGAAGGAGAATTGCAACAGGCTCGTTCTTTCTTAAGCCCCGGGGTTAGGAATAGTATGCTGCGTCTTTTCGAGGAAAGAGATAATGCTAGGGCCGAGGTTGGTGCTCTTAGTAAAGCCCTAGCAGCGTCTCGAGCGGATGTTGCTCGTCAAGTGGAATCTGAAAGAGATCTTGAGATGAATGTATATCGACTTCATAAAAGGATGGGGGAGGTGAATGATGAAGTCAACCATCTTCGTCACTTGGATTCGATGAAGCGGGTAGATTTAGACGCCAGTCAATTTGCTCTTACGAACCTTCATGCGGATTATAAGAAACTATCCGCCGAGTACGACTTTCTTGATGAGGCTCTGGACGCAATTGTCAATGAGTATGAGGAGGCTTCGGCTAATGTCGAAGGTATAACCTTGTTTTATCGAGTGTAATTCTGTTATTTCTTCGTTTTAACCCCTTGGTATTTCTTTTCTTTGTTTTCAGCACTCGAGGGACAGCTTCACGCAGCAAATGATGAGCTTAAAAAGACTCAATCTGCCTTAGTGCAGCAGGAAGGACAAACCAACCATTTCAAAGGGTTGTCCGCGTCTCGTGAGGAAGCCGCGGAGATTGCCTCCAAAGAGGCGGAACGCCTGTCTGTATTGCTGTCTCAAGCCCACCAGCGAACCGCTGTTATCACTTATAAGGCTCGATGTCAGTTGGCTGAGGAGACCAACAAAGTCCTGGATAAGATTGAACTTGGCCTTAAAGTCGAACATGGATTTGTCAAGAACTATCCGCGTCGTCCCCTCCCCGTGCCTTTGCCTAGTTCTTCTGGGCCTTCTTCTGGTGGTAGCGTACCCTCGTCTCGCAGAGACAACCCCGTTGATGGATCTGTGTCGTCCAAGTAGATTTCTTTTACTAGTCATAGGAAGTTGATCCTCGTTGATTATATAATTTCGGATCATTTTTTGATTTGTTTCCTGTTTTTCTTTATTTGCCGAGTCTTGTAACCAACTCTTTATGAAATGGATCATCCTTTTGACATACCTGCGTTATCAATTCATCTTTTTATTTTAAGTATTGTGAAGTGTTAAACTAGAAATAACTTGCTTTGTAAAAAGTTGAGAGTGTTTGGGTGCGACACCGAAGGTAAATACCTTCGTGATCGTCTTGAGACCTGTCACCCCGCTGGCGAATCCTGGGCCAGAGGATTCCCAAACGGTGGGGGCCGAGGCAGCGTTTTAGGATATGGAATGCTTATTTGAAAATATTTACATGCACCCATTCCGTCGACCCGCTGCCTTAAAATTGGTTGAGTATCTTTTTCTGCTGGGTGCCTTCCCCCAGGTCTTACACTCATAGACACTGATAGGGGAGCCCTGAGAGATTGTAGATTAACTACTTTCCCCAATATTGTTAATTTATTATGTAATGTACATGCGTTCATCCAGCGGGCCTTTTGACCATTTCGTTTGCTTGAAGATTTCCCAAAAAGTTTGTTTGATAGATAGGTTGAGGCCTGCTACTCCTCGTCCAGAGATAGAAACATGTAAAGCGGTTACGCTGCCTTCTTCTTCTGGTATTCTTCACGCAGATGCAAAGCTGCGCTGCTCCTATGGGTAGTACGGTTTGAGCCATTTAGCATTCCAAGGGTGCCGGAGGACCTCGCATTTCAGATTGCGAAGATAGTAGGAACCGTTTCCCGCAATGTCGTGTATTATAAAAGGTCCTCCCCACGTAGGTGCTAACTTTCCCCATTTCTTCTGTCGTTGATACTGCGGGATTGTTCTTAGCACATACTGCCCCTCTTGTTGGTAGCTTCCGCTTGTCCGTTGCTTTGAGGGTATATGGGGGTGGACTTGTTTTTCCTTATTTTGAAAGTGTCGAAGAGCATGTCTATGTTTTTCCCCTGTAACTGTTTACCATTATCAGACACGATTTCCGCTGGTATGCCGAATCTGCAAATGATGTTTTGGAATATGAAACTAAACACGTCCACGTCTCTGATCCTGGCTAAGGCTTTGGCTTCCACCCATTTACTGAAGTAGTCCGTGGCTACTATCAAAAATCGTCTTTTCCCTGATCCTTCGATGAAAGGCCCCACGATATATATTCCCCATTTTGCGAATGGCCACGGACTATCCACAAAATTCAACGTTGTTGCTGGTGCATGTATCTTTTTAGCAAAACGCTGACATTCTTCACATCGTCGGGACATTCTTGCGGCATCTTGTACCATTGTGGGCCAGTAATATCCTTACATTTTTGCTTTGTCGGCTAGTGATCTCATGACGCTATGATTTCCTGCGTCACCATAATGGATGTCGTTTAGAATTCGATGCCCCTCTTTCCTGGATAAGCAGCGTAGTAACGGACCGAGGAAAGATTTCTTGTACAGGATTCCATCCCGAAGGTCATATCTTCCTACTTTAGAGATTATTTTCCTATTTAGTTTGTGATCCGCGGGTAAGGTTCCATCCTTGAGGAATGCATGGATCATCATTCTCCAATCATCTTCGTTGCTGAAATCTTCGTCTTGATTTGCTCTTGAAAGGATATCTTCTTCGTCAAAATCGTCACGAATGTCTTCTACCACCTGATCTTCGATATTTTCTTCCACTGTATCTTGATTTGTAGCAAAGGAAAATTGTGTTGCAATCGAGGGTTCGTATACCCTTGTGATCTTGATAGCTTCAATACTCTTGTCCTTCAGCATGGATGATATATATGCTAGGGCATCCGCGTGCATGAGATCCCTTCTGCATAAATGCCGGAATTTGATGTTCGGAATTTGTGATGCCAATGTTTGGACAAAGGCCATGTAAGCTGAGAGGGTGTCGTCGTACAAATTGTACTCGATCCCTATTTGCCGTATGACAAGCTGCGAATCACTTGTCAGTATTACATCGGTTACCCCCATCTCTATTATTAAGCGGAGGGCATGTACGACTGCATCGTATTCGACGATGTTGTTAGTATGCTCTTTGAATTCTAACCTGAGTGCCTGTACGATCCTTTCTCCAGTTGGGGTGGTGATGACAATGCCTATTCCTGCCCCTTCCTTATTTTTGGAACCATCGACGAAGACTTCCCATTGTCTTTGACTCGTGGGTTCGAGGACATCAATTGGATCCTTGCTTTCTTCATCGGCTTCTGGTATTCCCTTAATCTCTTCGTCGTTGTCCAGGGGGAGGTCTGCTAAGAAATCCGCCAAAACTTGGGATTTTTGGGAATGTTAAATTTCATGAATGATGTTGAATTGGTCCAGGTGGGTGTTCCACTTGGCTATTCTGCCTACTTTTCCCGCGCTTTTGAGGACTGCTTCCAGTGGTGCTTTGCATGGGACGCGGATGAAGTGAGTTAGGAAATAGGTTCTCAGCTTTTGAGTAGCCCACACCAATGCCAGGATAAGTTGTTCGATCTTCGTGTAGTTCCTTTCCGCAGAATTGAGGGTCTTACTGACATAATAGATAGGTTTCTATCTTCGTATTGGTTTTGACCAACACTGCGCTAACTGCGTCTTCTGTCTGCTATGTACAATGCCAAAACCTCATCAGGATCAGGCTTCTGCAGGATTGGAATTGAAGCCAGGTGTTCTTGATTTTTGGAAGGCTTCTTCGCATTCTGCGGTCCATTCAAACTTACTCCCTTTTTTGAGAATATTGAAAAAATGTTTGCATTTGTCCGAGGATCGGGCAATAAATCTGCCCAAGGCTGCTATGGACCCATTGAGCTTCTGCACTTCTTTTAAATTCTTCGGAGATGGCATTTCTACTATGGCCTGAATCTTCGCTGGGTCTACCTCAATGCCCCTTTTTGTTACCAGATATCCGAGGAATTTCCCTGAGGTGACACCGAAAGTGCATTTTTCTGGATTTACTTTCATGTGATGTTTCCTCATTGCTTCGAAATATCTCTCAGGTCCTGGTGGTGATCTTTGCGCAGCTTACTTTTGACGAGCATGTCATCAACGTAGACTTCTAAGGTACTACCAATCCATGGCCTGAAGATAGCATCGACCATTCTTTGGTACGTTGCCCCTGCGTTTCGAAGTCCAAAGGGCATTCTAGTGTAGCAATAAAGGCCATGCGGGGTGTAGAATGCTGTGTGTAGTTGATCTTCTTCTGCCAGGGCTACTTGGTTGTAACCAGAATATCCATCCATGAATGACAGCTCTTCGTATCCTTCCACTGCTTCAACCAGCTGATCTATGCTTGGCAGGGGATAGCTGTCCTTTGGACATGCCTTGTTGAGGTTAGTAAAGTCGATGCATATCCTAACCCCTCCATTTTTCTTAGGAACGACGACCATGTTGGAGATCCATGTAGGGTATTGACTTCCTTGATGAACCCTGCTTCTAGTAGTTTCCGAAGTTCTTTTTCCACTGCCTTATGATACTCCGGTGCAACTTTTCTTATTTTCTGCCTGAAAGGTGGCGTGCCTGGTTTGATGCGCAGCTCGTGTTGGATTATTTTCGGATCAATCCCCGGCATATCTCCTAGCTTCCAGGCGAATACATCCGCGTATTCTTTAAGTAATTTGGTTAAGGAATCTTCTCTTCTTTCGTCCATTATGGTCCCTACTTTGATCATCTTCGGGTTTTCTTCCGTTCCTATGTTGATTTCTTTTACGGGCTCTACTGGTGTGAACACCGGCTTCGGGTCCCCGAGGACTGGGACGTTCTTTGATTGCTATTTGGTATGTTTCTGTCCTTCGTTGGCTGCTGAAGTACTGTTCTGTGTTTAGGACATTATCCTTTTGTCAAACCCCTCCCTGTGGTTTCCTTGAGGAACAGGTCTATGGCCTTTTCTTTCGCAGCTTCTTTATTTTTAATCTTCGGGTTTTTCGCTGCTCTTCTTGTTGTGTTGATACGATCCTGAGTGGTTGGCACTCTTTTGCAGAGACCCGATCTCCCTTGATTTCCATCACTCCCTCAGGTGTAGGGAATCTGAGATATTGGTAGTAAGTTGCCCACTCCTTGAGTTTATGTAACCACTTTCGTCCAATAATGGCGTTATAGGGGGATGGGGCGTCAACCACGCTGAATCGTGTTTCTACTTTCATGGGTCCGGCGTTACCTGCAACACGATGTCTCCCAATGGCTTTGTGGGTCCATTGAATCCGTAGATGGTGTAATAAGAGGTCATTAGCTGTTCATCATGGAGCTTCATCCGTTTGAATGCGTCGTAGAATAGAACGTTCACTGAGCTTCCCCCGTCTATGAGGATCTTTTTGAGGTTACATCCAGCCACTGGTAGTGTGGACCAAGGGATCGTTATGATCTTCCATATCTTCTTCGATATCTTCAGTATCGAAGATAATAGGTGCGTCCATCCACTCTTCGTGTTCGTCCACCTCTACACCATCAATCTTATATAATTCGCAGTGGTCTTCGAACTGCTTCCGTAGCCTCTTTCCTATCTGCGCTGTAAGGGAGGGCCCCGCGGCTTCGGAACACGAGATGGTGTTGATTGTGCGGTTTCCCTCTGGAAGTTGGACTGCTTGGTCCGTTTGGATCTATCCTCGGCGACCTCCTTTCGTATGTAATGTTTGAGTTCGCCAGCATCAATCAATTTTTGGATCATTATTTTGAGGTTTTTGCATTTCTCGGTCTGGTGTCCATTGAAGCAGTGATATCACAGTAATCTTTAGACTTCTCGGTTCTTGGGGGCTGTTTTCCCTTAGACCACGGCCACTCCAAATTTTCCCTTCCTTTGATCTCTCGCAAGATCCGAGCATAGCTAGCATTGAGCTTCGTGTAAACTGATCTTCGAATTTTCGATCGTCTTTTCGTCGTTCATCTCGTTCCTTCCTATCTTCGTGAGGCCGTTCCACTGAGCTATTTCTTTTGGCCCCTGGTTTGTTCTGCGGAATTGGTACGGTGAGACCTCTGCGTTGTGCCCTCGGGTTCTCACGCTGGATTTCTTCAAGACGAGCGTACTTTTCAATAATTATTCGAAGATCTCCTTCTGTCTTAGGCACGCTTCCATGAATCTCAACAAATAGTGGACTCATTCGGTCTAATCCCCACTTGTAGCAGTTGATACTTACTACTGGGTCCACACTCCCTATGGCTTGGCAGATCTTGTGCCATCTGTTTGTATTCCCTCGTGTTTTCCTTGTAGCCAATTGCCAGAGAAAAAAGTTATCCATTCCAGTGTTGACAGCTTTGTTGTACATGTATGTCCTCAGAAATTTCTCTGCGAGTTGATCGTAGGAGTTGATGGAATCAGGTGGTAGGTTGTCAAACCAAGACCAAGCCGATCCCTTCAGACTTGACGGGAAATATCTACAGAGAACGGCGTCGTTCTGACTCCATCGGGCTAAGATACGGTTATAATACCGGATATGTGCCGCGGGATCACTGGATCCGTCGTAGCATTCAAAAGTTGGGACATGGCACTTTAACGGAATGGGGGTATTTTCCAGGCGATGAGTTAGGGGCGTGGAGTTAGCTTCTTTCATCACCTCTTCGAGCCTTCCTCCGCCTTGTCTGGCTTTTAACTGTTTGATCTCAACCATCATATCATCGCGCAGCTCCTCCATTGCGCGGTAATATCCCATGTTCTCATGCTCAGTTTAGCGTTTCTTTCTTCGATCTTCGTTGTCATAATAATCTAACTCTTCGGTGGCATATTCTGGATCTGATGAGCTGCTTCCCCTGGCGTCATTTGCTAGGATGACTCTTCGGTCACGATTGGGCTCTGGTGCTTTAGAATTTGCTTCGTCCAGTTGTTGTCTAGTCTTCGTGCTTTGGGCAATCTTATCTTTCAAGTCTTGGTTCTCCCTGGCCAGAAGAGCTACGGCATCTGCATAGACCTGCTGGCTCTTTTTCAATTCTTAGAGCTCTACCATCAGTCGGTGGATTGGTTTGATCCCTGATTGGGAGTTCCGGCTGGTACCCCTATGGTCACAGTTCCCCCTTCGTCTACAGTGTGTATTAAGGGTGGCCGAGGATCTGCTTCAATCGTTGATATCTCCAAGTTTGGTCCCCTCGGTTGAATTTCCGACCGTGGTCCTAAAAACACTGGTATGGTTTGATTCTGACTGTTGGTTGACGACATTCCGAAGATTGGTGTATGTGCGGGCTGATGCGTCATGGATTCTGCTACCCCTTCTTTTTGTTGATGGATTTGGCTTGGGACCCAAGTCTTGTTAGCTTCTGTATTCTGGGGGGACATAACAGTCTTCGTGGCCGCTGCTTTGAGGGACGTGCTGCTATGGAGTTAGTGTTCATAGGTGAAGTGATTTCCGCAGCATCCTGCCTCTGAGCAGTTGTTTTAGCTTTGTCTCCTTTCTGCTTGCTTCGGGTCATGACCGAGGTAACCCTCGGTGTCTCCTTTGATGAGGCTTTGGTTTTTCCTGCCTTTAGTATCTTCTCCATGTTTAATCCTTTCCTGCATAGGGAAATAAATAAGGAGAACCAAAGATATCCACGAGGATAGGGTTAGCGTCATTCGTACCCGCAAGACTATTGGAATAGAAGGAAATGAGTTGCCCAAGGTCCCTTAATAGAAGAGAAATGCAAAGATTTCATGGGTCTAGTTTTTGAAATACAAATCTTTTAATAAACGATCATGAATCTTGTTTTCAGACTAATTTTGAAAAAGAACTCTTGAAAAGGCAGATCTGTCACGAGGACTCACGAATCTGGATTATTAAGTCTTAGTTGGATAAAACACCTCACGTCAAATCGGTGATAGATAGCCGCGGGTTTGTCTGCTTTGAAAAGGTGTTTGTGAAAATGAAGAACATGAACCCAAAAAATAAAAAAGGTTTTGAAGACACGCTGAACCCAAAAAAGGGCACAACCATAGTGCGCGTTCTAAGGTGAAATCACAGGATAAGATAAATCTTTTACCGGGACAGAGTCCCTGTTTCTAGCATCAAATTGTGAACACATAAATCACGAGGCCATCCAAGTGTTCACAAACAAGTATTCTCAAACAGTACTCACATACGTCCTAATTCTAGAATCGTACATCGTATACGTAATGGGCCGATTATATCGATTCATCAACTCAAAACCTTCGGGCTTGTCATTGTCTAGTCGAGTATTATCACAAATAATGCTCGTGCAAGGAAATAAATCATGAAATGAGTACAAATATAAAACATATGAAGTTTAATGCAGAATGTAAGATTCAAAAATGTAAATGAGACAGATTTACGTGGTTCGGCACTAGGGCTTACGTCCACGGGGTTTGGTGTTTCACTATGTACTGAATGGTTATAAAGATAGTCGAATGACTTTAGAATATACATGGGTCTACGGAAGTAAATGGATCACTTACTCTTCCTATTTCTCTCTCTTATATTCTCCTCTAATTGCTCTCCAAAATGGTCTGTCCCTTCTCTCTTAGTGGAGAGGGGTATTTATAGGGAAGGAATGCGGGTCCCATCTCTGAGATGCCGTTGTAATCTTATCTTCTTGTGCTTTGTGCCTTTTACGCAGAGGTCTTCGGCGCATGCGGCGGCCTGAGCTTGAATACGAAGGGTTGTCCTTGCTTCTTCCACGAGCTGATCGACACGTGTATATCTCTTTGGTATTTAATGCGGGTAGATGGATGTCTGCTCGTGTCAGACAAGTGTCTCTTTGTCTGGTCACATCCGTGTCAGCCAAACCTCCTCTCGGCCGTTGATCTGGGATCCTCCTCGGGATTGGGTTTGTTAATACCCAAGGGGTATTATCTGGTGCTCCTCTGAGCCATCATGCCTATGTGGTCCTCTGCCCCTGACCGTCAGATCTGCTGACCGATGGCATCCTGCTTGCTATCATGTTTTGATGTCTCGCTTCGCATGCCTTCCACGTGTCTCTTTCTGTACACGTGGAGGATGATGAAAGGTGTACATACATCTACAAAGACTAAATGTAGAATGTTTTTTTTAGGAAGGCTATTATTGGGGCGTCACACTCTAATAGAGGGACTTCACTTGGATTCTTAATGTCCAAAAAAGTGATTATGGGATATCCTAACACATATACAAAATGTCTAGAGTACCCTTTAACTAGAAGTGATTTTACGTCCAGGTTTGGTTTAATTCCAACCATAAAATTTTATTTGCATGTAATTTTACGTCCAGGTTTCTTTTAATTCCAACCGTAGAATCGAATTTTACGTCCAGTTTTCTTTTAATTCCAACTGTAGAAGTGATTTTACGTCCAGGTTTGGATTATTTCCAACCGTAGAAGTGATTTTACATCCAGGTTTGGATTAATTCCAACCGTAGAATTTTATTTGCATGTAGTTTTACGCCCAGGTTTGAATTAGTTTCAACCGTAGAAGCTCATTTTACGTCCAGGTTCCTTTTAATTCCAACCGTAGAATCTGATTTTATGTTCAGTTTTCTTTTAATTCCAATCGCAGAAGTGATTTTACGTCCAGGTTTGGAATATTTCCAACCATAGAAGTGATTTTACGTCTAGATTTGGATTATTTCCAACCGTAGAAGTTTATTTTACGACAATTTTTTCTTCCCACAAAAACTTTGTCCCAAAATTCACCAAGTATACAACAAAATTCATTAATTTAATTTCTATCTAATTAAATTAAATTAAAATTAACTAAATAAGAGTTGTTTAGTCATTACAAAATTATTTGAGATAAGGGATTTTTGATATTACTTATGAGTGACCCGTTCTTGTCCTATTAGGTAATGCCCCTCTAATGAAATGTGACGCCCCAATAATAGCCTTTTTTTTAGACAACTTTTTTTTTCCACATAGCTTAGTGATAGCCTGTTTTTTTTTTGGACAACTGAGATCTAGTTGCTTGAATCTACACCTCACACTTTTGGTGCTTTTAAAATCTGCAACTTCAGCTTTAGTTGTCAATGAGCCTACAAGATAAAGCTGTCCAAATAATTAAAAGAAAAAGAAAAAGAAAAAAAAGGTTGCTCATTAACCTTAAAAATTGAATTAATGATTATTTGGTTGATTTTTTTCATCATTAGGTGGAGAATCCGGTAGAGGTTTCAGCAAATGATGAGTGGCATTTTAAACGATGGAAGTATACCAATTACAGCTTCACTGTTTCAACTTTTTGGACACCTTATTTAGTAAGATCTGAACAAGAAGAAGTAAATGGACCGACAAACAGTGGCCTCTTCAATTTATACCTAGATGAATTCGACCTAAAATGGACAACTAAGCTACATGAATTCGACTATGTAATCCTCTCTGCTGGACATTGGTTCTACCGTCCCGCTATGTTTTATGAAAATGGGAAGCTTGTAGGCTGCTTTTATTGTTTACGTGATGGTGTCAAAGATTTCCCAATGTCTTATGGCTATGCAAAGGCATTTCAGACGGCATTTAAGGCGATAAACAGTTCGCCAAACTTTAAGGGTAAGACGTATTTAAGAACATTTGCACCTTCACATTTTGAAGATGGAACATGGAATCAAGGGGCAAATTGTCTTAGAAAGAAGCCATTTAAGAGTAATGAAACTCAGTTGGAACCTAAAGGTTTGTCCTTGTACAATGCTCAGATGGAGGAATATAGGGTGGCAAAAGACGAAGGGAAGAACACGGGAAAGAGATTTAGGTTACTCGATACGACACAGGCAATGTTACTGAGACCAGATGGACACCCAAGTAGTTATGGGCATTGGCCACAAGAGAATGTGACTTTGTATAATGATTGTGTTCATTGGTGTCTGCCTGGACCTATTGACTCATGGAGTGATTTTCTACTTGAGATGTTGAAGTTGGATAAGTGAGACTTGTTGATGAATTTTGATTTTTGAGAAAATAGAGTGATTTTTTTGTCCAATTCTCTTCTTTTCCAATAGAGTGATCTCTATTCTAAATCACATCGCTTTGTATGGTACTATGACAAAGGAATCCAGATTGGTTTAGCACCCAAGCATTGGCCACACCTCCCGTAAAAATTCGTTGATGTGTGTTACTTCCAACGTCTCGCCAAAGATGATGGATCTTTCACTTTTTATTTTTGCTCGAGTCTTATGATAGTCGTGGATAAAATGGCTCAAAAATTCGTGCAGTCAAAGGATAACTGAACGGATCCCTCGACTTAAAGTTTCCTAACTTCTACAACATCACTTGCAAGGATAATGAAGATTGAGGGGAGTTTTATAAACAAAGTAAGTGTTATCAATTATCCATCCATCCATCCATCCACTTAACATAAGATGGTGGAGAAATTAAACGAAAAACTAAGTGGAAATGATAAACTAAGGATCCGTTCTGGGATAGAAGTTTAAAAATCTTCCGGTTAAACCCATTGCTAGTGGTGGAACTTGGATTTGTATGTGGAAGGGGTCTGGGCTTAAAAAGAGTGCCTATTTGGAATCTTGTATCTACATGTTAACCTCGATAAAAGAATACTTTTAGGGCCATGAAAACAATATTCATTTAGCGAGGTTATTTTAAACATTTATTTATGTAGAGAGTATTTTTTGTTGTTTTTTACATACATAATTTTGATGTTTCTAAACCAGAAGTTGGAACAGGATAATCTTCTCCCATTCATGGTAGAAAACTATTTTTTTCTTCGTACGAAAATGCTAGGACTTCTTTTGATTCCCCGATATCAATTTCTTCTGCATCTTTTTTTTTTTTCAATCTCCTTGATTTTTCAAAATCTGCATGAAAATTCACCAAACATTGCTACCCCTATTACCAACTTAAAGCGGCTTTCAAAATCTTTATTCCTGATTTTCCATTATCATCTTCCTCAAACAATATTTGTACCATCTCAACAGATAATGAGGTTTTACTAAAAATTAATCAATATGGATCCAATGTCAAAGAACAACGCAAGCCAATTGATTCATATCTTCCTTTGTATTGGTCGCTAAACTCCCCACCAATGCAACAAGTGGCTACACAGGTACCACTTAAACTAATTAATTCCTTTTATACATTTCCGTATTAAATTTCTCTCCTGATTCTATTACTGCAATTAATGTTAGAATGAGTCAAGCATCCGTACTATGTACGGACTACTTTCTTACTGTTAATCATAGCCACATGATTTAGTTTTTTGTTACAACTGTTACATTAATTACAGTCTGTCATTCACCGCCTGTAATATATCATTCACCTCCTGTAATATTTGTTTCGTTGTTGAGTCCGTGAGTCTATATAAGACTCAATCCTGTACTATTGTAAAATTAACATTCATTGAATACAAACACAGTTTTTACATGGTATCAGATACCAAAAAGGGAACTTCAACTTCTCTCTGATCCTCACCTGTAACAACCTTCAAATCACCATTAAACCTGCAACTTAACCCTAAAAATGGTGAGAACCACTCAACGAAACACCGCATCATCTTCCGCTGTCAACAACAACACATTAAACATCAAAAATTCACAGTTGTTTCCACCATTATCATCACCACAACCTCAACAACCAATTTCTTTACCTTCTTCTTCTTCATCTCAACCACCACCACCATCTGTAACTCAACAATCATCACCACGACCGCCTTTTACTACACCACAACAACAACATCTTCATCACACACCAATACAGATTCCACAACATACATTACCTTCTCAAAATCTTCATCGTTTTTACTTCCCTTAATTTCAAACACAACAACCTCAAATACAACCACAACAAACTCCATTACAGTATTCCTTCTACAATCAGTTTGTTTTTCAGCCAAGATTTACAATTCTTTTTCAAAACATAAATTATTTTGTTTCTGATAAATTAGATGGCTCAAATTATCTTGTATGGAAAGATCAGATTTCTTCCATTCTTATCTGTACAAACCTTTATGGTTTTGTTGATGGAACTGTTCCACCTGAATCTCCTATGGTGATGATAAACAACACTCAAATACCAAATCCAAACTATCTTGAGTGGTTACAAATTGATAAATTTGTTGGATCTTGCATTAACGCTGCAGTAGCTAGATCGTTCTCTTCTGACTTGCTTGGTAAAAACACAGCCAGAGAAAAATGGATGCATTTGGCGAAACTTTTCAGTGATCAATTTCTTGCTCGTAAGTGTTTGTTGAGACCTGAACTTCACTCAATCAAGAAAGGCTCGTCAACAATTTATGATTTCCTTCATCAAATCAAGACAATTTCAGATTCTTTAGCAGAAATTGGTGAACCAATGCAAGACTCTGATATGGTAATGTATACTCTTAATGGTATAGATCGAGAGTTTATTCACTTTGTTGTTAGTGTTCAAAACAGAGAGCCTCCGTTATCTTTCTATGAACTTCGATCTCGTCTTCTTAGTCATGAGCAATTCTTGAAAGAACAAGATTCAGATTCCTTCTCTACACTAATTTCAGATCCAACAAACTCTGCTTTCTTTGTGAAGAAACAACCTTCTCCTTATACTTCTAATTTTTCGAAACCTACACCTTCATTTCATCACATGTATCACCTTCATCATCATCGTCTCCATCTTCTACACCAACTTGTCCTCCTGGTTTTCGAAAAACTGAGTTTAATCCTGCTCAAAAGCAAGTTATCGATTATGGATCCATTCCTTGTCAGATATGTCATAAACAGGTCATCAAGGTAATCGGTGTAGATTTCGATATGCTCCTTCAAGAACAGTTTAGCTCCTCCTCAGAAGGCTTTTCTTGGACTTGATCTTAATGCAGGGAGTGATACTTCTTCTCCTTGGTTTTCTAATGAGTTTGATTATAATGGCCAATTCCTAATGATACTGCTTATGAGAGTGGAGGCTATTGGAGTCATACTCACTCAGGACCAGTTTGGATACCTGATTCAGGAGCTTCTAGCCACATGACAAATGATGCTTCAGTTTTACAGAATACTTCTCTCATTCTGGCACTGAACAAGTTATGGTTGGAGATGGTAAGTTACTTCCTATATCTTTAGTAGGTTCTTCAACTTTATCTACTCCATCTAAGCAGTTTAATATACAGAAAGTACTTTATGTTCCTCATTTGCAACACAATTTAATGTATGTTGCTCAATTTACTAAGGAAATAACTGTGTTTTCTTGTTCTATCCTTGGGATATGAAATAAAGTCATTGAGGAGCACCTTATTCTTGCTAGAGGGAGGATGCAGCATGGACTATATCCCTAATATCTGGAAAATCTACTTCATACTACTACTAACAACCAACTGTTTCTCTCATACCTCATTATACTCTTTTTTTTTAGCACTTCTTCAACTTTGTGGCATTCAAGACTAGGCATCCTGCTCAGAAGATTCTCCATAAGCTTGACACCAGTACTGCTATCAAACTATCTACAAAATGTACTTTTATTTGTGGATCTTGTCAGTTAGCTAAGAATAAATGTTTACCTTTTCATGCCACTGGTAATAATTCTAGTCTACCTTTTCTGTTGGTTCACTGTGATATTTGGGGCCCTGCTCCTGTACAATCTCATCTGGGATACAAGTATTATATTATGTTTGTTGATGATTGTACAAAATTTTCATGGATTTATCCAATGAAGAATGAATCAGACAATGTTCATTGCTTTCAGTTGTTCAAGTCTCTTATTGAGAATTTGTTTACTGTTAAGATAAAACACTTTCAGTGTGATGGTGCTCTTGAGCTTGTTAAAGGACCATTTAGAGATTTTCTTGATTCTAGTGGTACTGCCTTAAGAATTTCATATCCTTATCTTCATCAAAAAAATGGTTCAGCAGAGAGGAAACATAGACATGTCACAAAGATAAGGAATACTTTATCTTTTCATGCTTCTCTTCCAAAGAAGTTTTGGTTTGATTCCTTTTTAACAGCTGTGTTTCTTATCAACAGACTTCCCAGTAAGCTCCTTGACTTTAAATCTCCTTATGAAATGCTATACAAGTGTAGACCAGATTATTCTCTTCTCAGAGTGTATGGGTGTTTATGTTATCCAAACTTGGAAGCTTATAGGAAAGATAAGCTCAGCCCAAAATCAGCTACCTGTGTGTTTCTGGGATACAATATTCATCATTAGAGGTACATATGTATGGACTTGCGCACTTATAGGATATATGTCGCTACTCATGTTGTTTTTGATGAAACTAAGTTTCCATTTGCTGAGTCAACTGCTACTGTTGCTTCCATATCAGCTGAGTCAACTGGTACTGTTGATTCCACCACAGCTGAGTCAACTGCTACTGTTGATCCCACCACAGCTGAGTCAACTGCTATTGTTGATCCCACCACAGCTGAGTCAACTGCCATTGTTGATCTTACCACAGCTGAGTCAACTGGTACTGTTGATCCTACCACAGCTGAGTCAACTGGTACTGTTGATACTGCTTCATCTGAATTATCTAACATCATTGCTTCTGTTCCAGCTCCTTCAGGAATGCATACAAGATCTAAGTCAGGTATTCATGTTCCTAAACCTCTCTCTAAGGATTTTGTAGCAAATAGTACACTGAAACATCATGTCTCTGTTGCACTTGCTACTTTACTTCAATCACCTTCTGAACCCAAAACTTTTAAAGAAGCAAGTAAGTTACCAGTTTGGGTTAATGCCATGAAGAATGAATATACTGTTCTCCATGAGAATGACATTTTTATTCATGTTCCATATCATCCCTCTATGAATGTACTTGGATGTAAATGGGTTTATGAGGCAAAATTACATGCTGATGGTACCATAGATAAACACAAAGCTAGATTAGTTGCTAAGGGCTATCATCAAGTGGATGGTATTGACTTTGATGAGACTTTTAGCCCTGTAGTTAAAGAAACTACCATTAGATGTGTTTTGAGCTTAGCAATCTCAAATAAGTGGAGCATGAGACAATTGGATGTAAGCAATGCTTTTTTACATGGGCATTTAAAAGAAAAAGTTTATATGGAGCAACCTCCTAGTTTTGTTGATCCAGATCATCCTACTCATGTATGTGAACTTAAGAAATCCTTGTATGGACTTAAACAGACTCCTAGGGCCTGGTATGACAAATTTCAGTGGGTATCTTATTAAAAGTGGTTTCAAGAACTCTAGTTGTGATAGTTCCATGTTCATTTATCACAAGAATTCTGAGAGGATGATTCTCCTAGTCTATGTTGATGATATTATTCTTGTTGGTACTTCAGATTCTCTACTTACTTCCTTTATTACTTCCTTGAAGTCAGAGTTTGCAATGAAAGATCTTGGTCCTCTACACTATTTTTTGGGTATTGAAGCTGTTTTTGACTCTTCAGCTAACAAATTGCTTCTTACTCAAAATAAGTATTCCTTGGATTTACTTCGAAAACATGATATGCTTGGGTGTAAACCTTGCAAAACGCCAGTTGGTTCAGGTCCAAGGGTGATTTTGATGGAAATCTATTGTCAGATGCTGCTTCTTACAGAAGCTTAGTGGGTGGTCTTCAATATTTAACTCTCACCAGGCCTGACATTAGTTTTGCAGTTAACTATGTGATCCAATTCATGCACATGCCTACTGATATTCATCTACAGCTGTCCAAAATAATTCTCCGATATATTAAAGGTTCTTTAGGTCAAGGCATTACTTTACAAGATGGTGATTGTTCCACTCTCACTGCTTACTGTGACAGTGACTGGGCTAGATGTCTTGATACACGCAAATCTACATCAGGTTATTGTGTGTTTGTGAGTGGCAACTTAGTGTCATGGTCTTCAAAGAAACAACACACAATCTCTCGCTCTTCCACAGAAGCTGAGTACAGAGGTCTTGCAAATGCAGCTGCTGAAATATTGTGGCTTTCTTACTTATTTGAAGAACTATCCATCTACTTATCTCTCCCTTGTCGTTTATACTGCGACAATGTTGGTGCAGGCAGTCTCACTGCAAACCCAATTTTCCATGCCCGCACAAAGCATATTGAAGTAGACTACCATATGATTCGTGATCTGGTTAGTTCTGGTTTTCTGCAGGTTTCCTTTATTCATACTCTCAGTCAGATCGCAAATTTATTTACCAAAGGATTGTCAAAGTCACAGTTTAGCTTATTGAAGGGCAAACTGATGCCTGCTGTATGTGCATCTGTTTGAGGGGGGATGTTAGAATGAGTCAAGCATCCGTACTCTGTACGGACTACTTTCTTACTGTTAATCATAGCCACATGATTTAGTTTTTTGTTACAGCTGTTACATTAATTACAGTCTGTCATTCACCGCCTGTAATTTATCAGTCACCTCCTGTAATATTTGTTTCGTTGTTGAGTCTGTGAGTCTATATAAGACTCAGTCATGTACTATTGTAAAATTAACATTCATTGAATACAAACACAGTTCTTACAATTACAAATGTTTTTCTTAAATCTTTTTCATATGATAGTTTAGGTAATCCTTAATCTAGTTTTCCTTAAACTTAGGCTTGATTACCACTTTATTTACAATTTAGATACCTCTTAGAAATTTACATAAATCCTTCTCAATATAAAAGCTGAATTCTAACTCCATAATTATGAAGATAATAGCTTGGAATGTACAAGGTTGTGGAAGCCCTTTTACTCAAAATTATCTAAAATAATTGATCTCACAAGAGTAACTAGAAATTCTATTTCTATCAGAAACAAAATCTCAAAAACCTCTAGTGAAATCTCGGTTGTCTTTCTACCCCAACATTCACACAGTAGACCCAATTGGTTTAGCTGGAGGTCTAGTAATTTCCTGGATTGCTAGTTTCCACTTTGAAATACCTTAGTGGAACATCAATATGATTAATATCTTAGTTCAAACCAACCTGGAATCTAAAAAAATGGCTTTTAACTTGTTTTTATGGCAGCCCCTATCCAGCCAACATAAACATAGCACGGGACTACACAGGGATAATAACAAACCATTGTTGATGGTGGATTTTCAACAAAGGCTAAAATCGTAAAATCATGATACTGCATGTTTCTGACACGCCTTCAGAAATGTATGTGAAATTTATAGTTTATGATTCGTGAACCATTTCACGATCTCTGACTGAGCTAACATCCTCTCAGAGTTATGGTGAATATGTTATTCGTAAATCCCCCCAGCTGATCTTTTCGACACTCCGCATATTTCATCAGCACCTCTGTATAGAATCGAAATGATTGGATGGCTCCTAGACATATTGCATGCTAGTATAGAGTGTTAACGTCTTCAGGACGTCACACTGTTTGTTTCCTGAATGTGTATAGAATCTCTTAATGATTGGATGGCTCCTAGACATATTGCAAGCTAGTATAGAGCGCTAACGTCTTCAGGATGTCATACTATTCCCTGACTATACACGACCAATACTCAGAACGAGTATGATGCTTCCATCATCTCATACCTCGATTCTCGAATAAACTCGCTCCTAGACATATTGCATGCTAGCATAGAGCAATTCATGGGTTAACTCTAACATGACATTCATCAACTGAATTCCTAGAAAATAATATATTTTAACTCATTACTCTGTTCCATGGCTGATCCTCAGTTGGATTCTATGGATTAGTAATATATAATCATCTTATCTCATTACTCCGTTCCATGGCTGATCCTCAGCTGGATTCTATGGATTAGTAATAGATACTCAATTTATTTTATTATTCTGTATCATGACTAATTGTCATCTGAATTTCATGAATCAGCAATAAA
Organism: Papaver somniferum; assembly: GCF_003573695.1. Lineage (NCBI taxonomy): Eukaryota > Viridiplantae > Streptophyta > Magnoliopsida > Ranunculales > Papaveraceae > Papaver > Papaver somniferum. The sequence goes on from NC_039364.1 coordinate 131,657,204, forward strand.
TATTCATTGATCGGACATATGGGCCGCCACCCAGTAAGCCTCGAGAAAATGGTGTTAGTGTACTTGACAATATTGCACGAACGAGCATTCAAAAATAGGGTAAATTTATTAAGTACCCTTAGTTTTGATACCCAATAAACATACCCTTGTACAAAAATAAATATACCCATATCATTTAAAAACCTTATCTATTAAAAATTAGATTACCTTAATACCCTCACTCATATAATATATTTTTTTATTTCAAAATACAACAAAAATTTGTATCTACCATTTCACCGCCACCACCACCACCAAATATCCACCACCACCACCAACACTCAACTATCACTCCACCACCACTTACCAACCGCCACCACCACCGCCCGTCAAAACCACCACCCGCCACCACCACCAGTCCGCCACCGCCAGTTCGCCACCGCCAGCCCGCCACCACCACCATTCCACCACCGCCCGCCGCCACCACCACCACCACCAGTCCACCACCACCCGCTACCACCACCAGTACACCACCGCCCGCCACCACCACCACCCGCCACCACCGCCGCCAGTGGCGTCAACAATCTAAGTTGATCCCCAAAAACAAAAATCAGAAAATAAGAAAGAAAAAAAATTATATAATGTCAGCAACCAAAGTTGATCCCAGAATCTGGTGTCAACAACTGAAGTTGATCAATAAAAAAAAGATCATGAAAAGGTAATATGGCGTCAACAATGGAAGTTGATCCCAAAATCCGGTGTCAACGACTGTAGTTGATCTCCAAAACAAAAACCAAAAAAAAAACATAAAAAGGTAAAAATAACGTGGCGTCAACAACCGAAGTTAATCCCAAAATCTGGTGTCAACAACCGAAGTTGATCCCCAAAAACAAAAATCAAAAGCTCATGACAAAACAACATGGCATCAACAACCGAAGTTGATCCAAAATCTGGTGTCAACAACCGAAGTTGATCCTCAAAGAAAAAAAATCAAAAAATAAATAAATATAAAATAATATGACCTCAACAACCGAATTTAACATCATAATATGGTGTCAATAACTGAAGTTGATCCCAAAATATGGTGTCAACAACCAAAATTGACCCCAAAAGATGGGGTCAATAACCAAAGTTGATCGATTTCTTTTGTTGACACAATAAGTGAAAAAATACTCTAACTTTTTTGGGTCAACAATGGATGTTGATCCCATTCACTGGGATCAATAATGGAAGTTGATCCTAGTGAACGGGTCAACAACCAAAGTTGATCCCAAAATCTGACGTCAACAACCAAAGTTGATCCATAAAATTGATGTACTAAAATTAGTGAATCTGACGTGATTCGAACACGCATCTTCTGACGTGGAGCCAGGTGTGTTACCATTGCACCACAAGTTCTACTTAGTTCAGCCAATCAATAAAAGAATTGTAAATGATCTAGTTAAGAACTATTCTTCGGTAAAATGCCGAATTTGAACCTAAGTGCAGTAGTATTAAAAACTGGACATAACTGTGATAAGAAGATTTATATAGTATCCACGTCAAAAGCTTACTTATTTGATCGGATCAAAACCCGCTTCAACAGCAACATGGCAATGAATACAAATACTGCACTAGTGGGTTATCTGCATTACAGAAATAAATGAATGAATGTTAAAGACAAGTAGTAAACTGCTTGCCAAATGATCAGAGTATGAAGTAATTTTGGGATACCATTACACTACTGGTTCTTGTAATATGCAACCCTATTTATCCAATGATCCAGTAAGCGCAATTCGTTGTATACTACGTGGAATAAATTTAAATAAAAAAAAGACCACCAGTAGTAGTTAATTACTGGAGCTACTACTGCACCATGCAATCCTACACAAATACCACCATGCAATCCTACACAAATACCACCACTGTCTCTTCTTTCAAAAACAACACAAGTCAATATTACATTAGTGTACTAAGAAAGAAACTGAGATGAAAATTGAATACATCAAACTGAGATGAAAATTGAAACAACTACCTGAAATGGGGCTCTCAAAAAGGACAATGGTCATATACCAAATCAAAGAGTCATTTGTAAACACTAAAGAGGGATGATGACTAGTTAATTACACCGGTATTCTTGGTTAAATTACAATGAACATTTCCATTAGATAAATAAAATCAAAATGAGCTGTTAATTAATCAAACCAAAGAGATTCATTATATTGATGCACACAACGATACATAATGTTTTTTTAGTCTTACACCTTAACACGGTGATCGACCAAAAGACACCATTGAATCTCTATGTAGAAATTGAAAAACACCCTGTTGTGTTACTTTTTCCTGCAAATAAAATGTAAGTTACTATCAAAACGATATTGCAACAAACTACATCCATTAAAAATGAGCTTGTTGACACAATCGTCCGACACCTGATTGGGATTCTCGACAACCTGTTTAACATCTTTCGGTCTAAATTACTAAAAATCTCTATATTCCCCTCTTGAGCAGCCAATAATTTTCAACTTTAGTAAATCCCTATTACTGAAATTCAATAATTGTCAACTTTAGTAAATTCCTGTATTACGGCTGTTCAATTACTAACTCAGTTACATCATAAGAATACATCCAAGACTGAAATTAAATAGAGATTTCTAGGGGTTTTGGTACAAACCTGATCCATCGCTCTCTCTCTCTGGAATTTGTTTTGGTTTGATTTTCTATTTAGCTTGAAATTACCAGAGATCGAAACCTAAAATCACACCTCTCGATCGCCTAAATCTTTAGCTAATATTGAAATCACCAACAATAGGAGAAGAAGAAGATGAACTGCTTTTGTTGGTGATGCTTTATTTCAAACGATCGGAGATCTCCATATTTCTCTCTCTCAATCGAAAATCGCTTCTCTCAGATCTCTTCTGTTGGTGGTGCTGGTGGGGACGCAGATGGTGATGGTGGTGATAGAGATGGTGTTGGAGGGTTTCAGTTTTCTCCAAATGTTAAATGGAGGAGGAGTATAAGAACGAAGAATAAAAATGGAAGGGTAAATGTGGAAAGAATACAAAAACGTTAATGGGTCCAAACATGCCTTTATATGGGGAGGGGTATATCTATCTAGAAATTACTGGTTAATCCATCCTAGAGAAACCGTTTACTGTGTAGTCCAACCACCAATTAGTTTTACTCGCTCGTCCAAAAACATGTTTTTGGACGAAGAAATTTATCCCCAGGTCCAGAGAACGTGCGAGCCACTTAAGGTGTATTTTATAAATTCCTAAAACGCCCAAAACTCCTCTTTTCTATTAATTTCTGGATCTAAGCTTTGGCGGAGATTTTTATTCCTTTCTCTCGAATGAATTTCAGTGATGGAGTAGAAGAGGAGAAGCAAGTGATAGTGAAGAAGAAGAAGAAGGTTCGATAATGAATCGGGCGAAAAAGGTATAGATTCATCAATTTTGGGTTTTTTCTGAACTTTTTGGTCTTCATATTCATCTGGAATTCAATATTAAATGTTAGAAGAAGAAGGTTGTTTATTCAAACAATACAATTTAGTCGATTAAAGTGACGATTACTGTGCTTTCTGATTCTGGACTTCAACCTTTTGTTAATTTTGCCTATTTTAGGTTTTAATTTCTCAATGTTTTTTAGTTTCATTTCTTAGTTACTAAAAAAATTCTGTTTTTTACAATCGGTGATGAATGTAAATATGTTGGTGAGGATATAATGCTTGCTTATAAGATTAATTATCACTTTTAGAAAAAATGTACCAGGGTTGAGAAAAAATTTACCACGTTTACGCTAGTCATTCGTTTAATTCATGTTTGATAATGTAAGGAAGTGAGCTAATGGTTAACAACTTGGGAGGGTTATGTAAGACTTAGTATGCAAGGTTTCCCACCATCCATTGAAGGTGTATCAGTATATATTTTGTTTGTACTGTTTTAATTTATGTTTTTTTTTGCATGCACAAATGATTTATCATCATTTATTATGTTTTCGATCCTTATTTTCTCCTTACATGTGTTTATGTACTACAATATATTGTTTGGGTTTTGAAATCAGCTTCGGTAAACAAAATACGATACGTGCCTGGTCATCCCGTCATGATCCAAGGATAATTATATTTGATAGAGTATATATTTTGTTATGTCAATTGAGTACACATATTGTTTTTATCAGTACATGTGTATATGTATTGTGATTTCATAGTGCTTTTGTGTGATAAAAATAATGGATTTGATGAAAAATGAGGCAAAAATTGGTTTCACATTGATTGTGGATGTATTCTCTCTGTAACCGCTAATTTCCAATGTTTTCTCTATCAGGGTTGAGAAAAAATATACCTCGTTTATGCTAGTCATTCGTTCAATTCATGTTTGATAATGGAAGGAAGTGAGCCAATGGTTAACAACTTGGAAGGGTTATGCAAGGTTTAGTATGCAAGGTTTCCCACCATCCCTTGAAGGTGAATCAGTACATATTTGTTTTGTACTATTTTAATCTATGTTTTTCGCATCCTCAAATGATTTATCAATATCTATTAGGTTTTCGATGCTTATTTTGTTCGGTACATGTGTATATGTACTACAATATACTATAGATATCTTAGGTACTTATCATTATGTACTGTAATGAAAGTTTGTACTTACATTTAGCTTCTTCTTATGGTTAAGTGAGATATGGCATTATGTACTGGGGTTTCACTCAGTATAAATTAATATGTACTAGCTCTAACATGTAGACTTGTGCTAGAGCTTGCAATTTTTTGTATAAATATGTACAACAAAGAAACAAAAGTTGGCAGGAGAAGTACTGGGGTTAAGTCTTGACTTTTTGTATTTCTTTTTTCGTATTTGGTAGTTGGCAGTTTTGCGGCAAGAATCAGATAAAATGAAGTAAGGTTATGGTGGAGACTGAGAAAAAGCTCAAATTCAACAAAGAAATAGCCGTCGGAGATCTAGAAGACAAGTCACTGAGGTTAGCAGACTTGCAAGCATCAAGGATGATAGAGAGACTGGAAGAATTATATCATCAACTTGATGAATTTGACACTCAGTACATATTGATATACATTATGATTTCGCTCAGTACATATGCACATGTATTGGGTTTTCACCAAGATTATATAAATATGTACTAAAGTTTGTTGAGTTATAGGCAGATATGTATTGCTAGTATTTCTGGCAGGATTTTCTTTGCGCCAGGTTTTACAGTATAGGCAGATATGTATTGTTAGTATTTAAGGCTTCATACTCTTTTTCTTGGTCTATTCTGCTTAGTTGATACTACTAGTATGTAGCAGTATTATAACAAGCGTTGCTTTTTCTTGGTCTATTATGATTAGTTGATACTACTAGTATGTAGCAATACTATAACAAGCGTTGCGACATATTTAGTTTTATTGTTGCAGGTCATTTTTATAATAAAAAGTTATGAGTTTAAGTTTCAGTTTTCTTATATGCGCCAGATTTTACAATACATGCAGATATGTACTATCAGTACATATCAATATGTACTGTCAGTTCTGATCATAAAGCATTTCATAATGTACAAAACTAATATTCATATTGTCAGGATGTCGAATCACAACAGTACTGTATGAGAGACAACATTATCTATCATAGAATCATAACTCTACATACAATATTAACCGTCAGTTTCCACTCCCATACTGCTACGAGACAATTTATCAGTCCATACCCAACCACAATTCCCTTACAAACACTATGTACATGCTAACATCTCCATATCCACCAGCGTCATTGCATACAAAGTTAAAACCATCACCAGACCAATCACATATCTAGATCCTCATTCGGTCATCTCCCACCACAATATCAACCAACGCGTCCCAATTCACATCCTCTTGCACCATATCCACGATCACGAACGAAACTAGTTTCGCGGGTGCTTCGGTAATCTTTTTTATATTCTTCACATTACCTGAATAATTAACAAGGTTATTTTTGTATGTACAAATAGATATATGTTGTAAGATAAAGAGCACATATCACGTTTTACTATTGGATAGTAACAATTTGTACTGCCAAAAAATATTGTTGGTATTCAAGGATCAGAAACCTAGTACATATCAATATGTACTGTAGGATCATATTCAAGCATAAACTAGGGCTAAGGGTCTATGCGATACATAATTATATGTACTGCATCAACGAATCACTTTTGGATATGTACATATTGATATATAATGATGCTTATGGGGAGCATAAAAGAGATTTTAGTACAACAAAATATATTGATATTCACTGATGCTTACGGAGAACTAAAAAAAGTTTTACATAGTACAATAGAACGTATTGACAAATACATACACAAAACAACAAGAAAAACAACACATATTCATATGTACAAACACAGTACAACAATACATATTGATATGTATTGATGCTTATAGAGAGCATAAAGAGGGTTTCACATAATAAACCAACACATATTCATATGTACAAAGTAACACATTACAACAATACATATTGATATGTATTTATGCTTATAGAGCATAAATAGGGTTTTACATAATACAACAATATATATTCATATGTACTGCATCGTACACACAAAAGTAATCCAAGTATTCAACATTACATATTAATAAGTACTACCAATATGTAATATGTACTATTAGATCATGCACATAACACTAATTTAACTATCCAAAAGTACATCTTTGATATGTAGTGTTCCTTTTAGAAGCGAAATTAGAAGTGAATTTTAGATTTGTACTTTTTTTTGGTAAAATTGCTTTCTTCCATTTTGTTGATGAATGAGTAACAATGTTTTCTCTGTATTTGTTTTTGATGGTGGAGGAGTAACAATGTTTCTCTTCATTTTTGTTGTTGGTGAACGAATAACAAAATCAGATCCAAAACGAACTTCCATAAAAAAACAAACTAGGGAAATCTTGTTTGATTTCATCGAATCTAGGGTTTTCCCGTTGATTTTGTTCTGCTTTGATGATGATTGATTTGGGTTTTGTGATCTAGATTTTCAGATAAAACTCAAAATTGTGCCATGGATTTTCAGTTTTTAGTAAAATAAAGAAGATGAAATCAAAATCGGGAAAAATAAAGAAGCTGGAACTCAAAATCTTACCATAGATTTTCAGATTTGAGTGAAAACAAAAGAAGATGAAATTGATTTCTGCCGCCGGACTGTAGAAGATGAAAGTAAAGAAGATGATTAAAGTTTTACACTGACTGTTCTCATGGGTAGCTTTGTAATTTTACGCTTTTTGAAACTTTGTTGGACCAGCCAGCAAATGTTTTATCCCGCTGGACTACACATTAACCCGGGTCGGGTTTTGTGGACTAAACAACAAATCTCTCTATATATATTGTGGGTAAGGGTATGTGTGAAGCCCGTCAAAACAAGGGGCAGTTATTCAATTCCCACTCAAAAATAGGAACGAACAAGGAAACCTATGCAAAATAGGGAAGAAAAATAATATTAGTAAAATAACAAAAAATGACATCTAGGGGACCGGGCCCACCGGCCGGCAGGTCATGCCATTGTGGCCGGCTCCACGCCTCTTCCCATTATTTTACTTTATTTTATTATTTTTCCTAATCTCATGAAAACTCATTTGTTCGAGCAAAACTCTTAGTTTCTCCATATCTCCTTCACCCGATGAAAAATAATAAAACAGGGAAAGCTGTCACGGGGCCGGACTACGAGTCAGCTGGCCATGCCCTAGCCGTGGGCGGTCCCACACCCTCTATTCTCTTTTTTTTAATATTATTTATTTACTTTTACTTATTTTATTGGATAAAGAGTATTATTACATTAACTAGTTGGAAGCCTAACGAGCTAAGTTCCAACAACGTACTACTACATTAGTTAAACAGGTTGCGGTGCTAGCCTACCAGAGAGCCTCATGAGGAAACATGCCAAGAAACCCGTAGCAGATAGGCGGGATGTGATTATGTCGTAAGGGAGACAAGTTAACTCTACCTTCCATGTCAAACTTTGTAATATTGCGCCATCAGGGACTCGAACCTGGGACCTCCTGAAGCGCATGAAACCTTTGTGGAACGGGGATGACCAGCTGAGCTAGGTGGACCGTTATTATTATTATTATTATTATAAAAAACGACTGCTGATGGGGATTTTATTGAAAGCAAAGCGTACTTTACACAGGAATGGTTGGGAGACGGGCTACAATTTGAGCACCAACTCCTTTATGGATAGCCAAGCCTACCCTATGAAAAAGTAAACTTCCTACTTTGTTATTAGCATCATAATTGGCTAAGCAATTCTTCAATCTCTTCAAAAAAACGATAAAGTCATCTCCAATCTCTCCTAAAGTGGTAAAGGCTAAGGCATAGAAGCTGTATCCATAAGTTGTGAACTTGTCTAAATATTTGTTGCGCTTACGACTAAGTTCCATAGAGATAGCACGCCCTGGTGTAAAATTGTGAATTCCTCCACCAGAAAAAGGCGAAACCCCAGTGACGTCGAAACATGTGTCTCGACCATTGTCCCAATTGTAAACGAGGATATTGGCAGGCTTAAGTGCACTGTCATCTGCTGATAGGAAGTCTAAAGGAGCCTCCTTCCTATCTGCAACACCTACTCGGTAACAAATGTCCATAACAACATCTCTTACAAAATCGTGGCGAAACTTATTATTATTATTATTATAACATAATATTATTATGGGTAAATATTTACACAGAGATGACTAGGAGTCGCGCAATAATATTATAGGTAAATATTATTATGTTATTATTATAATTATGAGATTATTATAGGTTACCGTACAATAATAAAGAGTATTACATTAACTAGTTGGAAGCCTAACAAGCTAAGGTCCAACAATGTACTACTACATTAATTGAACAGGTTGCCGTGCTAACTTACTAACGAGCCTCATGGGTAACCTAGCCAAGGGATCCGAAGCGGATGTGTGGGCTTAGATTGTGTCACAAGGGGGGCAAGATAATTCTACCTTCCATGTTAATTCCTGCAATATTACGCCATTGGGGACTCGAACCCAGGACCTCCTGGAGCGCATGAAACTTTGGGAAACGGGGATGACCAGCTGAGCTAGGTGCCCGTTATTATTATTATTATTATTATTATTTTTTTTAAAAGAGTATTTTATTGCAAAAAAAATAAAAGAGTATTTACAAGTGGTTAGTTGGCAGCCTAGCGACAATCTGGGCTCCAACTCCTCTCTGAATAATATTACCTAGTCTATGGAAGAGTAAACTGCCAACTTTATAGTTCACATCGTGACTATCAAGGCGGTTACTCAACCTCTTTAGAAAAAAAACAAATCGCCACTCAACTCTCCTAAAGTAGTGAAAGCCAAGACACCGAAACCACAACCATTACTAATGCACTTCTCAAGATATTTATTATTTTTGCGTGTGACAGTAGCGGTAATGGCTTGTCCAGGGGTGAACATCCAAGTACGTGCAATAGTGAAAGGTGAGACTCCTGTTACGTCAAAATCCTTCCCATCCTCCCAGCTGTGTACTAAGATATTTGTCGGCTTAAGATCATTGTCATGTTTAGAAAGAAATCCCAACGAAACCTCATTCTGGGAAGGAATATCAGCCTTGTAGCATATTTCCGAGATCAAATCTCTTACCATATCATGTATGTATTTAGGTCCCACGTCTTTAGCACAGTGCACAACATGGTCTCCGTAGATATCCATCGCCTTAACACAGCTAGAACAAACACTATCAGCAAAAAACATTGGCATGGAAAATCGATATTGGAGGAAAAACTGAAATTTTCTAGGACCAACAGACTAATTGAGCCCAGTTATAAGAATGGCCTTCAGAAAATCCATGACATGTTCCATTTTGTTGCACTACCAAATGATCGACTCATGCTCATTGAAGGTGAGGCTAGAGAGCATAGAATCTTTGACAACACCAAAGTAGATTACTGCCAATGACTTCATGAAATATGGGTCAGTGTCGTTATTATTGTTATTATTTCCTTCATCTCATGGAACTCCTTCGTTTGAGCAAAAAACCCTAGTTTTTCCATATTTTCTCAAATATTGCTCAAATCGTCAAAAGCCAGAAAGTCAAATGGTCACATGATCGACTAGGATCCTCACGAAAAATATTATTATTTTAACATAACTAAAATTTGATAGAACGAGCAAAGTTCTACTTGCTCATTCCAGCAAAATCGAGAGTTTCAGTCAAGATCAAACTCTTCTGAAAATCCAAAATATTGCTCGAACGCGCGTCGGAAAATATCAAAATTCTTAGAATTGAGACACTGACAATACGGTGACACGGGCATGTCACCTAGACTGACAAAGGTTGGCCCTTAGGCTTGCAAGGAGCCGGTCCCACATATTTTAACAATTTTGATCTAATTAATCTTCTACAGTTCATATTGGGTTCAAACTCATTCGAATCAACTTGGAACTTGTTCAATCGACCACCAGCTGATCCTATGACCACCAAGGGCCGGTTTTATACCCCTTGGTCGGTCCCTCATCTTTCCATAATTAATTTTTATTGTCTAATGCTCAGACGAGCATAGTTTGAATAAATGATTAAACCAGTATTTAATTATCTTTTCACCAACTGGTCTGCAAAGGACTTTGGTGTTTGCTCATTCGAGTATTTGGGCGTTACATGATCGGCCATCATCCCATGTATCCGGTCTCTCTCTCACTCAATGATTGATTTACAGTAAATCATCAATTGATAGAGTTTTGAACTGAATGCTCTGCAAATCATAATCTGAGAAAGTTCAAGCACTAATAATTTTATGTGAGCCAGCAATCAACATTTTGATTAATTATATAATATCTGTCCAGATGTCAATATTTTAAATTAATATTTTATTTGGTTTGGTTATCAATAATTCATGAATCGAGCAATATTGCTCAAACTGGCAATATTTGTTCAAACCAGAAATATTCGCTTAAACTAGAAACATTTATTTTGCTCATTCATCGACACTAAATTGCTTAAACTAGAAAAGTATACGATCAACTGGGTCCAGATTTCATTGATTCAACTATCAATTGCTCGACTGAGCAATATGAAAAAGCGGGGGGGGGGGGGGGGGGGGGGGGGGGGGGTACAACAACCATACCCAATATTTCGCTTAGCAATCTATATGGACAAACTCCAATATACTTTCTAGAGAATCAACTAGACAGTCAGACTCAATCTAGAGAAAATTACATCAAAGAGTTTATATCTCAGTCTCTCAATTTGATCTTTACTCAAGCAAATAGAAATCTGCGATTCTTTAAGAGAGATAACTTGGATGGTACCAAACACCAATATCCAAGTCTCAATCAATTTAAATCAACAACCAAAAGGTCGGATATTCTAATTGATTGAACAACGCACAACCAATGATATTTCAATTATATAAATGTAGATGGTGGATTTTCGACAAAGGCTCAATTCGTAAACTCATAATTATACGAAGCTCCGATTCAGCAATCAGACGTGAGTATCGAGACACGGGTCTCTCATCGAATTCTCAACAGAGAGTACTTTCTCTCAGAGTACAATGTAGATATGTAGTCTCACGACTGGACAACGACATATCTCATGAATACTGAATACTTTCAGTGATTATTCCTATATAGCATCACGAGATGGACGGCTCCTAGACAGCTTGCTCTGCTATTATAGAGCGATAATGTCTTCAGGAACAAACAACGAGTTTACCCTGACTATATAAAGGATATGACTTACCGACAAGCTCATATCGGGATAATTAATGCTCCTAGACAGCTTGCTCTGCTAGTATAGAGCCACAAAGTTAATTATTCCTAATTGCTCCTATTCCATGGTCGAATCCACGACTGGTCCCGTGGAATGGCAATAACAATTGTTCTGATTATATGATCGAATCCACGGCTTGATCTCATAGAATAGCAATAACTATATTATCTCATTATTCCGATTTCATGATCGAATCCACAACTGGTCTCATAAATGGTAATAGATAAATCTCAATTACTCTGATTCTATGGTCGAATCTACGATCCCATGGAATGGTAATGCTCACTTTATTATTATGAATTCGTAGTCGAATCCTCAGCTGATCCTATGAATTAATAATAAACATCTTATTACTCAGTTTTGTGAATTATTCTCCACTGAATTCCACAATTAGTAATAAATAATCAACAACCGGGCGTCTGAGCTACCTCTAGGTAAGCCCCGATTCAAATGGTGAAGGTGTATCCAACGATGATACACTAAAAGTCACCGCACGAACGAGTATTTCAAAAATACAACGAAACGATGAACCTATGCAAAATAAAGAAGAAAATAATAAATAATTAAAAATATTGACCAGGGTGCTGGGAGCACGGACACACGACCAACCGACCGTGTCGTGGTCAATCCCTATATTTTAATGCATTTTTATTATTTTTCATGATTTGATGAAAATTCTCTCATTTTATCAAATTTCCTTCGTCTCGAGGAAACTCCTCGGTTTCATGGTACTTCCATAAATCCATAAAAAATAATATAAAATTAAGGAAAGGAGTGTGGGGCGTGACCATTGGCCAACCGGCCATGCCTTGGTCCCGAACGGCCCCACACCCCACGGTTCCTTATTATTATTATTATTATAATAATTTCTCTAATTTCATGAAAAAACTCCTTGATTTCATGGTATTTCTGCACAAATCATCAAATAATAATAAAATAAATTATGAAAACTTGTGGGACCGAGCCTTGGCCGTCCGGCCATGCCCTAGCCGGTCCCATATGCCCCTTTGTTTTATTATTTTATTATTATTAGTTTTCCTTGAATTCATCAAATTCCTTGATTTCATGATATTTCTCTCAAATTAGGAAAAATTCCCTCAAATCATCAAAATACCTAAAAATATTAAAAAAATTAGGAAAACTCGTGGGACCGGGCCCTACCCGTCCGGCCATGCCTTCCACGGTCCCACACGCCCTTGTTTTTTATTATTTTAATATTTTTGCTTCCTTGAACTCATGAAAACTCCTTCAATTCATGGAAACTCCCAAAATTCATCAAATTTCTCAAAATTCATGAATTTTTCATAAAATCATCAAAATATTATAAAATTAAGGAAAAGGCACCACGGGACCGTGGTCACGACCGGCCGACCATGCCTTGACCACGGCGGTCCCACGCCTCCTCATTCCTTATTTTATAATTATTTTTCATCCTCTCATGGTGTTTTCCTCAGTTTCGTCGAAACCCTAATTTTGACATATTTTCTCGAATGGATGCTCAATTGCACGCCAGAAAATATCAAAATTCTCAGGACTGAGACGCGGACGCCTTGGGGACACGAGCACACTATCTTGACCGACCAAGATTGGCTCTTTGGCTCACGGAAGCCGGTCCCATCAATTTTCACAAGTTTTGACCTAATTTGCACAATTGCTCGTATTAGGTCCAAAACTCTCCCAAACACTTTGGATTTTCATGAAGTGATCGTCAGACGGTCACCGGACAACCTAGGGTCGGTTTCATGACTCCATGGTCGGTCCCTCGCCTCATCATAATTAATTAGGTTTTCTCACCTAAAGCTCAGACGAGCATTTTTGAATAAAATGATTAAGCCAACATTTAATCATTCTTCCACCAACAAATCATCAACTCTTCAGGAGTTCTTCGTATTTGCTCATGTGAGAATATTGACACTACATGGTTGATCCACGGTCCCGTGTAGTCGCTCCCTCCTTCGTCCCATGGTTGAAATTCTGACGAACCATGAATTGATCATCAATTGATCAAATTAGGGTTTCTGAATCCAAGGATCATCATTCAAGATTCTAACCTTAATAATTTTATAACGACCTCATGGTCATTAATTTTATTAATTATGCTAGGTTCGACGACCAGTATTCTAATTAATATTTTTGGTACGCTGCCAATAATCCATCAGACGAGCAACACATGCTCAGACGACCAAATATTCAACAATTCATCACATGAGCAACACTTGCTCAGATGATAAACATTTGTTCAAACCAAGGAATATTGGTTCAACAATCAATATTCAACGATCCATCGAATGAGCAATACTTGCTCACTTCATCGTAAGAACTATACCTCTGTCTCATGACATGTTCAATACACGAGTTTCAGAACATCATGTTCAACTCAACGACTACATGGACTCATCGTCCCATCAAACCACGAAGTCATCAATTGACTAACAAACCACGAGACGTCAATCGTGTCACTTGGGGGATATCACTTAAGGTTTTGGTCTGGCGGTCTACGGCACGTGTGTTCAAACACACGATGGAATGTGAGCAAGTCGTGCAATCAGTTGAAGGAATTCACGAGGTAGTGGGTGGAAAATCGACCAAGTCTCCACACGTTGAACAACTGGTTTCAAACACGATCTCCACTTCCCCACTCCTTGATTCCATCAACTGTCACACTTCATGGAATCATGGTGTCTACAATTCCAGTAATATAAATAAGTCTCTGAATCATGATTGAATCATCATCATCAGTATCATCAATCTCACGTCAAACTGACAACACGAGATCATCAACTCATCAATTGAGCAACTACTCTCAATTGAGCAATTTCAATCACTCAGAGCTTATCGTATTCAGAATTCACACACTCACAATCTTTGATTACCATTGATTCCACACATTTCTCAGCTTCCCTCCTACAGATCAACCCATCCTCTCTTGTGACCGAATTTACTCTGGAACGGTCATTGTCTTGATTTAGGCCGGAGTACTATAGATTGATCTCTCGAATCTAAAGCACCCCCTTTGCAGCGGTGTATCTGTGTGAGGTTTAACATTTCGCTCGGTTCGAGGTGTCTCCTCCGTACGGTCGTCTCCTCAATTCCTTAAAAACCAGCAAATCGTTTTTCCCCATCTACAATAAACAAATATAATGCAGAATAGAAATAACACAGACACCAGAATTTTGTTAACGAGGAAACCGCAAATGCATAAAAACCCTGGGACCTAGTACAGATTGAACACACACTGTATTAAGCCGCTACAGACACTAGCCTACTCCAAATTAACTTCGGTCTGGACTGTAGTTGAACCCCAACCAATATCACACTGATCCAAGGTACAGTTATGCTCCTACGCCTCTGATCCCATCAGGATGCTATGTACTTGATTCCCTTAGCTGATCTCACCCACAACTAAGAGTTGCTACGATCCAAAGTCGAAGACTTTAATAAACAAATTTGTATCACAGAGAAAAGTCTAGGGTAATAGATAAATCCGTCTCCCACGAATATACCTACGAGTTTTGTTCCGTCTTTTGATAAATCAAGGTGAACATGAACCAATCAATAACCCAACATTCAATATTCATCGTTAGATGAAAAACTGATTTAGATTCAAGCTAATATATTTCAACCGATAGATCGAAAACTAGCTTGTTACACAAAAATGAAATGCACGTTTTAGGTTTGTGTAACCGTACCCAAACTTGTACATTAGTTGGTTCAACAATAGTCAACCAAATGCTTAGACATATGATCACTTTCATATCAACCATATTCTTATTCACCATAACTAGTTCAAATGACTCAAATGAACTAGTTAGAGAGTTGTTCAATTGCTTAGATCGTTATGTAACTACGCAAGACATAATTGAAGTAAAAACGATTTGATTCACTTGAATCGGTTCATGAACTATATAGCCACAGTTTGCAATTTGCATTCCTTAGTTTATTTAAACATGAGTTCAAGAACAACCGTTTTTAGATATAACCTACTCAAGTTCGCGGACTAGGTTCGCGGACTTAAGTTCTCGGAAAGAGTTCACAAACTCCAGCAGAAATTCTCGGGTCGAGAACTTCCGCCAGTTCACCGACTGGGTTCACGGACTTGGCTCACGCCACTATTCTGATTCTCTTGGTCAACAAAGTTTGCAAACTTCGGTTCAAGGAATAAGGACTTATACATATATGTGTTTCCACAACAATGCTTATATCCTCCGATGGTTATATTATCTAAACTCTCATTTCAATCATTCAAACATTCTCAGAGGACGTTATATAGTTGTTATTCACAAACAATTTTTCTTCAGAGCAATTTTCAAAGTGATTGAAACATAACATGACATAAATCACTAGGTAAGGATGAATTCGGCTAAAGCTAAAGCTTACCAACACATATTTCGAGAAATATATAGGCGAGATAAACTCGGCTCGAAATAACAAATGTGTATTGAAAAAGCGGGGGTCTAACAACACCACCCAATATTTCGCTTAGCAATCTGTATGGACAAACTCGAATATACTTTTAAGAGAATCAACAAGACTCAATCAATTAAAAGTATATCAACGAGTTTATATCTCTCTCTTGTTTTGATTTACTCGAGCTAATAGAAATCAGCGAGTCAATAATCAAACACAAGGAATAACTTGGATGGTACCAAAGACCAATATCCAAGGATTAATCAATGACAATCAACAACCAAAGGTTGGATTGCTCTAATTGATGATCTAACACACAACCTGTATTATTTCAATTTTAAAGATAAAACAATATAATGCGGAAATTGAAATAACACAGACACCAGAAATTTTGTTAACGAGGAAACCGCAAATGCAGAAAAACCCTGGGACCTAGTACAGATTGAACACACACTGTATTAAGCCGCTACAGACACTAGCCTACTCCAAGCTAACTTCGAACTGGACTGTAGTTGAACCCCAATCAGTCTCCCACTGATCCAAGGTACAGTTGTACTCCCTACGCCTCTGATCCCAGCAGGATACTGCGCACTTGATTCCCTTAGCTGATCTCACCCACAACTAAGAGTTTCTACGACCCAAAATCGCAGGCTTTGACAATAAACAAATCCGTCTCACACAGACAAGTCTATCAAAGGATCAATCTGTCTCCCACAGATAAACCCTAAAGTTTTTGTTCCGTCTTTTGATAATAATCAAGGTGAACATGAACCAATTGATAATCCGATCTTATATTCCCGAAGAACATCCTAGAGTTATCAATCACCTCACAACAATCTTAGTCGTATGGTAGCGAAACAAGATGTTGCGGAATCACAAACAATGAGACGAAGATGTTTGTGATTACTTTTTATATCTTGCCTATCGGAGAAATCAATCTCAAGCCAATCAATATGATTGTACTCGTACGATAGAAGATGCAAGATCAGATCACACAACTACGATAAAAGTATTATCGGTCTGGCTTCACAATCCCAATGAAGTCTTTAAGTCGTTAACCTGGTTTTAGAAGAAGAAAACCAAAGGTTAAATGAGACACGACTCTAGCACTCAAACTAGTATCACACGTGAGGTGTGGGGATTAGTTTTACAGAGTTGCTAGATGTCCCCTTATATAGTCTTTCAAATCAAGGTTTGCCATTAAGTTACCTTGGTAACAAAGCAATCAATATTCACCGTTAGATGAAAACCCGATTTAGATTCAAGCTAATATTTCTCAACCGTTAGATCGAAAACTTAGCTTGTTATACACAAATGAAATGCACGCTTCTAGGTTTGTTAACCGTACCCAAACGTGTACATTGTTGGTTCAACAATAGTCAACCAAAAGGTTAGCCATGTGAGCATTTCATATCAACCATGTTCTTCTTCACCATAACTAGTTCAAATGACTTCAAGATGAACTATTTAGAGAGTTGTTCAATTGCAAAGAAATCTTATGTAACTACACAAGACACAATTGAAGCAAAGATGATTTCATTCACTTGAATCCGTTCATGAACTTTTATAGCCACGGTTTGCAAACTTCCATTCCTTAGTCTTTTTAAGTTTAAGTTCAGAAATCATCTTTAGATATATAACCTTATTAAGTTCGCACACTAGGTTCGAGGACTTAAGCAACCGGGCAGAGTTTACAAACTCCAGCAGAAAATCTCGGCAAAAGACCTTCCACCGGTTCGTGGACTGGTACTCACGCAACTAGTTTGTCAACTCCAGCAAAATTTCTCGGGATGAGAAGTTCGGCAGTTCCCGGACTGGTTTCGCGGACTTGGCACTTGCCATTCTTCCGGTTCTCTTGATCAACAAAGTTCGCAAACTTTGGTTCAAGGAATAAGACTTATACATAAATGTGTTTCCACAATAATGTTTATGTCCATCATTGGTTATGTTATCTAAAATCTCATTCCAATCATTGAAATATTCTTAGAGGACGTTATATAGTTGTTACACCATTTCTCGTCAAAGCAATTTTCAAAGTGATTGAAACATATCATGACTTTCGTCACTAGGTAAAGATAAACTTGGTCGAAGCGAAAACTTACCAACACATATTTCAAGATATAGATAGGAGAGGTATACTTGGATCGAAATACCAAATGTATATAACCTAAGTCTATATATAGCATACGACTTTTTGTCTCAAAGAGTATGAGATAGAATAGATAGACTTTTGAGTGATAGTTAAGTTCAAGTCTCCACATACCTTTTTATCGAGAAGTTCCACCGGTTCCTTGAGTAGATCTTCGTCGTTTATGATGAATCTCCATGGAGTCCTTGAGCTCAACTACACTTACTATCCTAGTCTGAGACTTAGCTATAGTAGACTAGAAATTAAGAATTATAGTTTTGATCACTAACATTGACAAACATGCTTGAGATAACAACACATGCGATTTCTACCGAGCAATGCTCTAACATGTATAATCTCAGTCTATATAGTAAAAAGACTTTTGTCTCAATATAGGAGATAAATAGACTTTTGAGTGATAGATAAATTCAAGTCTCCACATACCTTTTAGTTGATGAAGTTCCACCGGTTCCTTGAGTAGTCCTTCGTCTTTTATGAAGATTTCCATGGAGTTCTTGAGCTCAACTACACTTTCTATCCTAGTCTGAGACCTTACCTATAGTAGACTAGAAATCAAGACTTATATTTTTGATCACTAACATTGACAAACATGCTTGAGATAGCAACGCACGTGAGTTCGACCGAGCAATGCTCTAACACAATATTCCTCATGTTTGGATCAACTTTCAAAATTCGAGAATCATATTGATCCAACAATCAATATTCTAATTTATATTTAATGTTTGATCCTACTACCAACATTTTTGCTCGACTGAGCAACATAGTTCGAATGAACGACCATCCAATATTTTTGATTCCTACTTTATCATTTGATCATTCATGATATATTAGAGCATTCTGTATAATTCAACAATATCTTTGATTTCTTGTTGAATGTTCGACATATGAAAATAGGTCCTTAATCGAGCAACTTCATTGGACGATCGATCCAAATTATCAAAATATCATTAATATCTCGACTGGTAAAATGATATCAAGACTCAACGTATGAACATCATTATTGTCCCAGCAGGAATCTTACTTTCAATCCATGAGTCTAAGAGCATACCACATTCGTTCATTATGCTCGACTCATAAAGTCAATAACTGACTAATTAAATAAACGTTTGCCTTGAAGACTCCACAATCATTAGACATCAATCACGTCACTTGGGGGTATATTAATTAGGGGTTTGGTCTGGCGGCCTACGACACGTGTGTTCATCCACGGTGAGAAATATGAGTAAGTCATGCAAATAGTTGAGGAAGTTAGCAAAGTAGTGGGTGGACAATCAACCAAGTCTCTGCACGACCTGAAACTGGTTTAACTATGATTTTCCACTTTCCCACTTCGCTCGAGCAACCGTCACACTTACTGGAGATCAATGTATCCATATTCTGGCAATATAAATAAGTCTCTAAACTCTTGATTGAAGACAGAACATGTATAGGTAATTATCACATAAATTCTCATCTGAACAATCTCTCTTAACTGAGCATAATTCAAACTTATTCGAACCCAACTGTTCACTTGTAGAAACCTACAACACATTCACAATATTTGATCACCATTGATCCCACACACTTCTCAGCTTCCCTCCTACTGATCGACCCTCTTCCCTCTTTGTGATCGAATTGACTCTGGAACGACCATTGTCTTGGTTTAGGCCGGATTCCTACAAATTGATCTCTCGAACTTAAAGCACTCTCGTGCAGTGCATCTGTTTGAGGTTAAGCAATTTTGTTGGTCGAGGAGTCTCCGTCCGCACGGTCGTCTCTTTACTTTCCTAAAAAACCAGCAAATCGTTTTCCCCCATCAACAGATTGGCAACCACAGTGAAAGATTAATCTCTCGGTTGCAATCTCAATTCGTCAAAATGGTTGATCTTAGGCCAGGTTCAGTTAAAAATATTAACTCAAACGGTGCTAGCACTTGCAAAAATAATGGTGGTACTCCAGTCAATACTTCCGCTTCCAACAGCGGTGCTGCTAATACTACTCCTACTCAAAGCAACATCGGAAACAACCCTTTCTTCGGCTGATCTCCTGATGAAATCAGAGAAAATCTACCTACCATAGCTGATCTCATGAAAGTTCAAGAAGTTCTCGTTAAGAATCAAACAGATATGGCTATAACACAGAAAAGGTTGTGCACTTATCTCATGACTCTCACGGACAGACTGCCGTCCAAGCAAGCTCATCCCCAACGTGAAAAAGGAAAAGCCAAGAAAGTATCCTCCGTCGCTGATCCTAACGCCTCCCCAATCCATATTCTCGAAGATGATGAAGTTGCTGCAGACAACTCGCCAGCGAAATAACCTGAAAAGGTGAGGGTACCCAAATATACCTCAAGCTAAAACTTTTCCTACCTATAAGTCCTTTCTCCGAAAGTGATTGTTTATGGAATGAGTCGAGACAATACAACTAATCGGTTCACACTTCGTGTGATCGTCTATGGATACGAGATCGAGACAATACAACAACGTAGTATGTTTAATTGATATAAAGGTTCGGACTTAACCAAACACAATAGGATTGCTTATCAAGTAAATAGGAATTAACGTTTGTGTAATTTACTTTAATTATAATAAAACAATTATAATGCGGAAAATAAAAGTAAATGACACAACAAGATTTTGTTAACGAGAAAATCGCAAATGCAGAAAAACCCCGGGACTTAGTCCAGAATTGAATACTCTCAGGATTAATCCGCTACACATAATTACACTTAACTTCGTATAGTTGAGACCAAGTAACTAGCCCTATAGTTCACCTAGTTCCGTCTGTATTCCCACGCCTCCAACTTTAAATATGTCACGTACTTGGAACAATCCCTTTGGTTCGTATTACAAACAGTGAAGGAACGAGAAATATATTTGGTAACAACTCTATTCAACCAAGTGATATGAGTTTGACAAAGGCTCTTCCGTTTATCTTAACATAAACTCCTTCATCGGGTCTAGATCTATCTTATGTTCAATCACCCTAAGGTAATCGGTTAAGATTAAGCCAACAATACCTTTAATCACAAGGAAACGTGTTGACGCCGATCTACTCAATTAATCAATCAAATCTACCACAAGGATAAACCAATTATTAATTGTATCCTCTTTTCCCAAATAATTATTGTGCACACCAAAGATTATAAAACCCAAGTCAGATCTTCAATATCTTCAAATCTTCAAATCTTCTTAAATCTTCAATAAACACCTGCACACAATCACTTGAATCTCTTCTGATCAATCACGCACAGAACGGAGTCTGTTAACAATAGTTTATCACAAGATCGTCTTTAGATCTAACAACAGTCTAAAGATCCTTGCCGAAACTCTGAACTAGTTTGAGTGAATCTTATATCAGAAGAGAAGATTCTCAAGCATAAACAAACTAGGTGCAATCAGATTTCAACCACCGCTAGTCAATTAAATCAATCGAAAACAAAGATAAACCGCAATTATCTAGTTTCCCACCAACGGGTCGTGCTAGAGCTTCTCAATCCCAAAGAAGACTTTAAAACAAGCGGCCGTAAGAGATTTCACCTAATTAGATTACTCTCCTCTCCGATAGATGGCTACACCAGTAACAAAGACAAAAAAGGAAGTTTGTTGTTACGAAGGATTAGTTTGCTAGAAAGGCAAACTTCATATATTTGTAGACAAGGAAGTTTGGACACCAAGGAATTTCCAAAACCGAAAATATTCTCAAGATATTCATAAAAAGCAGAGATTCGGTTTTCATAATTCCTGGAAATGCTCTGTCCAAATGAAATTAATAACCTTAATTCAAAGATTCTTAACTTACTTATGTTTCGATCCTGGGATTCTCTTCCCTTAGCCATTAAGGAATATCTTTGAACAATTATAGAAATAAACATTCTCAGCACGTGTTCAAAGTTTGTCGACATCTTTACTTTGTAAGTTATCTTTCACACTTACAACCTTGAAACCGATTTGCCACACTTCCAAAAAAGTTTAGAATTGGCTCATCTGACTTTCAAGAACTATGTGATTGATCAAACCAACATTCAATCACAATCATGGGTTTAACGGTTCTACCAAAACAAGTTTCGGTTCTAACTCCTCCATGTGAGTACTAAGGATAGTCACACTAGCTTACCAAAGATTGGTTGACTAGGTACTAGGATCGGTTCCCCACACATATATGGTATCTAACTTATATGTGTTGCACATGTCCATAGGATCAGTTCCCCTTTATTCTATAAACCTTACTGCACCCCATATAAGGATAGGTTCCCCTTGATGCACTGCACACCTTAGGATCGGTTCCCTTTCCCTTACTAGGATCGGTTCCCTTTTCCTTACAAGGATCGGTTCCCTTCCCCTTACTAGGATCGGTTGCCTTTCCCCACGGCAGGCATAATCCGATCATACCAGGTGATTACTTAAGATTGGTTTTACTAATAAAAGTTTTACCAATACATAAGTCAGGACTTTGTGAATAGTTCTACCAAGAACACAACAAGTTGTGAGAGGTTATACTCTATCACACATATTGGTTGTTCTTAAGATATGCAATGAATAACAAAACCAATAACTCCTGGCGATTTCCTTTTCGGTTCACAAACAAGTTTATGAACTTACTTCCTTAGAACACATGTAAACATTGTTCCTTAGGATGAAATCCTCACCTCATACCCATATATAATCACAATAGCATTCAAATGATTATGGCGGTGTCTCATCTACAAAGTTTAATGGTTAAGCAATAAACCTCGTATTGTACTCCTTAATACTATGTCTATCTAGAGTTCAAATATGCTTCGCAGTTATGTTTTCAATATGCACGACTTGAAAGATACGTTAGGGAATGAAACAGTTCAAGTCAAATATCACTAACCTCGAGTGGAAGGATGATTGTTGTTGTTGTAGCTCCGTACTTCTTCGCATCTTCAAGTCTTCACAATAATTGTAATGTCTCATATCCTAATGCTTTCAAGCTAACCTATACGAAGTTCACTCTAGTACATAATCAAGCGACTCATAACATGAGTTTTGATTCACTAAAATATGACAACCAAACTTGACATACCAACGCTTGGTGGGTTCAACCGAGCAATGCCCTAACAATCTCCCTCTTTGTCAATTTTAGTGACAAAACTCTTACATCATATGGATAAACAAATTACAAGAATTCATTACACATCCGCTTGATTCTCGATTCAACAGCACAGTAAAACTGCTTACATTCAATCTTTGAAAATGTCGTTGTTGACATTATAATAAAAAAAGCTATTATTCCCCCTAAGGAAGATAGGTAGATATTCAATCCGCACGTCTTTGTTATACCAATTTATATGACATGTTACTCCCCCTTAGTCTGTGCTTTCACTCTTTCGTTAGATATAACAATCAAGTACCAATGTTCTTTTCCCTAGCGATGCCAATCAATATAAAATATCAATGCCAGCATCACCTGTTTACTCCATATATTTCTCCCCCTTTTTGTCACAAAAATGACAAAGAAACGAAAAAAATAAAGGACAACACGAAAAGAATCTTACAAATCTCAGCATAGACTTGCAAACTTGTAGAGTTAGGCACGAGGGTTCCACACATCATATTCTGATAACGAATATCAAACCGAAACTACAAGTAGTCTTATTTTGATATGTTATCAAGGAAACAATTTTTCCTATTTAGTTTAGCAATCCAAATACAACTAATCACATTAGTCCCTTTGCTAAACCGATTGTTCAAAAACAACTGTTTAATTCGATAAGAACAAAATAAATATAAACTTCATCTTTCTCATCAGGTTCTAATTATCCATAAACTTAGACCTTTCAATTTTAAACAAGCCAAATACTAGGTTAGTTAACTAGAATTTCCTTGCTTAGGCATTCGATTAGACTTGAATAACCGAAACCTTACTTCGATAAGTCTAACTAAGATCATAATTAACTTAGTTTCTTATCCGGAATCGAATTGGACTAAACAACTCATCCCGTACACACATATTATTTCGTTAAGCCATAAATAATTCATACAAACCAAAATAAATCAACTTGGATAATTATATACCTCAACCGGAAGCAATTGAAACAACATAGACATTATAAGCACCGCAATTGCACCGAAAGTTTGTAAGCCTAAACTATCGATACCATACAAAAGCAAGATAACAATAGTTTTTCTTAACCGGAACCAATTGAAACACACACAAACATCAATTGTACCGAACTTTTTTAAGCCTAAACGATTGATACCACACAATAAAGCAAGATAACAATTGTTTTTCTTAACATGAACCAATTGAAACACACGTCCACACACACATATCATGGAATAAATATCAATTGAACCTAAATTTTGTTAAGCAAAAGCAATAAATATATAATATAAACTCATGTTTTTCTTAAACAGGAAAACAATTAACTAACAAGATTGTTACCTCAATTTCACATCCACTTCTCCAATATGATAGCAGCTTCGTCCAGGGAGAATTGATATCGAAATATCACCACGTTGTCATCCTTATGCGTAAACAAAAGAATAACAACACACCTCAACCTTTACCAGAGAAAGGTTGAAAACCGGTTTTAACAATTGCAAGCAAAAGTTGAAAACCGTCGAAACACATGCATTTATGCTAAACCAAAACCGATTCAACATATTGTGACTTTTTCACATACTGTTTCTATTAGAACCCTTCATAATCCTTTGATAAAGCCTACCTACTAGGGCTAGAACTTAATCCCGCTAAATCAAAAAGTCACCCAAACCATGAGGGTTCACAATATATGAGATCAAATATTAAGGTAGTAAAACCGAAATCAAACATCTCATAAACATACATAGCAATAAGGTAAAAGCAATTAAGCACAGGCTATGTAAACCGAAAACTATCACAAGAAAATTACTCAAATCAAATAATTTTATTCATAATAGTTTTATTCATAATAAACCAATACAATCAATGAAAGAAATCAAAAATTGATGTATATTCTTTCTTTGCAACCTATTCCTTCATTTCAAAACCAAATGAAGGTGCATCACTACTTTTCAGCTTTTGATTTCTTCAAGTAGAAAGCCTTGTTGCTTGACCAGAATCTCATGCAGATGAGAATCTTAGTGAAGGATTCTACAAGAGCATGTAATTCTGTCTTCGATTGAACACAAAAGTGTGTCAATGCCTCAATACACTGATCTTTCTTCAGAGTATTCTCTCTTTCCTTCTTGCTAAGACAATCTCCCTTTCTGATTTTACCTTTAATGTCAAGAGATAAACCTGACTTAGTTTTAAGATGATCTTTCTGATCTTGCATCTTCTCCAGAGAAACCATTTGATCCAGACCCATAGTTCGGACAAGGAATGATCAAAAAGTGAGAAGAGTCTTTTTATATTTTTCATACTTCCGAAAATATAATATTCCTATAAATACGAATATATCAAATATCTTCAAATACTAGATATTATTTCCATAATCTACACAAAAGTGCCTCGATTTTTCTTCCTCCTCACTCAAAATTTGGCACACGAGGTGAGGAAAGAATTCTAATACCGATCAAGCGGCATTAGTATGAGAATTACTCTCATTATGGAACTTTGAACAACCAAAGTGTTCTTGATCTAGTATAGTATGAAAAGATCTCTTTTTGTTACCTTGAATTACCGAAATATCTTGAGATAGACTGGAATTGCACAAGCAGCTTTTAGTAATTATGTTTTTAAGACAGTTTTTGCATCTTATCTTATTTTTTCCTTTACCATTAGATGATTTAATAACATCGGAAGACATTTCCATTCTTAAAATGGGTAAATCACTAATGGAGGAGGAAGAAATAAGATTGACAACTAATGCAATATTAGCTGTTTCCTCTTCTTCAGAATCGTATGAATCAGAGGTCTCATCAAGAGTAACAGCCAATGCCTTGCTCCCAGTGTATTTCTTAAGATTGGGGCAGTCTTTAGCAATGTGACCAAACCCTTTACACTTGAAGCTGCGACTGATATTCATCATCTTCTTCCTGATCCTTTTTGACAGGAACTCGATCATGTAGTCGAGAAGATCGATAAGTATCCTTAACGAATCTCTTTTTTCTCTTCTTTAAGAGATCTCGAACCTGTCTAGTAATCAATGACAATGATTGTTCAATTTCATCGTCAGAGTTTTCTACAATATGTTCAGTTGAATCATCCAACTGTCTATTCCTTTCCATTTGAGCATTTGGAGTTTTTGTTTTAAAAGCGATTCCTTTACCTTGAATAGACTGTGATTCATGATCAAAGATCTTTAACTTACCAACGAGTGTGCTCCGTGCGAGAGTTGAAAGATCGTTTTTCTCTATGATTGCATGTTTCTTAGAATCGTATCTTGATGGCAACGATCTGAGAATCTTACATACTATATCCTTTTCAGAAATAGTCTTTCCTAACGAGAAAGAAGCATTAATTATCTCATAGAGTTCGATGTGAAACTCCTCAAAAGTGTTGTTGTCATCCATTCGAAGGTTTTCCCACTCGGAAGTGAGGGTTTGAAGTCTAGCTTCCTTCTCTGATGAGTTACCTTCGAATACGATCTGAAGATTATCCTAAGCTTCTTTCAAAGTTTGACATGTAGACACATGATGTTGTAAGTCACGACTTACAACATGAATAATAGCATTTAAACCATCTGAATTCTTCTTTGCCAATTTCTTTTCTTTGCTCGAAAATTCCGCTAAGCGTTTAAACTCAGTTTCTGAATTTTCTCTTTTTGGAAGAGTATAACCATCGACGACTAATAACCAAGTATTAAAGTCTCGAGATTGAAGAAAAGATATCATAGCAGATTTCCACCAAAGATAGTTTGTTCCATCAAATCTTGGCGGCACGTTAATTAAAGTCGATTCATGAGAAATCGAGTTCATTCTTATAGGTTGGATCGCACTAAACATAGATTTTTAGTTCTTTTCGTGTTTGCCTGCTCTGATACCAATTGAAAAGGAGAGGGTACCCAAATATACATCAAGCTAAAACTTTTCCTACCTATAAGTCCTTTCTCCGAAAGTGATTATCTATGGACTGAGTCGAGACAATACAACTAATCGGTTCACACTTCGTGTGATCGTCTATGGATACGATATCGAGACAATACAACAACGGAGTATGTTTACTTGATATAAAGGTTTGGACTTAACCAAACACAATAGGATTGCTTATCAAGTAAATAGGAATTAACGTCTGTGTAATTTACGTTAATTATAATAAAAAAATTATAATGCGGAAAATAAAAGTAAATGACACAAGAAAATTTTGTTAACGAGGAAACTGCAAATGCAGAAAAACCCCGGGACCTAGTCCAGAATTGAATACTCTCAGGATTAAGCCGCTACACAAAATTACACTTAACTTCGTATAGTTGAGACCAAGTAACTAACCCTATAGTTCACCTAGTTCCGTATGTATTCCCACACCTCCAACTTATAAATAAGTCACGTACTTGGAACAATCCCTTTGGTTCGTATTCCAAACAGTAAAGGAACAAGAAATCTGTTTGGTAACAACTCAACTCAACCAAGTGATATGAGTTTGAAAAAGGCTCTTCCGTTTATCTTAACATAAACTCCTTCGCCGTGTCTAGATCTATCTTATGTTCAATCACCCTAGGATAATCGGTTAAGATTAAGCCAACAACACCTTTAATCACAAGGAAATGTGTTGATGCCGATCTACTCAATTAATTAATCAAATCTACCACAAGGATAAACCGATTATTAATTGGATCCTCTTTTCCAAAACAAGTATTGTGCACACCAAAGATTATAAAACCCAAGTCAGATCTTCAGTATCTTCTTTGTCTTCAAATCTTCTTAAATCTTCAATAAACACCTGCACACAATCACTTGAATCTCTTGTGATCAATCACGCACAGAACGGAGTCTGTTAACAATGGATTATCACAAGATCGTCTTTGGATCTAACAACAGTCTAAAGATCCCTGTCGAAACTCTGAACTAGTTTGAGTGAATCTTATATCAGAAGAGAAGATTCTCAACCATAAACAAACTAGGTGAAATCAGATTTCAACTACCGTTAGTCAATCAAATCAATCAAAAACAAAGATAAACCGCAATTATCTAGTTTCCCACCAACGGGTCGTGCTAGAGCTTCTCAATCCCAAATAAGACTTTAAAACGAGCATCCGTAAGAGATTTCACCTAATTATATTACTCTCCTCTCCGAGCGGCTACATCAGTAACAAAGACAAAAGAGGAAGTCTGTTGTTACGAAGGATTAGTTTGCTAGAAAGGCAAACTTCGTGTATTTATAGACAAGGAAGTTTGGACACCAAGGAATTTCCAAAACCGAAAATATTCTCAAGATATTCATAAAAAGCACAGATTCGGTTTTCATAATTCCTGGAAATGCTCTGTCCAAAAATAACGATCGAAATCTCTCGGAAAATATAATTAGTAAATGCACATTACTAATTCTGGAATAACCTTAATTAAAAGATTCCTAACGTACTTATGTTTCGATTCTGGGATTCTCTTCCCTTAACCGTTAAGGAATATCTTTGAACAAAATTATAAAAATAAACATTCTCAGCACGTGTTCAAAGTTTGTCGACATCTTTACTTTGTAAGTTCTCTTTCACACTTACAACCTTGAAACCGATTTTTCACACTTCCAAACAAGTTTAGAATTGGTTCATCTGACTTGCAAGAAATATGTGATTGATCAAACCAACATTCAATCACAATCATGGGTTTAACGGTTCTACCAAAACAAGTTTCGGTTCTACCTCTATGTGAGTACTAAGCATAGTCACACTAGCTTACCAAAGATTGGTAGACTAGGTACTAGGATCGGTTCCCCACATATATATGGTATCTAACTTATATGGGTTGCACATGTCCATAGGATCGGTTCCCCTTTATTCTATAAACCTTGTTGCATCCCATACAAGGATCGGTTCCCCTTGATGCACTGCACACCTTAGGATCGGTTACCTTTCCCTTACTAGGATCGTTTTTCCTTTCCCTTACAAGGATCGGTTGCCTTCTCCTTACTAGGATCGGTTCCCTTTCCCCATGGCAGACATAATCCGATCATACCAGGTGATTACTTAAGATTGGTTTTACTAATAAAAGTTCTACCAATACATAAGTCAGGACTTTGTGAATAGTTCTACCAAGAACACAACAAGTTGTGAGCGGTTATACTCTATCACACATATTGGTTGTTCATAAGATATGCAATGAATAAAAAAACCAATAACTCCTGGCAATTTCCTTTTCGGTTCACAAACAAGTTTACGAACTTACTTCCTTAGAACACATGTAAACATTGTTCCCTAGGATGAAATCCTCACCTCATACCCATACGTAATCACAATAGCATTCAAATGATTATGGCGATGTCTTATCTAAAAAGTTTAATGGTTAAGCAATAAACCTCGTATTGTATTCCTTAATACTATGTCTATCTAGAGTTCAAATATGCTTGGAAGTTATGTTTTCAATATGCACGACTTGAAAGATACGTTAGGGAAAGAAAAAGTTCAAGTCAAATATCACTAACCTCGAGTGGAAGGATGATTGTTGTTGTTGTAGATCCGTACTTCTTCACATCTTCAAGTCTTCGCAATACTTGTAATGTCTCATATCCTAATGCTTTCAAGCTAACCTATACGAAGTTCACTCTATTACATAATCAAGCGAATCTTAACATGAGTTTTGATTCACTAAAATATGACAACAAAACTTGACATAGCAACACTTGGTGGGTTTAACCGAGCAATGCTCTAACAAAACCATCAAATTTCATCACACGTGAAGATTTGGAGTTGTAGATGGTGAATTTTCGACAAAGGGTAGAACTGTAAAACTATACTCCAGATTCGGCAAGGTCATGTAGATGTGTAGTCTCTTAGCTGAGACCACGGCATATCCCATTAAAGCATGAAAGCTCATGCCATAAATCTCTGACTGAGAAGGCTGTCTCTCAGAGTACATGTAGATGTGTAGTCTCTCAGCTGAGACCACGGCATATCCCATGAATACTGAGCAATTTCAGTAATTACTCCAGATCCGAAAATCGGATGAGTATCGAGACTCATGTCTCTATGCATGAAATCTCATGCCACCTCTGATGGAGAAAGTTTCTCATGGAAGATTTAGATGTGTAGTCTCTCAGCTGAGACCACGGCACATCTCGTACTGTGTATAATCGAAAGATTGGGCGGCTCCTAGACAGCATGCCTGCTAGTATAGAGCGACAACGTCTTCGGGATGTAATCAGATTTTCCCCGACTATGCAAGAGGAATATGATACTCCAGCAAGTTCATATTTCTCAACCCTCAGATAATTAATGCTCCTAGACAGGAAGCCCTTCTAGTATAGAGCCGTCAATTAATTATCTTAAATCGTCTGAATATCCAGCAATATTCTACGAGCCATCACCTGAATATCCAGCAATATTCTATGAATCGTCAATTAATCGCTTGAATATCTAGCAATATTCTACGATTCTTCGTTATATTTCGTCACTTCAATTCGTGGTTCTTCCCAGTAGAATTCCACGGGTTAGTGATAAATACTCAACGAGACAGGCGTCTAAGCATCGAATAATCCCTGACAAAAATGGTGCAAGTGTACTTAACAAACGATGCACAGACCAGCATATTAAATGCACAAACGAGCATTTCAAAAGATACAAATGAATGAGGAACCTATGCAAAATAGGAAGGAAAAATAATAAAATATTAGCAGGGGCGCCAGGGGACTGGGCTCACCAACCGGCTGGTCATGCCGTGACCAGTCCCGCGTCCAATTTCATATTTTATCATAATTTTCCCTAAAATCATGAAAATTACCTAATTTCATGTATTTCCTCTAAAATCACATGATTTTATAAAAAAATAATAAAATTAGGGAAAGGTGTTGCGGGACCGAGCACCAGCCGGCCATGCCTTGGCCATGGCCGGTCCCACACCTCAATCCCTATTATTTTATTATTTCCTCTTAAATTATGAAAATTCTCTTGATTTCATGAATTTTCCATAAAATTACCTAATCTCATGTATTTCCTCTAAAATCACATGATTTTATCAAAAATAATAAAATTAGGGAAAGGTGTTGCGGGACCGAGCACCAGCCGGCCGTGCCTTGGCCGTGACCGGTCCCACACCTCATGTCCCTATTATTTTATTATTTTCCTCTTAAATTATGAAAATTCCCTTGATTTCATGAATTTCCCATAAAATTACCTAATTTCATGTATTTTCTCTAAAATCACATGATTTTATCAAAATATCAAAAATTAGAGAAAATTTGTGGGACCGGGCTCTAGCCAGCCGGCCATGCCCTAGCCGGTCCCGCGTGCCATTATTATATTATTATTATTTGGTGTTTTGTTTCCTGATTTCAACAAAATATCTTGGTTTTCAACAAATCCTTTTGATTTTATGAAAGTTAGCTAAAATCATCAAAACTACATAAAATTGGGAAGAGTGGCTTGGGACCCGCGCCCATTGGCCGGCCGGCCATGCCTTAGCCATGCCGGTCCCACACTCCCATTCCCTATTTTATTATTATTTTATCTCTCATGAGAGTTCCCTAATTTCACCAAACTCTCCAGTTTCATGAAATTTCCCTCAAATCAGAGAAAACACATAAAATCACATAAAACTGGGATAAGCATGTGGGACCGCGTCTGTCAGCCGGCTGACCATGCCCTATCCCTGCCGGTCCCACACCTTGAAATCCCATGTTTTATTTATTATTTACATCATCTCATGTACTTTTCCCAGTTTCAGCAAAACCATGGATTTTGCATATCTTCTCCAAATGTTGCTCAAACGAGCACCGGAAAATATCAAAATTCTCAGGACTGAAGCGCGAACATCATGGTGACACGGGCACATCCCCTTGACCGACCAAGGGTGACCCTGAGGCTTGAAAACAACTGGTCCCACATGCTTTAATGATTTTAACCTAATTTACTCAGTTGCTCATATTAGGTTCAAACTCTTTCCAAACAATTGGAAGTTTGCTCAAACGACCATCTATTGGTCCCACGGCCACCAGGAGCCGGTCCCATGACCTCTTGGCGGGTCCCTCATATTTTCTACACCAGGTTTTATTATTTTTCGCTCACACGAGCATTATTTTAATAAATGGTTAAACCATCATTTAATCATGATTTCACCAACTGGTCCTCAAGAGACTTTTGTATTTTTGCTCCTTTGAGCATATGGGCGTTATATGGTGAACCCATCATCCCATGTAGCCGGTCCTGTGTTGATTTGCAATAAATCATCATTTCGGTAAAATTAGGGTTTTGAATCCAGAGCTTTGCAGAAACGTGATTCTAAGCAGATTCAAACAATGATAATTTTATGTTGATTCCAAGATCAACATTCTCATTTATTTTGCTCGACCCAGCAGTCAATAATTTAAATTAATATTTTATTTGGTCCTGCTACCAATAATTCATCAAACGAGCAATATTTGCTCAAACTAGCAATATTCGCTCGAACCGGCAACATTCACTCAAACTGGCAATATTCGCTCAGACTAGCAATATTTGCTCAGATCAAAAGAGTATTGGTTCAGCTATCAATATTCAACAATTCAGCAACGCAGTTTGCTCGTCTTAGGTTATAACGATACCTCGTCTCAGCAGACATATTAAATTCACGAGTTTCAGAACATTTTCTAATCATGTTCAACTCAGCACTACATGGAATCATCGTCCCATAAAGTAGGCAACTGACTCCATAATCACGAGATTTCAATCGTGTCACATGGGGGAATATTAATTAGGGTTTTGGTCTGGCGGTCTACAACACGTGTGTTCACCCACGATGAGAATGTGAGCGAGTCGTGCAATCAGTTGGAAGAGTCAGCAAAGTAGTGGGTGGAAAGTTAACCAAGTCTCTGCACGATGAGTAATTGGTTTTAAATACGATTTCCCACTTCCCACTCTCTGATTCCAGCAACTGTCACACTTCATGGGATCATGGTGTTTTCAACTCCAGCATTATAAAATGTCTCTGAATCCTGATTGAAAGGACATGAGTTTTCAAACATTCGAACAACAGTCGCCTAAACGAGCAATTTCTTATCAAAGTTCATACAGACAATCTTTCGTCTACACGAACTCACAGAAATCACTCTCAATTGGGCAAAACTCAATCATTCAGAGCATTCTTACGCTGAATTCATAACACACCTACAATCTCAGACCACCATTGATCTCGTACATTTCTCATCTTCCCTCCTACAGATCAACCCATCCTCTCTTGTGACCGAATTGACTCTGGAACGACCATTGTTCTTGGTTTAGTCCGGGGTCTTACATATTGATCTCTCGAACTTAAAGCACTCCCTTCTTGCAGTGCATCTGTGTGAGGTTCAACATTTCGCTCGGTTCACGGAGTCTCCACACGGACGACTCTTCAATTCCGTAAAAACCAGCAAATCGTTTTTCCCCATCTACAAGAGCGTCTCTTGGAGAATCGTGGAAAACATAAAACGTCCTATATACATCGTCATCAACTTCCATAACCAGATTCTACACAGAGAATTCCTCTTCCAAAGGGTTACACTTCTCCAACGTTCACATTCTATTATGGAATGGGAAATCATCGAGAACATGTTTCTCGATTCCTGAAATCATTGGGTGAACATGAATACAATAATATTGCTTATCTGAAAGAATTTTCAAAGTCTCTGATCGGACAAGCATACACCAGGTATAATAACATCGCGCCAGGAAGCATCACCAGTTGGGGAGAATCA
Organism: Papaver somniferum; assembly: GCF_003573695.1. Lineage (NCBI taxonomy): Eukaryota > Viridiplantae > Streptophyta > Magnoliopsida > Ranunculales > Papaveraceae > Papaver > Papaver somniferum. The sequence continues at coordinate 131,691,188 of NC_039364.1, forward strand.
TTAATGCTTTCTACCGGAAATACTTCTTCGCCTCGGAACAAGTGACCCTCTAGGAAGGATATTTCATAAGAATAATGAGCATCCGAACGATTATGTGAAAAAATTCAGAGTCCAAGCTTTGGGTTGTCACGACCCAAATGTTACTGAACAACAACTTGTAGACTTGTGCATTAACGGAATGATCCCGGTCTAGAAAGCTTTACTAGACAATCTTAAATTCCATACTTTCTCAAAGCTTCATGAAGTAGCCAAACGGTCAGCAACCACTGCTCCGGCCTTACCGGAAAGGGCAAAAGCTGCAAAATTCGAGGAACCACGGGAAACTTGAGCCAACACCAAACGCCTGATTAACGAACAATGCAATCTTCAACCTTCCACAAACGTTGTTGCTGAACAGAGTGAAAGAAAAGCGGAGACACATCATAAGAACGCTTCTCCAATATCCCAAGCTCCTATGAAAGCGCAAAGAAAGGATAACCAATCATGCACAAACCTCGACCCAGTATCAACAAACGGGAAAATGATCAGACATACTCAAGCTTCCCTCTTCCCATTGAAGAAGTGATCATATTACTGGAAGTCTGGATTCAATATGGTGCAATCAAATTTCCATTCATCAGGAGTGAGCCAAGTAAAGAAAAAATAGAGAATCCCAGTTGTCGCATTCATAGGTTTATCGACCATCCAACCAGTGATTGCAATGTTTTGAAACACATCTTCAAAGAGAAGGCTAATCCGAGAGAGCTTTAACTGGGGACTGAAGGAGTACACAGGTGTTGATGGTGGATTTTTGGCAAGGGATAAAATCGTAACTTTACATATTCCTGATCTAGTAGTCAGATGAATATTAAGACTTATGTCTCTCATTAAAGCATGAAAACTCATGCCACAAGAACCTCTTACTGAGTATATTGCCTCTCAGAGCATACATGAATATGTTGTCTCTCAACTGAGGCAACGACGCATTTCATGAATACTGAACAATTTCAGTAAATCACTTTTATATAGAATCGAACGGTTGGACGGCTCCTAGACAGCTTTCCTGCTAGTATAGAGTGATAACGTCTTCAAAATATAACAATGTTTTCCCTGACTACATAAAAGACATGTCTATAGAATCTTAATGATTGGACGACTCCTATATAACTTGCATGCTAGTATAGAGCGATAACGTCTTCAGGATGCAACAACGTTTTCCCTGACTATACGTAATAAATATGACGCTTTAACTAGCTCAGATAACTCAATTCTCGAATAATTAATGCTTCTTGACAACATGCTAGTATAGAGCCATCAATTAATTATTTCCAGTCACTAGATTCATCAATTGAATTACTAGAAAATATTCTACGTTCTTCATAATATTTCATTACTTCAATTCATGGCTCTTCCCAGCAGAATTCCATGGGTTAGTAATAAATATTCAACGTACGGGCATCTGAGCCACTATCGAGTAAGCCCCAACAAAATGGTGCAAGTGTACTCAGCAATAATGCACTAAAGAGCACCTGAATGCATGAACAAACATTCAAAAATACGAATGAACGAGCAACCTATGAAAAATAGGAAAGAAAATAATAATAATAAAATATTAATAGAGGCGCCTAAGGGACCAGGCCCACCTGCCGGTCAAACATGCCGCAGTGGCCGGTCCCAAGCCTCATCCTATATTTTATCTTATTTTATTATTTTCCTTAGTCTCATGAAAACTCATTCATTTGAGCAAACTACTTCGTTTGAGGAAACTCCTCAGTTTCATGGTGTTTCCTTCATATCAAGGAAATAATATAAAATTAGAAAAGGTGTCACGGGACCGGGTCTACTAGCCGGCCGACCATGGCCTAGTTGTAGCCGGTCCCACACCTTGTAATTCCTTATTATTTTATTATTATTATTTCCTTCATCTTATGAAATTCCTCAGTTTCATGATATTTCCTTCACACCAAGGAAATAATATAAAATTAGGAAAGGTATCACGTGACCGGGCCACTAGTCGACCGACCATGCCTTAGCCATGACCGGTTCCACACCTTGAAACTATTTATTTTATTATTATTATTATTATTATAAAAGGGAGCCACTAAGGCATTTATTAATCAAAATCAATATTACAAGAGATGGTGGGTAGCCTAGCAACAAGTTGGGCACCAACACCTTTCTGAATAACAATTCCTAGCCTATGAAAAAGAGAATTGCCTATCTTAAAGTTGGCATCATGTCCTACCATGCAATTCCTTAATCTCTTCAGGAAAGTTAATAAATCCGTACTAAGCTCGCCAAAAGTGGAGAAAGCCAAAACACCGAATCCATATCCGAGAGAAGTGCAAACATCTAAGTATTTAGTGTTCTTGCGAGTAATTGCTGCAGAAATGGCGTGACCTGGTACGAAGTGGCGTGACTTAGCACTGGTAAACGGAGAGACCCCAGTGACATCGAAACAAACATCCTTGCCATCTATCCAATTATAAACCATGATGTCCACTGGCCGAAAATCCTTATTATTGATGACGCCCAAAGAAACCTCTTTTCTAGCCACAACCCCAGCTCTGTAACACATGTCTGCCAGAATATCTTTTACTAAATCATGTCTGAATTTAAGCCCGACCTCGCTAGCACAATGGATAGCGTGGTCTCCAAAGATATCCATGAGTTTGCCACAACAGGTACATTTATTACCTTCTTCAAAAAGGGGTATAGCTAAACGATATTGTAAGACCGAGCTAAACTGCCTGGAACCAACTGCCTGGTTGAGCCCAGGAATAGGTATTGCCTTAAGGAAATCCATAGCATGATCAGATCTATTACATTGCCAAACAGTAGCTTCACGTGTAGAAAAAGAAAAGCGAGTAAGTACCTTTTCCCTGATAGCTCCAAAGTAGATAGCAGCCAATGACTTCATGTAATGAGGGGCGGCATCATTAATGTTGAAATAAGAGAGGGGGATCTCACAAGCTTGTGTGAAACTCTGTAAAGTAGTATGGAAACCAAGGCATAAGTCGGTTGTAGCAGGCAGCCTCAAAATAGAATTCTGCAAATGCTGGGTTTGTGCCTGAGATGTAAGGTAACAATACTGCATAGTATCTGTCATAGTAAGAATACCCAGACCACCATCTTTGATGGGGAGAGTGGCTAGTCGCTGTTGGACTAAGCCAAAACCATCCCCATCTCCGACTATAAGACGACGAAGATATCGCATAAGATAATCATCAAAGCGCGTGGAAACATTCTGAATCGCCTTGGGGCAGGTAGTGCGTAAGGCAAAATATAACCTCGAAACTCCAGTACAGTTGCGCAAAAGCAAAAGTTCACACTGAGGATCATGCAGCTCTTGAATCTTGTCAATGAGCTGAGAGGTTTTGTCAATCCTGTTCAACACCACATTACTACAGAAGTTCATATCTATGCTGACTGGTCCACCAAGAAATTTAACACCATCTTTTGGCTTACCAATATTTGCAGGAAAGGCAGTATCGGAATCCCTTCTCGGGTCATAAGAGGGCCAAAATAGTTCAGTCTTCGAAATATTCAAATGTAACCCGTAGGCAGGATCGTCCTCTTGGAGAATCTTCAATGCCTTAGACACTTCCAAAGTGTCACCTGCGATGGTGCCATCGTCTAAATACCAGGCATGGAAATCCAAAATACAAGTGGATGCAATCTTCTCGATAAGAGGGTGCAAAGCTAAAGCAAAAAGAAGGGGACCAAGAGGGTCACCCTGCTGAACCCCTTGTGCCGAGGAGAGTAAGTGTTCCTGATAATATAGCCTGGCGGGTTGCATATAGCAGAATTCAACCCAACGAGAGATGCTAGGGCAGTGTGTTCTTACCTCACGGATAATAGTAGATCGATCAACCATGTTGAAAGCGTTTGAAAAATATATCAATAACATAGATTTGGTGTTCTCAGATCCATGCATTTCAAGCAATCTATTCGCCGCATGTACAATACTTTCTCCGCCGCAAGGGATGCCAACTCCATATTGGTGATTACCAAGATAGTTGTTCAAGTTTTTGCAAACAGAAGTAGCTGCTAACTTAGAACACAGCCTGCGCCATATGGTGCCTACAGCAATTGGTCTCAAACCACCACCAGGTTTAAGTAGTGGGGTTAAGGGGGCACTGGATACAAATATACCCAGGGAAGGAGGGCATTTACCTGCAAGCCACAGGTTCACAACGCCAGTAATTGACAGCAGCAAATCATCAGAGATCGCAGCACCAGCTCCACTCATGGCGTCCAAAAAATGCTGAGCACGTAGACCGTCTCTGCCACAAGATGTCCCCTTGGGGAAGCTCTTAAGGGCTGCAAGCACAGCCTTGGAATCAACAGTCAGGGAAGGTGTTGAGACAACTTCAGTGGGTATAGTAGGGGTGGAGCATATGGGTGTTTCTGCTGGAGGTCGAACAAAGTGTCTGCAGTAGGTTGAGCAACGCCACTAGAAGAAAGAATGCGAATTGCTGCTGTGTAGTGGCCATAACTCAGCTTTTTACGACAGGATTCTATATGTCTCGTCTTCTTTTTGATAGGAGCACGCTGTGTAGAAGTTCTTTTGGACAGGCCAAGCAATTGTTGTACCAAACTGATGCAGCCGGCAGGTTCCCTCCAAACCAACAAAGCTTTGTTAACAGCAGCAGTCTGCAACTTCTTTCTCGTACCGGAGCGTTCCTCACTGGAGCTCTGAGGTTCATACAGGTTTAGTATACAGATTGGCAGCAATAACAGTTGTATCCAGAACACAATGTTCATGGGATTAACAAGAACAGAATCTAATGCAGACTTGAGAGCACGCGAAAAATGTAACCTGCAGTGTGGAGGAATACTAACAGTTGTATGTATTTGTCGTTGCAGCATCAGGTTTAGTATCTCCACATTAAGGCCAGCAAACTCTTCATCACCTGCAAGCTCTTCACTCACTGAAGCACCTGCACCAGCATTATCCATTGCACCAGGCGAAGCAGTTTGAGGTTTCGCAACACCATGAATCAGGAAATCTACACCAATTCCATTGAACGGCCTTGGAACGACATCTGCAGCATGCAACCTGTTTTTGCAGGCCATTTTCCATGTATGAGTAGTCATGCATTTGGTGCATAACCAAGATTCCAACATCAACAGGTTGCTTTCCCATGCAGTGAAGCATCTCTCGTTAGTCCGAATCCTTTCAATGCAAACCAATCTGGCATCATCTGTTGGAAAGTGGTGGTCTTTCAGATGTCTTGATAATCCACTCTTAGAGTAACCCAAACCACCAGGACCTCCTTGACAGCCATCAAAAGTTGCGAAAGGACAAGGAAGCTTATCACTCTGTGAAGAAACCTGCCATGCATTCCTACGGACTGAAGAAGATGAGGCCGTGGAGGAATCAGGGCTGTCATTCTTACGGACTGAAGAGGCTGAAGAACGTGTTTTGGGCATAGAAAATCCTAGGGGAAAGCTGCGTATGAACAGAAAAACCCTAGAAGAAACCTGCCATGCATCCCTATATGCAAACAAACAATAAACTCATAGGAAACAGGGAGATTGTACGTTGAAATCACGGACAAAGGCAGGGGAGATTTCTGGTTTTCAGTCGCCTGAAAATCCCCCACACAATCGTTGGAGCTTCTCTTTCCTAGGGTTTATTATTATTATTATTATTGTTTCCTTCATCTCATGGAAACTCCTTCGTTTTAAGGAAACTCGTTCGTTTCAACGATCTCCTTAATTTCATGATATTTCCTTCACATCATGAAAATAATATAGGATTAGGAAAGGTGTCATGGGGCGGGGCTCATTAGCCGGCTGGCCATGTCTTAGCCATGGCCGGTCCCACACCTTCTAATTCCTTATTCTATTATTATTATTTCTTTCATCTTATGAAGTTCCCCAGTTTGAGCAAAACCCTGATTTCTTCATATTTTCTCTAATGTTGCTCAAACGCGCATCAGAAAATATCAAAATTCTCAGGACTGAGACACGAAAACTATGGTGACACGGGTATATTACCTTGACCGACCTAGGTTGGCCCTTTAGCTTGCAAGAGGCCGATCCCACATCTTTTCATCATTTGACCTAATTTTTTCACATTAGGTTTAAACTTTTTCAAACAACTTGGAATTTCATCAAAAGATCGTCAGTCGGTCCCATAACCAACCAAGGACGGTTCCATGACCCCTTGGTCGGTCCCTCATTTCTTCATAATTAGGTTTTATTACCTGACGCTCAGAAGAGCACTATTTTTAATAAATGATTAAACCATCATTTAATAATCCTTTCACCAACTTGTCTTCAAGAGACTTTGGTATTTGCTCACTCGAGCATCTGACCGCTACATGGTCGGCCCATCATCTCATGTAGCCGGTCCCTCCTTCACTCAGTGGTTGATTTTCAATAAATCATCAATTGATCAGCACTTGATCAAAATTAGGGCTTCGAATTCAAGGCTCATGATTCCAAGCAGGTTCAAACACTAATAATTTTACGTTGATCCCGTGATTAACATTTTAATTGATTATACTCGGTCCAGTTGCCAATATTATTTTAAATTAATATTTTATTTGGTCCTGCTACCAATAGTCCATCTTTGTGCACCCCTGCTATACCATGGGTGCATGTTCCTCCATTTATTATTGGCTACCCATATAACCATGGTCATTTATTCTGGTTATAATTTTTGAGAAAGGGAATTGGAGAAACAGAGAAACCAAGATCTAATCGTTTCTCTTTAATTCGTATATTTTGTTTTCCGGATTTCTCTACCTGATTTATAGTAACAAAAATGAAAAAAAGGTAAAAGAAAAAACAAAGCACTTCAAAAATTTATCAGATACTTCACATCTTTTATAGTTTTAGTTCTTTGAATATTTGCATACTTCTTAAGCCATTACCAATTCTACTTATTTACAATTTTCCATCAGACTAGTACTGCCTCAGATTAATGATTGCACAAAGTCCATATCCTTCATTTTTTTTATCAGTAAATTGAATCATATGATGATCATATCAAGGAAGAAGAAATTTTTTTGATTCAAACAATCTTCATTACCAATACTATAATAAGATCCGCAAGGTGGTTCATAAAACAATTATACCCTCTTCCATATGTAGTTATAGAATGTGACATCATAGTATGCCTATCCCATATAAGTAGTATTATGTTAATTTGATTATCCTACCATGATCGATTTTTCACACAAAAAAAGAGAAATTTGTTTGATTTCATATTAAGAATATTGAATGATTTGGATTCAATGAGATTTTTGTAACATATGTAAATTGACAGATGACTAAAAGAGACTGTTTTATTTTGTTGAGAAGAAAGAAGAAACCATTAAGAAAAAACGATCAAAAACAAACCATTAAGGTAACATGGGGAACTAGGGTTTTTACTTTTTCCCATTTTATTGTTATTGTCAAGTTCCAACAGCATACTACTACATTAGTTAAACAGGTTGCGGTGCTAGCCTACCAGAGAGCCTCATGAGGAACCACGCCGAGAGACCCGTAGAGGATAGGGGGCTGTGATTATGTCGCAAGGGAGGAAAGCTAACTCTACCTTCCATGTCAAACTTTGTAATATTGCGCCATCGGGGACTCGAACCTAGGACCTCATGAAGCGCATGAACCCTCTGTGGAACGGGAATGACCAAATGAGCTAGGTGGCCCGTTATTATTATTATTATTTATTTTTTTTATTTGAAAAAGTTCCACCAGGGGGCGTTTTATTGCAAAACAAATAACAGAGTCTTTTACAAGTGATTAGTTGGAAGACTAATGACAATCTGGGCTCCAACTCCTCGCTGAATAATGATACCTAGTCTATGGAAGAGTAAACTGCCAACTTTGTAGTTCGCATCATGACTAGAAAGGCGGTTACTCAACCTATTTAGAAAAGCAATAAAGTCACCACTCAACTCTCCTAAAGTAGTGAAAGCCAAGATACCGAAGCCGCAACCATTACTAATACACTTGTCGAGATATTTATTATTTTTGCGTGTGACAGCATCGACAATAGCTTGTCCAGGGGTGAACAGCCGAGTACGTGCCGTAGTGAAGGGTGAGACTCATGTTACATCGAAGCACACATCCTTCCCATCCTCCCAACTGTGTACTAGGATGTCCGCCGGCTTAAGATCATTGTCATTGTTAGAGAGAAACCCCAAAGAAACCTCTTTCGAGCAGGAATATCATCCTTGTAACACACTTCCGATAGCAAATCCCTTACTATGTCATGCCTGTATTTAGGGCCAACGTCTTTTGTACTATGCACCGCGTGGTCTCCGTAAATATCCATCAGCTTAGAGCAAACACTATCAGCAGCGAACATTGGTATAGCCAAGCAATACTGTAAGATAGACTGAATTTTCCTAGGTACGAAGGATTGGTTGAGTCCCGTAATATGGACGACCTTCAAAAAATCCATGGCATGTTCAGTTTTGTTACATTGCCAGATGATCGATTCACGCTCGTTGAAGGGGAGGCTGGAGAACATAGAATCTTTGACAACACCAAAATAGATTACTGCCAATGACTTCATAAAATGGAGGGTAGTAGTGTTGATGTTGAACTCAGATTCATATAATCCACAGGCTCGTGTAAATTGTTGGATGGCGTGATTATAACTGCGGCATTGCTCACCTGAAGATGCAGGTGACAAGATGGATTCCTGCAGGTGTTTAGTTTCTGCATAGGACGCAAGGTAGCAGTACATACTGGTATCTTTCATAGTATAAACTCCCAACCCACCATCTATTATTATTTATTATTATTATTATTATAATTTGTTTTTTTTAATAAAAAAAAGAGAGTTAATTCCCTTTTATTAAATCTCCAATCTTTAAATTACAGACTTGTGGTTGGAAACCTAGCAACAAGCTGGGCTCCAACTCCTTTTTGAATAACAATGCCTAATCTATGAAAAATAAAGCTACCAAAACCATAACTAGCGTCATTGTTAACTAAACAATTTTTCAGGCGCTTGAAAGAACATAAAGTATCCTCACCAAGTTCCACTAAGGTAGAGAAAGCTAAAACACCCAGACCATAACCATGTGAAACACACTTGTCCAAGTATTTAGTACGTTTCCATTATAAAAAAACGACTTCCACTGGGGCTTTTATTGAAAGCAAAGCGTCGTTTACACAGGAATGGTTGGGAGACGAGCTACAGTTTGAGTACCAACTCCTTTCTGGATAGCCAAGCCTACCCTATGAGAAAGTAAACTTCCTACTTTGTTATTAGCATCATAAATGGCTAAGCAATTCTTCAATCTCTTCAAAAAAACGATAAAGTCATCTCCAAGCTCTCCTAAAGTGGTAAAGGCTAAGGCATAGAAGCTGTATCCATGAGTTGTGCACTTGTCTAAATATTTTTTGCGCTTACGACTAAGTGCCATAGATATAGTACGCCTTGGTGTAAAATTGTGAATTCCTCCACCAGAAAAAGGCGAAACCCCAGTGACGTCGAAAAAGGTGTCTCGACCATTGTCCCAATTGTAAACGAGGATATCGGCAGGCTTAAGTGCACTGTCATCTGCTGATAGGAAGCCTAAAGGAGCCTCCTTCCTAGCTGCACACCTACTCGGTAAAAAATGTCTATAACAACATCTCTTAAAAAATCGTGGCGAAACTTATTATTATTATTTTATTTTAATATTTATTATTTTTTTTTAAATTTTTTTTTTATTTTTTTTATTAAGGAAAATTTTATACAGATTTGGTTGGTAGTCAGGCAACAAGTTGTGCTCCGACTCCATTTTGGATATCCAACCCTACCCTTTGAAAAGAAAACTACCTATTTTCCTATTCACATCATGACTACCAAGGCAGTTTTTCAAACGCTGCAAGAAGACAATCATATCGTCACCCAACTCGCCCAATGTAGTAAAAGCCAGTACTCTAAACTCAAAACCATGTGATATGCATTGTGCGAGGTATTTACTGTTTTTGCGAGTAACAGCTGCAGAAATGGCATGGCCAGGAGTGAAGCTTCGAATCCCATTTCCGGCAAAGGGTGAGACTCCTGTGACGTCAAAACATGTATCTCGGCCATCCTCCCAGCTGTGTACAAGTATGTCTGCAGGGTTTCAAAGGGGAATTCTGATTTGACAATAATCCCAGTGGTGCTTCTTTCCTGGATGGGACTTGTGCTTTGTAGCAGATATCCATCAACACGTTTCGTACAAAATCATGGCAGAATTTAACCCCAACTTCGCTTGCACAATGAACAGCGTGATCTCCGGATATATCCATGGGCCGTTTACAGATTGTGCACAAACTGTCAGCAGGGAATAGGGGTATACCCAATCTGTATTGAGCTACAACGCGAAATTGTCTTGGTCCCATTGTTTGATTTAGCCCAGCAATTGGTATTGTCTTCAAATAATCCATAGCATGCTCGGTCCTGTTGCTTTGCCATAAGAGTGCTTCCCTCTCGGACATACAAAATTTAGTGGGTAACTCCCTCTTAATAACATCAAAATAACGTACTTCCAGTGTTTTCATAGGATGAGGGGCAGCGTTATTGACATTAAAGGTTGAAGGAGTGAGGCCACAAGTCTGCATGAAATTGTGAAGGGTAAACTGAAATTTGGGACTTTGTACTGCCGTATCAATGGACTGTAGAATAGTGTGCTGCAAGCTTTGAGTCTGAATGTATGAACCAAGATAGAAATACTGACCTGTATCAGCCATTGTGTATACACCAAAGCCCCCGTCTTTCATAGGTAGAGTTGCTAGTCTTTGTTGAAGAGGACCGAAGCCAGCGCCATCCCCAGTGATCAGAAGACGTAGATACTTCATCAAATGTTGATCAAAGTGGCTTGTTGCTGCTTGGATGACCTGAGGATTTGTAGTTCGTAAGGTGAAAAATAGCCTTGAAACACCAGTGCAACTGCGAAGAAGTAAGAGCTCACTCTGTGGGTCTTTCAGCTTCTTAACATTGTCCATAAGACGTATAGTTTTGTCTGCCCTTTTCATCACCATGTCGCTACAAAATGGAGTGTCCAAACTGACTGGACCTCCTAATAGTTTAACGCCTTTGGATGGCCTACTTATATTAGCAGCAAATACATCTAGTTCAAGGCTTCTAGGGTCTGTAGAAGGCCAGAAAATTTCAGTCTTCTTTATGTTTAAATGTAAACCTCTTGAAGCACCTTCACATTGAATAATACTAAGTGCTTTTGAAACCTCCATTGTGTCACCAATGATGGTGCCATCATCAAGACACCAGGCATGAAGATCTAGTGAACATTGAGAAGAAATTTGGTAGACAAGTGGATGAAGTGCTAATGCGAACAACAAAGGGCCAAGCGGATCACCTTGTTGGACACCCTGAGTTGAGGATATAATGGACTCATTGTAGTATAGTTTTGCAGGCTTAGCGTAACAGAATTCGACCCACCTGGATATGCTAGGGCATTTGTCTCTTGCTTCTCTAATTAGGGTAGTTCTATCAACTAAGTTAAATGCGTTTGTAAAATCAATGAGCAACATAGTAAGGTTATTATGTGTACCTTTCAACTCAAGCAATCGGTTGGCAGAATGCAGTATACTTTCACCTCCACACGGAATGCCTACTCTAAATTGGTGGTCACCCAAGTAACTGGCCATTTCCGTACATACAACACTGGAAGCTAGTTTTGAACACAGTCGTCTCCATATGGTCACTACAGCTATTGGTCTCAAGCCACCATCAGGATTGAGTAACGGCGTAAGAGGAGAACTTTCTACGTATTCCCCTAAGGCTGCAGGACACTGACCAGATAATCACAAGTTAACTAAGCCTGCGATGGATGATAATAATTCTTCAGACACAGCAACATCAGGTCCACATAAGGCATCCAGCAGATGTTGGGCTCTAAGGCCATCTCTGCCACATGAAGTGCCTTTTGGGAAGCCTTTAGTTGCAGTCAAGACAGCTATGCTCTCAACAGAAATTGGTGTAGACACTATGTTTTCAGAGGGTATTGAAGGAGGAGGAGCATATGGGTGTTTCTGCTGCAACTCGTGTAAAGTATCTTCATTAAAAGGTGCAACGCCAGTGGAAGACAAAATTCTGATAGCCGCTGAAAAGTGCCCGTAGCTGAGTTTCTTCCTACAAGCTTCAACATTAGTTTTTGGTTTCTTTTTATCATGATGTTTCCTGTTAAGTTCATACTCCTTGTGAACCTCCAATAGCTGTTGTAGTAAAATGTTACATCCATTTGGCTCATTCCAAGTAACCAAGGCTTGATTAATGGTTGCAGTTTGTAGTCGCTTTCTGTTGCCAGATCTCTCTTCCCGTGAGCTTTTTGGTATGTACAGATTTAGGGTGCAAATGGGTAGAAGGAGCAGTTGAACCCATGAAGATATGTTGTTGGGGTTATCCACCACTTTATCAAGGGTAGCTTTTAAGGTTGTTGAAAAATGTAAGCGACATTGTGGTGGAATGCTAGAGATAGTGGTTATTTGTTTCTGAAAAATTAGATTGAGCATACTTAAATTAAGACCCTCAGAATCATCATCGCCTCTTGTGGGTATAGTTGGTGGGATATCAACTGGGAGGTGTTGAATCGGCTTATCTACGCCATAGATCAAGAAATCAGCACCTCTTCCATTGAAAGAACCTGGTAATACTCCACCTGGATGGTCACGGCATGGACTCCTCCATGAAAACCATTTCCTACAAGGAAAACACATCCACATTTGTAGCTTCCTGAGAAGCTTCTCCCAAGCCAAATGAACCCCAGCCTCTGTACGTATCCTTTCCATGCAAACTGCTATATCTGTAGTGCCATGAAAATGCATATCCTTTTGATGTGTCTGAAGATCGAACTTTTAGCATACCCACCATCACATACACCATTATGACAATTATCGAAATTTTTATACGGGCAATGGGATGAAGAGTCATCATCAGCTGCGAATTGATGTTGTCCATAAAAATATTCATCTTGACTTGTAGGAAAGGTATCATCCACTGCAGAGGAAGAAGTAGAAGAAGCAACTTGTATAGGTTCCTCACAAGCAGTATTAGACAACCTAGCTGATGAAGATGATGAACTTTGTGATGATGATCTTGTTCTTCGCCTAATTGGATGCGCAACAGGGATTGAGGTTGAAGATGAAGAACATGAGCGAGTTCGTGGCATAACTACAAAACCCTATAATTAGGAATCAAATAATGGCACAATAAGAATTCAAAAAAAGGCAAACTGTAGTTGCAGGAAATCCTTCAACACACCCCTTATAATAATTTGTAGATCTAAACATAAGAATGATGATAAGAATGCTAAAATTGTAAAGAGACACAAGATTTACGTGGTTCGATCCATTTGATCTACCTCCACGGGGTTAGGGTTTACTATGATTATTTGTAATTACATCTTGATTACATGGAGACTCCATTAATGAGTATTTGGAGCTCTAGTTTCTTGAAGGAAGAAGAAGAAGATAATAATACAAATTCTGCTCTCTCTCTCTCTCTCTACCAATGTGTCCTCCCTAAAGTGTGTGTTTATAAAGTGTGTCCCCCTTTCTCTCTCTTGCTATTCCCTTTATATAGGTGTTTACATAGTTGATGACAGCTCATATTTCCTTTTATTTCATATTTCTTTTTATTTCCTATTTCCTTTTATTTCCTATCCTCCGTGCGACATTATTGCACAGCCTTTTATGAATCTCGCACACTTACAAATATTTGTGCGATATTTGGATCCTACATATTGCCTCTTTTTTCTTGAATATTGCTTGAAGAGCGATCTTCAGGAAAAAAATCTGTTGTTGTAGTTGTTGGAGCGAGATACCTGTTGTTGGAGTAGTCTTTGATCTTTGTTGATGAAGGAACGAGCGAAAGAATATTGGACTTGAAAAGTACGTACTTGCCTCTATTCTTTTGTGAAGTTCCGAAACTTTGCGAATTAAATAAGAAGTATCATCTCTTGAAGTACGCGAAGTTTGAAGTATCCTTGAAGAAGTATAAGAAATACTCAACCCTCGAAATATAAGAAGTATCCGTCTTTGAATGAGAGTAATAAGTATTGCCTCTATTCGTGTGAAATTATTACTCTCTTTTTGGTGAGGATTCTTGTTGTTGTACGTCCACTTTGGAAATGATTCTTGCCGAGGAGATAAAGAACATAAAATGTTTTCTTGGTAATCCATAGTTGCCTCTGTTCTTTATCTATGAAGGTAGAATCCTTGAGAAAATGTTGAATGTGCGAATTGTTTCCTCATTCTTATCTTGCCTCTGTCTCATGTGTTATTCTCATGCGATAGTATAATATCTTCAAGTTGCTTATAATTGTGTGAAATAATTGAGCGAAATAATCATATCATCGGAATAATCATATTCTGCAAAATTCTGACACATTTGACGAAATTTTGAATCATTCTGTGAAATTCTGAATCATTATGCGAAATTCTGAATAATCCTGCGAAATTCTGAACAATTCTGCGAAATTCTGAACAATTCTGCGAAATTCTGAATAACTCTGCGAAATTCTGAACAACCCTGCGAAATTCTGAACAATTCTGCAAAATTCTGAACAATTATGCGAATCTAATGCTTATGTGATGATTATGTTTTGAAATGTGTATGCGATGTTTATGCTATGAAATGCTTGTGCAATACTTTTATGATGTGAGTATGATGAGAATGCTTATCTATTGCAATGTATAGTGAATGTTTGTGTTACTTAGCTCATTTTGTCGTCTAAAATTGATATATCTTTAAATTGCTTCCATTCTTCATTTCTCTGGCTTTTTCTTTAGTGTATGCATTCCTCTTCGTGTAGTTATTGTTCCTCACAAGTTCTTACTTGTGTTTCATCTTTTCTCTTTCCTGCACTATTAGTATCTCACAACAGTATGATCATAGTATCAAGTCTGCGGCATTTTCAATGCCTCAATTTCATTTCCATGTACATATTCGCAAGCTTATTTGCTTTCATATAGTCATCTTCGCAAGTTTATTTGCATACTCTCTTATGTGGTCTTATTTTGCCTTCCTAGTTAAAGGATTATTATGCCACCTCTTGTCATTGCGACAAAATCGCAGGACGTCTTTGCACTTTCATGCAAAAACCCATTGATCTTGCCTTAACTTTTTCTTTTGTATTATTTCCTCTTCAGGATTGTTGCGACAATATGACAAGCCTAAATATTCTTGCGAAAATAAAGCCCCATGACATTGTCGTCTTGCGACGAAATCGCAGGACGTCTTTGCACTTTCATGCAAAAACCCATTGATCTCGTCTTATCTTTTTCTCTAGTATTATTTCCTCTTCAGGATTGTCGCACAAATATGACAATCCTTAATACTCTTGCGAGTAAAAAGCCTCATGACATTTGCGTCTTAAGACACTTATCAGCTCCCTAATGGAGGGTGCCGCGCTTATCTCCCCCCTGGTTGCCCCTTCAAGGAGGCGTACTTCTACCATACAAGGTTAGCTCCTCCCATCCAGTCTTAACAACAACCAGTTGTTTTCGCAGCCTCTTATCCCTTTTACCTATAGGGCTTATGGTTACGAGACTGCACCTTAAGTGGGGTTTTCTTCGGGCCGAGTGCAGTATAAGACAAGACTTGTCAATAATGGCAAGGTACGCTCCAGACGCCCCTGGCACTCTTGACTCAACCGTGTACCTCGGCGCCTTGATCAGATTCCGCACTCCTTGGGAGAGTCCTTATTACCTTAGTCACCCAACCTAAGTCATATGCTTAAGCTGAGAATCCAAGGTGTCTCTCCCAGATGGGCTTTATTGACCCCAAATCTCCATGACTCAGGTTCCAGGGGCGGTGTAACCTTTTCCCTGAGTCATGCTGTAGGTACCCCCTTCTATGACGTACTTTAGGTCTTACATTTGTCTCTTGCGAAATTTTATTCGCGAACTAGGGTGTATGCCATAAAAGTTCACCCCATTCTAATCTTAGATTTTTATGAATCTTAGATTGTCTCTTGCGAAATTTTCGCGTTTCTTTACACTTTCATTTCCGTCGTTTCTTTCATTCACTCTTTCATTTCTTTCATTGCTTTAGTTGATGAAGAAATTACTTCGCTTTCTCTTAATTTGCAATTCTTGTGTCATGCACCGTCAGTTAATGCTCCACTTTAGTAATGTATATATGCTCCTGATTCTCTGTAGAGAGTTAATGGTTGCATAATCGAAAAATAACATCACTGCTTTACTTTATTATTGCTTATTTCTAGCTTGGTGACCAATAAAATCAGAGATAAGTGGAGAGGGTACTTCCCTTATGGATTTGAGAAGATTTGAACTCGAGATGATCAACGAATCCCAAAGAATTGAGTCGTTTATTTCGTCATTGAGCTATTTGGATCACCGGTTCTTATTCGTAACTCTTGAACTGGTTGGTCGAGAGAGATATGTACTTCGCTGGTTTGTTGCTCGCAGATCTGTCCCCTCCCAAGTGATTACTTGGCGAGATAAAGGTTGTCGATGAAGTACCTTCATATCTGACGAAGTAATGATTGCTGATCCTTTACTAGTCAAGTTGGCGAATTGAACCTGAGATATTACGTTTCTGCGAGCTAGCTCGTTCCTTATTGATTGCTGACGAAGTTGGTTGACGAATTGATCTCTGCGAAGCTTTTAACCCTAAGTCTTTCCTCTCCATTGCCTCTCTGGTCCTTCATTTTCCCTTCACTAGAGCTGATATGGAGAATTTGTTTCGAACTTCATCAGCTGCTGGTGAGGTTGTCACGAAGTGTGATTCGCAGAACTTCCTCTTCTATGAAATAGCACTTCGTTGGAGCAACTTTGTGTAAGTGATTTCTTTATTACCACTTCTTCACTCTCTGTACGTCTTCGTGGTAGTTAGTGACGGAGTAGGGTTCTCTACTGTTTCTCTTCGCTATTACTATTAGGAATTCGCATTACTGGTTGTCTGATGATAGCCTACTCCCTCATTCTCTTCATCTTAGCTTTGTACCGTGCGGTTCTCGTTTTCATTATTTTGACTTAAAGTTGTTGTCTTCATTGGATTTGGGGATGAACTTCGTATTTCTAGAATGGAAAAGTTGGTTTAGTCTTTGCTTTGCTTTGCAATTGTTGGACACCTCTCTGAAGTTCAATCCTTCACCGGTATCTCAAGTTTATTGTTTCGACATTGTTCGTGTACCTGTTCGGATTTTCTTAGATGAGAATTTCTTAATGATTATATAAGGGAGAGCAAGAGTACTTCCCTTTTAGTGGTATCATTGACAGTGGGTGGTTTGTTTAGTCGCGAAGTGGATTGACGAGAGGAATCTGATGAACTGAGATTGATATGCTTTGTTCGCGGGGGCTGAACTAGTTGACAAAGTACTAACTCCTTTTCCTTGGCATAAATTGGTGTCGTCTAGCTGACGAGGTAGGAAGTTGTCAGTGAGTCCATTGGCGAAGTTGCATTGCATAAATCGGCGAAGTAGTTAGTTGGCGAGTTGGGTACGAACTGGTTGCATATAACGGCTGGAGTAGCTCTACTTCGCAGAGTTAGTTATCTCTTCTTTGTTATCTTCCCTTTTACGAGATGTCCCCTACGAAGTAGTTTGCTCAAACTTAGTTGTTGGTGACGAAGTGACCTTAGAATCTCGCAGGTGGATGGTTGGTGACGAAGTGAGCTGTTATTTGGATTGAGCTGATTGCCTCAAACTTAGTTGTTGCGAACTGGATTGATGGACACGAAGTGAAATTTTTTATCTGTTGTTTCATTTCTCGGCCAGAATCATCCACGTCATCGTCCATTTTATTCTTCTTCTTCTTCGAATCTGAACTCCTATTTACATATGTGTGTTATCTTCGCTTGTAGCTGCTCTTGCCCTGTGCGTCTTTGAATTTGTTTTGTTCCTTTATATGTGTCTTTAACCTCCCTTTGTATGAGTTGGGTCTTCTCCTGAATTTCAGTTGAAGTAAACTTCGTACGTCCATGAATATTTTTCTACTGCCATCTGCTTTCTTCTTTCTCCTTCTTTCCTTAGTTGTGAGTGTTTTCTTCGCACAATTACTTTTCTTCTTATTTTCTTTGCACGGGGAAAATCCTTCTTTTCTTTCTATCTTTTCGTTCTATAATTTGGTTGAGGCTTTACTGCCTGAAAATTTATTTCCACCCAAATTATTGTCTTCGCTTGCTCCATTTTTGGTACTTGAGTTTGTCGTATGAGAGCTGGCACGAAAGACTTCGCGTGATGTAAAACTTTGGGTCACATTGCGTTGCTGCTTGTAGGAGCTTCTCCTTTCGGTTCTTTTCTTTATGCGATACCAGCTGCTTTCTGTGCTGATATAACATACCGTGCGAAGTTATCGCACATAAGCTTTTCCTTCCTTCTCCCTTAGCTTTTCCCGTTTCCTTGCTTCATTAATTTTTCGAGTTTGTTGTCTTAAACACGTAAAGATGATGTCCTGTTTTAAGACAGTGTTTGTAAATCAGACTTTAATAATCACAAATCCTTAGTTGAATTTTGTTTTTGGGACAATGTTTTGAATTTTGTTTCTGAATTGTCAGATCTAGTTAGAGCTAAGAACAAAATAGATGAGATGGGGATAAGATTTCGTCTTTTTTTTTTTTGGATTGTGCATCTCAAATCTTTCTTTGATCTGCAAATCTGTATATTCTCCTTTTGATCCGTTGATGC
This sequence comes from Papaver somniferum, assembly GCF_003573695.1. Taxonomy (NCBI): domain Eukaryota; kingdom Viridiplantae; phylum Streptophyta; class Magnoliopsida; order Ranunculales; family Papaveraceae; genus Papaver; species Papaver somniferum. The sequence goes on from NC_039364.1 coordinate 131,709,778, forward strand.
AGGTTGAAAATCTTCGCATCTGTGTTTCTAAATTGTTGATGATGTTTGTTGCTGGATATAAGAATCTTTTGTTCAAACTTTCGTTTTTTCCCTTGAAGTTTATACATCCAACTGAATTCACCACTAACAATAACTAATCTTTTTAATTCTCCTTCATACCAACAAGCAGGTAGTGTTTCTAGTACCAAAATGTAGTTGCAGGAAATCCTACAACACACCCCTTATAATAATTTGTAGATCTAAACATAAGAATGATGATAAGAATGCTAAAATTGTAAAGAGACACAAAATTTACGTGGTTCGATCCATTTGATCTACCTCCACGGGGTTAGGGTTTACTATGATTATTTGTAATTACATCTTGATTACATGGAGACTCCATTAATGAGTATTTGGAGCTCTAGTTTCTTGAAGGAAGAAGAAGAAGATAATAATACAAATTCTGCTCTCTCTCTCTCTCTCTACCAATGTGTCCTCCCTAAAGTGTGTGTTTATAAAGTGTGTCCCCCTTTCTCTCTCCTGCTATTCCTTTTATATAGGTGTTTACATAGTGGATGACAACTCATATTTCCTTTTATTTCATATTTCCTTTTATTTCCTATTTCCTTTTATTTCCTATCCTCCGTGCGACATTATTGCACAACCTTTTATGAATCTCGCACACTTACAAATATTTGTGCGATATTTGGATCCTATACAAACAACCTCAGTTGAAAACTTAAAATACCATTCCTTAAATCACTAATTAAACAACCAAGATGAAACAGGCTAATTACTCAAAACACAAAAGAAAAACCCCAATAACAATCGTCAAACTCAAAGCACTGCTCTTCTCTATGATAAACAAAACCCCATGCTACTGCTTCTACACACTGAACTGGAGAAAAACAAAACTCTTGAATTTACCTCCTGCTACAGCCAAACACACACACACACACACAGAGAAACACTAAACCACTGTTCAATCACACAGAAGAAAACAACATCAAACAACAAGCAATTCTGCAAAACTGTACTTTGAAGATTGATCCACTTAATTTGAATTAGCGCCAGTAAAAACAAACCCCAGCTTCTAATCAACAGTTTTGAACCTAAACTTCAAAACCCTAATTATCCCAAATCACCAACAAGGATTAAGAATTAAATTAATTAAACCTCTCCCTTGCAATCAAACAACAAAACCCACCATGAATTCAATATCAATTTCATACAACTGCCAATCTTTTCGACAAACCTTAACACTAGTTTGCACTGAACCACCGCTATCAAACAAAAACAAACCATGTCCAAATCGGCTCTAAAAACTTCCTTGATTCAAACAAACTCACCACGTTTCTTCAATCGACGAATAAGAAAATCAAACAATTGAATCTACAGAGATGATTGATAGGATACCTAATTGAATCTTCAAACAATCGAAAAGATGAGAAAAGAAAAACAGATTCATAGGATACCTAATTATTTATTATTATTATTTAATAATAAAAAAAATTTAATTAGATATAGTTTTGTACATGAATGGAGGGGAGACGCGCGATAATCTGCGCTCCAACCCCTTTTTGAATAACAATACCTAACTTATGAAAAAGAGAAAACCTTTTTTTGCTGTTAACATCACGACTGTCAATTTTTCAATCGTTTCAACAAGACAACAAAATCATCACATAATTCACCCAAAGTTGTGAAAGATAAAACACCAAAATCGTATCCATGAGACGAGCATTTGTCCGCATATTTCTTCCTCTTACGAGTAATAATAGCCGAAATAGCTTGACCTGGCGTGTAACTACGATTTCCGCATTTATAAAACGGCGAAACACCGGTAACATCGAAGCATACATTCTGGCCATTCTCCCAATTATAAATCATAATATAGGCTGGTCTAAGAGGGGTGTTCGTATTAGATAGAAAACCCAATGAGGCGTTTTTTTTCTGGCAGCAATATCAGATTTGTAACAAATGTCGGCAAGCAAGTCTCTTACCGTATCATATCGAAATTTCTGATCAACCTCGCTGGCGCTGTGGACAACATGGTCACCAAAACGATCCATAACTCTTTTACAACAGGGGCATGTACTATCTTCATCAAAAAGAGGGATACCCAACTTGTATTGTAGCACAGACCTGAAATTACGCGTCCCAACGGCTTGATTAAGTCCAGAAATGTTAATGGCCTTAAGATAACCTTGCACATGGGTGTGGGGCAGTTTCTTGGATATTGAAAGTAGACGAAGATAAACAACACACTTTCATATAGTGATCCAAAACAATCTGGAAGTTAGGACTTAAGTCAGATGTACCTTGTAAGATGGTATTCTGTAGGTGTGAATACATAATTTATTATTATTATTATTATTATTATTATAAATTTTTTCTATTAATGGGAGAACGATGATTACATGAAACTAGTTGGAAGCCTAACAAGCTAGGCTCCAACGACATACTACTACATTAATTGAACAGGTTGCTGTGCTAGCCTACCAGCGGGCCTCATGGGTAACCTTGCCAAGGGGAGCCGAAACGGCGGACTGGGGGGCGAGATTGTGGCACAAGGGGGGAAAGCTAACAACACCTTCCATGTTAATTCCTGTAATGTTACGCCATCGAAGACTCGAACTTGGGACCTCCTGGAACGCATCACCTTTGAAGAACGGGGTTGACCAGCTGAGCTAGGGCCCGTTATTATTATTAGTATTATTATTATTATTATTTTTAATACGAATACATAATTTATTATGAGGAAAAATCAAGGTTACAAGAAATGGTGGGCAACCTAGGAACAAGTTGAGCGCCCACACCTTTTTGAATTGTCACTCCAACTCTTTGAAATAAAAATCTACCTAGGCCACAATTGGCATCATTGTTCGCAAGACAATTCTTGAGTCGCTTCAAAAAAACTATAGTATATTCACCTAACTCTCCCGAGGTGGTGAAGGCTAAAACACCGAAGATGTATCCATGAATCTCACAAGTAGCTAAGTACTTGTTGCATTTGCGGAGAATTTCTTTGGCAATAGCCTGCCCAGGAACGAAAGAACGAATGTCATTTGTGAAGGGAGATACACCCGTGACATCAAAACATGTATCTTTCCCGTTCTCCCAGTTGTAAACTAACAAGTCAGCTGGAAACAAAGTGTGATTCCCTTCAGAGATTAAACCAAGTTGTGCCTCTTTTCTAACTGAAACATTTGATCTGAAACATATATCTACGAAGACGTCACGTACAAGATCATGCCTAAATTTATTCCCGACCTCACTGGTACAATATAATGCATGGTCACCATATATGTCCATCTCCCTTTTGCAGCTAATACATCGACTATCTTTTGGGAAAATAGGAATGCCAAGACGATAACTAAGTATACAACGAAATTGTCTAGGACCAAGTGTTTGGTTTAAACCACTAATAGGTATAGCAAACAAGTAATATTGGGCATGTTTCAGTCTATTACTTTGCCACAACATACAGTCACGTGCAGACATATTGAAATTGGTGGGCAGTTGCTTCTTCACTTATTCAAAATATATTACTGCCATAGAATGCATGGAATCCATGGAAGAGGGGGCAACACTATCAAAATTAAACGAAGAAGAAGTTAAATTACAAACCTGGGTGAACGTCTGCATGGCTTGCTGACTAATAGGGATTGGTTCTGCTGAAGTTATATTACTCAGGATGGTGCCCTTAACAGACTGCGTCTGCAATTGAAAAGCCAAATAATAGTAGTTGACTGTATCTGACATGGTGTAGATCCCAAGTCCGCCATCCCTTATTGGAAGAGTTGCAAGCCTGTATTGTAATGGTCCGAAGCCTGCACCATTAGCTGTCACTAACTTTCTCAAGTATTCATACAAGTGAGCATTAAAGTGAGTTTTGGCCTGCTCCAATGCCAAAGGGCAGGTTGTGCGCATGGTGATGTACAGTTTAGAAACACCTGAACAATTGCGCAACAACAACAATTCACATTGGGGATCATTAAGCTTCTTGACAACATTCATGAGCTTAATAGTCTTATTCACCCTTTGCATTACCATATCTTTAAAAAACTGTAAGTCCAGGGTTACCGGACCACCTAGTAATTTGACACCTGAAGACGGTCGACTGATGTTTTTAGGAAAAACGTCAGGGTCAAAACTTCTTGGATCTACAGATGGCCAAAAAAGTTCAGTTTTCTGAACATTAAGATGAAGACCTCGATGTAACCCTTCAGATTGGATGATATGCAGAGCCTTTGAGACTTCCAAAGTGTCTCCAATGATCGTCCCATCATCCAAATACCAATCTTGCAGGTCAAGGCAACATTGGGATGCAATCTTCTTCACAATGGGGTGGAGAGTAAGTGCAAAAAGCAAGGGTCCAAGGGGATCACCTTGTTGCACTCCTTGTGCTGAAGAAAGGATAAAATCGTTATAGTACAACCTGGCGGGTTTTGCGTAACAGAATTCCACCCAATAAGAAATTGCAGGACACTGCGCTCTGCCTTCTTTAATTAATGATGTCCTGTCTACCATGTTGAAGGCGTTGGAGCAGTCAACAAGGAGCATAAATATATCACTCAAATAACCTTTCAATTCCATAAGTCTGTTAACGGAATGAAGTATACTTTCTCCCCCACATGGTACACCTACCTGTAGATGGTGGATTTTCGACAAATGGTAGAATTGTAAAACTATACTCCAGATTCGGCAACCGGGTGAGTATTGAGGCTCATGTCTCTCATCAAAGCATGAAAGCTCATGCCATAAAATCTCTGACTGAGAAGGCTGTCTCTCAGAGTACATGTAGATGTGTAGTCTCTCAGCTGAGGCCACGACACATCTCATGAACACTGAGAAATTTCAGTAATTACTCCGGATTCGACAATCAGATGAGTATCGAGACTCATGTCTCTATGCATGAAAGCTCATGCCACCTCTGATGGAGAAAGTCTCTCAGATAAGATGTAGATGTGTAGTCTCTCAGCTGAGGCCACGACACATCTCATACTGTATAGAATCGAAAGATTGGGAGGCTCCTAGACAGCATGTCTGCTAGTATAGAGCGACAACGTCTTCGGGATGTAACCAAGTTTTCCCCGACTATGCAAGAGGAATATGACACTCCAACAAGTTCATATTGCTCAACCCTCAGATAATTAATGCTCCTAGACAGGAAGCCCTTCTAGTATAGAGCCAACAATTAATTATCTTAAATCGTCTGAATATCCAGCAATATTCTACGAGCCATCGACTGAATATCCAGCAATATTCTATGAGTCGTCAATCAATCGCCTGAATATCCAGCAATATTCTACGATTCCTCGTTATATTTCGTTACTTCAATCTGTGGTTCTTCCCAGCAGAATTCCACAGGTTAGTAATACATATTCATCGAAACAGGCATCTGAGCATCGAATAAGCCCTGAAAAAAATGGTGCAAGTGTAATTAGCGGATAATGCACAGACCAGCATTTTGAATGCACGAACGAGCATTTCAAAAATACGAACGAACGAGGAACCTATGCAAAATAGGAAGGGAAAATAATAATAATAAAATATTAAGCAAAAGCGCCAGGGGACTAGGCTCACCAGCCGGCCAGTCATGCCGTGACTAGTCCCGCGCCTAATTTTATATTTTATCATATTTTTACTATCTTCACGATCTCATGAAAATCCTCTTATTCGAGCAAATTTCCTTTATTTCAAAGAAATTATCTAAATCACATGATTTTATCAAAAATAATAAAATTAGGGAAAGGTGTCGCGGGACCGAGCACCAGCGGCCATGTCTTGGCCGTGGCCGGTCCCACACCTCATGTCCCATTATTTTATTATTCCTTCTCAAATTATGAAAATTCCTTGATTTTATGAATTTTCCCTAAAATCATGAAAATTACTTAATTTCATGTATTTTTTATCTAAATCACATGATTTTATCAAAAATAATAAAATTAGGGAAAGGTGTCGCGAGACCGAGCACCAGCCGACCATGTCTTGTATGTGGCCGATCCCACACCCCACGTCCCATTATTTTATTATTCCTTCTCAAATTATGAAAATTCCTTGATTTTATGAATTTTCCCTAAAATCATGAAAATGACCTAATTTCATGTATTTTTATCTAAATCACATGATTTTATCAAAAATAATAAAATTAGGGAAAGGTGTCGCGAGACCGCCGGCCGGCCGGTCATGCCTTGGCCGTGGCCGGTCCCACACCTCACGTCCCATTATTTTATTATTCCTTCTCAAATTATGAAAATTCCTTAATTTTATGAATTTTCCCTAAAATTACCTAATTTCATGTATTTTCTCTAAAATCATGGAAAATATTAAAAAATTAGGAAAACTTGTGGGACCGGGCTCTAGCCGGCCGGCCATGCCCTAGCCGGTCCCACATGCCCATTATTTTATTATTATTTGGTGTTTTGTTTCCTGATTTCATGTAAACTCTCTGATTTCAACAAAATATCTTGGTTTTTCAACAAATCCCTTTGATTTTATTAAAATTATCTAAAATCATCAAAATTATATAAAATTGGGAAGAGTGCCTTGGGACCCGCGCCCATTGGCCGGCCGGCCATGCCACGGCCATTGCCTGTCCCACACTCCCATTCCCTATTTTGTATTTTAATTTATGTCTCTCATCTCATGGAAGTTCCCCAATTTCGCCAAACTCTCCAGTTTCATGGAATTTCCCTTAAATCAGAGAAAAATAATAAAATCACATAAAACTGGGAAAAGCATGTGGGACCGCGTGTCAGCCGGCCGGCCATGCCCTAGCCGTGGCCGATCCCACACCTTGTGATTCCTTGTTTATTTATTATTTTCATCATCTCATGTATTTTTCCCAGTTTCAGCAAAACCATGGATTTTTCATATTTTCTCCAAATGTTGCTCAAACGTGCACCAGCAAATATGAAAATTCTCAGGACTGAAGCACGAACATCATGGTGACACGGGCACATCCCCTTGACCGACAAATGGTGACCCTGAGGCTTGCAAACAGCTGGTCCCACATGTTTTAATGATTTTAACCTAATTTGCTCAGTTGCTCATATTAGGTTCGAACTCTTTCCAAACAATTGGAAGTTCACTCAAACGACCATCTACTGGTCCCACGACCACCAAGAGACGGTCTCATGACCTCTTGGTCGGTCCCTCATATTTTCTACATCAGGGTTTATGACTTGTCGCTCACACGAGCATTATTTCAGTAAATGATTAAATCAACATTTAATCATTCTTTCACCAACTGGTCCTCAAGAGACTTTGGTATTTTTGCTCATTCGAGCATTTGGGCGTTATATGGTGAACCCTTCATCCCATGTAGCCAGTCTTATGTGATTTGCAGTAAATCATCATCTCGGTAAAATTAGGGTTTTGAATCAAGAACTCTGCAGAAACGTGATTCTGAGCAGATTCAAACACTCTGATAATGTTATGTTGATTCCATGATTAACATTCGTATTTATTTTGCTCGACTCAGCAGTCAGTAACTTAAATTAATATTTATTTGGTCCAGCTACCAACAATTCATCAAAAGAACAATATTTGCTCAATTAGCAATATTCGCTCGAACGGCAATATTTGCTCAAACCAAAGAATATTGGTTCAACTATCAATATTCAACAATTTAGCAACACAGTTTTGCTCGTCTTAGGTTATAATGATACCTCGTCTCAGCAGACACATTAATTCATGAGTTTCGAACATTTGCTAATCATGTTCAACTCAGCAATACATGGACTCATCGTCCCACAAAGTCAGCAACTGACTCCACGAGATTTCAATCGTGTCACATGGGGGGATATTAACTAGGGTTTTGGTCTGGCGGTCTACGCACGTGTGTTCACCCACGATGAGAATGTGAGCAAGTCGTGCAATCAGTTGGAAGAGTCAGCAAAGTAGTGGGTGGAAAGTTAACCAAGTCTCCGCACGATGAGTAATTGGTTTTAACATGATTTCCCCATTTCCCACTCTCTGATTCCAGCAACTGTCACACTTCATGGGATCATGGTGTTTTCAACTCCGGCATTATAAAATGTCTCTGAATCCTGATTGAAAAGACAGAGTTTTCGAACATCGAACAACATTCGCCAAACGAGCAATTTCTCATCAAAGTTCATACAGACAATCTTTCGTCTACACGAACTCACAGAAATTACTCTCAATTGAGCAAAATTCAATCATTCAGAGCATTTTCACGCTGAATTCACAACACACCTACAATCTCAGATCACCATTGATCTCACGCATTTCTCAGCTTCCCTCCTACAGATCAACCCATCCTCTCTTGTGACCGAATTGACTCTGGAACGCCATTGTTCTTGGTTTAGGCCGGGGTCTTACAGATTGATCTCTCGAACTTAAAGCACTCCCTTCTTGCAGTGCATCTGTGTGAGGTTCAACATTTCGCTCGGTTCAAGGAGTCTCCACACGGTCGACTCTTCAATTCCGTAAAAACCAGCAAATCGTTTTTCCCCACTCACAGATTGGCGACCACAGTGGGAGATTAATCTCTCGGTTGCAATCTCACGATTTCACAAGATGGCTGGTCTTAGGTCTGGGTTAGTTACAGGTTCCAACACAAACGACGCTAGTACTAGCAACAACAACAATGACAATCAGAATATCCCGGAAACGATTCCGGCCTCCAACACTGACGGTGGTGACATTACTCCTCCTCACGCTGAAGGTCATCCCCTGTTCGGTCGACACCCTGAAGAAGTCAGAGGAAATCCACCACCTACCATTGCTGATCTTATCAAAGTGCAGGAGACTCTCGCAAAGAATCAGACTGACATGGCTGCTACACAGAAGGAGCTGTGTAATTATCTCAAAACTCTTACTGATAAGATGACAGAGAAGACTCAAGAAAAGGGAAAAGAGAAGGAGAAATCCTCAGATGTTGCTGATCCTGAAGTAATCCCAATCCATACAGTGGATGATGATGAAACTGGCAAAGCTGCAGATTCATCAGCAAAGGAACCATCAAATTTCATTACTCGGGAAGACGTGGAGCGCCTTCTGGAGAACCGTGGAAAAGACAAGACATCACATGTCCATCGTCACCAACCTCCTTATCCTGCCGCTACGCAGAGGATTCCCCTTCCAAAAGGTTACATTTCTCCAACTTTCACTCTGTATGACGGAACTGGCAATGCTCGAGAACATGTCTCTCGTTTTCTCGAAGCCTTGGGAGAGCATGAACATAACCATGTTGTTCGTCTCAAGAGTTTTCAAAATCCTTGAAAGGCAGAGCATACACCTGGTACAACAACATCGCACCGGGGACTATCAACAATTGGGGAGAAATGATCAACGCCTTCTACAGGAAGTACTTTTTCGTGTCAGAGCAAGTCACTCTCTCTGATCTTGGAAGAATGTTCCAGAGGGTCAGTGAAATCCCAATGATTACGTGAAAAGATTCAGAGTCCAGGCCCTGGACTGTCATGACCCAAATGTCACAGAGCAGCAGCTGGTAGATTTGTGTATCAACGGCATGCTCCCGGTTACAGAGCTCTATTGGAGAATCTTCGATTCCAGACTTTCTCAGACTTCACGAAGCCGCGAAGAGATCAGCAACCACTGCACCTGCCTGTTAGAAAGAGCAAAGTCCACAAGACTGAGGAATCACGTGACACTCGAGGAAGCAGACGCCTGATCAACAAGCAGTACAACCTGCCCTCTGCAAACGCTGTTGCAGAAGGGAGCAAGCGCAAGGCAGAATCCCCGAACAAGCATACTGCAGCTCCTCCAAAGACGCAAAAGAAGGACAAACCAGAGACACAGGCTCCTGGCCAACGCACAGATGCTCCTGATGATGCACCTGATTTTCCTCTCCCCATTGGAGAAGTGCTCGAACTATTAGACGCCTGGATCCAAGATGGTGCAATCAAATTGCCATACGTCAGGAGAGACCCAACTGAGGAAGACATGGAAAATCCTCGTTACTGCCGATTCCACAGGTTCGTCAATCACCCCACAAGTAGCTGCAAAGTTTTGAAACGCATATTCAGAGAAAAGTTGAGTCAGGAGAACTTAACCTTGGAGCCGAAGGAGTACACAGAGATCCTCTTCCTGTCAGGACTTTCTCATTTCTGAAGCACCAGTCAAGGAAGGTTCAGTCATTGATAGAGCATGTTGTGAATTGCTCTATCTGTCAAAAGCACAAAGGGAGACATGTTCACAGCTTTGAACCACATAGTGACTGGGAAACGCCTATTGATTCCAGAAGTACCTCCTGAACCTTCAGCCACCGACAAAGAAATGTATGACTGGGACTGCTCACCACCGTGCATATTAAAGGAAATGATTCAAAAGAGCATTCGTTGATGTCGGCACCGCCGTCAACATCATCCCTTTGAAAACTCTCAGAGCTGCTGGCATTACTCGACAAGAGGCTACTCATGCTCCCATAGCAATCAGGGACCACGAAGGAATCTCCAGAGATGCATACGGCTTCATCATTCTCAAAGTCACAGAGAATTTGGTCTGCACTGAGACCAAGTTTTACATAATTCGAGAAGATCCTGGATATGACATGATCCTTGGAAGAACTTGGATTCATGCTGGAAGGGTAATTTCAAAGCTTTCAACACGCTCTGTCGTCGACAAAGACTCCAAGTGGAAGAGGAAACAGAGGACACCCCACCGTTGAGCATCTGGAGGAAGTAAAAACCTTGATGGGACTTACGCAAGAACCTGGGGAAAATCCACATACCTTTGTCAAAAGTTTCGAGCTCAGGCAAGTCTTATTCCTTTCGTGCTCCAATATTACCAATGTTCAAATATGATGCTTTGATTCAAGGACTTCTCCCTACAAACGATTTAGCAATTACCAAAAGTTATGAATGGAACTTCACCCGCCAATATTATACCCAATGGTTGGGTTCAGAGCTTCTCCAAGTCGGTCATTCTATCAAGAGGTTTATTGCTGAAGACCTGGCTAAGCACGACAGACAGTATGCTGGGTACTCTCCTCTACATGAGTCCATACGTGCCACAACCATGGAATCACAAAAGATATTCAAGGCGCGAACTACTAAGCCGAACAAATTCGAGGAAGGGATTTGGTTCTCAAGGCGGCTAAACGAGATCTCCACTCTGCAAGGAGCTCCAATTGGGAAGGACCATTTATGGTTGCTAAGTCCATAACTGGAGGATACTACAAATTGTCAACACAGATGGCAGAACCCTGCCAGTAATTCACGAGAATTGGCTTAAGGCGTTTGTCTGAAATTATTAGGCATTTGAGGTACTGGGCGTTTGAGCACTCATGATGTCTGGATTTGGCATTTAGGATTTTCTTTCATTGTATTTCAATTCCTCCAAAACGTTTGCAATACTTGCAATCAGTATTTGAATTCAGCAATTTATCAAAAATTCAGTTCACTTTACTTAAAGAAAATCTATCAAATCCAAAAGAAAATCCTCAGTAGATCAACACCTATCAAAAATCAAAACCCAAATAAACCTCATCTCTCACAGAAGTTCAGAAATTCATGGGATTATGGAAAGGAAACTAAAGAAAACCATCGAAGAAAGATTTCTGCTCCTCTGCCTCCTCCAAGACTTTCAGAGCCGCCTTTTCCACCTCCAGCTTCCTGGTTAGATCAGCAACTTCATTCATCTTCTTCAACACGGCATCACTGGTAGGGAAGGGAACATCGCCCTTTACTGCTTTCCTGATAACTTCAAGTCTTTGACGGAGCCACTTCAGATTGAAGCCAAGATCTTCAGCATTCTTCAAGTTGTATTCCCAATCAAAGAGTACATCTTGAGTAACACATTTCTGGCAGTAATCCGGATATCATCTATGACACGCAAGATAGCCTCCACTTGTTTCGTCAGAAAATAACTGCGTTCTGGATCCCGAGTGACAACAATGTGTCCATACATTTCCCACAGTTCCTTGTACATAGCATATCCGATAGGAACGCTAAATCCTCCAACAAGCTGGTGATACGGGAGTAACTCACCAAATTGAGGATCAAAGGAAATCCCTGCAGTCGGATACTCATGCACTATCATCTGGTTCTCAACTACTGGAGCAGCATCGGTGATCATAGAGACAATTTCAGAAGAAGTAGCTTCGCTATTTCGGGTTCGGGTTCCACCGTCTGAGGCACAATTAGAGTTTCTTCTACCTCCACGGCATCAACGACCAGCGCTTCATCATTGAGGCACAGATATGGAAGTCTTGTCACCGAAACTCCTGGATTCCCAAACCATCATTACTGGATTCATAATTCCCAACTTCGTTATTCGGCACCTAATGCGAAGATTACATGGGATTAGAATGATTCAAGGATGGAAATCCAATACGATTATAAAATTAAGAAAGTAAGTGAACTAACATCATCTAAGTTCCTTATCATGCATCTAAGACGTGTACAAGTAGCATCAAAGTCATGATACACGTTTTCAAAGAAACTCAGCTGAAGAAATTTTACACTGCCCTGTGTTCAATGACGAACTGGGAGAAATTGGTATGAAGTTTAGAGTTGGGTCATATACCATTCTATTCTTATGGAAGTCCTCTACAACATGTCAAAATTTCATGGCAATTGGGCGAACGAGCTAGGAGTTGTGGTCAAAACATCGGGCAACATGCAATCTGAAAAAGTTCTGAAAGTCTCCTGAAAGTTTACTATTTCGTCTTTTTCAGGCCCTAAACGTGCTCAAAACTTAAAAATCTTCTTTGAAAGCTTGGAAATTTCCTGGGCTTGAGGATACATATGCAGATATTGAAAATCCAACTCCAGAAGAAGATTTTACGGCGTTTTTGGTAAACAACTGGGTTCTGAATTTTATGACGACGAAGTTCGACCAAGTTTTTTCATATATACACATAGATTCTCATTCATTCATTCACAAATCAGAACTTTCATACGAAGAGGGTACATGATAATATATTACTTTGGAGGTCTCCGAAGTACTCGAGGAATTATGATCGTCCGTATTAACGACAAGGGGTTCATTACTTCTATTTGGCTCCGAATCTTTGGAAGCGCCTTCATCTATATTCTCAAAGGAAGGTCGAACATCAGCACTTTCCGCCTCCATGATGACTGTAGGATCAGAGTTTCGCGACAATGATACGCTAGCGAAATTCTTAACAACGCATTACAAAAATGTCGCAGAGCACTTTGAGAAACGATACAATAGGTGATATTAGCTTAAACATAAGAAAAATGTAATAACTTTGCGAAGATTAGAAGATCTGCGAAATTAACATTTGTAAGATATCGCAAGCCAAATCCGAAATTAGGGGAAATCTTAGTGCATATGAGCTGTCACCCACTAGGTAGAATCCTATATAAAGAGAAAGGCAAGAGAGAGAAAGGGGATAAATAATCAAAAAGAAAAAGAGAGAGACACTTTAGGGAGGACACATTTGTAGAGAGAGAGAGCAGAATTTGTATTATTATCTTCTTCTTCCTTCTTCTACCAAGAGCTCCAAATACTCATTAATAGAGTCTCAATTGTAATCCACATATAATTACAAACAATCATAGTGAAGATCCCTAACCCCGTGATGTAGATCACATTGATCGAACCACGTAAATCTTTTGTCTTATTTTCTATTTTCATTATCTTTATCTTTATTTTCATATCAAATAAGTTTAGATCTAGAAATTGTAGTCATGATAGTACAAGGGGTGTGTTGTGGGATTTCCTACAACTACATAAATGACGCTAGAAACAGGGAACGAGTAAAGGATTTATCCTTCCTGTAACTTGTTGATTCAAGGAATTTTCATGAAGATTAGCTACTGTTCATATTTTTCAAGATCTATAAAATTTAGGTTCAAAAATGGAAATTTTATGGAAGAAATCACACTTTCAGGGAGTAAACATCATCAACAATTCAAAGACATAAAAAGAGTGAGAGAAAAAATTAGTTGTTGTGGTGAAATTGAAGGAGAAAATGGAAGTTTAAGTGGAAGATTTTCATGTCCAGGAGAAGAAGGCAAATGTGAAAGAAGTTAAGGAAGGACGAAGAAAAGATAAGAGGCAGATGCTGCAATTTCTATCACAAACAGAAATTCGCACAGATGGTTTGAGCTGGAGCGAGTAAGCGATAGGTCACGATTCGAATTTCACAGAGACACATATATTTCATTTTCTTCTCATTTGCATGGGAGAATAAAAGAATAAGAGAAAAACATTGTGCGTTTATTTCGCAAAGAGATTCTTGAACAGTTGGTCAAGAGAACAATATGTACGTTCGTGGTCGCAAGTTCGAACTTCCCTGCAAGCATAGTTTTCTTCTTTTTATAGATAGCGAAAAAATGAATAATTTCGCAATATTGTTTCATTAGTTCGCAAACAAGAGGTAGCACAGTTGGTCAAGCTTCGCTAGAGTGAGTTGTAAGACTCGAGTTCGAATCCCTCATCAAGCTTAATTTTTCGCACATTTTTGAAATCCTAAAGGCGAAGAAACGGAATAAAGTACAACATTTTGTGTTTCTTTCGCAAGAAACAAGTAGCGCAGATGGTCAGAGAAGGAGTATGCAAACTAGAGGACATGGGTTCGCAAATATTCATTTCGCGGAGTTGATATTTGATTACTTCGCACAGTCTTTGATTATTTCGCAAGAGAGGGTTAGCAAAGTTGGTCAGGAGGCATGAATGCAAGCAGCAGGTCGCGGGTTCAATTCTTGCTTCTCGCATGTTTATTTTTATTATGCGAAATTTATACAGAATTGCCTCTTACACAGTTGGAGTTTGATTACTTCGCAAGAACTTCGATTATATCTCAAAAGAAGCTTAGCACAGTTGGTATGGTGCGAGAAAATGCAAGAAGCAGGTCAAGGGTTCAAGTCTCACTTCTCACACTTCTTTTTGCTGCGCGAAATTCATACATCTCAAGGAATTTATTCACTTTTTTGACAACAACATCGACTCACATGAAAGATAAGTACCACTTCCTTGAACATTTTACTTTATACTAAGAACGAATAAAAATATTTTTGATTTGATTTACAAAAAAGCGATTCAATCGCACGATTACAAAGATTTCAAGATTTCAAAGATTATAAAGATTACTAAGATTTCAAGATTACAAAGACTTCAAAATTACAAAGATTGCGAGATTTCAAAATTACAGAAAACTGAGAAAATTTAATTTATATGTTTCTCTAGAATATTTCTTTTACAGAGAATAAAAAGATTTTTGGTTTGATTTACAAAATGCGAAACAATCGCAAAATTACAAAGATTTCAGAATCATAATGTATTAGAATTTCTCTTGAATATTTACTTTGCTTCAAATAATATGATGATATGAGAATGAATGAAAGAATAACAGAACAAAGAAACGCGAAAATTTCGCAAGAGACAATCTAAGATCCATAAAAACCTAAGATTAGAATGGGGCGAACCTTTATGGCGCACACCCTAGTTCACGAATAAAATTTCGCAAGAGGAAAATGTAAGACCTAAAGTACGTCATAGAAGGGGGTACATGTAGCATCACTCAGGGAAAAGGTTACACCGCCCCTGGAACCTGAGTCATGGATATTTGGGGTGAATAAAGCCCATCCGGGAGAAAAACCTTGGATTCTCATCCTAAGCATATGACTTAGGTTGGGCGACTAAGGTAATAAGGACTCTCCCAAGAAGTGCAGAATCTGATCAAGGCGCCGAGGTACACGGTTGAGTCAAGAGTGTCAGGGGCGTTTGAAGCATCCTTTCCATTCTTGACAAGTCTTGGCTTATACTGCACTCGGCTCGAAGAAAACCCCACTTAGGGTGCAGTATAGTAACCATAAGCTCTATAGGTAAAAGGGATAAGAGGTTGCGAAAACAACTGGTTGTTGTTAAGACCGGATGGGAGGAGATAACCTTGTATGGTATAAGTACGCCTCATTTAAGGGGAAACCAGAGGGAGATAAGGGCGGCACCCTCCATTAGGGAGTTGATAAGTGTCTTAAGACGCAAATGTCATGAGGCTTTTTACTCGCAAGGGTATTAAGGCTTGTCATATTTGTTCAACAATCCTGAAGAGGAAATAATACTAGAGAAAAAGATAAGACGAGATCAATGGGTCATTACATGAATGTGTGAAGACGTCCTGCGATTTCGTCGCAAGACGGCAATGTCATGGGGCTTTATTTTCGCAAGAATATTTAGGCCTGTCATATTGTCGCAACAATCCTGAAGAGGCAATAATACAAAAGAAAAAGTTAAGGCAAGATCAATGGGTTTTTGCATGAAAGTGCAAAGACGTCCTGCGATTTTGTCGCAATGACAAGAGGTGGCAAAATAAGACATTTAACTAAGAAGGCAAAATAAGACCACATAAGAAAATGAGTAAGCAAGTAAGCTTGCGAGAATGATTATATGTAAGCAAACAAGCTTGCGAATATGTACATGGAAATGAAACTGAGGCAGTGAAAATGCCGCAGACTTGATATTATGATCATACTGTTATGAGTAGTGCAGGAAAAAGGAAAGATGAAACACAAGTAAGAACTTGTGAAGAACAATAACTACACGAAGAGGAATGCATACACTAGAGAAAAAGCCAGAGAAATGGAGAATGGAGGAAATTTAAAGCTACATCAATTTTAGCGTGCAAAATGAGCTAAGTAACGCAAACATTAGCTATACATTGCAATAGATAAGCATTCTCATCATACAAACATCATACTCGCATCATAAAAGCATTGCATAAGCATTTCATAGCATAAACATCACATACACATTTCATAACATAATCATCACATAAGCATTACATTCGCACATGTACTTTACAAAACTGTACGGAATAATATTGCAGAACTTCGCAATAATATCGCAGAATTTCACAGAATTATTCTGAATTTCGCAGAATTATTCAGAATTTCGCAGGATTATTCAGAATTTCTCAGAATTTTTCAGAATTTCGCAGGATTATTCAGAATTTCGCAGAATGTGTCAGAATTTCGCAGGATTATTCAGAATTTCGCAGAATGTGTCAGAATTTCGTAGGATTATTCAGAGTTTTGTAGGATTATTCAGAATGTGTCGGAATTTCGCAGAATGTGTCAGAATTTTGCAGAATGTGATTATTTCGCAGAATGTGATTATTCTGAACGATATGATCATTTCGCTCAATTATTGCGCACAATTATAAGCAACTTGAAGAGATTATACTATCGCATGAGCACAAAACATGAGACAGAGGAAAGATGAGAATGAAGAAACAATTCGCACATTCAACATTTTCTCAAAGATTCTACCCTCATAGATAAAGAACAGAGGCATCTATGGATTACCAAGAAAATATTTTATGTTCTTTATCTTCTCGGCAAGAATCACCAAAAATGGAGTAATAATTTCGCATGAATAGAGGCAATACTTATTATTCTCACTCAAGGACGGATACTTCTTACATTTCGAGAATCGAATATTTCTTATACTTCATCAAGGATACTTCATGCTTCTTATACTTCTTCAAGGATACTTCATACTTCGCATACTTCAAAAGATGATACTTCTTTTTTACTTCGCAACATTATGGAACTTCACAAAAGAATAGAGGCAAGTACGTACTTTTCAAATCCAGTATTCTTTCGCTCATTCCTTCATCAACAAAGATCAAAGACTACTCCAACAACACGTATCTCTCTCCAACAACTACAACAATGGAATTTTTCCTGAAGATCGCTCTTCAAGCAATATTCAAGAAAAAAGAGGCAAGATGTAGGATCAGAATTTCGCGACAACGATACGCTCGTGAAATTCTTAACAGCGCATTACAAAAATGTCGCAGAGCACTTTGAGAAACGATACAATAGGTGATATTAGCTTAAACATAAGAAAAATGTAATAACTTTGCAAAGATTAGAAGATCTGCGAAATTAACATTTTCAAGCTTGCGATATCATCGCAAGCCAGATCCGAAATTAGGGGAAATCTTAGCTGCATATGAGCTGTCACCCACTAGGTAAAATCCTATATAAATAGAAAGGCAAGAGAGAGAAAGGGGATAGATAATCAAAAAAAGAAAAAGGAGAGAGACACTTTAGGGAGGACACATTTGTAGAGAGATAGAGAGCAGAATTTGTATTATTATCTTCTTCTTCCTTCTTCAACCAAGAGCTCCAAATACTTATTAATGGAGTCTCAATTGTAATCCATATGTAATTACAAACAATCATAGTGAAGATCCCTAACCCCGTGGATGTAGATCACATTGATCGAACCACGTAAATATTGTGTCTTATTTTCTATTTTCATTATCTTTATCTTTATTTTTATATCAAATAAGTTTAGATCTAGAAATTATAGTCATGATAGTACAAGGGGTGTGTTGTGGGATTTCCTGCAACTACATCCTCCTGGACATATTATCAAGTAATTAGCATCTTAACATGAAACTTTTATGTCCGATGGTAAAGGAAATTACTCACGGCGACTTCTTCTTCAACGCTCAAATCAGAAGTCGTCTGCCCAGCAGCATAGAATCGAAGACCGTCAATACTAGACGGAGCAAAGTCCTGTAACCAAATAAAAAATATGATTTTGAGATCCTGATAATGTGGATGGAAGAAGTCACAGCGAAAAATATCAACAACTCACCAAAAAGGCGACTGGGGACTTTATGGTGTTGGGAAACAACTTGCAATTCTTGCTCCTTCCTTCTCCACCGTGGGCAATTGCCTCCGCTTCTGAGAAATTCACTTCAATTCGAGGTCTCACAGCACGACCCTCCTGCAAAAGAAATTGATGTAGTAATTAAAGACGATTATACGAGTTGAATGAGGAATATGCAAAAGAATACATACTGGTGAACCTCCTGGAGATGTCTTTCGTTTGTCACAACCAGAAATATTCCTGAGTCTGGGACGAAAGGCACTCATCTCAGAAGAAGGGGGATCCTTCACTAAAGGTTGGGAGGCCGTCACATAATCATTAAGACGCTCAAGCTGCTGATCCCAGAATTCCATATAACCTGGAGTCACGTATGTGGTTCGATCAATACAAGGGAACCAATATGAGCTCCCTTCATCACATGTGTGATCTAAACAAGTCTTAAGTTGTTCCATTGATGGTCTTCTCCTTCTGAAGGTTGGAACACATTGGTCCATACCCATCTGACGGGCGATTCTGTCAATATTATACTCCTCCACTGAAAAATCTCCATACGCTGCTGATATTATGTGACCGGGAGTACAACTCAGCATGAAAGATCTTTCGCCATCACTCAAATCAGCACCGGATTTCAAATACTTACTTTCTCCAGTATTGAAAGTCTTCAATTGAGAAACGTGAGGAGGAACCACCACCCAAGGACGGAAGTTGAACTCAGACTCGTCATCTAATACGTCGATGAAGCGTGTCTTGGACTGAATTTGCTTCGTAGACCAGCGCATAATCCTAGCGTTGTCTTTCTCATGGAAGATACGTCGAGCATCAGCATAGTTCAGACTTTGTAAGACACTACGGGGAATGGGTGCATAGTTTCCGAAACGCTCCCACATCAGAGCTTGGAGAAACATCGTGTTGGTGTGGCATTCAATCTTCATGAAGCCGTTCGAAACACCGAAGTCTACGACTAAAGAGTCCAGGTTAGAATATAAAGAGCTCAAGAATAAGCTACCTAGCGGAAGTTGTTCACCTTGAGCCAGCTTAATAGCGAAAGGAATTACAAACAGCTTCAACAAGGTACCAGCATCTTCAAACACATCCCTAGACAGCCGTAAGCATAAGAAAGCAGCAATAGACAACATACCGTCGGGTTCATCAAGAGGGACGTCTCGTGGCCACCAATGTGTCAACCAATGAGCTTAATAACCTTTAACAAAAACCTTGTTGATTCTCTCCATCTCAGTTGTTAAAGTTTTGGAAACTGCTTTCTCTTCCGCTGTCCAAAGTTCTTCAGGAAAGTTACCTGTAATTGGAAGATGCAATAAAGAAACTACATCTTCCAAGGTAATAGTGAACTCTCCCCAGCTGCATATAAATGTGTGAGTTGGGATGCACTAGCGAGCAAGAAGATCTACAATACCTCGTGCGTCATGAAAGATATACAAATCTCTGGATGTTTTAACGGCCCTGGTAATTTGTGCTCTATCCATCATAGCTCTAACACGAGGAAATCCTAGCATGTGTCTAGACCATCCCGAGAACTTCTCTAAGGGGCGTCGATAAAGATTGAATTCAATCATTGAAGCCTGGAATAGTCCTCGTTCAAGACAGAACCGAATAGCAGCACGAGGAGTCACCAATTTATTTTGAGTGACCGTCCTGGGATTGATCATAAGGCGATATACCGGGGACTTGAGACGATTTTCGGGCTCCTGAACCTCAAAGAAAGCGTCATCTATGTTTGGGACATTCTTGACTCCAGGTGTTTCGTCTTCCTCACCAACGGAAGTCTCATCCGTGCATGTTTCCTCTATGGAGATATCATCATCTGCACACCTTTCATCTCTGGAAGCGTCATTGGCTGGAGAATCAGACATCCTCGCAAAGCTGTTGTGAAATCCACACAATGTTTCAGTCATCCGCGAATTCAATAAGATGATGGAATCATGCAAATTAAAATGCCGGTGTCTAAAAACGGTAAATCTTGAACTCTTACCTCTTTCAATTTCACTAACAATAGTGGTTGCAATACAAGAGTTAACACACGAAATCAATTCGTTCCTTGAAACTTGCAATAACGAACAACACTTCATTAGTTCATGAAAAATGATTTTCTCATAAAATCATAGACATAATTTTCATAATGTGAACATTCACACAACTGACCTCATGAAATTTACAACAAGACGCTATTTCATCGTAAATAAATTGTCTAGTTTGAAGGTTACTCAAAACCCACGTCTTGATTTTACAAAGCAACAATTAATGCAATTTGTTCACGTAAATTTTCAGAATTTATCTAATAAGAACAAGTCCATCTGAATAAGATACGTCATCATGTTTCACGTAAAATATGTCACGGCTATATATATATATAAAAATCTATTTTCCTTCGTATTAGTGTTTTATTAAAAAAACGAAGGTTTATGCTAGTTTTGTGAAAGCTCACACCTCTTGTGATAAAATACTAGTTCACATGAAAGCTCATAAACAAAGTTTTATCACTGGACATAAATTTACATACATAAAATTACATGTATCTATTTCCTCGAATGAGCATAATCTTTTAAAACGAGGTTTATTTCGGTTTTGTGAAAGCTCACATCTATTAAGGTAAAATCTTGGTTCACATGAAAGCTCATACACTAAGTTTTATCACTGGACCTAAATCCACATATATAAAAAAAATTCTCTCATAAATCAGGGATTTTTATTAGTTTTCAAAACTAACGATCGAACGAACATACGTTTAATAAATAAGGGTTTTTCCACAAAACTCACATCAACATATACCCATGTACATAATTTTAACATGATGGAAGCATGAAAAACTCATGAAATCAGAAAACTCTAAAAAAAAAAATCGACTCACCTGACGGTGATCGGACGGCGGCGGCGGCAACTCCGGCAGAAAATCTCCTGCTGCTCCTGATGCACGGACGTGAGGGAGATGAAGGAGGTGGTAGACGTGAGAGAGAAAAAAAAGAGGATTAATTCCCTTTTATACCTAATTTTATTTCCAAAACCTAATTCCATAAGGATTTCCTTTTGGGCCCGACCCGTGAATCCTAAACCAACCAAGGTTCCACCATCGAATCAGCGGTTCTACATCAATTTATGTTCACTGGATAATGTTGTATTATGCCACAGAGGTTTCCGCTCAAACCATGGTTTGCTCATTCAGTCGAAATCCGGTAATATATTATCTTATGACTAAGTTCAATTACTTATTCTTGTCCGTACCTGAAAAATCACCATTCAATGCTGACTGAGGAACATGATTATTCCTCAGTAAGCAGAGGACTTAATGTAGATGGTGGATTTTTGACAAAGGGTAGAATTGTAAAACTATACTCCAGATTCGGCAACCGGATGAGTATTGAGGCTCATGTCTCTCATCAAATCATTAAAGCTCATGCCATAAAATCTCTGACTGAGAAGGCTGTCTCTCAGAGTACATGTAGATGTGTAGTCTCTCAGCTGAGGCCACGACACATCTCATGAATACTGAGCAATTTCAGTAATAACTCCGGATCCGACAATCAGATGAATATCGAGACTCATGTCTCTATGCATGAAAGCTCATGCCACCTCTGATGGAGAAAGTCTCTCAGAGAAGATGTAGATGTGTAGTCTCTCAGCTGAGGCCACGACACATCTCATATTGTATAGAATCGAAAGATTGGGCAGCTTCTAGATAGCATGTCTGCTAGTATAGAGCGACAACGTCTTCGGGATGTAACCAAGTTTTCCCCGACTATGCAAGAGGAATATGACACTCCAACAAGTTCATATTGCTCAACCCTCAGATAATTAATGCTCCTAGACAAGAAGCCCTTCTAATATAGAGCCAACAATTAATTATCTTAAATCATCTGAATATCCAGCAATATTCTATGAGCCATCGCCTGAATATCCAGCAATATTCTACGAGTCGTCAATCAATCGCCTGAATATCCAGCAATATTCTACGATTCCTCGTTATATTTCGTTACTTCAATCTGTGGTTCTTCCCAGCAGAATTCCACAGGTTAGTAATAAATATTCAACGAAACAGGCATCTGAGCATCGAATAATCCCTGACAAAAATGGTGCAAGTGTAATTAGCGGATAATGCACAGACCAGCATTTTGAATGCACGAACGAGCATTTCAAAAATACGAACGAACGAGGAACCTATGCAAAATAGGAAGGGAAAATAATAATAATAAAATATTAAGCAAAAGCGCCAGGGGACTAGGCTCACCAGCCGGCCAGTCATGCCGTGACTAGTCCCGCTCCCAATTTTATATTTTATCATATTTTTACTATCTTCACGATCTCATGAAAATCCTCTTGTTCGAGCAAATTTCCTTTATTTCAAAGAAATTATCTAAATCACATGATTTTATCAAAAATAATAAAATTAGGGAAAGGTGTCGCGGAACGAGCACCGGCCGGCCATGTCTTGGCCGTGGCCGATCCCACACCTCACGTCCCATTATTTTATTATTCCTTCTCAAATTATGAAAATTCCTTGATTTTATGAATTTTCCCTAAAATCATGAAAATTACCTAATTTCATGTATTTTTTATCTAAATCACATGATTTTATCAAAAATAATAAAATTAGGGAAAGGTGTTGCGGGACCGAGCACCAGCCGGCCATGTCTTGACCGTGGCCGATCCCACACCTCACGTCCCATTATTTTATTATTCCTTCTCAATTTATGAAAATTCCTTGATTTTATGAATTTTCCCTAAAATCATGAAAATTACCTAATTTCATGTATTTTTATCTAAATCACATGATTTTATCAAAAATAATAAAATTAGGGAAAGGGGTCGCGGGACCGCCGGCCGGCCGGTCATGCCTTGGCCGTGGCCGATCCCACACCTCACATCCCATTATTTTATTATTCCTTCTCAAATTATGAAAATTCCTTGATTTTATGAATTTTCCCTAAAATTACCTAATTTCATGTATTTTCTCTAAAATCATGGAAAATATTAAAAATTAGGAAAACTTGTGGGACCGGTCTCTAGCCAGCCGGCCATGCCCTGACCAGTCCCACACGCCCATTATTTTATTATTATTTGGTGTTTTGTTTCCTGATTTCATGTAAACTCCCTGATTTCAACAAAATATCTTGGTTTTTCAACAAATCCCTTTGATTTTATGAAAATTATCTAAAATCATCAAAATTACATAAAATTGGGAAGAGTGCCTTGGGACCCGCGCCCATTGGCCGGTCGGCCATGACACAGCCATTGCCAGTCCCACACTCCCATTCCCTATTTTATATTTTAATATATGTCTCTCATCTCATGGAAGTTCCCTAATTTCGCCAAACTCTCCAGTTTCATGGAATTTCCCTTAAATCAGAGAAAAATACATAAAATCACATAAAACTGGGAAAAGCATGTGGGACCGCGTGTCAGCCGGCCGGCCATGCCCTAGCCATGGCCGGTCCCACACCTTGTGATTCCTTGTTTATTTATTATTTTCATCATCTCATGTATTTTTCCGAGTTTCAGCAAAACCATGGATTTTTCATATTTTCTCCAAATGTTGCTCAAACGTGCACCAGAAAATATCAAAATTCTCAGGACTGAAGCACGAATATCATGGTGACACGGGCACATCCCCTTGACCGACCAAGGGTGACCCTGAGGCTTGCAAACAGCTGGTCCCGCATGTTTTAATGATTTTAACCTAATTTGCTCAGTTGCTCATATTAGGTTCGAACTCTTTCCAAACAATTGGAAGTTCACTCAAACGACCATCTACTGGTCCCACGACCACCAAGAGCCGGTCTCATGACCTCTTGGTTGGTCCCTCATATATTCTACATCAGGTTTTATGATTTGTCGCTCACACGAGCATCATTTCAGTAAATGATTAAATCAACATTTAATCATTCTTTCACCAACTGGTCCTCAAGAGACTTTGGTATTTTTGCTCATTCGAGCATTTGGGCGTTATATGGTGAACCCGTCATCCCATGTAGCCGGTCCTATGTGATTTGCAGTAAATCATCATCTCGGTAAAATTTGGGTTTTGAATCCAGAACTCTGCAGAAACGTGATTCTGAGCAGATTCGAACACTCCTATAATTTTATGTTGATTCCATGATTAACATTCGTATTTATTTTTCTCGACTCAGCAGTCAGCAACTTAAATTAATATTTTATTTGGTCCAGCTACCAACAATTCATCAAAAGAACAATATTTGCTCAATTAGCAATATTCGCTCGAACCGGCAATATTTGCTCAAACCAAAGAATATTGGTTCAACTATCAATATTCAACAATTTAGCAACACAGTTTTGCTCGTCTTAGGTTATAATGATACCTCGTCTCAGCAGACATACATTTAATTCATGAGTTTCGGAACATTTGCTAATCATGTTCAACTCAGCAATACATGGACTCATCGTCCCACAAAGTCAGCAACTAACTCCACGAGATTTCAATCGTGTCACATGGGGGGATATTAACTAGGGTTTTGGTCTGGCGGTCTACGAAACGTGTGTTCACCCACGATGAGAATGTGAGAAAGTCGTGCAATCAGTTAGAAGTGTCAGCAAAGTAGTGGGTGGAAAGTTAACCAAGTCTCCGCACGATGAGTAATTGGTTTTAACATGATTTCCCCATTTCCCATTCTCTGATTCCAGAAACTGTCACACTTCATGGGGTCATGGTGTTTTCAACTCCGACATTATAAAATGTCCCTGAATCCTGATTGAAAAGACAGAGGTTTTCGAACATTCGAACAACATTCGCCAAAACGAGCAATTTCTCATCAAAAGTTCATACAGACAATCTTTCGTCTACACGAACTCACAGAAATTACTCTCAATTGAGCAAAATTCAATCATTCAGAGCATTTTCACGCTGAATTCACAACACACTTACAATCTCAGATCACCATTGATCTCACGCATTTCTCAGCTTCCCTCCTACAGATCAACCCATTCTCTCTTGTGACCGAATTGGCTTTGGAACGACCATTGTTCTTGGTTTAGCCCGGGGTCTTACAGATTGATCTTCCGAACTTAAAGCACTCCCTTCTTGCAGTGCATCTGTGTGAGGTTCAACATTTCGCTCGGTTCAAGGAGTCTCCACACGGTCGACTCTTCAATTCCGTAAAAACCAGCAAATCATTTTTCCCCATCTACACTACCCCAAATTGAAAATCACCCGAGTGTGAAGCCATTTCTTTCACTACTCTTGTAGCAGCAAGTTTAGACACTAACCTTCTCCAAATGGTACCCACTGCGATGGGTCGAAGACCTCCACCAGGTTTCTGCAGAGGGGTAACTGGAGCACTAGCGATATATTCACCAAGAGCAGATGGACAACAACCTGCTAACCAAATATTGAACACCTTAGTAATCGAGGATAATAGCTCAACTGCTACCGCATTGACAGCACCGCTCATTGCATCAAGAAAATGCTGAGCTCGCAATCCATCTCTCCCATAGGCTGTGCCCTTGGGGAAACTTTTTATAGATTTTAGAACCGCCCCTGTGTCCACTGATAAAGTATCACATTTAATGGCCTCAACTGGAATGGAAGGTGGGGGAGCAGAAGGATGTTTCAGCATCAACTCAGATATGACTAGGAGTCGCGCAATAATATTATAGGTAAATATTATTATGTTATTATTATAATTATAACATAATTATAATAATTATTATTATGAGATTATTATTATTATTATTATTAATATACAAAGGAAAGAAAAGAAAAGAAAAATCAATACACGTCGGTAGAAGGTAGCCGAGCGACAATCTGGGCACCTACACCTTTTTGAATAGTAATGCCTAATCTATGAAACAAAGAGCCACCAATTTTATGGTTAGCATCATGATGAATAAAGCAGTTTCTCAATCTCTTCATGAATATGATAGCGTCTTCACCTAGCTCACCAAAGGTAGTTAAAGCCAAAACATTGAACCCATATCCATGTGACAAACACGTGTCTAAATATTTGGTACACTTACGTGAAACAACGAAAGAGATAGCATGGCCCGGTGTATAGTTGCAAGTTCTGGTACTCGTAAAAGGGGATACAACCTATATTATTAGGTTATTATTATTATACAAACAAACTATATGTTGATGGTGGATTTTTGACAAAGGTCAAAAGCGTAAAATCATGATACTGCATGTTTCTGACCCGGCTTCAGGAACGCATGTGACGATTCATATTTTACGATTCGTGAACCATTTCACGAGATCTGATCGAGTTCCTCTCAGAGCCATGATGAATATGATTCTCGAAAGACCTCCCATCTGAGCGTTCGATGTTGTGCATTTCATCATGACCTCTCTATGTAGAATAACATAATTGGGCGGTTCTCCGTACGTTTGAGAGCAATAACGCCTTCAGGACTTCGGTGACACTCACTGTTCCCTGACTACATAGAGATTCCGCCTCTACATAGAAGAAAGATTGGGCGGTTCTCCGTATGATTGAGAGCAAAACGCCTTCAGGACGTCGATGACACTCACTGTTCCCTGACTATGTAGAGAGACCGTGTATAGATTCAGGCGGTCCTCCATACATAATTGTTGAGAGGGCAAAACTCCTTCAGGACATCGGCAACACTCATTGTTCCATGACTATGCACCTTACAGAATGGGTATGACGCTTTAACTGGCTAATATCCCTTCTGAAATAGATTAATTCTACCGTGACATTCACCACCGAATTCCTAGAAGATAATATATTTTATCTCATTACTCTGATTTCATGATCGAATCCACGGATGGTCTCATGAAATGGTAATAGATAAATTATTACTCCGATTTCATGGTCGTATCCACAGCTGATCTCATTGAATGGTAATTGAAAAATTATTACTACGATTCTATGGTCGAATCCACGATCCCGTGGAATGGTAATACTCATTTTATTATTCCAAATCCATGGTCGAATCCACTGTTGATCCTATGGATTGATAATAAATAACTACTCATCTTTATTACTCAGTTTCAAGAATCATTCTCTACTGAATTTCATAAATTAGTAATAAATACTCAACTACCGGACATCTGTACCATCACGACCGAACACCCGAATGCACGAACGAGCATTCCGAAATATGGACAAACGAGGAATCCTACACAAAATAGGAGAGAGAAAATAATAACATTAAAATAATAAAGAGGTGTCCATGGGCCGGGCCCACCATCCGGCCGTCCATGCCCTAGCCGTGGCCGGTCCCATGCCTCTTCCATTATTTTTTCTTATTTTGTTATTTTCATGAACTCATGAAGACTCCTTCATTCTAGCAACTTTCCTTGTTTGAGCAAAACTCACGATTTTCCCATATTTTCAAGGTTTCTTGAGAAATAATAATATAAAATAGGGAAAGGTGTCGTGGGACCGGGCAACTTGGCCGGCCCCACACCTTACAATCCCTAGTCTTTTATAATTATTATTTTCCTCATCTCATGAAACTCCCCCATTTCATCAAAACTCATGGTTTCTCGATAGTTTCACGGTTTCATGAAAAACAATATTATAAAATAGGGAAAGGTGTCGTGGGACTAGGCAATTTGGCCGGCCGGCCGGCCATGCCCTAGCCGTGGCCGGTCCCACACCTTACAATCCCTAGTCTTTAATAATTATTATTTCCCTCATATCATGAAACTCCCCTGTTTCATCAAAACTCATGGTTTCTCCATAGTTTCACGGTTTCATGAAAAATAATATTATAAAATAGGGAAAGGTGTCGTGGGACCGGGCAACTTGGCCGTCCGGCCATGCCCTAGACGTGGCCGGTCCCACACCTTACAATCCCTAATCTTTTATAACTATTGTTTCCCTCATCTCATGAAACTCCTCAGTTTCAACAAAATTCATGGTTTCTCCCAATGTAATTAATATCGGATACCGGTTTGTCTCGGCTAGGGACCGGTACACTGGTACAACATTGTATCGGGGAGATCTCGGTTTTAAATATCGGTGCAATATCAGTGCCTCCTCAAATATCAACGGCATATTTCAGTTCCAAATATCAAGCTAAGCAAACATAAAATTAAAACTAACCAAAATTCAGCATGATCCCCAAATTTCAGAAGAAAATAATTAATGCCTAAGATGTGAAATAACTTTTTTTAGTATAAATGGCTTTTGCACGCTCCATGAGACTAATTTTGTTGAACATTGTCGCCCACCTTTGAGCATAGTAATAAAGGCTATAAGCCTTAAGCCTAAACTTCTGGTTATCAGAAAAAATAAATAAAGCCTTAAGTCTGAAGGTGTCTTACAAACACCTACCATACCACGTGGCGAGGATCCCCTGTATGCATGATTAACAAGTGGTAAACTTCTCTGCCTCCTCTCTTTTTACCGGCTTCCCAATTCTCATCTCTCAACAGCAAATGGAGATCATTATAGTCAATGTCTCTTATGTTCTGAAAATTATAAAAATTTAGTGATCGACCTTATATTCTTCCATGATTTTAGAAAATCAAGCCTAAATTTTAAAAATTGTCTCCCGCACACAGAAACCTAATTAATCAGTCAATCTTTTTTATACCTAAAATTGTTTCCTTATATCTCTCAGTTTTTATTTTTGAAATTGTTATTTAATCTTTTTCCTGTTTTCAGTAAAAGCTTCAATCAATGAGAATGAGACTTAGATCTCTTCCTTCACTTAAAATTCGAACCGAAAGTACCCTGATATTCGCAGATACACAATATAGGGCTAATCGTTGTATCGTTTTTACCTATACCGGTCGATATTATCGGAAAAATATCGTATCGCGATATTGTTGTTTCCGTTTCGCTCTACCACCGATACCGGTAATATCACCGATATATCGGCCGGTACGGACGATATTGACTACACTGGTTTCTCCATAAAAATAATATTATAAAATAGGGAAAGGTGTCGTGGGACCAGGGAACTTGGTCGGCCGACCATGTCCTAGACGTGGCCGGTCCCACACCTTGCAATCTCTATTCTTTCATAAATATTATTTTCCTCATCTCATGAAACTCCTCGGTTTGAGCAAAAATCATGATTTCTTCATATTTTCTCAAATATTGCTCAAACCATGAAAAGGCCAAAAGTCGACATGGTCACACGACCGACTAGGCTACTCACGAAAAATATTAAAATATCATTATTTTAATGTTTACAAAATATTGATCAAATGAGAACACAATTCGAGCAAAAATCAAGAATTTCGGTCAAGACAAAACTCTTCTGAAAATTCACAATGTTGCTCAAACGCACATCAGAAAACACCGAAACTATCAGGACTGAGAAATGAACATTATGGCGACACGGGCGTGCTTCCTTGACCGACCAAGGCCGGCCTTAGGTCTTGCAAAGAGCCGGTCCGATACTTTTTCACAATTTTGACCTAATTTGCTCAATTATTCATATTAGGTCCAAACTCTTTCCAACCAACTTGGAGTTTGCTCGAACGACCACCAGCTGGTCCCACGACCACCAAGGGTCGGTCTCATTCCCTCTTGGTCGGTCCTCACTTTTCTATAATTAGGTTTTATCATTAGTGCTCAATCGAGCACTATTTTAATAAATGATGAAACCGGCATTTAATCATCATTTTTTCACCAACTAGACAACTGAGGACCCTGGTGCGTGCTCACTCAAGCATTTGGGCACCACATGGAAGTACATCGTCCCATGTGGTCGGTCCCTCCATCACTCATGACCTATTTTTCATCAATTCATCAATTGACGAACAATTGATCAAAAATTAGGGTCTCGAACAAACGCTCCATGAAAACCATCATTCTGAGCAAGTTCAGACACTAATAAAATTTATGTTGATCCAGCAATCAACATCACAACACCAATAAACAATTCGTCGAATTGAGCAACTTGCTCAGTTGCTCGAATATTGATCCAACTTTGAATATTCAGTCATTTATCAGTAATTCGTCGAATAGAGCAATACTTTCTCAGTTGCTCGAATATTTATCCAACTATCAAAATTCAGTAATTTATCAGAATTGAGCAACACTTGCTCAGTTTCTCTAATTTAACAGTATTTGCTCAGACGAGCAATATCAACATAAGAACATGTATGTTCAATCCAACCACTTAGCATTCGTCACTCATGCTCAGTTCAATAAAACTTAAACTCATTGTCTAATCAGTCAGCAACTGACTAATTAATACACGTCTGTCATGCAGACTCCACGATTCATAAGAGATCAATCACGTCACATGGGGGGATATCATTTAGGGTTTTGGTATGGCGGCCTACGGCACGTGGATACATCCACGATGATAAATGTGAGTAATTCGTGCAAACGGTTGAAGGAGTTAACAAAGTAGTCGGGAACGGTTAACCAAGTCTCTGCACGACCTGGAACTGGTTTCACCACGATTCCACATTTTCGCACTCTTTCACTCAAGAAACCGTCACACTTACAAGGATCAATGTGTTTACTATTATGAAAATATAAATAAGTATCTGAATCCATGATTGAGGACATGACATCATTCGTCTACACAAAATTTCTCGAGCAATTACTCTCAAGGATTCATCAATCTACCAGAACTTATTCGAACTCATCAGTTCACAGAAAAACTTGCAGAAACCTTCAACACATCCACAATACTTGATCATCAGTGATCCCACATAATTCTCAGCCTTCCCTCTTACAGATCAACCCATCTCCCTCTTTGCGACCTAATTGACTCTGGGACGGCCATTGAATTGGTTTAGGCCGGAGTCCTACAGATTGATATCTCGAATCGAAGCACTCTCTTTGAAGTGCATCTGTGTGAGGTTGAACAGTTTGCTCGGTTAAGGAGTCTCGACAACACGCTCGTCTCTTCAATTCCCCTAAAAAACCAGCAAATCATATTTCCCATCTACAGATTGGCGACCACAATGGGAGTCTAATCTCTCGGTTGCAATCTCACATCTTCACAAAATGATTGATCTTAGGTCAGGTTGAGTTACTAATCCTAACACAAATAATGCTAGAACTAGCAACCATGGTGGTACTCCAGAAACCACTACTGCTTCCAACATCGGTGCTGGTGATACCACTCATCCTCAAACCAACATCAGAAGCAATTCTCTTTTCTGCCGGTCTCCCGAAGAAATCAGAGAAAACCTACCTACCATAGATGATCTCATGAAGGTGCAAGAGACTCTCGCCAAACATCAGATTTACATGGCCACCACTCAGAAAGAGCTGTGCAATTATCTCAAAACTCTCACTGACAAGATGTCAGGGAAAGCTCAGGAGAAATAGAAAGCCAAGGAAATATCTTCAACTACTGATCCTGAAGTTGTTCCAGTCCACGTAGTTGACAATGATGAAGTCCACAAAGCTGCGGAAAACCCACCAACAAAGGAGCCTGCCGATTTCATCACTCGTGAAGATTTAGAGCGATTCATGGAGGATCGAGGAAAGGGAAAGGCACCATCTGTCCATCGCCATCCAACCTCCCTATTCCTCTGCTGTACAGAGGATTGCTCTCCCGAAAGGCTATACTTCTCTGGTGCGCGTCGTTTACGCAACAAATTAATTACTTCTTTCCACACAATTAACTGGTAATATAATGGCAAGGAGTTCGTTCCCATGAAGAGCAGGGAGATTTTAACTGTCAAAAAGTAACTGAAATGGGGTTTTTTAGATTTTAATCAAAGTAACTAATAAAACGAAAATAATAAATATTTTTTTAAAACAATATGGAGAAAGATGACTAGGGAATCATTCGCCGCCACTGAACCGAAACTTAATTAAATATAAATCTATTTCTTGTTGAATATATTGTTACCAACCGTAGAATAGCAATAAGCTCTGCTATCCCCCGGATTCCTACTGTCACTGGATACGGAAGCGCTCGACTACCAGATTCTATCCAACCAAACCACCAAGAATAATCTCTCAAGGTGTAAATTAGTCGAATGCTTTATACTCTGTGAATCAGGTTGATCCCAGCATCAGACGCATAGGCTCGGCCTGCTTACTGGTGTTATCTTTACACACAATTACTTAACAAAATCTCTCTATCAGCTCTTGCGATTTACTACTTGTGTAAAGAGTTAATGTGACAATTACACGTATCACATAACCCTAAACTAGTAGAAGATATATTGATTGGCTAATTTAATTGATCACTTTAAATAACCTCTCAATATTCTTAGACATTAACAATAATAAATATAATCAATAATAAAATAATACTTGAAACAAACGTGGTTAAAGAAAATATTGTTTCATGGTTCAGGACTTTGAAATCATCCCTAATCAATTAAAAGTTTAGCTACTCATAACTAAATGTATTCTAATAATAAAGAAAAGAGAAAGAATTAAAATAAAACTTAAAATGAAAATGCTTTCTCACTCTGTTTCTCTATTCTCTCAAGAAATGAAAATGGCTAAAAGAATGTGTCGAAGAATGAATTTTTCTTTTCTATTTATAGCATTAAGAACCATCTTTATTTACCTCATGGTCCAATAAACAAATGGCACGTTGTCTCTTATTTATTCGATTGTCTTCCAAATTCAGGATGTTTCTGCATGAGAGAATAAGTACATCTGTTACTGCATGAGAGAATAAGTGTATCGCATGAGAGAAATATCCCTTTTCTTGTTGTTTTTGCATGAAAAGTTACTCCATGCACCCCACTTGAGTTTTTCATGCGCCAAACACTTCTCTTGCACATTGTGTCTTCGCATGGTCCCACCTTGTTTCAAGTGTAAAAGAAATCAGTAGATTCCATTTACATTTTGTTCTTTAATTAATTATGGTGGTGCCACAGTCCCAATGTTCGATAAATAACCAGAACAAATTTGGTTCCATGAGTAGCATATGAGCCTGTCAATAACACTTTCATGTAAAATGACCATTTTGCCCTTTGGCCTTCCAAATTCTTGTTTTGCTCATAACTTCTTCATACGGACTCAAAATGACTCCGTTCTTTCGCCGTTGACTTTGTATTTTCATCCTCTTCAATGTGATAGCAAGAACTCCCTGGTTTGAACGAGTTTCTCTTGGTCTTTGGCCCTTCTCCACTTGTAGCGAGCTTCTTTTATTGCACAATTAAGTGCAAATTCACTTCTTTTTAGGCAATTCTCCTAATGAAACAAAAATAAGAGAAAACAAATGTAATATACAATGATTTGCAAGAATATAAGCAATTACTAACATGGAATTGACGTTAAAATCGAGTGAATTATGAACTTATCAAATTCCCCCACACTTAGCTTTTGCTAGTCCTCGAGCAAACTATCTAACCTAAAATACAACAATTCTCTTTCGTTGAGAACCCGGTTGCACTTAGCATGTGCAACAAGCCTTTAAACCCCTAGGTGTCCCTAGTGGACGAGTTATAGTCTCGTGAGGGCTTACGAGAGATATACCCACAAAACCTACTCCAACTTCAAAGCGCTCCAGCGTCCCAAGCATCCAAAGAGCTATGAGGACATAAAATTTCTGCATGCTAGTAATAAGAAGTTAGAAATACCAAAGAACATATTCATTCTTAAATCTTGAGTGAGAAATAATCATACCATAATGAAAGAATGAGTGTTTGAGAGCGATCAATAAGCATTTCGCCTCGACTTCTGCCTAACTTAAAAGGATTTTATGATAATTGCGCTCAATAAGACAGTTTTTTTATGGGTCTCACATGTGTGTAGGTTAGGAATGAAGAGAGAAATCCTACACACGTTTAATGGTGGGAAGAAAACCTTCCGAAATTATTTCTGGAGACCCCACAAAATCGTGAGAAATAAAAGACTTTTTATGATGATCTCTAAGAAAGAAAATCAACCACTATAGCAAGGATGAGAGTACTTACCACCTTCACATCCGATCGGCAGTAATGATAACACTACTCTCACAACATCCAATAGAAACTTCTTCGGCTCGTCTTGTTGGTCTTCAGTTTTCGGTCTTCAACTGCCGATGATAAACTCTTGAACTTCATAGAAATTTGACAATTTATAACTCTTTTCCTCTTATTCCTTGTTGCTTGAAACTTCTTTATATATTTTTCTTCCTCATGGCTTTATTGAACA
This sequence comes from Papaver somniferum, assembly GCF_003573695.1. Classification (NCBI taxonomy): domain Eukaryota; kingdom Viridiplantae; phylum Streptophyta; class Magnoliopsida; order Ranunculales; family Papaveraceae; genus Papaver; species Papaver somniferum. The sequence continues at coordinate 131,744,364 of NC_039364.1, forward strand.
AATAACAACCTAAATGCAATTTTTTTTTTGTTTTTCATTTTTTTTTTTATTTTTTTGTATAAGATTGCAACTATAATAATGAAATAAAATTAACATGGCCATGCAAGAAGGACTTTACCGCTTTGATCTTCACAACTTGTATTGTCTTCGTATAATAAATCTCAATAACTCTCATATTTTGATTTTCTTTGCTCTTGTAAATAAGTCTTCCACTTGGATATAGAATTATGCTCATTATATGTAAGTCTTCAACACGTGTATATAAATCTGCTTATTGTATGTTGCTTCACTTGGATATGAAATTTGCTCTTCCTTGTATTGTTGCTTGTAAACCCTAAATGTCTTCAACTTTTCTTGTAGATTTGGATGTTGTTCCCTTGTTGATGATGATGTGTTTCTATGGACCTGTTGTTGGCGAGAGAGAGAATGGTGCTAACTGCAAATCAAACTACAAGAAGGTGGTTTTCATCTATAGACGTCACCCTCATGATTGACAAAATTAGAACTCATGAGATAAAATAATAGTGCTTCTATTGGTGGGAGGTTGGGTAGATCACCATTCTACCCGGAATTAACGTACGGTGACACACACTCAAAAGAAAGCACTTTAGTAATTTATAAAGAAATCTGGTTTGGTGCCTCAGTTGATTTGAAAATGGGTAGTCTCCACTAATGATTGATCAGCAACTCTAATAATGCATTTCTCCCTGCTCCTCATTTGCATCACCGACATTATTAAATCCATTATTTAACACTCAATTCGTAAGAAATCCGAACGTAGTTCCCTAACACTTCCAAGTTCAATTATGTCGGTCAGAATTCTCTATGTAAACATACCTAAAAGCATGCTAGTGACTCTAAAATCTCTACAAGTTGGAGGTTTTTTTATGCAAAATTTTTTAAAAACTCAAAAAGACTAAAAAAATTTATATGAAAAATACTCCCCCACACTTAAACTTTACATTGTAATTGATTCATCCGAAGTAAAATAACGTGGGAAATCCAAATATTATATGAAAAAGAAAAGATAAAGATAGAAATACAAAACCATCGGGTTGCCTCCCATTCAGCGCTTAGTTTAACGTCCTCAGCCTGACTTGACACACATTCAGATTACTCCTCCAGAGGGAGCAAATCACGTAGCTCAATCTCATCAACATCCACTGTAGTGAAGTTCTTGTAGTATGGCTTCAGTCTATGGCCGTTGATCTTGAAAATTTTCCCAGTTTTGAGACTAGAGATTTCTACTGCACCATGAGCAAAAACATTAGTAACAACAAATGGTCCTACCCATCAGGACCTTAGCTTTCCAGGAAATAACTTAAGACGAGAATTAAATAAAAGAACTTCTTGCCCCACAACGAAACTTTCTCGAGAAATCATTTTGTCGTGAAATAACTTCGTCTTTTCCTTGTATATACGAGAGCTCTCGTAAGCATCATTATGTATCTCCTCCAGCTCATTGATTTGTAGCTTCCTTTGTTTCCCAGCTTCGTCATACTCCATGTTGTACATATTTATGGCCCAAAAAGCCTTATGCTCAAGTTCAACCGGGAGATGACAAGCTTTGCCATAAACCAACCGATATGGAGACATACCAATTGGTGTCTTATACGCCTTCTATATACCCAAAGTGCATCATTAAGCCTGAAACTCCAATCTTTTCTTGTAGTATTGACAGTTTTCTCCAATATGGACTTTATTTCATGATTTGAAACTTCAGCTTGCCCACTAGTTTGTGGGTGATATGGCGTACCAACCTTGTGTGTAATGTTGTACTTCTTGAGCAGAGCATGAAAGGATTTCTTGAAGTGCGAACCTACATCACTGATAACCACTCATGGTGTACCATGTCTAGAGAAAATATATTCCTTCACAAACTCACAAACAACTTGAGAATCATTAGTACGGGTGGCTATAGCTTCCACCCATTTCGAAACATAATCCACAGCAAGAAGTATATAAAATTTTCCATTCGAATTAACAAAAGGACCCATAAAATCAATACCCCACACATCGAAAATTTCTACAGCAAGAACCGGTATGAGTGGCATTTTATTTCGAGCACCTAGATTGCCTGTTCGTTAAAATCTATCACAAGATTTACAAAAAGCATATTGATAGGTGTCTAAAACACCTTGATTTATTATTAATGTTTATGCTTGCTTTGCTATTTTTCTTGTGAAATATGTATCTTATGTTTTCTTTTGAGTTACTAAGTGCTTTGGAGTCATTTTGAGAAAAAGAAGGAGAAAATGTTTATTTGGAGATTAAAGAGCAGAGTCGTCAATTCGCAGGCGAGTGATATGGGAGTCGAGCCATCTCAACATACATGGCTGCCATTTTGTTGGCCCTTATTTTTTTTATGGATGCCTAGAGTCATTATGGTTATCCCCTATCTACTTCACCTAAGTGGGTATAACAATTCTCATTCCTACACATAAAACCCTAAAATTAAGATAATTATCTTTCTCTTGCCATTTCAATTCCGGCTGAGAGTTAGAGGTGAAAAAAGGAGGTGGAAATGGTTGTCTGAAACCATTCTCATCTGTAATCGAGTGATGTTAGAGATGGAATTAAGAGAATAACTAGAAGAGAAGATTACAATGATGAACCTACGGTTTGTAGAGGGACACTTTTGGTGACGAGATGAAGCAGATAAAGTTAACAGTGAGTAGAAAATCAATGGAGAAGACAAAGAAGATCGAGAAACTGAAGTTGGGTCTGATTCAAAATGAGATTTGAATCAGAAATTATGAAGAACTCGATGAGCATTGTTGGGTTTAACTGAGATTTGATTCATGGAAGAAGATTCGAGAGATTGGCGGAGATCCTGGTGGATTGTTGTTGAAATTGAATCTAGGGTTTGATGTTTAAACAAGGAATTAAGAAGTTGAGTTTATTTGGGGTTATTACAGGTCAAGAACGAGATGAGTTCACTGAAGTCTGGTGGTGTATTTGAGAAGTTAAGAAGCAAATTGCATCTGATGGTTGCTGGTTTGGAATTGAGATGGGTTCGATTTGTGTTAGCCTGAACTCAAGCTGCAATGAGAACAAGAGATAGGGATGAACACAAACATGGGTTGGCTCTGCAGAGTTGCAACTGAGTTTGCAAGCAGCTGAGACTGGTAGCAGTTGTTGGTGGTTGTAGAATGGAGATGGCTGTGAAGATACAATGGGTCAAGATGATTACAGTTGGAGTTGCAACTGCAGGGAAGGCAGAGTTGTTGCATCCAAGTCCAAAGAGATGCCAGATGATAGTGGTGGTGATATGAACAATAAGGGCTTTGAGACAAAGAAAAATGCAACTGCAGGTGACTGAATTGTATGGAAGAAGAAGCTGCGGCTGTGAAGAAGGCACAGACATCATGGCTGGAATTGAAATAAGGGACTATGCAAAGAAGAAGTTGATATGAAGCTGCAAGAGAAAGCAGTATTGCAGCTGTACTGTTGTTGCTGTGATGAAGGCGATGTTGTCATCATGAATGAATGATTAATATGCTGCAGTTGAGCTAAACTGAGATCGCAGAGCAAAGAATGGATGTTATATGAAATTTGCAGGTGCCTTAATTTGTTGCTACCATGGTCATAATGTGTAGGGAACTTGTAGGACTGAAGCTGCAATTCTGCAGAATTGAAATCGTTAAGCAGAGAACACAGGCAAGTAGGTGCTGATGATGTGGTGGTAACAGCCGAGTTGTAATTGCAGCTGGAGAAGCTTGCTGGTGAAGATGAAGTTGCAGGCAGTGTTTGCCATGATGGTCTGTGATGCAGTGGTAGTGATTGCCAAGGGTATAGTAGAGCTGTTGTAGATGGTGATGGCTAGAAGAATGGAATGACTTATTTGAGCACTAGCTGGACCAAAGAAGTTACAGGGTGATGGCTGAATGGACTGGTGTTATAGCTTCTGGTGGTTGGTCTTAGATGGGAGAATGTATGTCTTGGTGGTTGGCTTGTGTGGGTTTAATTTGAAGCTGAGACAAGAAGCACATAAAGTGAAGTTGCAATTTGAGATGGCTTGAGGCAATAGTGATGTGCTTTTGTTATGATTGATGTTGTTTCCATTGAGAAGAATAAGAAGAAGAAATGAATTTAACTGAATGGAATAGATGAAATGAATCATGTGCAGTTGCAAAGCATATGCTGAGTTGGGAAGATTGCATTGTAGGAGATGAAGATACAACAATGAAAGGATAGTTGTGACTGCACAATGGACTTGGAGGATGTTGTTAAATTGTGAATGTATGGAGACATTGCAGCTGTGTGTGATGGTTCTGCAATGGCTTTGGCAGTGCTGAGATTACAGGGATTGGCAAGGGAGAGTTGCAGCTGGAACTTTGTGTTGGTGTTTTGAACACTGAAATGAGTTGCAGTTTGAAGTGATTCTGGTGGTAATTTGAGATTGCAGTTGAACTGGTGAGAATGGAAGAGCCAAGATGGTTTCAAATATGTACAGCCAAGATGGCTGGCCAAGGAGCTGTGATGCACAATCATTGTGCAACACAAGTTATGGCCTCTGCAAGATTGCAATGGCTTTGGCCTTGGCCACTCAGCCCATCCAGCTGAGTAAGACGTTGACTCGTTCTGACTGGTTGACTTGGTTTGACTCAGTTGACTCGACCGAGTTGACTCGTTGACCAGTGACCGGGCGGACTTTGCCGGTCACCTGAGATGTTTTTCCGGCCAACTTCCGGTCGCTTTTCGACCACTTTCCGGAGTCATTCTTTTGGACATATTTTCTACATGGTTTTTTCTCATTAATGGGATTATTGGACCACTTGGACTTTGGGCTTTGAAGACCTAGTTTTGGAAAGATGAAAAGCTACAAAAGGAGAAAGTTTCTACAACTTTGGATCACGTATTATTTTCTACTTGGAACTTTGGAGAGCGGCGATTCTATTAGGGTTTTCTTTTCATTTATTTTTCATCTTCTTCAATTTATTTGTGATTATGATTATGATGAATTCCATTATTATGAGTAACTAAATACTATTATTGGTTATGGGATAAAAGTTGATTTCTCAAGCATGATATTTAAATCAATGGATTAGTTTTGTCTCAACTTTATTGTTTATGATTCATTGTTATATTGTTATGATTTGAATGCTAGTTTGGTTGAGTCCGGAATCAATTAGATTAGTCTTCATCTCTATTGCTAGATTAGGGTTATTATACGAAAAGTGAATTCCTGATTACAAGTAGCATAAATGTGAGTAGTGCTTTATGTAGTGATATATCCTACTAGTCACATATGAATCATAACCTTTGTTAAAACGAATTAGTGCTTTTACACGTTTGTTTGCATTGATTAGTCTTATTTCATAGAACTTATTGCTCTTAGGAGTTAAACTTAATTGTCTTTTACACTTTAGGTTGCTTTCTAGGTAGATTTCACATAGCATCTTTTAATGTTGTTTGTGATAAAATCGGGAATAACGGGATACTCTTGCGATCAAGATATCCTAGGACTTTTAGTAAATGAGAGGATTAAAATCAATTCTAGTCATTGATGAAAATACATGTTTGTGAATGATACTATCCCCTGACCAATCTTCTCCTTATTGATTATTCCAATTATTTACTTTGCTTTCAATTCTTTTTATTGCTTTGATAAAAACAAAAATCCCCCCTTTGGTTACTAAGAACTGAAATTTAACAACAAAAGCCTCTCTGTGGGAACGAACTCTTTCTTATAACTATATTTATATCTAGTTGAGTGAGAAAGTGAATTATTTTTGACGCATACGACAACGGTCAAATTTTGGCGCCGCTGCCGGGGAGGCATACGGCTTGTTATTAAGTTTTTAGTTTCTTATCATCATTTCTTTTCATATTTGCTTTTTGTTTTCTTGTCTTGTTTCTCACTTGTTTGCGAGAATTGTTTTCAGGTACCTAATCCCTGGCTTCTAAAGATTGGAACTATCCAAGGTGCGGGATAGCTACTCGAAGAGGCACAATACTCCAACCAAGTCAAGACACGACGGAAGAACAAGAGTTAGAAGTGGAAGAAGAATTACAACTAGAAGAACAAGAGGTTCCATTTGTAGAAGAACCACTAGTTGAAGAAGAAGAAGAAGCAATGGGTGATGCAAATCGTACACTCAAGGACTTGGCTTCTCATAGGCTTGATGCACAACGGTGGTGTATTGAGACAAACTCAACCTTCGAGATCAAGCCGGGGTTGATTAGAGAGTTACCGAAGTTTCATGGCATGGCGAATGAAGATCCAAACAAGCATCTCATGGATTTCCACAACGTTATCATGGCTATGCTTCCACCGGAGACTAATGCGGATGGAGCAATGTTGAAAGCTTTTCCATTCTCTTTGGCGGACAATGCTAAGGAATGGTTGTATTATTTACCATCCGGAAGTGTCACTACATGGAACGGGTTGAAGAAACTCTTTCTAGAGAGGTATTTTCCTGCGTCAAAGGCTACTCAAATTCGCAAAGACATTTGTGGGATAAAGCAACACGTAGGAGAATCTTATGAATTGTTGGGAGCGATACAAGAGATTGGTGGCAAGCTGTCCACACCACCAATTTAGTGACGTGATGATAATACAATACTTCTACGAAGGTCTCCAAACAAGTGATAGATATCTTCTTGATGCAGCGGGTGGTGGTGCTCTAGTGAACAAGACGGTGGCCCAAGCTACCGAGTTGATTGAAAGCATGGCTGCAAACTCGCAACAATTCTACACAAGAGGTGAACCAATGGTTAGGCGAGTGCATGAAGTTACGGATTCATCATCACACCGTGATCAAAGGATGGATAACATGGAGCAAATGATGCAAAAGATGGCTGCGGTTATTTTACCTTCATATGGTGAAGAGTTGGAGCAAGCTAGTGCGGTCTTTCCAAATCAACAAAGACGGTATGATCCCTACTCCAACACTTACAATCCGGGATGGAGAGATCACCCCAACTTTAGCTATGCAAACAAGCAAGGCGCGGTTCAACAACCTACATTCAACCGTTCGGGTGGATTTCAACCACAACAACAACAATTCCAGCCGCAACAAACAATTTCAGCAACCACAACAATCGATGCAAAATCAAGGTTCCGATATCGATGCAAAGCTTCAAACTTTTATGCAAGGCATTTCTACCATGTTTAAGGAAAGTCAACAAGAAACTAAGAGTGCTATCAAGGAGTTGCAGACACAAATGGGCTCCATGGATATAAACAAGTTGAAGGCACAAAATAGTGGGAAACTCCCTTCTCAACCTATCAACCCAAAAGAGGGTGTCAATGCTATTACGTTGAGAAGTGGTACACAACTTGTGCAACCCGAAGTTACTGATTCGGGCAAGGTGGAAACACCAAAGGAGCCGTTTTGGAGGAAAGAGATGAAATTCCCCACAACAGAGGTACCTATTCCTAACTCTAAAACTCCGGTTTCTACTTATGTTCCTCCTTTACCTTTCCCTCGCAGATTTGCAAGTTCCAAGAAGGCGGAACTAGAAAAGGAGATTTTAGACGTTAAAGAAGATTCATGTGAACATACCACTCATTGATGCTCAAGCAAGTTCCCAAGTATGCGAAAGTGTTGAAGGACTTGTGTACCAATAAGCAAGGCTCAAAGGTAATGAAGTGCTAAGTGTGGGGGAGAATGCTTCCAATCTTACAACACAAACTCCCACTGAAATGTAAGGATCCCGGTAGCTTTGACATTCCAGTCACAATTGGTAACACCACATTTAACAAAGCTATGTTGGATTTAGGTGCATCCGTTAATGTTATGCCTGCATCTATGTACAATTCACTTGAGTTAGGTCCTCTTAAAAAGGCTGGAATTGTATTGCAATTAGCCGATCGCTCTAATGTTTACCCAATGGGTATTGTTGAGGATGTTCTTGTGCAGGTTAATCAACTTGTATTTCCAGCTGACTTTTGCGTGTTAGAGATGAATGAAGGGTCACCGGACTCGTCTCTTCCATTGCTACTTGGGCGTCCCTTCATGAAAACGGCGAAAACCATTATTGATGTGGACAAGGGAACGCTAACTATGGAGTTTGATGGAGAAACAATACGTTTCAACATTTTTGAGACGATGAGATATCCTAGTGATGTCCACTCTTGTTTCTCCATTGATGTTATGGATACATTGACACAACAAGTGTTTGAATTGAATGGTGATGATGCTTTGGAAACCGTTTTAACTACATCCATGGATAATAGTGTAGAGTGTGGTAATGAAATCAAGGAAGCCCTTGGTGATCTTAATTCACTACAAGGATGTCCGGAAACTCATAATATCTCTTTTATTTCTTTACCATGCAGTGATGAAAAGCTTGTACCTTCTATTGTTAAATCTCCAAAATTAGAATTGAAACCTCTTCCCGATCACCTATCTTGTACTTGGGTGACAAGGAAGATTTACCTGTGATTGTTTCTAACAAGCTTAGTGAATTACAGGATAAAAAACTTTTAAGGGTGCCAAGGAAGTACAAGGCGGCCATAGGATGGATAATTGCTGATATCAAGGGTATAAGCCCTGCCGTGTGTATGCACAAAATCCATTTGGAGGACGATGAAAAGCCTACAATGGAAGCGCAACGTCGTTTGAACCCTCCCATGATGGAAGTTGTGAAAAAAGAGATACTGAAGCTTTTGGACGTGGGTGTTATCTACCCCATATCCGATAGCAAGTGGGTGAGCCCGGTACAAGTAGTACCAAAGAAATAAGGTGTGACGGAGGTGGAGAATGATAAGAACGAACTTGTCCCAACTCGTGTGCAAACTGGTTGGAGGGTTTGTATTGATTACAGGAAATTGAATGCCACCACTAGGAAGGATCATTTTCCATTGCCTTTTATTGATCAAATGCTTGAACGTTTAGCTGGACATTCTTATTATTGCTTCCTTGATGGTTATTCAGGTTACAATCAGATTATGATAGCGCCGGAGGATCAAGAGAAAACCACTTTCACTTGTCCTTTCGGTACTTTTGCTTATAGAAGGATGTCTTTTGGCTTGTGCAATGCTCCATCTACCTTTCAAAGGTGTATGGTAAGTATCTTCTCAAAATATGTTGAAAACATAATCGAAGTGTTTATACATGACTTTAGTGTCTTTGGTGATTCATTTGACCTTTGCTTGAACAACTTGTCATTAATCCTTGAACGATGTGTTGAAACAAATCTTGTTCTAAATTGGGAGAAGTGCCATTTCATGGTAACTCATGGCATAGTTTTAGGCCATATAATATCTTCTAAAGGCTTGGAAGTCAATAAATCTAAAATAGACCTTATTCGTTCTTTAACCCCTCCCACTAAGGTGAGGCAGATACGCTCTTTTCTTGGTCATGCAGGTTTTTATCGTAGATTTATCAAGGATTTTTCTAAGATAGCATCACCACTTTGCAACTTATTGCAAAAAGATGTGGTTTTTAACTTTGATGAAAAGTGTATGGAGACATTCAATCGTTTGAAAGAACTTTTGATTTCAGCCCCTATCATTTAACCACCGGATTGGAGCAAGCCTTTTGATCTCATGTGTGATGCAAGTGACTATGCGGTTGGTGCGGTGCTTGGGCAACGTGTGGGGAAGATACCTCATGCTATTTATTATGCTTCTAGAACGTTAAATGAGGCCCAACAAAACTACACAACCACTGAAAAAGAGTTATTAGCTATTGTTTTTGCTTTGGAAAAGTTTCGCTCTTATCTAATTGGTACAAAAGTTGTTGTCTTTTCTGATTATGCAGCACTTAGGTACTTGCTAATAAAGAAAGAAGCGAAACCGAGGCTTATACGATGGATCTTGCTCCAGCAAGAGTTTGATATTGATATCAAAGACAAGAAAGGAATTGAGAATACCATTGCGGATCATTTGAGTCGTCTTTCTGTGGACAAGGAATCTATCCCATTGCGTGAAAGTTTCTCGGATGAGCAACTATTCTCAATTGCTTTTGGATAACCATGGTATGCCGACATTGTTAACTACTTGGTGTCTAAACAAATCCCAAAGAACTTGTCTCGTACTGAGAGGGACAAACTTAAGAGGTTAGGGAACCAATACATATGGGATGATCCATACTTATGGAACACAAGGTAGTGACCAAATATTACGAAGGTGCGTTCCCGAATCTGAATTTAATTCTATCTTGTCTTTTTGTCACTCCTATGCTTGCGGAGGACATTTTGGGAGTAATAGAACCGCTTACAAGGTACTTGAAAGCGGTTTTTATTGGCCAACCTTGTTTAAAGATGCATATATATTTTGTACAACTTGTGATAGGTGCCAAAGAACAAGCAATCTAGGTGCCCGAAATCAAATGCCACAAACTTTTATTCAATTTATTGAAGTTTTCGATGTATGGGGTATTGATTTTATGGGTCCTTTTGTCAACTCTCATGGGAATTTTTATATCTTACTTGTTGTTGATTATGTCTCCAAATGGGTGGAAGCTAAGGCCACCCCGACTAATCTAAAGTGGTTTCAGATTTTGTGCAAGCTAATATCTTTGCAAGGTTTGGAATTCCAAGAGCCATAATTAGCGATGGGGGTTCTCACTTCAAAAACAGGATCTTACAAACCTTGTTGAAAATGTATAATGTGTCGCACAATATTGCAACACCTTATCATCCCCAAACAAATGGACAAGCCAAGGTGTCTAACCGGGAGGTGAAATCCATTCTAGAGAAGACGATGAACCCAACAAGGAAAAATTGGAGCATGCAACTTAATGATGCTTTGTGGGCTTATAGAACTGCATACAAGACACCTATCGGGATGTCTCCCTTTAGGCTTGTGTATGGTAAACCTTGTCATTTACCCGTTGAAATTGAGCATAAGGCGTTTTGGGCTATTAATAAATGCAATATGGAGATGGATGGGGATGGAAAGCAAAGGAAGTTACAACTCCAAGAGCTAGAGGAATTTCGCAATGATGCATTTGAAAGCTCGCGCATTTACAAGGAAAAAACGAAAGCATTTCATGATAACATGATTTCTAGGAAACAATTTTGCATTGGGAAGAAAGTGCTTTTGTTTAATTCTCGCTTGCATTTATTTCCGGGTAAATTAAGGTCACGTTGGATTGGACCTTTTATTGTTACTAATGTGTTTTCTAGTGGTGCAGTAGAAATTCGTAGCACAGCTACATGCAAAGAACTTAAAGTTAATGGGCACCGGTTGAAACCAAATTATGAGAATTTCATTTCTGAAGTGATGGAAGGAGCTAATTTTGTGGATGCACTCCCTCTGGAGGAGTCATAGAAAGCAAGGAGATAGTCGGGCTGACGACTTTAAACCAAGCGCTAAATGGGAGGCAACCCATCAGATGAGTATTTCTTGTCTTATTTTTATTTTCTTGTCTTGTTTTTAGCTTTTTCTTGTCTTGCATTTACTTTTTCTGATTTCTTGTCACATTATCATGTTAGAATTTACCACATTGACTTACTTTAGATGACTCAATTTACATTGAGGACAATGTAAAGTTTAAGTGTGGGGGAGTGGTTAAGCATTTGCATTGTAAAATTTTCAAAATTTTCGATTTTTGTGTAAAATAGTGAATAAGAAAACTCCAACTTGTAGTTAGTTTGGAGTCACATAGTATACATGTCGCTAAGATTACATCGAGATTCTCATAAGAGTGACTGAACTTAGAGATGACAGAGAACATGATCGGGTTTCTTACTTGTATGAGAGTTAAAGTTCGATTTAACCATCCCAATGGCAAATGAGATGCAGACTGAATTCGGTATTAGATTTGTGATCCCTTATAGTGGAGACTACCCATGTTACATCATGAGAGGCACCAACCTTCAATTCTTTGTACCTGTCTAAATATGTGCTTTTAGAGTGTGTGTCACCGTACGTAAACTCCGAATAGAATGGTGAGCTACCCAACCTCCCACCAATAGAAGCACTATTTTGATCTCTTGAGTGCTATTTTATTAATCATGAATGGTGACATCGAATTGCTAACTTACATACCACTTGTAATCTTGTTCGCAGTTAGCACCATCCACTTTATCTCTCTCTACACCAACAGGTCCATAGAAACACCATCATCATCAACAAGAGGATCATCTCAAGTTCGAAGGAAAGTTGAAGACGTTCTAGGTTTACAAGCAACAATACAGAAATGAGCAGATTTCAGATTTAAGTATAGCAACAAGACAAGGAACAGAATTTTTACAAGTTGAAGACTATTGTACAAGAATAAGATTATTAAGATGAGAATTCATGAAGTTTGTGATATCGAGACATACAAGTTGTAAAGAATCGAGCGGTAAAGCACTTACACCATGGCCTTTGTACTTGCATTTTTATTTTTATCTTTATTTTGTATTTGTATTATTTTCTCTTGTCTTAAGAAAAAAAAAAGTTGAGACATGGTCACCATTATGTTAGGTCTCTTATAAAAAAAAGTGTCTCAAAAAAATAAAAATAAATTATTGCATCATATTTTGGTTTGTTTAGTTCATTTTTGGTTTTGTATTCATTCAATAAAGCCAATGGAAGAAGGAATATTTATAATGGAGTTTCAAGCAACAAGGAATTAAAGGAAAGAATCACATTTTCAAGATTCTACGAAGTTCAAGAGTTATCATCACTAGTTGAAGACCGAAGACGAAGATGAAGACACCGACTGAAGACCGAAGACGTTTCTATGGATGCTGTGAGAGTGGTGCTAACTGCACGTTGAAAGGATAACGAGGTAAGTAAGCATATTCCCACCTTCGTTAAGTGGTTGATTTCCTTTCTTAGAGATCGTCAGAAAAATGGGTTTTCAAACCAATAAAAGATGTGGGTTTTCAAAACGATTCGGAGGGTTTTTGCCTTCCTACCATTCAACGTGTCGCAGGATTCTCTCTTCACTCCTACTTGGACACATGTGTCACCCATAAAGAGCTATTTATTATTGAGAGCAACTTCATAAAACCCTTTCTTGAGAGGCAGAGTCGAGAATTTTGATCACTCCGAACCGGAATTTCTTTCGAGAAGGGATGGTTATTTCTTTCTCAACTTTTAAGGATGAGATTGTGTTCATTTATGTATCTAACTTCTTATGAATAGTATGCAGAATCTCTATGCCTTCTTAGCGCGTTGGATGCTATCTTTACGGAGAACTAGTAAGTTGGAAAAGTAAGTTTTGTGGGTATATCTCTAGTAAACCCTCATGAGATGGAGTTGTATGTATCCTTTAGAATAAGTTTCGTTTGATTTTCTCGAGGACTAGCAAAGTCTAAGTGTGGGGGAATTTGATAGTTGTCTAAAACACCTTGATTTATTATCAATGTTTATGCTTTCTTTGTTATTTTTCTTGTGAAATATGTATCTTATGTTTGCTTTTGAGTTATTAGGTGCTTTGGAGTCATTTTGAGCAAAAGAAGGAAAAAATGTTTATTTGGAGCGTAAAGAGAAGAGTCGTCCATTCGCAGGCGAGTGATATGGGAGTCGAGCCATCTCAACATACATGGCTGCCATTTGGTTGGCCCTTATCCTTTTTATGGGTGCCTAGAGTCATTATGGTTATCCCCTATCTACTTCACCTAAGTGGGTATAACAATTCTCATTCCTACACATAAAACCCTAAAATTAAGAGAATTGTCTTTCTTTTGCCATTTCAATTCCGGCTGAGAGTTAGAGGTGAAAAAATGGAGGTGGAAATGGTTGTCTGAAACCATTCTCATCTATAATCGAGTGATGTTAGAGATGAAATTAAGAGAATAACTAGAAGAGAAGATTACAGTGATGAACCTACGGTTTGTAGAGGGACACTTTTGGTGACGAGATGAAGCAGATAAAGTTAACAGTGAGTAGAAAATCAATGGAGAAGACAAAGAAGATCGAGAAACTGAAGTTGGGTCTGATTCAAAATGAGATTTGAATCAGAAATTATGAAGAACTCGATGAGCATTGTTGGGTTTAACTGAGATTTGATTCATGGAAGAAGATTCGAGAGATTGGCGGAGATCCTGGTGGATTGTTGTTGAAATTGAATCTAGGGTTTGATGTTTAAACAAGGAATTAAGAAGTTGAGTTTATTTGGGGTTATTACAGGTCAAGAACGAGATGAGTTCACTGAAGTCTGGTGGTGTATTTGAGAAGTTAAGAAGCAAATTGCATCTGATGGTTGCTGGTTTGGAATTGAGATGGGTTCGATTTGTGTTAGCCTGAACTCAAGCTGCAATGAGAACAAGAGATAGGGATGAACACAAAAATGGGTTGGCTCTGCAGAGTTGCAACTGAGACTGGTAGCAGTTGTTGGTGGTTGTAGAATGGAGATGGCTGTGAAGATACAATGGGTCAAGATGATTACAGTTGGAGTTGCAACTGCAGGGAAGGCAGAGTTGTTGCATCCAAGTCCAAAGAGATGCCAGATGATAGTGGTGGTGATATGAACAATAGGGGCTTTGAGACAAAGAAAAATGCAACTGCAGGTGACTGAATTGTATGGAAGAAGAAGCTGCGGCTGTGAAGAAGGCACAGACATCATGGCTGGAATTGAAATAAGGGACTATGCAAAGAAGAAGTTGATATGAAGCTGCAAGAGAAAGCAGTATTGCAGCTGTACTGTTGTTGCTGTGATGAAGGCGATGTTGTCATCATGAATGAATGATTAATATGCTGCAGTTGAGCTAAACTGAGATCGCAGAGCAAAGAATGGATGTTATATGAAATTTGCAGGTGCCTTAATTTGTTGCTACCATGGTCATAATGTGTAGGGAACTTGTAGGACTGAAGATGCAATTCTGCAGAATTGAAATCGTTAAGCAGAGAACACAGGCAAGTAGGTGCTGATGATGTGGTGGTAACAGTTGAGTTATAAGTGCAGCTGGAGAAGCTTGCTGGTGAAGATGAAGTTGTAGGCAGTGGTTGCCATGATGGTCTGTGATGCAGTGGTAGTGATTGCCAAGGCTATAGTAGAGCTGTTGAAGATGGTGATGGCTAGAAGAATATAATGACTTATTTGAGCACTAGCTGGACCAAAGCAGTTACAGGGTGATGGCTGAAGGGACTGGTGTTATAGCTTCTGGTGGTTGGTCTTAGATGGGAGAATGTATGTCTTGGTGGTTGGCTTGTGTGGGTTTAATTTGAAGCTGAGACAAGAAGCACATAAAGTGAAGTTGCAATTTGAGATGGCTTGAGGCAATATTGATGTGTTGTTGTTATGATTGATGCTGTTTCCATTGAGAAGAATCATAAGAAGAAATGAATTTAACTAAATGGAATAGATGAAATGAATCAGGTGCAGTTGCAAAGCATATGCTGAGTTGGGAAGATTGCATTGTAGGATATGAAGATACAGCAATGAAAGGATAGTTGTGACTGCACAATGGACTTGGAGGATGTTGTTAAATTGTGAATGTATGGAGACATTGCAGCTGTATGTGATGGTTCTGCAATGGCTTTGGCAGTGCTGAGATTACAGGGATTGGCAAGGGAGGGTTGCAGCTGGAAATTTGTGTTGGTGTTTTGAACACTAAAATGAGCTGCAGTTTGAAGTGATTCTGGTGGTAATTTGAGATTGAAGTTGAACTGGTGAGAATGGAAGAGCCAAGATGGCTGCAAAATTATGCACAGCCAAGATGGCTGGCCAAGGAGCTGTGATGCACAATCATTGTGCAACACAAGTTATGGCCTCTGCAAGATTGCAATGGCTTTGGCCTTGGCCACTCAGCCCATCCAGCTGATTAAGACGCTGACTCGTTCTGACTGGTTGACTCGGTTTGACTCAGTTGACTCGACAGAGTTGACTCGTTGACCGGGCGAACTTTGCCGGTCACCTGAGATGTTTTTTCGGACAACTTCCGGTCGCTTTTAGACCAGTTTCCGGCGACATTCTTTTGGACATATTTTCTACATGGGTTTTTCTCACTAATGGGCTTATTGGACCACTTGGACTTTGGGCTTTGAAGACCTAGTTTTTGAAAGATGAAAAGCTACAAAAGGAGAAAGTTTCTACAACTTTGGATCACGTATTATTTTCTATTTGGAACTTTGGAGAGCGGCGATTCTATTAGGGTTTGCTTTTCGTTTATTTTCCATCTTCTTCAATTTATTTGTGATTATGATTATGATGAACTCCATTATTATGAGTAACTAAATACTATTATTGGTTATGGGATAAAAATTGATTTCTCAAGCATGATATTTAAATCAATGGATTAGTTTTGTCTCAACTTTATTGTTTATGTTTCATTGTTAATATTGTTGCATGATTTGGGTGCTAGTTTGATTGAGTCCGGAATCAATTAGATTGGTCTTCATATCTATTGCTAGATCAGGTTTTATTATACGAAAAAGTGATAAATTCCTGATTACAAGTAGCATAAATGTGAGTAGTGCTTGTGGTGATATATCCTACTAGTCACATATGAATCATAACCTTTGTTAAAAAGAATTAGTGTTTGTACACGTTTGTTTGTATTGATTAGTCTTATTTCATAGAACTTATTGCTATTAGGGAGTTAAACTTAATTGTGCTTTTACATTTTAGGTTGCTTTCTAGGTATATTTCACAATAGCATCTTTTAATGTTGTTTGTGATAAAATCGGGAAATAAACGGGATACTCTTGCGATCAAGATATCCTAGGACTTTTAATAAATGAGAGACTAAAATATTAATTCTAGTCATTGATGAAAATACATGTTTGTGAATGATACTATCCCGTGACAAATATCTTCTCCTTATTGATTATTCCAATTATTTACTTTGCTTTCAATTATTTTTATTGCTTAGATAAAAACAAAAATCCCCCCCCCCCCCCTGGTTACTAAGAAACTGAAATTCTATAACAACAAAAGCCTCTCTGTGGGAACGAACTCTTTCTTATCACGTACTATATTTATATCTAGTTGAGTGAGAAAGTGAATTATTTTTGACGCAAACGAAGCGGTCAAATTTTGGCGCCGCTGCCGGGGAGGCATACGGCTTGTTATTAAGTTTTTAGTTTCTTATCATCATTTCTGCTTTCATATTTGGTTTTTTTGTTTTCTTGTCTTGTTTCTCACTTGTTTGCGAAATTTTTTTTCAGGTACCTAATCCCTGGCTTCTAAAGATTGGAACTATCCAAGGTGCGGGATAGCTACTCGAAGAGGCACAATACTCCAACCAAGTCAAGACACGACAGAAGAACAAGAGTTAGAAGTGGAAGAAGAGTTACAACTAGAAGAATAACAAGAGGTTCCATATGTAGAAGAACCACTAGTTGAAGAATAAGAAGAAGCAACGGATGATGCAAATCGTACACTCAAGGACTTGGCTTCTCATAGGCTTGATGCACAACGGTGGTGTATTGAGACAAACTCAACCTTCGAGATCAAGCCGTGATTGATTAGAGAGTTACCGAAGTTTCATGGAATGGCGAATGAAGATCCAAACAAGCATCTCATGGATTTCCACAACGTTATCATGGCTATGCTTCCACCGGAGACTAATGCGGATGGAGCAATGTTGAAAGCTTTTCCGCTTTCTTTGGTGGACAATGCTAAGGAGTGGTTGTATTATTTACCATACAGAAGTGTCACTACATGGAACGGGTTGAATAAACTCTTTCTAGAGAGGTATTTTCCTGCGTCAAAGGCTACTCAAATTCGCAAAGAAATTTGTTGGATAAAGCAACACGTAGGAGAATCGTTATATGAATGTTGGGAGCGATACAAGAGATTGGTGGCAAGCTGTCCACACCACCAATTTAGTGACGTGATGATAATACAATACTTCTATGAAGGTCTCTAACCAAGTGATAGATATTTTCTTGATGCAGCGGGTGGTGGAGCTCTAGTGAACAAGACGGTGGCCCAAGCTACCGAGTTGATTGAAAGTATGGCTGCGAACTCGCAACAATTCTACACAAGAGGTGAACCAATGGTTAGGCGAGTGCATGAAGTTACGGATTCATCATCACACCGTGATCAAAGGATGGATAACATGGAGCAAGTGATGCAAAAGATGGCTGCGGTTATTTTACCTTCATATGGTGAAGAGTTGGAGCAAGCTAGTGCGGTCTTTCCAAATCAACAAAGACGGTATGATCCCTACTCTAACACTTACAATCCGGGATGGAGAGATCACCCCAACTTTAGATACGCAAACAAGCATGGAGCGGTTCAACAACCTACTTTCAAACATCCGGGTGGATTTCAACCACAACAACAACAATTCCAGCCGGAACATCAACAATTTTAGCAACCACAACAATCGATGCAAAATCAGGGTTCCGATATCGATGCAAAGCTTCATAGATTGGTCTTCATATATATTGCTAGATTAGGTTTTATTATACGAAAAAGTGATAAATTCTTGATTACAAGTAGCATAAATGTGAGTAGTGCTTGTAGTGATATATCCTACTAGTCACATATGAATCATAACCTTTGTTAAACCGAGTTAGTGCTTTTACACGTTTGTTTGCATTGATTAGTCTTATTTCATAGAACTTATTGCTTTTAGGGAGTTAAACTTAATTGTGCTTTTACATTTTAGGTTTCTTTCTAGGTAGATTTCACAATAGCATCTTTTAATGTTGTTTGTGATAAAATCGGGAAATAAACGGGATACTCTTGCGATCAAGATATCCTAGGACTTAATAAACGAGAGACTAAAATATCAATTCTAGTCATTGATGAAAATACATGTTTGTGAATGATATTATCCCGTGACCAATATCTTATCCTTATTGATTATTCCAATTATTTACTTTGCTTTCAATTATTTTTATTGCTTAGATAAAAACAAAAATTCCCCCCCTTGGTTATTAAGAAACTGAAATTCTATAACAACAAAAGCCTCTCTGTGGGAACGAAATCTTTCTTATCACGTACTATATTTATATCTAGTTGAGTGAGAAAGTGAATTATTTGTGGAGCATACGAAGCGGTCAAATTTTGGCGCCGCTGCCGGGGAGGCATACGGCTTGTTATTAAGTTTTTAGTTTCTTATCATCATTTCTGCTTTCATATTTGTTTTTTTTGTTTTCTTGTCTTGTTTCTCACTTGTTTGCGAAAATTGTTTTCAGGTACCTAATCCCTGGCTTCTAAAGATTGGAACTATCCAAGGTGCGGGATAGCTACTCGAAGAGGCACAATACTCCAACCAAGTCAAGACACGAAGGAAGAACAAGAGTTATAAGTGGAAGAAGAGTTACAACTAGAAGAATAACAAGAGGTTCCATATGTAGAAGAACCACTAGTTGAAGAAGATGAAGAAGCAACGGGTGATGCAAATCGTACACTCAAGGACTTGGCTTCTCATAGGCTTGATGCACAACGGTGGTGTATTGAGACAAACTCAACCTTCGAGATCAAGACGGGATTGATTAGAGAGTTACCGAAGTTTCATCGCATGGCGAATGAAGATCCAAACAAGCATCTCATGGATTTCCACAACGTTATCATGGCTATGCTTCCACCGGAGACTAATGCGGATGGAGCAATGTTGAAAGCTTTTCCGCTTTCTTTGGCGGACAATGCTAAGGAGTGGTTGTATTATTTACCATCCGGAAGTGTCACTACATGGAACGGGTTGAAGAAACTCTTTTTAGAGAGGTATTTTCCTACGTCAAAGGCTACTCAAATTCGCAAAGACATTTGTGGGATAAAGCAACACGTAGGAGAATCGTTATATGAATGTTGGGAGTGATACAAGAGATTGGTGGCAAGATGTCACACCACCAATTTAGTGACGTGATGATAATACAATACTTCTACGAAGGTCTCCAACCAAGTGATAGATATCTTCTTGATGCAGCGGGTGGTGGAGCTCTAGTGAACAAGACGGTGGCCCAAGCTACCAAGTTGATTGAAAGTATGGCTGCGAACTCGCAACAATTCTACACAAGAGGTGAACCAATGGTTAGGCGAGTGCATGAAGTTACGGATTCATCATCACACCGTGATCAAAGGATGGATAACATGGAGCAAATGATGCAAAAGATGGCTGCGGTTATTTTACCTTCATATGGTGAAGAGTTGGAGCACGCTAGTGCGGTCTTTCCAAATTAACAAAGACGGTATGATCCCTACTCTAACAATTACAATCCGGGATGGAGAGATCACCCTAACTTTAGCTACGCAAACAAGCAAGGCGCGGTTCAACAACCTACTTTCAACCATCCGGGTGGATTTCAACCACAACAACAACAATTCCAGCCGGAACATCAACAATTTTAGCAACCACAACAATCGATGCAAAATCAGGGTTCCGATATCGATGCAAAGCTTCATAGATTGGTCTTCATATATATTGCTAGATTAGGTTTTATTATACTAAAAAGTGATAAATTCCTGATTACAAGTAGCATAAATGTGAGTAGTGCTTGTAGTGATATATCCTACTAGTCACATATGAATCATAACCTTTGTTAAACCGAATTAGTGCTTTTACACGTTTGTTTGCATTGATTAGTCTTATTTCATAGAACTTATTGCTCTTAGGGAGTTAAACTTAATTGTGCTTTTACATTTTAGGTTGCTTTCTAGGTAGATTTCACAATATCATCTTTTAATGTTGTTTGTGATAAAATCGGGAAATAAACGGGATACTCTTGCGATCAAGATATCCTAGGACTTTTAATAAATGAGAGACTAAAATATCAATTCTAGTCATTGATGAAAATACATGTTTGTGAATGATATTATCCCGTGACAAATATCTTCTCCTTATTCATTATTCCAATTATTTACTTTGCTTTCAATTATTTTTATTGCTTAGATAAAAACAAAAATTCCCCCCTTGGTTATTAAGAAACTGAAGTTCTATAGCAATAAAAGCCTCTCTGTGGGAACGAACTCTTTCTTATCACGTACTATATTTATATCTAGTTGACTGAGAAAGTGAATTATTTTTGACGCAAACGAAGCGGTCAAATTTTGGCGCCGCTGCCGGGGAGGCATACGGCTTGTTATTAAGTTTTTAGTTTCTTATCATCATTTCTGCTTTCATATTTGTTTTTTTTGTTTTCTTGTCTTGTTTCTCACTTGTTCGCGAAAATTGTTTTCAGGTACCTAATCTCTGGCTTCTAAAGATTGGAACTATCCAAGGTGCGGGATAGCTACTCGAAGAGGCACAATACTCCAACCAAGTCAAGACACGAAGGAAGAACAAGAGTTATAAATGGAAGAAGAGTTACAACTAGAAGAATAACAAGAGGTTCCATATGTAGAAGAACCACTAGTTGAAGAAGAAGAAGAAGAAGAAGAAGCAACGGGTGATGCAAATCGTACACTCAAGGACTTGGCTTCTCATAGGCTTGATGCACAACGGTGGTGTATTGAGACAAACTCAACCTTCGAGATCAAGACGGGATTGATTAGAGAGTTACCGAAGTTTCATGGCATGGCGAATGAAGATCCAAACAAGCATCTCATGGATTTCCACAACGTTATCATGGTTATGCTTCCACCGGAGACTAATGCGGATGGAGCAATGTTGAAAGATTTTCCTCTTTCTTTGGCGGACAATGCTAAGGAGTGGTTGTATTATTTACCATCCGGAAGTGTTACTACATGGAACGGGTTGAAGAAACTCTTTCTAGAGAGGTATTTTCTTGCGTTAAAGGCTACTCAAATTCGCAAAGAAATTTGTGGGATAAAGCAACACGTAGTAGAATCGTTATATGAATGTTGGGAGCGATACAAGAGATTGGTGGCAAGCTGTCCACACCACCAATTTAGTGACGCGATGATAATACAATACTTATACGAAGGTCTCCAACCAAGTGATAGATATCTTCTTGATGCAGCGGGTGGTGGAGCTCTAGTGAACAAGACGGTGGCCCAAGCTACCGAGTTGATTGAAAGTATGGCTGCGAACTCGCAACAATTCTACACAAGAGGTGAACCAATGGTTAGGAGAGTGCATGAAGTTACGGATTCATCATCACACCGTGATCAAAGTATGGATAACATGGAGCAAATGATGCAAAAGATGGCTGCGGTTATTTTACCTTCATATGGTGAAGAGTTGGAGCAAGCTAGTGCGGTCTTTCCAAATCAACAAAGACGGTATGATTACTCTAACACTTACAATCCGGTATGGAGAGATTACCCCAACTTTAGCTATGTAAACAAGCAAGGTGCGGTTCAACAACCTACTTTCAACCGTCCGGGTGGATTTCAACCACAACAACAACAACTCCAACCGCAACATCAACAATTTCAGCAACCACAATAATTGATGCAAAATCAGGGTTCCGATATCGATGCAAAGCTTCATAGATTGGTCTTCATATCTATTGCTAGATTAGGTTTTATTATACGAAAAAGTGATAAAATTCCTGATTACAAATAGCATAAATGTGAGTAGTGCTTGTAGTGATATATCCTACTAGTCACATATGAATCATAACCTTTGTTAAAACGAATTAGTGCTTTTACACGTTTGTTTGCATTGATTAGTCTTATTTCATATAACTTATTGCTCTTAGGGAGTTAAACTTAATTGTGCTTTTACATTTTAGGTTGCTTTTTAGGTAGATTTCACAATAGCATCTTTTAATGTTGTTTTTGATAAAATCGGGAAATAAACGGGATACTCTTGCGATCAAGATATCCTAGGACTTTTAATAAATGAGAGACTAAAATATCAATTCTAGTCATTGATGAAAATACATGTTTGTGAATGATACTATCCTGTGACCAATATCTTTTCCTTATTGATTATTCCAATTATTTACTTTGCTTTCAATTACTTTTATTGCTTAGATAAAAACAATAATTCCCCCCCCCCCTTGGTTACTAAGAAGCTGAAATTTTATAACAACAAAAGCCTCTCTGTGGGAACAAACTCTTTCTTATCACGTACTATATTTATATCTAGTTGCGTGAGAAAGTGAATTATATTTGCACGGCTGGCAACCGGTCACATATGCATCCTCAAATAGGGTGGGCCAATAAAATCCGCTCTCAAGAACTTTGAGAGCGGTCCGTTTAGAACCAAAGTGACCACCACAAGCATAAGAATGACAAAAAAATAAAATTGATTGAAATTCAGAGTTAGGTACGCACCTGCGGATAATCTGATCAGCACCATATTTCCACAAGTAGGGCTCATCCCACACATACTGTTTGGCAATTTTCTTAAGATTTAGCTTTTGAAAATTAGACATCGTACTAGGTACTTTCCTTGTAACCAAATAGTTCACTATATCAGCATACCAAGGTGTTGATCCTTCAATCGAAAAGAGTTGTTCGTCTGGAAAACAATCTTGTAGGGGAAGTTGTTCTTCGGAAACAACAAGTCTACTAAGATGATCAGCAACAGTATTCTCAACACCTTTCTTGTCTCTAATTTCAATATTGAATTCTTGTAGCAGAATAATCCACCGTATGAGTCTTGGCTTAGCTTCCTTCTTTTTCAATAGGTATCGTAGTGCTGCATGATCAGAGTATACAATCACATTGGTACCCACCAAATAAGCTCTAAATTTTTCTAATGCAAATACTATAGCCAACAACTCTTTCTCAGTTGTCGAATAGTTGATCTGAGCCTCATTTAGGGTCCTTGATGCATAATAAATCACATGTGACTTTTTTTCTACTTTCTGACTCAAAACAGCTCCGACTGCATAATCACCTGCATCATACATTAGCTCGAACGGAAAACTCCAGTCAGGTAACTTAATATTGGTGCAGTAGTCAACAATTCCTTCAATTTGTCAAAGGCATCCTTGCACTCCTTTTCTAAGTTAAAGGTAACCTCCTTTTGCAACAATTTGCACATCGGCATCGAGATTTTGGAGAAATCTTTGATAAATCTCCTGTAAAAACCTGCATGACCAAGAAGCGAGCGAATCTCCCTCATCGAAGTGGGGTATTGTAAGTTTCTAATCAAGTCTATATTTGCCTTTTCTACTTCGAGCCCTTGAGAGGACACGACGTGACCGAGCACTATACCATGGTCTACCATAAAGTGGCATTTCTCCCAATTTAAAACAAGATTAGTGTCTATGCATCTTTTAAGCACAAGTTCAAGATTATTTAAACAAATATCAAATGAATCACCATAAACACTGAAATCGTCCATAAATACCTCAATGATGTTTTCCACATAATCAGAAAATATACTTACCATACATCTCTAAAAAGTGGCAGGCGCATTGCAAGACCAAACGGCATCCGTCTATATGCAAACGTTCCAAAAGGACAAGTAAAAGTCGTCTTTTCTTGGTCCTCCGGTGAGATAACAATCTGATTGTATCCCGAATAACCATCCAGAAAGCAATAATGAGAATGTCCTGCTAGCCTCTCTAACATCTGATCAATGAAAGGCAAAGGAAAATGATCCTTGCGAGCAACCGAATTGAGCTTTCTGTAGTCTATGCAAACTCGTCATCTTGTTTGAATTCTTGTAGTAACGAGTTCATCATCTTGATTTTGTACAACAGTGACACCCAACTTTTTCGGCACCACTTGTACCGGACTAACCCATTTGCTGTCAGAAATTGGGTAAATCACCCCTACACTCTTAGAATTTTGAGGATCTCTTTCTTTACGACCTCCATCATTGGGGGGTTAAGCCTACGCTGAGCATCACGTACTGGCTTGACATCATCTTCCATAAGGATTCTATGCATGCACATGGCTGGACTAATGCCTTTGATGTCAGCAATTGTCCAACCAATAGCCGTTTTATGCTCTTTCAGAACCCTAAGCAAGCGTTCTTCCTGTACTGCTGTGAGATTCTTTGCAATAATGATTGGAAGCTCCTCCCTATCACCCAAGTAGGAGTACTTTAGGTGATCAGGTATAGGCTTCAACTCTAATTTAGGTGCCTGCACAATATAGGGTAAAGGAACTTCATCAGTTACAGGTAAAGATATATAGGAAATATTACATGTTATAACTTCTTGTGATGCCGTTAAAGCGCCACACGCCTCAGAAACCTCCTTGCAAATATCAATGTCCAAGTTAGGAATTCCATGGACATCCAAATCAATGTTATTTTGTAGAAAAGATTCAAGTTCATCGTTGTTCAAATCAAACATCTGCTGTGCTAACGAACCAATAACATCAATATAAAATGCATACTGGATATCACTTGGATAACGCATAGCTTCAAAGATATTGAAAAGTATAATCTCTTTGTCAAATTCCATAGTGAGTGTCCCAGTATCACAATCAATCTTCCTCTTAGCAGTCTTTATGAACGGTCTCCCGAGAAGTAATGAAGTAGACGAACAATTGTCTCCATTATGCATATCCACAATAAAGAAATCATCCGGAAAGATCAATTCATTCACTTGTACTAACACGTCTTCCACAAGTCCCTTAGGATATATGTTAGACTTATTAGCTAATTGAATGATAATCCATGTATCCTTCAATGGTCCCAGGTTCAAAGAATCATAAACATCGGATGACATTACGCTTATAGAAGCACCCAAATCAAGCAAAGCACGCTCAAATCGTCGGTCACCAATATTGATCGGCACTGTAAAACCGCCAGGATCTTTGCATTTTGTCGGAATCTTTTTCAACAACATAGATGAAGCGCTTTCTCCCACCTGAGTGATCTCGTTAGCAATCAACCTCTCTTTCCTTGTACACAAATCCTTCAGAACCTTGGCATACCTGGGTATTGTTCTGATAGCCTCAATAAATGGAATGTTGATATGCACCTTGCTGAAGATATCCATAATTTCTTTGTCTAGAACTTTCTTCTTTGACTTGGCGAAACGACTAGGAAAAGGAGGTGGTGTGGTAAAAGTAGGAGTCGTGTCCTTAGGTTGACTAGTTGAAGTTGGCTTTTCCTTTGGAACAGTTTCCACCTCTACTTCCTTTTCTGAGTTGGGACTAACCTTTTCTTGTTGCTTTGGATCTTCTGTCTGCTTTCCGCTCCTCAAAAATACTTCATTAAAATTCTCTCTTGGATTCACAAAAGTTTGTGATGGAAGCTTTGTTGATGCTCGTGCTTTCAGCTGATTAACCTCAGTTTCCATTTGCCCCATCTGGGCCTGTAGATCTTTAATAGCAGAGTCAGTCTTCTGCATATGTTGGTCAACTTTCTGTTGACTTTGTTGGAACATGGATGTAGTTGCAGGAAATCCTACAACACACCCCTTGTACTATCATGACTATGATTTCTAGATCTAAACTTATTTGATATGAAAATAAAGATAAAAGTGCTAAAATTATAAAGAGAGACGCAAGATTTACGTGGTTCGATCAATGTGATCTACATCCACGGGGTTAGGTTTCACTATGATTGTTTGTAATTACATATGAATTACAATTGAGACTTCATTAATGAGTATTTGGAGCTCTTGGTTGAAGAAGGAAGAAGAAGGAGATAATAATAATACAAATTCTGTTTTTTCTCTCTCTAATTGTGTCTCCCTCTCTCATCCTAAAATGTGTATCCTCCTTTCTCTCTCTTGCTCTTCTCTTTATATAGGTGTTTACATAGTGGATGACAGCTCATATTTCCCCTATTTTCGGATCCCGTGCTACGTTCTCTTAGGATCTCATTACAATTTCGCAGGCTCTGATACATTCTCGCAAGCTTTACTATTGTACGATATTTGGATCTTACATCTTGCCTCTTTTTCCTTGAATATTGCTTGAAGAGCGATCTTTAAGGAAAAATCCACTTTGTAGTAGTAGTTGTTGGAGGAACGAGCGAAATAATATTGGACTTGAAAGGTACGTACTTTCCTCTATTCTTTTGTGAAGTTCCGGAGCGTTGCAAAGTAAATAAGAAGTATCATCTCTTGAAGTATGCGAAGTATGAAGTATCCTTGAAGAAGTATAAGAAGTACTCAATCCTCAAAATATATAAGAAGTATGAAGTATCCTTTGAGAAGTATAAGAAGTACTTAATCCTCGAAATCTATAAGAAGTATGAAGTATCCTTTGAGAAGTATAAGAAGTATTCGTCCTTGATTGCGAATAAGAAGTATTGTGAAAATATACTCCACGTTCTCTGCCTCATGCAATGCTGTAATGCAAATAAGAATTTAGATTAGTATTCAACATTTCTTTTATCAAAAATTTTCATTTAATTGCAAGTTCAAATCGTTTTTCTTTGTTTTGATTTCCTTTGTATAACTTGTTTCGTCTCATCCGATAAACATCTTTCATGGAAATGATCCTAATGAGGTCTTATGCAGCCTGTTGATGGAAGGTCTTACTAGCCTGTTGATGGAAGGTCTTATTTTGCCTCCTACTACTCTCCATGTTAGATATCATTCTCATTTGAAACAAAGCAAATTTTCAAGAGAATATATATAAATTGATCTGTGCGAGATTTTTCTCGGTTTCTTTTGTAATTGTGGAATCTTTGTAATTCTAAAATTTCTGTAATTCTGCGATTATATCGCCTTTTGTAAATCAAATCAAAAAATTTTTATTTTCTGTAAAAGTAAAATGTTCAAGGAAAGTGGTACTCAGCTTTTATGTGATTCGTTGTTGTTGTCAAAGAAGTGAATAAATGCCTTGAAATGTATGAATTTCGCGCAGCAAAAAGAAGCGTGAGAAGTGAGACTTGAACCCTTGACCTTCTTCTTGGATTTTCTCGCACCATACCAACTGTGCTAAGCCTCTCTTGCGAAGTAATCAAATTCCAACTGTGTGAGAGGCACTTCTGTATAAATTTCGTGTAACAAAAATAAACACGCGAGAAGCAAGAATTGATCTCGCGGCCTGCTGCTTTCATTCATGCCTCCTGACCAACTGTGCAAGCTTCTTCTTTGCGAAATATCTCTGCGAAATTATCATCAACTCTCTTCTGTGCGAAATAATCAAAGAAATATTTGTGCGAAAAAATACGCATGTGTTAGGACTTGATCACACGACCATGAACTCCTTAACTTCGCAGATGACCAATTGTGCTGCCTCTTGTTTGCGAAATAATGAAACAATATTGCGAAATTATTCATTTCTTCGCTCTCTGTAAAAAAGAAGAAAACTATGTTCGCAGGCGAATTCGAACTTGCGACCACGAACGCACATACTTCTCTCCGGACCAATTTTGCAAGAACCTCTCTGCGAAATTAACGCATAACTTTTTTCCTTATTCTTTTATTCTCCCATGCAAATGAGAAGAAAATGAAAAATATGTGTCTCTGCGAATTCGAACTCGTGACCTATTTGTTGTTCGCTCAACCTTAACCATATGTGACAGAAATTACAGCGCCTGCCTCTTATCTTATCTTCGTCTTTCTCTTGTTTCTTCTCCTGAACATGAAAATCTTCCACTGAAACTTCCATTTTTTCCTTAAATTTCACCACAACAACTAATTTTTCTCTCTCACTCTTTTCATGTCTTTGAATTGTTGATGATGTTTACTTACTGAAAGTGTGATTTTTTCCATGAAATTTCCATTTTTGAACTTAAACTTTGTAGATCTAGAAAAATATGAACAGTAGCTAATCTTCATGGAAACTTCTTGAACCAACAAGCTACAGGAGGGATAAATCCTTTACTCCTCCCTGTTTCTAGCGCCAAAATGTAGTTGCAGGAAATCCTACAACACACCCCTTGTACTATCATGACTATGATTTCTAGATCTAAACTTATTTGATATGAAAATAAAGATAAAAGTGCTAAAATTATAAAGAGAGACGCAAGATTTACGTGGTTCGATCAATGTGATCTACATCCACGGGGTTAGGTTTCACTATGATTGTTTGTAATTACATATGAATTACAATTGAGACTCCATTAATGAGTATTTGGAGCTCTTGGTTGAAGAAGGAAGAAGAAGGAGATAATAATAATACAAATTCTGTTTTTCCTCTCTAATTGTGTCTCCCTCTCTCATCCTAAAATATGTATCCTCTTTTCTCTCTCCTGCTCTTCTCTTTATATAGGTGTTTACATAGTGGATGACAGCTCATATTTCCCCTATTTTCGGATCCCGTGCTACGTTTTCTCAGGCTCTCATTACAATTTCGCAGGCTCTGCTACATTCTCGCAAGATTTATTATTGTGCGATATTTAGATCTTACAATGAAGATCAGAGTATCAAGCTTAGAATCTTGGTTATGAGGTTGTGATTGCTGCTGAGGTTGGAATTGTGGTTGTTGAAAACTACCTGGTCGAACATACGGATTAGGAGCTACATCTTGCTTGTTTGCGTAGCTGAAGTTCGGGTGATCTTTCCAACCTGGATTATAGGTACTAGAGTACGGATTATACCCTGGCCTATGATTAGGGAACACAACATTCACCTGTTCAGACTCTTCTTCATAAGTAGGAATAATAACTGCTGCCATTATTTTCACCACCTTTTCGATGTTGTATATCCGTTGCTCTGATTGTGTAGACTCTCCTATCTCGCTAACTCTTCTAACACTTGAGTTGTTTCTGGTGTATAATTGTTGAGCGTTCGAAGCCATGCTCTCAATCAAGCTAGTTGCCTGCGAGATTGTCTTTTTAGTAAGTGAACCACCACCAGCTGCATCAATCAAATTCCTCTGTTTTGGAAGTAATCCTTCATAAAAGTATTGGATAATAAGTGTCGAAGATATGTTGTGGTGAGGAAAGCTTGCCAACAACTTTTTGTACCTCTCCCAATATTCATGAAGAGACTCCCCGGTAATCTGCAGAATGCCACTAATCTCCTTGCGAACAGCGACCGCTTTGGAAGCAGGAAAATATTTCTCCAGAAATAACTTTTTCATTTAAGCCCATGTTGTAATACTCCCTGGGGGAAGATAATACAACCATTCTTCTGCCATATCTATTAAAGAGAATGGGAAAGCTTGCAGCATTTCCGTATCACTGTCTTCGGTACCTTGTCTAAGACTTGTCATCTTGTGCTGGAATTTTTGAAGATGACGGTTTGGATCTTCACCCGGAAGTCCCTTGAACTTCGGTAAATGATGAATCAGATTCGGCTTCAGCTCCAATGTGTTAGTTAAAGTAATACAAATGGTTGTGAATCTAAGTATGGAGATGTCAACTCTCGTAGCATCTTCTCCAAAGGTGGAGGTGGTGGAGGATCTCTCTCGTCGTCTGTATTAACCATCTCTTGAATAGACGGTTCTTGTTGCGATTGTTGATGTTCTTGCAGTACTGTTCCCCTGCGAGTTGTAATTCCGCACCTTGAGTAATCCCACCGTTTAGGTGCCAGAGATTATGTACTTGAAACCACAAAAACTAGGGTAAAATCTAGAAAATATTAAAATGCAAAATAATTAAATATAATCTAAAATAGATTTTTTTTTGTATTACCAGAAATAAATATTAACAGAAAATAATATTAACAAATATTGAAAATAAAAGTAAAAATAATAAATGTAAAATAACAATAATAATCTAAATAAAATTAAAATAAATATTAACAAAAAATAAATTAAGGAATAGCAACTAAAATTAACCAAAAAAAAATTAAAGAAAAATCTAAAAACAAAAGTACTATATAAAATTACTAAAAGAACATAAAACAACTAAAAGCTACCGACTGTTCCCCGGCAGCGGCGCCAAAATTTGGTGCGCGTCGTTTACGCGACAAATTAATTACTTCTTTCCACACAATTAACTGGTAATATAATGGCAGGAGTTCGTTCCCACGAAGAGAAGGGAGATTTTAACTGTCAATAAGTAACTGAAATGGGGGTTTTTAGATTTTAATCAAAGTAACTAATAAAACTAAAATAATAAATATTAGTTTAAAACAATATGGAGAAAGATGACTCGGGAATCATTCGCCGTCACTGAACCGAAACTTAATTAAATATAAATCTATTTCTTGTTGAATATATTGTTACCAACCGTAGAATAGCAATAAGCTCTGCTATCCCCCGGATTCCTACTGTCAATGGATACGGAAGCGCTCGACTACCAGATTCTATCCAACCAACCCACCAAGAATAAGCTCTCACGTTGTAAATTAGTCGAATGCTTTACACTATGTGAATCAGGTTGATCCCAGCATCAGACGCATAGGCTCGACCTGCTTACTGGTGTTATCTTTACACACAATTGCTTAACAAAATCCCTCTGTCAGCTCTTGCGATTTACTACTTGTGTAAAGAGTTAATGTGACAATTACACATATCACATAACCCTAAACTTGTAGAAGAAATATTGATTGGTTAATTTAATTGATCACTTTAAATAACCTCTCAATATTCTTAGACATTAACAATAATAAAGATAATCAATAATAAAATAAAACTTGAAACAAACGTGGTTAAGAAAAATAATGCTTCATGGTTCAGGACTTTGAAATCATCCCTAATCAATTAAAAATTTAGCTACTCATAACTAAATGTATTCTAATAATAAAGAAAAGAGAAAGAATTAAAATAAAACTTAAAATGAAAATGCTTTCTCTCTTTGTTTCTCTATTCTCACAAGAAATGAAAACGGCTAAAAGAATGTGTCGAAGAATGATTTTTTTTTTCTATTTATAGCATCAAGAACCATCTTTATTTACCTCATGGTCCAATAAAAAACTGGCACGGTGTCTCTTATTTATTCGATTGTCTTCCAAATTAAGGATGTTTCTGCATGAGAGAATAAGTACATCTGTTACTGCATGATTAGAGCTGGCAATCCGAGCCAAAACCCGCGGTTTGGCCCGTCCCGTCCCGTGAAAACTCGTGCCCGTCCCGGATCGTAACTACACAAGACGGGCGCGGGTTGTATAATTAGTGGCTTGTGAAGAAACGGGTTAACCCGTCCCGTCCCGTGCAACCCGCGGGTAACCCGGCTCGGTCCGCACCCACTGCCACTTAGGCTGCTGCGTGTCACACAATGACACAGTTATCTGTTACGTGTCATGTAACATGTTCGTTCCTCTTCATATAAAAGGAAAAAACCCTAGCTCGCCTTCCTCTTTTTTTCTTCTTCCCTGACCCTGCTGCAGCGCTGCTGAGTCTCCTACTCTCCTGAGTAAACTTCACAGATTCACAGAAGTGACAGAAAAATTATTAGATTCATCTAAAGATCAAAGACAGGTAATCAGATTTTCTTATTTGTTTTCTTCTTTATATAAATTTTTTGATTAGCCTGCTTGAATAACAAATTGTTTGAAGTCTTGAAGAGAAATACAAGAGCGGATTGATTTTCTGGGCTCGTGAAGATCGGAGGAATACAACAACGAATTGATTTTCTGGGTTCGTGAAGAGTGAATTGATTTTCTGTTCGATTAATAATATGTAAGATGTTTTTTTTTCATTCGATTTGAGTTCAGTCTTCAGTTTGACTTGTTCTTAGTAGATCTGTTATTCTGTTTGATTTTGAATTTGATTTGATTAAGATTTTTTTGAATTTCACATGTTTTAGTTTATTGTATGATTGTAATTGGTGATGAATCTGATGATTATATATACAAGATCTGTTTGATTTGGTCATGTACTCATGTTGTTCAGTTCCATACTTCCATGATTTATTTGTTGTATTCGTATTCAACAGTTTTGCTTGTGAAATTGAAATGATAGTAATGGTACTATGGGTAATGGGTTGGAATTGAATGAGCAGTTTAGAGTTTGCTTGTGAATTTGAGATATTAATTGTATGAGCTTCAAATTGAATGAGTTTAGTTTGAATTTTGGTTGAGATTTAACATGCTTGATGTGATTGAAATCATATACAAAAGGTCTTTCTTTGTTTATCTTTTTCGAAGTATCATTCATATTACCAGCATTTTTCTACATTTAAACCAGTGCTGTTACTGCTGTACTTGCATCCTTTTTGTTTTGTAGATTGGAGTTCTAGTGAAATCTTTAAATTTTGGTTTGAGCAGTTTGGATAAGTGGTTGTCCCCTAAATCTGTAAGTACATTTTGTAAATTTAAATCAAATAAAATTTGACTTCTTTATCTTTTATGGTAATTTTCATTCTTTACAGAGATTTAGGGGATTTGTTTGATTTGTTTGTTTTGTTAGATGTTATTGTTTTGGATGACTTGAAAATGCATGTACTATAATAGTTTTGTTGGATGTCATTGTCTATGTATTTTTTCAATTTCTGTTTATGTAATTTTCATGTTTCTGAATGACTCTTTGACTTGTTCTTTGTGGCCGCTCCATCCATTTCAGGATGTCAAGTGTACAAGAGCAAGAGTTACCAGAACCAGACCATTTCAAGGATGTTATGAGTGCTGATGATGAAGATGATGATGTTGAGATGTTATGAATGTATGATACTATGATAGTATCTGTGTGACTGTGACTGTGTCTGTGTTTCTTTAAGAAGACTAATTTGTTTAGTTTTGCAATTTTGAGTTTTTGAATTGATATACCAAATGAATTGGATGAATGTTAGATACTTAGGTTGTAGCTTGTAGGAAAGGAACTTTAGATGCCCTGAATGTGGAAGGAAATAGCCCAGAAATCGATTTCTGGCGAGTTGACTCAACAAAAACCAGGTAACCCGTGAGCACCCGTAAACCCGCGAGCTTTACCCGGGACGGGCACGGGTGGGATAAATGACCACCCGTGAAGAATTTCAACCCGCGAGCTCAGGCTTGTATTAACCCGTAACCCGCGGGTTGGTCACAAGCCAGACCCGTCCCGCCCGTTTGCCAGCTCTATGCATGATAGAATAAGTGTATCGCATGAGAGAAATATCCCTTTTCTTGTTGGTTTTGCATGAAAAGTTACTCCATGGACCCCACTTGAGTTTTGCATGCGCCAAACACTTCTCTTGCACATTGTGTCTTCGCATGGTCCCACCTTGTTTCAAGTGTAAAAGAAATCAGTAGATTCCATTTACATTTTGTTCTTTAATTAATTAAGGTGGTGCCACTTCATTTTTGTCCCAATGTTTGATAAATAACCAGAAAAAATTTGGTTCCGTGAGTAGCATATGAGCCTCTCAATAATGCTTTCATGTAAAATGATCATTTTGCCCTTTGGCCTTCCAAATTCTTGTTTTGCTCATAACTTCTTCATACGAACTCAAAATGACTCCGTTCTTTCGCCGTTGACTTTGTATTTTCATCCTCTTCAACGTGATAGCAAGACCTCCCTGGTTTGAACGAGTTTCTCTTGGTCTTTGCCCTTCTCCACTTGTAGCGAGCTTCTTTTATTGCACAATTAAGTGCAAATTCACTTCTTTTTAGGCAATTCTCCTAATGAAACAAAAATAAGAGAAAACAAACGTAATATACAATGATTTGCAAGAATAGAAGCAATTACTAACATGAAATTGACACTAAAATCGAGTGAATTATGCACTTATCATTCTCCAACGTTCATACTTTACAATGGAACGGGGAACGCCCGAGAGCATGTTTCTCGATTCATGGAGGCATTAGGAGAACATGAACACAATCATGTCGTCCGACTGAAAGAGTTCTCAAAGTCTCTGACCGGACGAGCATATACTTGGTACAACAACATCGCACCAAGGATCATCGCTAATTGGGGAGAAACGGTTAGTGCCTTCTACAAGAAATACTTTTTCGTTTCAGAGCATATTACTCTCTCTGACTTGGGGAGAATAGCTCAGAAAAACACCGAACATCCAAACGAATATGTGAAGAGGTTCAGAATTCAAGCCTTGGATTGTCATGAGCCCAATGTTACTGAACAACAATTGGTGGTCTTGTGCATCAACGGGATGACCCCTGTCAACAGAGCCTTGCTGGAAAATCTCCGGTTCCAAACTTTCTCAGAACTCCATGAAGCGGCTAAGCGATCAACAACTACTGCTCCAGCCTTACTGGAAAGAACAAAAACTGTCAAAACCGAGGAGCCACGAGACACTCGAAGCAACATCAAACGCCTGGTCAATAGACAATACAATGTCCAACCTTCCACGAATGTTGCTGAAGGAAGGAAGAGGAAATCTGAGGCGCAACACAAGAATGCTCCTCCAGCGTCCCATCCTAAAAAAGCACCAAGGAAGAACAATCAGGCTAGAAATGCATAACCACCGGATCAGCGTCAACAGAACGACCAAAAAGAGCCAGATTTCCCTTTTCCCATCGAAGAGGTGATCGATTTATTGGAAGTCTGGATTCAAGACGGTGCGATCAAACTACCTCCCGTCAGAAGAGAGCCAACAGAAGAAGAAGTGGAAAATCCACGCTAATGCCGCTTCCACAGATATGTCAGCCATCCAACCAGTGATTGCAGATCTTTGAAACGTATATTCAAAGAAAAATCTGATTCAGGGGAACTGGGGACTGAAGGAGTGCACATAAATCCTCTTCCTATCAGGACCTTCACGCTCTCTGAACCACCTGTCAAGGAAGCAGTCCAATCCTTGATTGAACATGCCTGTGAATTTCTATACCTGTCAAAGGCCCAAAGAAGTGATCTATTTGCAGAATTGAATCACATCGTGTCAGGGAAGCGTCTAGTAATCCATGAGACACTTGCTGAGCCTCCAACAACAGACGAGGAGATGTACGACTGGGGACTTCTCACTACAGTTCACCTCAAAGGAAATGAATTCAAGAAAATGTTGGTTGATGTGGGAACCACTGTCAATATTATTCCTTCGAAAACCCTCAGAGCTGCAGGCATTACTCGACAACAAGCCACTCATGGCCCCATTGCGGTCAGAGATCATGAAGGAGTTTCCAGGGACGCATATGGTTTCATCATCCTCAAGATAAAAACCGGTTCAATCTGGGAAGAAACCAAATTTCACATAATCAGGGAAGACCCAGGATATGATATGATCCTTGTGTTAGAGCATAGCTCGGTCGACCTCGCATGCATTGCTATATCAAGCATGTTTGTCAATGTTAGTGATCAAAACTATGAGTCTTGATTTCTAGTATATTATAGCTAAGTGTCAGACTAGGATAGAAAAGTGTAGTTGAGCTCAAGGACTTCATGGCGATTCATCATACAACGACGAAGATATACTCAAGGAACCGTGGAACTTCATCAACAAAAAGGTATGTGGAGACTTGAACTTATCTATCACTCAAAAGTCTATCTATTCTATCTCTTATTTCTTATGAGACAAAAGTCGTATGCTATATAGACTGGATCATACACATTTGACATTTCGAGCTGAGTATACTCTACTTATCTTTTTCTCGAAATCATGTGTTGGTAAAGCGTTTCGCTTTGATCGGGTTTATCTTCACCTAGTGACGAAAGTCATGAAAAGTTTCAATCACTTTGAGAATTGCTCTGACGGGAAACGGTCTGTGAATAACGACTATATAACGTCCTCTGAGAATGTCTCAATGGTTGGAATTAGAGTTTAGATTATATAACCATGTATTCCTTGAGCCGAAGTTTTTGAACTTTGTTGATCAAGAGAAACCGGAGGAATTGGCTTTGTCAAATCCGCGAACCCAGTCTGCGAACTTAGTCCGCGAACTGTCGGAAGTTCTCTTACCGAGAATTTCTGCTGGGTTTTTCCAAAATCTCGTTTGCGTGTTTAGTCCGCGAACCTAGTCCGCGAACTGGTTCCTTGCCAATATTTTCTGCTGAGTTTGGAAAACTTTGCCGGTTGTCTTAAGTCCGCAAACTTGTTTGTGTGCTTAAGAGGTTGTGATCTAAAGATATGCTCTGAATGAAACTTAAATTACTAAGAAATATTTTATGCAAACCGTGGCTATAAAGTTCATGAGCCGATTCAATCGAATCGAATCATCTTTGTTTTAGTTGTGTCTTGTGTAGTTACATAAGATCTCATAGCAATTGAAAAACTCTCTAACTAGTTCATTTGAAGTCAATTGAACTAGTTACGGTGAAGAAGAACTAGGTTAATATGAGATGCTCATATGGTTAACCTTTTGGGTTACTGTGTTGAACCAACATACACGTACACGTTTGGGCACGGTTTTCACAAACCTAGTAAACATATATCTCAAGTGTGTGTGACAAGCTAAGTTTTCGATCTAACGGTTGAGAAATATTAGCTTGAATCTAAATCAAGTTTTCATTTAACGGTGAATATGGATTGCTTTGTAACCAAGGAAAAACGTTGATTTGAAGACTATATATAGGAGACATCTAGCATTGATAAAACTAATCCCCACACGTCTGTGTGATACTAGTGATCTCGCTAGAGTCGATTCTCCTCTAACCTTTGGTTTTCTTCTCTAAAACCAGGTTAACGACTTAAAGATTTCATTGGGATTGTGAAGCCAGCCGATACTACTTTTATCGTAGTTGTGTGATCTGATCTTGCATCTTCTATCGTACGAGTACAATCTTATTGATTGGCTTGAGATCGTGAGAGTTCTCCGATAGGAAAGATAAAGAAGTCACAAACATATTCGTCTCACTGTTTGTGATTCCTCGACATCCTCTTGTGTATTCAAGTAAGATTGTTGAGAGGTAATTGATTAATCTAGGTTGTTCTTCGGGAATATAAGACCGAATTATCAATTGGTTGCTGTTCACCTTGATTTCATATCATAAGACGGAACAAAACCTAGGGTTCTTCTATGGGAGACAGATTTATCCTTTGATAGACTTTTCTGTGTGAGACAGATTTGTTTATTATAAATTCTGCGATTTTGGGTTGCAGCAACTTTTAGTTGTGGGTGAGATCATCTAAGGGAATCAAGTGCGCAGTGTCCTGCTGGGATCAGAGGCGTAGGAGTACAACTGTACCTTGAATTAGTGGGAGACTGATTGGGGTTCAACTATAGTCCAGTCCGAAGTTAGCTTGTAGTAGGCTAGTGTCTGTAGCGGCTTAATACAATGTGTATTCAATATGGACTAGGTCCTAGGGTTTTTCTGCATTTGCGGTTTCCTCGTTAACAAAATTTCTGGTGTCTGTGTTATTTCTTTTCCGCATTATATTTGTTATATAATTGAAATAATAAGGTTGTGCGTTAAAGTTTAATCGATTAGAGATCCGACCTTGTGGTTGTTGATTTTATTGATTAACACTTGGATATTGGTCTTTGGTACCATCCAAGTTATTCCTTATGTTTGATTAAAGACTCGCTATTGTTTTAGCTTGAGTAAATCAAAACAAGTGAGAGATATTAATTCCTTGAGATACTTTAATCTAGATTGAGTATGACCGTCTAGTTGATTCTCTGGCAAAGTATTTCGGAGTTAATCCATACAGATTGCTAAGTGAAATATTGGGTGGTGTTGTTAGACCCCCGCTTTTTCACCTTGGACGAACATGGATTCATGTTGAAAAGGTAACTCCAACACCTTCAATTGCACATTTCTCTGTTGAAGAAAGCTCCGATTCAGAAGAAGCAGAGGATACTCCATCATTCGAACATCTGGAGGAAGTCAAAGCCTTGATGGAACTGAAATAAAAGCCTGAAGAAAATGTACATACTTTCATCCAAAGGTTCCGTACTCAGGAAAGTCTTATTCCTCCTCATGCGTCCATATTGTCAACTATCAAATATGCTACCCTGGTCCGGGGACTCAATGTTTCTAATAATTCAGCACTCACCAAACGCTATGAGTGGTTGATTTCTCCTTGGAAATATTTCACCAAGTGGTTGGATGCAAAACCTCTCAAAATTCAGCATTCTACTGACACAATTATTGCTAGAATAATGGCTGAGTTCAACAAGCAATACCCTGTTATTGATGGTGGTTTTTAGCTTAGGGTTAAAATCGTAAAACCGCACATCTAACATGACGTCACTATGACCATTAGCATATTTATTGAATCAATCAGCATGCCTACGCAAGAATTACCGGGGTACCTTTTTTTTACATGAGTCATGTTCCACGATAGAACCCTTAGCATAGACTAACATCATCTATGCCAAACCCTAATTCTCATGCTACCGCGCCAAGGCATGCCAATCATGCCAGCCGCACCACAGTGCCAATGGCAAACCATTCCATCCACATCCTCCGCGCCAAGGCATGCCAACCATGCCATCCGCACCACTGTGCCAATGGCAAACCATGCGAGCCACATCCTCTACGCTAACGCATGCCAACCATGCCAGCCGCACCACATGTGCCAATGGAATGTCGTGCCAGCCACATCCTCCGCGCCAAGGCATGCCAAACCATGCCAGCCGCACCACTGTGCCAATGGAAAACCATGCCAGCCACATCCTCCGCGCCAAGGAATGCCAACCATGTCATCCGCACCACATGTGCCAATGACATGCCGTGCCAGCCACATCCTCCGCTCCAAGGCATGCCAAACCATGCCAGCCGCACCACTGTGCCAATTTCAAACCGTGACATCCATATCCTCTGCGCCAAGGCATGCCAACCATGCCAGCCGCACCACATGTGCCAATGGAATGCCGTGACAGCCACATCCCCCGCGCCAAGGCATGCCAAACCATGCCAGCCTCCCCACATGTGCCAATGGCATGCCGTGCCAGCCACATCCTCCGCGCCAAGGCATGCCAACCATGCCATCCGCACCACATGTGCCAATGACATGCCGTGCCAGCCACATCCTCACTCCAAGGCATGCCAACCATGCCATACGCTCCACCGTGCCAATGGATAACCATGTCATCCACGTTTGCATGCCAAAGCCATGACGACCCCGCTACATGCCGATGGCTGCCAAAACGAAGGGTTGCAACAATCAACAACCACTCTTCCATCTGAGACGCAGATCTTAGCCGTCCAAGGTCGCCAGCCGACACGGGGAAACCTCTGGATCAACGCCAAGCCCCAATTTTGGCCGCGCCCAAACTAATGCCAAACCCTAGCTTTTTGGCCGCACCTAAACTATGCCAAAATCTTGGTTTGGCTACGCCTAAACCATGCCATGCCGACCTTTCCTTCACAACTGCCAAAATGAAGGCGTGCAACAATCGACGGCCACTCTCCAATCTAAGATGTAAATCTTAACCGTCCAAGGTCGTCAGCCGACGCGTGGTAACCTTTGGTTCAACGCCAAAATCCTAGCCTGGCCATGCCGCCATCCCTCCTGAATTCTTCCTGGTTTTTACTGTCGGTCTGTTTTCACCACCCAAACGAATTCAAAACCTAAATATCCCCGCGTAGGGAGATAGAGAATTTGTTTCCGGTCAGATGGAGGTGCGGATCGTCAAAATCTGCCTCCGTATGTGAATTCGACGGCGATTCTAGTAAAGGGCGCTAATTAGGGTTTCGGTATGCCAAACACTTGGCCCCACCATGCCAAGCCAACCGCACCTTGCCTTGGCCCTAGCCATGCTAGCCGCACCATGCGCCAATGGTATCCCAAACTCTTGGCCCCACTATGCCAAGCCAACCGCACCTTGCCTTGGCCCTAGCCGTGCTAGCCGCACCATGCGACAATGGCATGCCAAACCGTTGGACCCACCATTCCAAGCCAACCACACCTTGCCTTGGCCCTAGCCATGCTAGCCGCACCATGCGCCAATGGCATGCCAAACCCTTGGCCCCACCATGCCAAGCCAACCGCACCTTGCCTTGGCCCTAGCCATGCTAGCCGCACCATGCGCCAATAGCATGCCAAACCCTTGGCCCCACCATGCCAAGCCAACCGCACCTTGCCTTGGCCCTAGCCATGCTAGCCGTACCATCCGCCAATGGCATTCCAAACCCTTGGCCCCGCTATGCCAAGCCGTCCGCACCATTCTGTCGCGCCATACCATGCCGGCCTTCCCTATGCGGATACCAAAACGAAGGCGTGCAACGATCAACGACCACCCTTCAATCCTAGACGTAAATCCTACCCGTCCAAGGTCGCCAGACAACGCATGGTAACCTTTGGACCAAAACCCTAGTTTTGGCCACGCCAAACCGAGCCAAGGCAGGCCATGCCACATGTGCCAATGGCATGCCAACTACCTTGCCGCGCCATGCCGGCCTTCCCTATGCGGCTACCAAAACGAAGGCGTGCGACGATCAACGGCCGCCCTTCAATCCTAGCTGCAAATCCTAGCCGTCCAATGTCGCCAGACAATGCATGGTAACCTTTGGCCCAAAACCCTAGTTTTGGCCATGCCAAGGCATGCCATGCCACATGTGCCAATGGAATGCCAACCTTGCCGGCCCTCCTTATGTGGCTACCAAAACGAAGGCGTGCGATGATCAACGGCCACCCTTCAATCTAAGATGCAGATCTTAGCCGTCCAATGTTACCAGCTAATGCATGACAACCTTTTGCCCTAGTTTGCGTCTAAACAAAACCAAAACAATACTTTTGGTCGCGCCTAAACCAGGCCATATTAAAGCCATACAGAGCATGCTTTCATGCCACTGGTACCAAACGAAGGGTTGCGATAATCAATGGTTACCTTTCCTCTTAAGATGCAAAATATCGACCGTCGGAGGTCACCAAGCCGGCAAGTCTCCCAAGCTCGACTTGCCAGACAACAACAACATGCTCCATGTTTTCCACCAAAACACTCGAGGCATCAACGCATGTCACAAACTGGGGGATACTCTTTGGGTATTGATTTGGAGGTTTACAACGTGCGACGTACACTACGCCCGTTATAAGAAAGTGCAATAAGGATGAGGCGGTTAGTAAATACGGGAAGTAATGGTGAAATGCTTTCTTTTATGGAACATCAATTCCAGGGGTGATCGGTCATCACCTCCTCTCATTTACTCACACGTTTACCATTTCTTAATGAGACCAGAGTACATTTCACTTCGACTTGTATAAATAGGTCTTACCTATTTCCACCGAACAACAAGTTCAGTTAGGAGCATACAACACTCATAAAACATTTGCTAGCTTTAATTCTGTTAGCTTCCAATTTTCTGATAAAAGTCGTGAAACAACTACTCTTCCAGAATCAACCATTCTTGTCTCAACACTTTCTTCGCTTCCCTCCCCAAAACCAACCCATTCTCCTTCACTTTGTGACAGAAGCAAGTCTGGAACAGCCATTTCTTGGTTTAGGCCGGATTTGTACAGATTGATCTCTCGAATCTAAAGTACTCCCTTGCAGTACATTGTTTAGGGTTTAAATTCGTTTCTCACCCACACACCCGAAATTACCAAAATCAGCAGAAACCGTTTTCACCCTCAAACAATTGGAGACCACAGTAGGAGATTGATCTTTCGGTTACAATGTCAATTTTCAATCCTCGATCTCATACTTCGACCCAAACGTCAGGACGATAAAGGAAAATGATCTGCTCAGGGATCAACGACCCAGTTACCAGACGACCCGATTACCGGTCATGACACCGCAAGGAGAGACTGGGGACTTTCCAGAGGTTAAAAGCAAACATCCGCCCAGGGATCGACGACTCGATTATCAAGTGACTCAGGGACGATTGGGGACTTTCCACAATCGCGGTGCTTCCCAGAAAACTCGGACTTGCACCTGACTCATTTTTCGTTAGCAGATCCAAAAAACCGAGTAAGTCTTGCCTAGAAAAAATATATGGTTTACTATTTCAAGTTTTCACGGGAATGATAAAACCGATATCCATGTTATGTTTCATCCCATGTCATCTACCGACACGCAACGTTCACGGTTCCATATCTTCCATGGGATGTTTGTGTCAGTTACAATCACAACCAAAAACGACATCATCCTAAAACAGTTCATCCGGAATAATAATCCCAAACCCTCATAGTAACACTTGTCTATCAACCAAAAAATCCAGAAAATCAGAACCATAAGCCAGGTGTTTCATTTTCCTTTCAAAAAAAAAAACGAAACAGAAGAATTTTAGAAGACATAAGTGCATTCAAAGAAAGTCATTCAACGGTATTTTGCTCTTCTCGAAGAAGGAATCCTCATCATTTGGAGGACCGCCTGTTTCAGCTCCAACTCTTTGGACAGCCTTTCGACCTCCGCTTGACCATGTCTGCAGAAGAACCTTCGGTCACCTTGGCCTGCAACTTTTGGATCTCAGAGAAACCCTAACGCCTAGTTCTTTGTGGAATCATTCACCTACCCATACGTACTTACTTTGCATAATAACGATTACCAGTCACTATTCATGAGGTAGCCGAAGCTACTACGATGATATTCGAAGAGAAGAACAATATTTCTACAGATTTATGGAAGGCATACCTATGGCTAGGGTTTGCACCAACACAAGAAAAAAAATGGAAAGAGGCAACTAGACCCATAAGAATAAGCCAACGCCATGCCAATACAACGGTCCGTGCCACACCAATTCAACGCCGTGCCAAGCCAGCACCCAAGCCGATCCATCGCTAACAACTTGCATCTTTACAGCGCCAGCAGCTTGCATCCTTCCAGCGCTAACAACTTGCACCTTTCCAGCTCTAACATCTTGCATCTTTCTAGCACCAACAACTTATATCCTTCCAGCGTTGCTCTTTAACGCCCAGTAGAATGGAATCAGCAATCCAATTTCATCACACATAATGATCAGGAATGACTTCTCCAAAATCGACGCAAAGAAAATCAGCAACCCCCCTGAGTTCACAAAGACTCTCTTCTTGTCAAGAGCTGCATGATCTCCGGGGACTTCGCTCACGAAATCGTGTAGTCTATGACGAAACACGTATGTGAGATTCTGTAGGCGCAACGTCAAGGCATATTTGCAGCCCTCAACCGCACTGCATCAGGGAAGCAGCTGTTTCCAACCAGAGAAGTCATTCCCAAACCCCAACCTCTCCTGGAAAGCATGATTGATAGATGGAACTGGGGACTCCTAACCATTGTTCGCTTGAAGGGTGTCCAGTTTGACAACACACTGATTAACGCAGCCGCTCCGCTTCAACGTTCACTCTGACAGCGCTTCGCTTCAACATTCACTCTGACAGCCGCTTCGCTTCAACGCTCGCTCCAGCAGTCGCTCCGCTTCAGCGTTCTCTACATAAGATGCTCCAAGATCCGAAGTCGAAGCTTTAGCGTTTGGATTCTTAAGTTTCGACATCCTGTCCCAGAGCCGAAGCTGATTCAACGCCGCTTCTTCCTGCAGAGGGTCGTACCACCACGCCCCCCACGTCAAGGATCATGATCACAGCCAGCCAATATTCGTAGTCATGACTTCCTTTTGATACATCTCGCCAAAACTCGTGATCATGGACAGTTTTCTCGCTTGCGCATCCAGCCAATCCTTTTACTTCCATGGATGCCCATACAATTCCATCCAACCTACTTTGTTACCATGATAATGTCGTCTCTTCTGATTACATCTGCTACCAAGAACTGTTGCCGCTCATTTTTTGATACCAGCCAGAGTTTCACCACAATAACAATCACTATAAAGATAGAAACATGTAAACCATACTTGAGGACTGAGGATATACACGAAATCCCTTCATTGTCAAAGCTCAGAGGACACAGTCAACCAAAAATCCATAGCCACAACAAGGTCATCTACTCTTCAAAGGTGCAGCGCAAGAATATCATCACCTCTTTGTCTAGAAAACATCTTCAACACTTTACGAGGCCGCGGAGGATCCAAATCCTGCTAAAAAAAAAAACGACTGGGGACTTCTCGTCGCAATCCATACCGACGATCATCAAAGACTCATGAGATAACTCCAGAGACGCGGCTGAAACATTTTCTTAAAGAAACAGAGGGATCCAAGATAAACAACATAACTCTC
This sequence comes from Papaver somniferum, assembly GCF_003573695.1. Taxonomy (NCBI): domain Eukaryota; kingdom Viridiplantae; phylum Streptophyta; class Magnoliopsida; order Ranunculales; family Papaveraceae; genus Papaver; species Papaver somniferum. The sequence goes on from NC_039364.1 coordinate 131,788,659, forward strand.
TCATTTCTACCACTTCACTATTCAGAGTATTTCGTCATGTAACTTCTAAGCGTCCCAGCGTCACATCCAGAAGAGTACGATAAGCTTATATAAAATCCCATGGATGTGGATACACATGGGGACTACCAGCATGAGATACTTTCACTCCCCTCAACCGGGTTAGTACTGATTTCTACATCATCACTATCGAGGTTTTACGAGCCGCAGGAATTTCTCAACATGAAGCCGTACATGTGCACCAAAGACTCCAAAAGCACGCCACAAAGATACATTCACATATTCGGCCATGCCATCGGATCTAACAGAAATATAACTGAGGATTGCCCACTGCATCCCATTCCATACGATAGTCCAAGATTCGGAAACTGGTTAGAAGGATGTCTCTTGAAATAAAGTCCTTGAAGACTTGATAGCGGCACGTCGGAAACAAAATGTCTCCTAACTCATCTATTTCACTCTGTGTCTTCGGAAGATTTCTACCATACAATCATCCACGACATATCATCGTCATGATCAGAAGGTCCAGACGCTGAGCAACCTAAAGTCAAGAATGGACCGACAACGCAACAACAATCTCCAAGATTAGCCTTGATATGATCAGTGCTGAGTATATATTTCATCCATCCGTCCCAAGAATGCAGTGGAGTTTGGTAAATTTTGGAACCCACTGGGGAGACACCACAGACGAAAGTACGGATCCGGACGAGCAACAAAAAAAAAACAGAAGAAGGTCGATGCCTCTTTTCATGCGGACGGATTTTTTTTTAGAGCTTGAACAGAATGAAGATTCCTTCTTGCTCCATGAACGGGAATAGATGACTGGCGCGACTATGTCACCTCGGGCCCGCAACATCCCTCCTGAATTCTTCCTGAATTTTACTGTCGGGCTGTTTTCACATACCTAACGAGCTTAAAACCTAAATATTCTCTCATAAGAAGATATGAAATTCTTTTCCGGTCATATGGAGGGGAGGACCGTCGAAATCCGAGTTCGTACGAGAATTTTATAACGATTCTACTAAAGAGCGCTAATTAGGGTTTCGGCATGCCAAACCCTAATTTAGACAAAGTTGTCAGGCGCCATTACCACCATTTGATAGTCGAAGTTCCAGCGTCATCACCATTTCCTCCATTCCAAGATGACCGATGCTAACGGCTCCATTCCAAGCCGAACGATGCTGACGGCTCCATTCCAAGTCAACTGATGACTAACGGCCCCATTCCAAGCCGAATGATTCTAACGGCTCCATTCCAAGACGAACGATGCTGACAGATCCATTCAAAGCCGAACGATGCTGACGGCTCCATTCCAAGCCGAACGATGCTGACGGCTCCATTCTAAGCCGACCAACGCCGACACTCCATTTGACGCCAAGTCTATACTAGAGGCTCCCTTCCAAGCTGATGCCAACAGTCTACATCTCAACCAGCAACCACCTCTAACAATTCACGGTCTAGCCAGCAACACCACAAGCAGAATCTATACAAGGCCGCCAAAATGAGAATCACGAACTCTCCTTACCTCTCGAAAAAGTTTAGTCGGACCTTCCTGACCATCTTTTTACGACTTGCTGTTTCGATTTTTGTCCTATCCTATCACCATCTTATGCTTACCTCGTAACGATGCTCCCGTTCCGAGCTAAGTAGGGGACTTAATGATGATGGTGGTTTTTATCTTAGGGTTAAAATCGTAAAACTGCACATCTGACATGACGTCACTATGACCATTAGCATACTTATTGAATCAATCTGCATGCCTACGCAAGAATTACCGGGGTACCTTTTTTTTACATGAGTCATGTTCCACGGCAGAACCCTTAGCATCGACTGACATCATCTATGCCAAACCCTAATTCTCATGCTACGCGCCAAGGCATGCCAATCATGCCAGCCGCACCACTGTGCCAATGGAAAACCATGCCAGCCACATCCTCCGCGCCAAGGCATGCCAACCATGCCAGCCGCACCACTGTGCCAATGGCAAACCATGCCAGCCACATCATTCGCGCTAAGGCATGCCAACCATGCCAGCCGCACCACATGTGCCAATGGCATGCTGTGCCAGCCACATCCTCCGCGCCAAGGCATGCCAACCATGCCAGCCGCACCACATGTTCCCAATGGCATGCCGTGCCAGCCACATCCTCTGCGCCAAGGCATGCCAAACCATGCCAGCCACATTCTCCGCGCCAAGGCATGCCAACCATGTCAGCCGCATTAAATGTGCCAATGACATGTCGTGCCAGCCACATCCTCCACGCCAAGGCATGCCAACCATGCCAGCCGCACCACATGTGCCAATGACATGCCGTGCCAGCCACATCGTCCGCGCCAAGGCCTGCCAAACCATGCCAGCCGAACCACATGTGCCAATGGCATGCCTTCCCAGCCACATCCTCCGCGCCAAGGCATGCCAACCATTCCAGCCGCACCACATGTGTCAATGGCATGCCATGCCAACCACATCCTCCGCGCTAAGGTATGCCAAACTATGCCAGCCGCACCACATGTGCCAACGACATGCCATGCCAGCCACATCCTCACGCCAATGCATGCCAACCATGCCATACGCGCCACCGTGCCAATGGCTAACCATGCCAGCCACGTTTCCATGCCAAAGCCATGTCGGCCTCGCTACATGCCGATGGCTTCCAAAACGAAGGGTTGGAACAATCAACGACCACCCTTCCATCTGAGATGCAGATCTTAGTCGTTCAAGGTCGACAACCGACGCGTGGTAACCTTTGGCTCAACGCCAAGCCCCAATTTTGGCCGCACCCAAACTAATGCCAAACCCTAGCTTTTTGGCCGCACCTAAACTATGCCAAAATCCTGGTTTGGCCACGCCTAAACCATGCCATGCCGGCCTTTCCTTCGCAGCTGCCAAAACGAAGGCGTGCAACAATCGACGACCACTCTCCAATCTAAGATGAAAATCTTAGCCGTCCAAGGTCGTCAACCGACGCGTGGTAACCTTTGGCTCAACGCCAAAATCCTAGCCTGTCCACATCAAAATTCCTAGCCTGGCCATGCCGCCATCCCTCCTGAATTCTTCCTGGTTTTTACTGTCGGGCTGTTTTCACCACCCTAACGATCTTAAAACCTAAATATTCTCTCATAAGAAGATATGAAATTCTTTTCCGGTCAGATGGAGGGGAGGACCGTCGAAATCCGAGTTCGTACGAGAATTTTATAACGATTCTACTAAAGAGCGCTAATTAAGGTTTCGGCATGCCAAACCCTAATTTAGACAAAGTTGTCAGGCGCCATTACCACCATTTGATAGTCGAAGTTCCAGCGTCATCACCATTTCCTCCATTCCAAGCTGACCAATGCTAACGGCTCCATTCCAAGCCGAACGATGCTGACGGCTCCATTCCAAGTCAACTGATGACTAACGGCCCCATTCCAAGCCGAATGATTCTAACGGCTCCATTCCAAGCCGAACGATGCTGACAGATCCATTCAAAGCCGAACGATGCTGACGGCTCCATTCCAAGACGAACGATGCTGACGGCTCCATTCTAAGCCGACCAACGTCGACGCTCCATTTGACGCCAAGTCTATACTAGAGGCTCCCTTCCAAGCTGATGCCAACAGTCTACATCTCAACCAGCAACCACCTCTAACAATTCACGGTCTAGCCAGCAACACCACAAGCAGAATCTATACAAGGACGCCAAAATGAGAATCACGAACTCTCCTTACCTCTCGAAAAAGTTTAGTCGGACCTTCCTGACCATCTTTTTACGACTTGCTGTTTCGATTTTTGTCCTATCCTATCACCATCTTATGCTTACCTCGTAACGATGCTCCCGTTCCGAGCTAAGTAGGGGACTTAATGTTGATGGTGGTTTTTAGCTTAGGGTTAAAATCGTAAAACTGCACATCTGACATGACGTCACTATGACCATTAGCATACTTATTGAATCAATCAGCATGCCTACGCAAGAATTACCGGGGTACCTTTTTTTTACATGAGTCATGTTCCACGGCAGAACCCTTAGATGAAAATCTTAGCCGTCCAAGGTCGTCAACCGACGCGTGGTAACCTTTGGCTCAACGCCAAAATCCTAGCCTGCCCACATCAAAATTCCTAGCCTGGCCATGCCGCCATCCCTCCTGAATTCTTCGTGGTTTTTACTGTCGGTCTGTTTACACCACCCAAACGAACTGAAAACCTAAATATTCCCGCTAGAGGAGATAGAGAATTCTTTTCCGGTCATATGGAGGGGCGGACCGTCAAAATCCGAGTCCGTATGCGTATGCTACGGCGATTCTAGTAAAGAGCGCTAATTAGGGTTTCGGTATGCCAAACCCTTGGCCACACCATGCCAAGCCAACCACACCTTGCCTTGGCCCTACCCATGCTAGCCGCACCATGCGCCAATGGCATGCCAAACCCTTGGCCCCACCATGCCAAGCCAACCACACCTTTCTTTGGCCCTAGAAATGCTAGCCGCACCATGCGCCAATGGCATGCCAAAACCTTGGCCCCACCATGCAAAGCCAACCGCACCTTGCCTTGGCCCTAGCCATGCTAGCCGCACCATGTGCCAATGGCATGCCAAACCCTTGGCCCCACCATGCCAAGCCAACCGCACCTTGCCTTGGTCCTAGCCATGCTATCCGCACCATGCGCCATTGGCATTCCAAACCCTTGGCCCCACTATGCCAAGCCATCCAAACCCTTGGCCCCATTATGACAAGCCGTCCGCACTATTCTTCTGCGCCATACCATGCCGGCCTTCCCTATGCGGCTACCAAAACGAAGGCGCGCGACGATCAACGACCACCCTTTAATCCTAAACGTAAATCCTAGTCGTCCAAGGTCGCCAGACAACGCATGGTAACCTTTTCCCCAAAACCCTAGTTTTAGGCACGCCAAACCGCGCCAAAGCATGCCATGCCACATGTGCCAATGGCATGCCAACCACCTTGCCGCGCCATGCCGGCCTTCCCTATGCGGCTATCAAAACTAAGGCGTGCGACGATCAACGACCACCCTTCAATCCTAGCTGCAAATACTAGCCGTCCAAGGTCGCCAGACAACGCATGGTAACCTTTGGCCCATAACCCTAGTTTTGGCCACGCAAAACCGCGCCAATGGCATGCCAACCTTGCCGCGCCATACCTTGCCGGCCCTCCTTATGTGGCTCCCAAAACGAAGGCGTGCGACGATCAACGGCCACCCTTCAATCTAAGATACAGATCTTAGCCGTCCAAGGTTACCAGATAACGCATGACAACCTTTTGCCCTAGTTTGCGCCTAAACAAATCCAAAACCCTAAATTTTGGCCGCGCCTAAACCAGGCCATATTAAAGCCATACCGAGCATGCTTTCATGCCACTGGTACCAAACGAAGGGTTGCGATAATCAACGACTACCTTTCCTCTTACGATGCAAAATCTCGACCGTCGAAGGTCACCAAGCCGGCAAGTCTCCCAAGATCGACTTGCCAAACGACAACAACATGCTCCATTTTTTCCACCAAAACACTCGAGGCATCAATGCATGTCACAAACTTGGGGATCCTCTTTGGGTATTGGTTTGGCGGTTTACAGCGTGCGGCGTACACTACGCCCGTTATAAGAAAGTGCAATAAGGATGAGGCGATTAGTAAATACGAGAAGTAATGGTGAAAACTTTCTTTTATGGAACATCAATTCCAGGCGTGACCCGTCATCACCTCCTCCCATTTACTCACCCGTTTACCATTTCTTAATGAGACCAGAGTACGTTTCACTTCGACTTGTATAAATAGGTCTTACCTATTTCCACCGAACAACAAGTTCAGTCAGGAGCATACAACACTCATAAAACATTTGCTAGCTTTCCATCTGTTAGCTTCCCATTTTCTGATACAAGTCGTGAAACAACTACTCTTCCAGAATCAATCATTCTGGTTTCAACACTTTCTTCGCTTCCCTCCCCAAAACCAACCCATTCTCCTTCATTTTGTGACCGAAGCAAGTCTGGAACGACCATTTCTTGGTTTAGGCCGGATTTGTACAGATTGATCTCTCGAATCTAAAGTACTCCCTTGCAGTACATTGTTTAGGGTTTAAATTCGTTTCTCACCCACACACCCGAAATTACCAAAATCAGCAGAAACCGTTTTCACCCTCAAACACATGTATACTCTCCCTTGCACGAGCGTCCATATGTGCCACAAAGTCGGGAACTTTGACTGCATGACCATGGAACCCCATCATCATAGGAATATCGAATCAGCAAAATATCTTTAGGGCGAGAACAACCAAGACTAACAAATTTCATGAAGGGAATTTATTTTTCAAGGAAGTTAAACGCAGTGATCGTACAAGGAGGAAATCTAATGGGGAAGGGCCTTTCATGATCACCAAATCCATGGATGGTGGGTACTACAAGTTGATCAACATGGATGACAAATCCATTGTGCCGGTGGTGAAGGAAAAGTGTCTCAAATCCTTTGAGCCGTGAGATACTCAGCTGGGTATTATTTGTTCAAAACTAGGGACACCCACTACACAATTAGGATTTTCTTTCACCTGTATTTTCAATTCCTCCAAAATGTTTGCAATTCTTGCATTCATATTTGAATTCAACAATTTATCAAAGTTCTTTTAGTTTAAGAAAATCTCTATCAATTCCAAAAATAAAATCCTCAATGCATTCACTAACTCAAAAACCAATTAAAAATCAAAACCAAAAACTAAAGCCTCACATCTCTCAGAAGTTCAAGGTCCAAGAGATTATGGAAAGGGAGTGTGGATGGGGAAAAACGGTTTGTCGATTTTTTGGGAAGTGAAGAGACGAGCGTGTTGTCGAGACTCCCCACCCGGGCAAAATGTTAATCCTCACACACATGCACCGCTGCAAAGGGGGTGCTTAGATTCGGGAAACCAATCTGTATGACTCCGGCCTAAACCAAGACAATGGTCATTCCAGAGTCAATTCGGTCGCAAAAAGGGAGATGGGTTGATCTGTAGGAGGGAAGCTGAGAATTGTGTGGGATCAGTGATGATCGAGGATTGTGGGTGTGTTGAAGGTTTCTGCAATATTAATGAATTGCTGAAGTTGAGTTATGTGAATAAGTTTTATCGAGTTGTTGACGGATGACAATGTCGATGATTGATTGATCGTCTGTTTTCCTCGAATTTAGAATTATTTATAATTGCTGAATGATGAACCCACTGATCCCTGTAAGTGTGACGGTTTCTTGAGTAAAAGAGTGGGAAAGTGGGAGATCGTGGTAAAGTCAGTTCCACGTCGTGTGGAGACTTGACTGATCGTGCTCCCACTACTTTGCTAACTCCTTCAACCGTTTGCACGACTTACGCACATTTCTCGTTGTGGATGAATCCACGTGTCGTAGACCGCCATACCAAAACCCTAAGTAATATCCCCCCATTTGTGACGTGATTGATGTCTCACAAATCGTGGAGTCTGCAAGGCAAACGTGTTTTGATTAGTCAATTGTTGACAATGAGTCTGAGTTTCATTGAATCGAGCATGAATGATGAATGCTCCGTGATTCACGGGTCGAACATGTAGTTATCTGAAGGGATGTCAGTATTGTTGATTCACTGATGAATTACTGACGAGCGACTGAGCAAGTATTGCTCAATTCTGCGAATTACTGAATATTGAGGATTTGATGAGCAACTGAGCAAGTATTGCTCAATTCACCAAATTAGTGATTTTTGATAATCTGACGTGCAACTAAGCAAGTATTGCTCAGTTCGACAAATTACTGATGAATTGTTGAATATTGATCAATATTCGAGCAATTGAGCAAGTATTGCTCGATTCGGCGAATTATTTACTGGTGACGTGACCCAATAAAATATTAATTAAAATATTGGTATATTACCGAATATTGTATAATTAATTTTTATGCTGATTGGTGGATCAACATAAATTTATTAGTGTTTGAAATTGCTCAGAATGATGGCTTCGTAGAGCGTTTATTCGAAACCCTAATTTTCGATCAATCATTCATCAATTGGCGAATTGCTATGTTTTCATGAAGGCATGCACGTGTTTCCATGGTGTCCGTGTCTCCATACTGAGAGTTTCAGTATTTTCTAATGCGCGTTCGAGCAACATCGTGAATTTTCATAAGAGTTTCATCTTGACTGAGAATTCTCGATTTTTTGTTGGAATGAGCATGTATGCTCAATTCATCAATATTTTAAAAATATTAAAATAAAATATTTTAATATTTAAAATTGCTGTGAGAGGCTAGCCAGTCGTGTGACTATGTTGGCTTTTGGTTTTTCGTGATTCAAGCAATATTTGAGAAAATATGAAGAAATCATGAATTTTGCTCAAACCCCGGAGTTTCACGAATTCAGAAAAAATAATAATTATGAAATATTAGGGATTACAAGGTGTGGGACCGACCACGGATAGGGCATGTCCGGCCGGCCAGGTTGCTCGGTCCCGCACACCTTTTTCTATTTTATAATGTTATTTTTTCGTGAATCCTTGAAGTTATGGAGAATCCTTGAAGATATGGAGAATCCATGAGTTTTTGTTGAAACAAGGAGTTTCATGAAATTAGGAAATAATTATAAAAAGCTAAGAATTGTGAGGTGTGGGACCGACCACGGCCCGGGCATGGCCGGCCGGCTGGGTTGCCTGGTCCCGCACACCTTTCCTTATTTTATAATATTATTTGGTGAATCCACGAAGTTTGGAGAATTCACGAGTTTTGCAAAAAAACAAGGAAAGTTGCTAAAACCAAGGAGTTTTCATGAGTTCATGAAATAACAAAAAATAAGGAAAAATAGAGGGAAAGGCACGGACCGACCATGGCTAGGGCACGGCCGGCCGGCCGCTGGGCCCACCCGAGTGCCTCTTATTATACTATTATTATTTAATGTTTTTCTCCTGTTTTGCGAAGGATTTCTCATTGTTTCACATTTTTTTGGATGCTCGGTCGTGCATCATTGTCGAGTACACTTGCACCATTTTTGTGGGGCTTACTCAGTGATGGTCCAGATGCCCGGTTGTTGAGTATTTATTACTAATTTATGAATTTCAGTGGAGAATAATTCATGAAACTGAGCAATAAAATGAATAGTTGTTTATTATTAATTCGTAGGATCAGCTGTGGATTCGACCACGAATTCAGAGTAATAAAACAAGCATTACCATCCCATGGGATCGTGGATTCGACCATGGAATCAGAGTAATATGATTATCTATTACCATTCCATGAGATTAGCTATGAATTCGATCATGAAATCTGAATAATGAGATAATATAGCGTTTGATTGATATTCTATGATATCAAGCCATGGATTCGATCATAGAATCAGAGCAATTGTTATTTCCATTCCATGGGATCAAGTCGTGGATTCGACCATGGAATAGGAGCAATTGTTATTGCCATTCCATGGGATCAGGCTGTGGATTTGACCATGGAATATGAGAAATTGTTATTTACATTCCATGGGATCAGGCCATGGATTCGACAATGGAATAGGAGCAATTGTTATTGCCATTCCATGGGATCAGGTCGTGGATTCGACCATGGAATATGATCAACTGTTATTGCCATTCCATGGGATCAGGCCGTGCATTCGACCATGGAATAGGAGCAATTTTTATTGTCATTCCATGGGATCAGACCGTGGATTCGACCATGGAATAGGAGCAATAATATATTATTCTGGGAATTCAGTAGTGAATGTCACAGCAAAGTTAATCTATTTCAGAAAAGATATTATCTAGTTAAAGCGTCACATCCATTCTGAATGGTGCATAGTCAGGGAGTCACGATGTTGTTTACGACCTGAAGGTGTTAGTGTTCTCAATATACGGAGAACCGTCTGAATCAATGCACAATCTCTCCACATAATCAGGGAACGGTGAGTGTCACCGACATCCTGAAGGCGTCCACCTCCCAACTATTCTTCTATGTGGAGGTGGATCTCTCTCCTGCAGTCAGGGAACAGTGAGTGTCACCAACGCCATGAAGGCGTAAAGCTCTCAATTTACGGAGAACCGCCCAAATACGTTATTCTGCATAGAGGTCACGACGAAATGCCAGGGATCGAACGCTCAGCTAGTGGAGGCTTTTCGAAAACATATTCATCATGGCTTCGTAAAATTGAATCGTTGCATGCCTGAAAGCCGTGTCAAAAACATGCCTCATGATTTTACGGCTTTTCCCTTTGTTGAAAATCCACCATCTACAGGGAGACTAAAGGAAATCATAAAAGTAGGATTTCTGCTTCTCTGCATTCTCCAAGACTTGCAAGGCCGCCTTTTCCAACTCCAGATTCTCAGTCAACTCAGCAATTTTGGCCATTTTCTCCACCACAGCATGACTGGTAAAAGATTTCTTCAAGTTGTACTCCCAATCAAAGAGTACATATTGAGTAACAATACTTCTGGACCTGGTTCTTATATCATTTATGATGCGCAAGATGTTTCCTACTTGCATTGTCAAGAAGTAGCTGCGCTTTGGATCCTTGGTGATAACAATATGACCGTATTCTCATACATGTCAGCATACCTAATGGGAACGCTAAATCCACCGACTGATGTGTGATATGAGAGTAACTCACCAAATGGAGGATCACAAACAATCCCTGCATTAGGATATTCGTGCACTACTATGCTATTCTCAATCACTAGAGAAACTTCAACAGTCATAGCAGCAGTTTCCTCAACAGCTGGAGAAGCTTCTTTCACTCTTGGCCCGGTTTCTTCCATCTCTGAAACAATCACAATTGGAGTTCCGGTCGCTTCACTGGTTTCAAAAACGAGAGTTTCATGGACTTGAGGTGCAGAGGTGGTTGTCTCATCATCAATAGTCTCATGGTTGCTCGAATCATCATTGTGGGTCTCATTATGCTCAATCCCACCATTTTCCACCTAATATAGCAAGGATACAAGTTAGAGCTTTCAAACATGGAATTGAGGAAGCAATCATAAAATTCAACATGTAAGTGAACCAACACTATTTAAGTTCTTTACTATGCATCCAAGACATAAAAAAATAACGTGGAAGTCATTAAACACGTTTTGCAACAAGTTCATTTGAGAAGATTTTACACTGCCCTGTATAAAACGATGAACTGAGAGCAATTGGTGAGGAATGTAAGGTTGATTCATATACCATTCTCTTCGTATGGATGTTCTCTACAATATATCAAAATTTTATAATAATCGGATGGACGAGCAGAGAGATGTGGCCAAAACATTAGACTACATGCAATCTGAAAAAGTTCTGGAAGTCTCCTGGAAGTTTACTGTTTCGCCTATTTCAAGCCCTAAATATGCTCAAAACTCAAAAAGATTCTTTGCAAAATCTTGGAAATTTCCTGGTCATTAAAAAAGATGGGTATACGACGAAAATCCGATATTGGACAAAGATTCTACAGCGTTTTTACTGAAAAACGGAGTTCTGAATTTTCCGGTAACGTATTTTGGTAAAAAAAATTCATTCATTCATTCATATGGGTCTTCATTCATTCATTCATGAATCAGAGATTCTATAGTTCTATCAATAAAATATAATATGTTACTTACTTGAGTGGTCTCTAAGCCGTTCGAAGAGCCAATATTGCCGGAGTCATCATTAGAAGTGTTATTACTTTCATGCGGTTTCGGGTTTTGGGAATTCTCTGTCTCAGCATGGTCAAAGGATGAATGAGCGGCATCAATACCTTGTTTATCCACGATAATTTCTTCATGGATTCAATCAACAACAATTACTATTATTTCATTCAAGGAGATGCCACGATCCTGCACGAAAGAGATACTTACATCGACTTCTTCATCAGTGCTGGATTCCTGAATTGTTTGCTCGGGAACAATTTGAAGACCGTCAATCGATGGAGCAAAAGTCTGAAAAGAAATAACAAACCTTGGTCTCGTGATCCTAATTGCACGGGAAGGTAAAAGTCATGACACAAGGAGCGCTAACAACTTGCCAAAGAAATAGCTGGGGACTGCACGTCATTTGTTAACATCCTGTAGTCCTTACTTCTGGGTTCTCCGCTCCCGTAAACTTTCTTCCATTTCCGTGGAGTCTACATTGATCCGGGATGTCACTATACGATCATCATGTGGTAAATCTAATGAAATAACCAGGAGTACAACTCAGTATGAAGGATCTCTCACCATCACTCAGAGGTCCTACCATTTCTTAAAGTTGCATCCGTAGAGATGTCATCTCTGGAAACACCATCTTTGGAAGTATCATCATGAGAGTCAGTTATTCTTGCAAAGTGGCTACTTCAGCACGCCGTTCATACAAAGCGCAGGATTCGACAAACAATGAATCATGGAATAAAGGTGCTCATAACAGCGTCTACAAAAATGGTAACCATCCAACTCTTACCTATTTACAATTTCACTAGTTGTAGTGATTACAATCTCGAAAATTTGTTCGCTCCTTCAAACCTGCAAAGACGAACAAAATTCGTTATTCAAAACCATAACGTGATTTTCATAAAACTTTGAACAACTCACGAGACCCCCACCAAGTGAACACTCATTGGTTTTTGTGCATACACTATCAGATCAGCAAATCCATACAAACAGTATTTCATAAAAAATTGTTTACTTCTAGAAATTGCTGAAAATTAAAATTTGATTTCACATAAATTTTCACTGTGTGAACATTCACTGGTTTTTCAAAAATTGGACGTCCATTCTACAATTGTGAAAACTCACATTCAAACATTATTTCTCCATGTATGATTGTCTACTTTCAACATTTGTTCAAAATCAAAACATTGATTTTAGAAAAAAATATTTTTAACGTGAAACTCACGTAAATTTGAATATATATATATTTTGCTCCCTTGTGCGAGCAACCGTCTTTGAAACGAGAGTATATTTTCAAAAAGTAAAAAAATTTCGTGAAAGCTCATAGACAAAATTTTATTACTAACAGACGCATGTCTATTAAAAAAAAAACTTTTTCTCTCGTACGAGCATCTACCTTTGAAACGAGAGTGTATTCCATTTTGTGAAACCTCACATATTTTGGTTTTCGTGAAAGCTCATAGACAAAATTTATATTATTAGACTAAGGCCTATTTTGTTTGTTTCTTAAACTAACAAACGAATCTGTTCCTAAAACAAGGATTTCCATTTTAGGCCGGGCCCGCAAACGCTAAACCGACCAAAGCCGAACGACCGACCAAATCAACAGTGCATCGTCTCATCGTACTCATGAGATAACACTCTATCATACTATCAGGGTCCTTATCTGTGTATTTGTTCGTACATGACACCATTGGAGAAAATCGGGGATTCTGAGAATACCTTTGTACGACTGAGTTCAACTGCTTGTCTCGTCAACAGGAAAATCACCATCTAATGCTTACTGCGGAACATGACTGTCCCCCACTAAGCATGGGACTTAATGTTGATGGTGGATTTTCGACAAAGGTCAAAAGCGTAAAATCATGATACTGCATGTTTCTGACCCGGCTTCAGGAACGCATGTGACGATTCATATTTTACGATTCGTGAACCGTTTCACGAGCTCTGGTCGAGTTCCTCTCAGAGCCATGATGAATATGATTTTCGAAAGACCTCCCAGCTGCGCGTTCGATGCTGCACATTTCATCATGACCTCTCTATGTAGAACAACATAATAGGCGGTTATCCGTATGATTGAGAACAATAACGCCTTCAGGACTTCGGTGACACTCACTGTTCCCTGACTACATAGAGATTCCGCCTCTACATAGAAGAACGATTGGGCGGTTCTCCGTATGATTGAGAGAAAAACGCCTTCAGGACGTCGGTGACACTCGCTGTTCTCTGACTATGTAGAGAGACCGTGTATAGATTCAGGCGGTCCTCCATACATAATTTTTGAGAGGGCAAAACGCCTTCAGGACATCGGAAACACTCACTGTTCCCTGACTATGCACCTTACATAATGGGTATGACGCTTTAACTGACTAATATCCCTTCTGCAATAGATTAATTCTACCGTGACATTCACCACCGAATTCCTAGAAGATAATCTATTTTATCTCATTACTCTGATTTCATGATCGAATCCACGTATGATCTCATGAAATGGTAATAGATAAATTATTACTCCGATTTCATGGTCGAATCCACGACTGATCTCATGGAATGGTAATAGAAAATTATTACTCCGATTCTATGGTCGAATCCACGATCCCATGGAATGGTAATACTCATTTTATTATTCCAAATCCATGATCGAATCCACTACTGATCCTATGGATTGATAATAAATAACTACTCATCTTTATTACTCAGTTTCAAGAATCATTCTCTACTAAATTTCATAAATTAGTAATAAATACTCAACAACCGGGCATCTGGACCATCACGACCGAACACATGAATGCACGAACGAGCATTCCGAAATATGGACAAACGAGGAATCCTACACAAAAAAGGACAGAGAAAATAATACCATTAAAATAATAAAGACACGTCCATGGGCCGGGCCAACCGACCGGCCGGCCATTCCCTAGCCGTGGCCGGTCCCATGCCTCTTCCATTATTTTTTCTTATTTTGTTATTTTCATGAACTCATGAAGACTCCTTCATTCTAGCAACTTTCCTTGTTTGAGCAAAACTCACGGTTTTCCCATATTTTCAAGGTTTCATGAGAAATAATAATATAAAATAGGGAAAGGTGTCGTGGGACTGGCCAACTTGGCCGGCCGGCCATGCCCTAGCCGTGGACGGCCCCACACCTTACAATCCCTAGTCTTTTATAATTATTATTTCCCTAATCTCATGAAACTCCCCCATTTCATCAAAACTCATGGTTTCTCCATAGTTTCACGGTTTCATGAAAAATAATATTATAAAATAGGGAAAGGTGTTGTAGGACCGGGAAACTTGGCCGGCCAGCCATGCCCTAGCCGTGGCCGGTCCCACACCTTACAATCCCTAGTCTTTTATAATTATTATTTCCCTCATATCATGAAACTCCCCCGTTTCATCAAAACTCATGGTTTTTTCATAGTTTCACGGTTTCATGAAAATAATATTATAAAATAGGGAAAGGTGTCGTGGGACCGGGCAACTTGTCCGGACGGCTATGCCCTAGCCGTGGAGGTCCCACACCTTACAGTCCCTAGTCTTTTATAATTATTATTCCCCTCATCTCATGAAACTCCTCCGTTTCAACAAAATTCATGGTTTCTCCAAAGTTTCACGGTTTTATGAAAATTAATATTATCAAATAGGGAAAGGCGTCGTGGGACCGGGCAACTTGGCCGGCCGGCCATGCCTACCTGTGGCCGGTCGCACACCTTTCAATCCCTATTCTTTGATAAATATTATTTCCCTCATCTCATGAAACTCCTCGGTTTGAGCAAAAATCATGATTTCTTCATATTTTCTCAAATATTGCTCAAACCATGAAAATACCAAAAGTCGACATGGTCACACGACCGAATAGGCTACTCACGAAAAATATCAAAATATTATTATTTTAATGTTTACAAAATATTGATCAAATGAGCACACATGCTCATTCGAGCAAAAATCAAGAATTTCAGTCAAGACAAAACTCTTCTGAACATTCACAATGTTGCTCAAACGCACATCAGAAAATACCGAAATTCTCAGGAATGAGACATGAAAATTATGGTGACACGGGCATGCTTCCTTGACCGACCAAGGCCAGCCTTAGGGATTGCAAAGAGCCCGTCCCACATATTTTCACAATTTTGACCTAATTTGCTCAATTTCTCATATTAGGTCCAAACTCTTTCCAACCAACTTGGAGTTTGCTCGAACGACCACCAGCTGGTCCCACGACCACCAAGGGACGATATCATTCCCCCTTGGTCGGTCCTCACTTTTCTATAATTAGGTTTTATCACTAATGCTCAATCGATCACTATTTTAATAAATGATGAAATTGGCATTTAATCATCATTCTTTCACAAACTGGCCAACCGAGGACCCTGGTGCGTGCTCAATCGAGCATTTGGGCACCACATGGACGTACATCATCCCATGTGGTCGGTCCCTCCATCACTCATGACCTATTTTCAGCAATTCATCAATTAACGAACAATTGATCAAAAATTAGGGTCTCGAACAAACGCTCCACGAAATCATCATTCTGAGCAAGTTCAAACACTAATAAAATTTATGTTGATCCAGCAATCAACATCACGTCACCAATAAAAAATTCGTTGAATTGAGCAACTTACTCAGTTGCTCGAATATGGATCCAACTTTGAATATTCAGTAATTCGTCGAATAGAGCACTACTTGCTCAGTTGCTCGAATATTGATCCAACTATCAAAATTCAGTAATTTATCAGAATTAAGCAACACTTGCTCAGTGGCTCGAATTTAACAGTATTTGCTCAGACGAGCAATATCAACATAAGAACACGTATATTCAATCCAACCACTGAGCATTCGTCACTCATGCTCAGTTCAACAAAACTTAAACTCATTGTTTAATCAGTCAGCAACTGACTAATTAATACACGTCTGTCATGCAGACTCCACGATTCGTGAGAGATCAATCACTTCACATGGGGGATATCATTTAGGGTTTTGGTCTGCCGGCCTATGGCACGTGGATACATCCACGATGAGAAATGTGAGTAAGTCGTGCAAACGGTTGAAGGAGTTAAAAAAGTAGTGGGGAACGGTTAACCAAGTCTTTGCACGACCTGGAACTGGTTTCACCACGGTTCCCCATTTCCCCACTCTTTCACTCAAGAAACCGTCACACTTACATGGATCAATGTGTTTACTATTTTGACAATATAAATAAGTCTCTGAATCCCTGATTGAGGACAGGACAACATTCGTCTACAAAATTTTCGAGCAATTACTCTCAAGGATTCATCAATCTACCAGAACTTATTCGAACTCACCAGTTCATAGAAAAACTTGCAAAAACTGTCAACACATCCACAATCCTTGATCATCAATGATCCCACACAATTCTCAGCCTTCCCTCCTACAGATCAACCTATCTCCCTCTTTGCGACTTAATTGACTCTGGAACGACCATTGACTTGGTTTAGGCCGGAGTCCTACAGATTGATCTCTCGAATCTAAACACTCCATTTGCAGTGCATCTGTGTGAGTTTGAACAGTTTTCTCGGTTGAGGAGTCTCGACAACACGCTCGTCTCTTCAATTCCTTAAAAAAACAGCAAATCGTTTTTCTCATCTACACTATATTATTAGATAAAGAGTTGTTGATGGTGGATTTTCGACAAAGGTCAAAATCGTAAAATCATGATACTGCATGTTTCTGACCCGGCTTCAGGAACGCATGTGACGATTCATATTTTACGATTCGTGAACCGTTTCACGAGCTCTGATCGAGTTCCTCTCAGATCCATGATGAATATGATTCTCGAAAGGCCTCCTAGTTGAGCGTTCGATGCTGGGCATTTCATCATGACCTCTCTATATAGAATAACATAATTGGGCGGTTCTCCGTATGATTGAGAGCAATAACGCCTTCAGGACGTAGGTGACACTCACCGTTCCCTGACTACATATAGATTCCTCTCTACATAGAAGAAAGATTGGGCGGTTCTCCGTATGATTGAGAGCAATAACGCCTTCAGGACGTCGGTGACACTCACTGTTCCCTGACTATGTAGAGAGACCATGTATATATTCAGGAGTTTCTCCATACATAATTGTTGAGAGGGCAAAACGCCTTCAGGACATCGGCAACACTTGTTGTTCCCTGACTATGCACCTTTCAGGACGGCTATGACGCTTTAACTGGCTAATATCCCTTCTGTAATAGATTAATTATACCGTGACATTCACCACTGAATTCCTAGAAGATAATTTATTTTATCTCATTACTCCGATTCCATGGTCGAATCCACGGTCGATCCCATGGAATGGTACTAGATAATCATTTTATCTCATTACTCCGATTTCGTGATCGAATCCACGGTTGATCTCATGGAATGGTAATAGATAATTTTATTACTCCAATTTCATGATCGAATCCACGGCTGATCTTGTGAAATGGTAATAAACAATTTTATTACTTTTATCCTATAGTCGAATCCACGATCCTATAGGTTGGTAATGCTCATTTTATTATTCCGAATCCGTAGTCGAATCCACGGCTGATCTTATGGATTGATAATAAATAACTACTCACCTTTATTACTCGGTTTCATGAATCATTCTCTACTAAATATCATGAATTAGTAATAAATACTCAACAATCGGGCATCTGGACCTTCACTGAGTAAGCCCCAATATAAATGGTGCAAGTGTACTCGACAATGATGCACGAGTGAGCATCTAAATGCACGAACAGTATTTGCTCAGTCGAGCAATATCAACATAAGAACACGTACATTCAATCCATGAATCATTGAGCATTCATCACTCATGCTCAATTCAACAAAACTTAGACTCACTGTCTAATCAGTCAACAACTGACTAGTTAATACACGTCTGTCTTGCAGACTCCACCAATCGTGAGACGCCAATCACAGTTACATGTGGGGATATCAATTAGGGTTTTGGTCTGGCGACCTACGGCACGAGGATTCATCCCCGATGAGAAATGTGAGTAAGTCGTGCAAACGGTTGAAGGAGTTAGCAAAGTAGTGGGTGTACGGTTAACCAAGTCTCCGCGCGACCTGGAATTGGTTTCATCACGATTCCCCACTTTACAACTCTTTCACTCAAGAAACCGTCACACTTACAGGGATCCATGTGTTTACTATTCTGATAATATAAATGAAAAAGCGAGGGTATAGCAACCACATCCAATATTTCGCTTAGAAATTTTTATGGACAAACTCTAATATACTTTCTAGAGAATCAACTAGACAGTCAGACTCAATCAAGATAAAATTATATCAATGAGTTAATATCTCAATCTCTCGATTTGATCTTTACCCGAGCAAATGGAAATTTGCGAGTCTTTATCAAATACTAGAGAGATAACTTGGATGGTACCAAAGACCAATATCCAAGTGTGTATCAATTTAACTCAACAACCAAAGGTCGGATATTCTAATTGATTGAACCTAACGCACAACCTGTGATATTTCAATTATAAAGATAAACAATATAATACGGAAATAGAAATAACACAGACACCAGAATTTTGTTAACGAGGAAACCGAAAATGCAGAAAAACCCTGGGACCTAGTCCAGATTGAACACACACCGTATTAAGCCGCTATAAACACTAGCCTACTACAAACTAACTTCGGTCTGGACTGTAGTTGAACCCCAACCAATCTCACACTGATCCAAGGTACAATTATGCTCTTATGCCTCTGATTCCAGTAGGATACTGCGCACTTGATTCCCTTAGATGATCTCACCCACAACTAAGAGTTGCTACGACCCAAAATCGATGACTTTAATAAAAAAATATGTCTCACACATAAAAGTCTACGGTAATAGATAAATCTGTCTCCCACAGAAATACCTACGAGTTTTGTTCCGTCTTTTGATAGGTGAACAGGAACCAACCGATAGTCCGAATTTATATTCCCGAAGAACAACCTAGAATTATTAATCACCTCACAATAATCTTAATCGACGCAGCGAAAAAGATATTGTGGAATCACAAACGATGAGACGAAGATGTTTGTGATTACTTTAATATCTTGCCTATCGGAGATATTAATCTCAAGTCAATCGTTGCGATTGTACTCGTACGATAGAATATGCAAGATCATATCACACAACTACAAGAAAGTAATATCGGTCTGGATTTACAATCCCAATGAAGTCTTTAAGTCGTTAACCTGGTTTAGAAGAAGAAACCAAATCTTAAAGGAGAATCGACTCTAGCTAACACAACTAGTATCACATAGGAGGTGTGGGGGTTAGGTTTCCCAGTTGATAGAGTTCTCCCTTATATAGTCTTTCAGATCAGGGTTTGCAATCAATGCTAGCTTGGTAACATAGCATTCAATATTCACCGTTAGATGAAAACCTTATTAGATTCAAGCTAATATCTTTCAACCGTTAGATCGAAAACCTAGCTTGTTACACACAAATGGAATGCACGTTTTTAGGTTTGTGTAACCGTACCCAAACATGTACATTTGTTGGTTCAACAATAATTAACAAAATGGTTAGCCATATGAGAATTTCATATCAACCATATTCTTCTTCACCATAACTAGTTCAAATGACTCAAATGAACTAGTTAGAGAGTTGTTCAATTGCAAGGAAATCTTATGTAACTACACAAGACACAATTGAAGCAAAAACGATTTGATTCACTCGAATCGGTTTATGAACTTTATAGCCACGGTTTGCAAAATACATTCCTTAGTTTATATAAGTATAAGTTCAAAAACAGTCGTCTTTAGATATAACCTACTCAAGTTCGCAGACTTAGTTCGCGGACTTGAGTTCCTGGAAGGAGTTCACAAACTCCCGCAGATTTTCTCGGGTCGGGAACTTCTGCCAGTTCGCGAATTGGGTTCGCGGTCTGAGTTTGCGGACTGCAGTACACAGTTCTTTTCCGGTTCTCTTGATCAACAAAGTTCGCAAACTTCGATTCAAGGAATAAGGACTTATACATATATGTGTTTCCACAACAATGCTTATATCCATCATTGGTTATATAATCTAAACTCTCATTTCAATCATTGAAACATTATTAGAGGATGTTATATAGTTGTTATTCACAAACTATTTTTCGTCAAAGCCATTTTCAAAGTGATTGAAACATAACATGAATTTCATCACTAGGTAAAGATGAGCTTGGCTAAAGCGAAAGCTTACCAACACATATTTCTAGAAATAGATAGGCGAGATAAACTCGGCTCGAAATAACAAATGTGTATAATCAAAGTCTATGTAGTAAAACGACTTTTCTCTCAAGATAGAAGATAGAGTAGATATACTTTTGAGTGATAGATAAGTTCAAGTCTCCATATACCTTTTAGTCGATGAAGTTCCAACAGTTCCTTGAGTAGTTCTTCGTCTTCGTATGATGATCGCCATGGAGTTCTTAAGCTCAACTACACTTTCTATCCTAGTCCGAGACCTTAGCTATAGTAGACTAGAAATCAAGACTTATAGTTTTGATCACTAACATTGAAAAACGTGCTTGAGATAGCAACGCATGCGAGGTCGACCGAGCAATGCTCTAATAGTCTCCCCCTTTGTCAGTTTTAGTGACGAAAGTATTAATACATATGGAATACAAAAAAATAAATGAATACATTTTTGAGCTCCTATTCCACACGCCCAATTTTCAACATTACTCGAAATCTTCGTCACTTCCAAGTACTCCAATGATCCCAAAGGTTATAAGTTCAACATCACCGTTGTTGAAAATCCGTAACTATAACAATGAGGAAACATAATTCTCGGTCATTGTTATCCAGTGTCATAGTATCATTAAACAGCATCAAAGTTCAATTGTATCACAACTTCAACAATACTATAGTGATATGTATCACTCCCCCTTAGTCAATACTCCATCTCACATGAAAACCACTCCCCCTTACATAATGATCCGTAAACCATATGTATTTGTAGTGTGAACTACATATTAATTCTCCCCCTTTTTGTCAATAAAATTGGGAAAGGTAAAAGACCGGGATCCTAATGAAATTTCCGAAAGAGACATTTCATGACCCAAAGAAAGTACATACCAACTTGTTTAGATGCAATCATAAAGCCGAAGCTAAATGCGTTCATCAAGGAGTTTATAAAGATACAAGATAACCCCTATAATATTCCACTGCCGCACTCCCCACAAAGATTTGGCAATTAAGCACAAGTTCAAAAGAACTCTCCCCCATAAAATGTCATTCCCGAAAGAACAACAAGAGCGACCTTACTTTCACAACAAAAGAAGGATTTTCTTTGGACACCAAAAATCACAAAGCAAATGATTTTGTATCAAAAATTCTCAATTAAATTAACCACAAGAGAACCCATGATTAATTTAATCGGAATATTGTTAGAGCATTGCTCGGTCGAACTCGCATGCGTTGCTATCTCAAGCATGTTTTTCAATGTTAGTGATCAAAATTATAAGTCTTGATTTCTAGTCTACTATAGCTAAGGTCTCAGACTAGGATAGAAAGTGTAGTTGAGCTCAAGAACTCCATGGCAATCATCATACAAGACGCAGGACTACTCAAGGAACTGGTGGATTTTCATCGACTAAAAGGTATGTGGAGACTTGAACTTATCTATCACTCAAAAGTCTATTTATCTCCTATCTTGAGACAAAAGTCATTTTTCTATATAGACTTAGATTATACATATTTGCTATTTCGAGTCGAGTTTATCTCGCCTATCTATTTCTCGAAATATGTGTTGGTAAGATTTCGCTTTAGCCGAATTCATCTTTACCTAGTGACGAAAGTCATGTTATGTTTCAATCACTTTGAAAATTGCTCTGACGAAAAATAGTTTGTGAATAACAACTATATAACGTCCTCTGAGAATGTTTCAATGATTGAAATGAGAGTCTAGATTACATAACCATTGGTAGGATATACGCATTGTTGTGGAAACACATATATGTATAAGTCCTTATTCCTTGAACCAAAGTTTGCGAACTTTGTTGATCAAGAGAATCGGAATAGTGGCGTGAGCCAAGTCCGCGAACTGGCGGAAGTTCTCGACCCGAGAATTTCAGCTAGAGTTTGTGAACTCCTTCCGAAAACTTAATTCCGCGAACTTGAGTAGGTTATATCTAAAAACGATTGTTCTTGAACTCATGTTTAAATAAACTAAGGAATGCTTTTGCAAACTGTGGCTATATAGTTCATGAACCAATTCAAGTGAATCAAATCGATTTTACTTCGATTGTGTCTTGTGTAGTTACATAAAGATCTAAGAAATTGAATAACTCTCTAACTAGTTCATTTGAGTCATTTGAACTAGTTATGGTGAAGAAGAATATGGTTGATATGAAAGTGATCATATGGCTAACCATTTGGTTGACTATTGTTGAACCAACAAATGTACAAGTTTGGGTACGGTTACACAAACCTAAAACGTGCATTTCATTTGTGTGTAACAAGCTAGTTTTCGATCTAACGGTTGAAAGATATTATCTTAAATCCAAATCAGGTTTTCATCTAACGGTGAATATTGAATGCTTTGTTACCAAGCTAACATTGATTGCAAACCCTGATTTGAAAGACTATATAAGGGAGAACTCTAGCAACTGGGAAACCTAATCCCCACACATTTTGTGTGATACTAGTTGTGCTAAGCTAGAGTCGATTCTTCTTTAACCTTTGGTTTTCTTCTTCTAAAACCAGGTTAACGACTTAAAGACTTCATTGGGATTGTGAAGCCAGACCGATACTACTTTCTTATAGTTGTGTGATCTGATCTTGCTGTTTCTATCGGATGAGTACAATTGTAATAATTGGATTGAGATTTTTATCTATGATAGGCAAGCTATAAAAGTAATCACAAACATCTTCGTCTCATCGTTTGTGATTCCGCAATATCTTTTTTCGTTGCGTCGATTAAGATTATTGTGAGGTGATCAATAATACTAGGTTGTTCCTCGGGAATATAAGTCCGGGTTATTGATTGGTTCCTGTTCACCTTGATTTATCAAAAGACGGAACAAAACTCGTAGGTATATTCGTGAGAGACGGATTTATCTATTACCGTAGACTTTTCTGTGTGATACATATTTTTTTATTAAAGTCTTCGACTTTGGGTCGTAGTAACTCTTAGTTGTGGGTGAGATCAGCTAAGGGAATCAAGTACGTAGCATCCTGCTGGGATCATAGGCTTAGGGGCATAACTATACCTTGGATCAGTGTGAGATTGGTTGGGGTTCAACTACAGTCCAGACCGAACCAAAGACCAATATCCAAGTGTCAATCAATTTAAATTAACAACCAATATCCAAGTGTCAATCAATTAGAATATCCGACTTTTGGTTGTTAATTTAAATTGATTGACACTTGGATATTGGTTTTTGGTACCATCCAAGTTATCTCTCTTTGATAAAGACTCGTAGATTTTTATTTGCTTGAGTAAAGATCAAATCCAGAGATTGAGATATAAACTCTTTGATATACTTTTATCTAGATTGAGTCTGACTGTCTAGTTGATTCTCTAGAAAGTATATTGGAGTTTGTCCATACAGATTGTTAAGCGAAATATTGGGTGTGGTTGTTGTACCCCGCTTTTTCAATTGGTATCAGAGCAGGCAAACACGTTCAAGACCTTACAAGTCTGTGTTTGTAGCGATCTGACTCTATGGACAGAGGTTCCATCTCAATTAACGTACCACCAGTCTTAGATGGCTCTAATTACTTATGGTGAAAAGTTGTTGTGCGATATTTTCTTCAATCACGTGATTTTCAATCATGGGTATATGTTGTTAATGGCTATGATGCTCCCGTTGTGGCAGTTGGAGATGCTAACGTTCTTGTAGATGGTGGATTTTCAACAAAGGGCAAAATCGTGAAATCATGAGGCATGTTTTTTACACGGCTTTCAGGCATGCAACGATTCATATTTTATGAAGCCATGATGAATATGTTTTGGAAAAGCCTCTACCAGTTGGAGAGAGATCCACCTCCACATAGAATAATAGTTGGGCGGCGGACGCCTTCAGGACGACGGTGACACTCACCGTTCCCTGATTATGTGGAAAGACCATGTATAGATTCAGGCGGTTCTCCATAGATTGAGAGCACTAACGTCTTCAGGTCGTAAACAACATCGTGACTCCCTGACTATGCACCATTCAGAATAGATGTGACGCTTTAAATGGCTAACATATTTTCTGCAATAGGTTAATTCTGCCGTGACATTCACTACTGAACTCCCAGAATAATCTATTATTGCTTCTATTCCATGGTCGAATCCACGACCTGATTCCATGGAATGACAATAACAATTGCTCCTATTCCATGGTCGAATCCACGGCCTGATCCCATGGAATGGCAATAACAGTTTCTCCTATTCCATGGTAGAATCCACGGCCTGATCCCATGGAATGGAAATAACAGTTGCTCCTATTCCATGGTCAAATCCACGGCCTGATCCCATGGAATGGCAATAATAATTGCTCCTATTCCATGGTCTAATCCACGGCCTGATCCCATGGAATGGAAATAACAAATTGCTCATATTCCATGGTCGAATCCACGGCCTGATCCCATGGAATGGAAGTAAAAAATTGCTCATATTCCATGGTCGAATCCACGGCCTGATCCCATGGAATGGAAATAACAAATTGCTCATATTCCATGGTCGAATCCACGGCCTGATCCCATGGAATGACAATAAAAATTGCTCTGATTCTATGATCGAATCCACGGCTTGATCTCATAGAATAGCAATGAAACGCTATATTATCTCATTATTCCGATTTCATGATCGAATTCGCAGCTAATGTCATGGAATGATAAAAGATAATCATATTACTCCGATTTTATGGTCGAATCCACGATCCAATGGGATGGTAATGCTTGTTTTATTACTCCGAATTCGTGGTCGAATCCAAAGCTGATCCTACGAGTTAATAATAAACGACTATTCATTTTATTGCTCAGTTTCATGAATTATTCTCCATTGAAATTCATAGATTAGTAATAAATACCCAACAACCGGGCATCTGGACCATCATTGAATAAGCCCCACAAAAATGGTGCAAGTGTACTCGACAATGATGCACGACCGAGCACCCGGATGCACGAACAAGCATCCAAAAATGTGAAACAATGATGAATCCTTCGCAAAACAGGAGAAAAGCATTAAATAATAATAATATAATAAGACGCGCTCGGGTGGGCCCACCGGCCAGACGGCCGGCTGTGCCCTAGCCATGGTCGATCCGTGCCTCTCCTATTATTTTCCTTATTTTTTGTTATTTCATGAACTCATGAAAACTCCTTGGTTTTAGCAACTTTCCTTGTTTCTTTGCAAAACTCGTGAATTCTCCATAACTTCGTGGATTCACCAAATAATATTATAAAATAAGGAAAGGTGTGCGGGATCAGGCAACCCAGCCGACCGTCCATGCTGGGGTCGTGGTCGGTCCCACACCTCACAATCCTTAACTTTTTATAATTATTTTCTAATCTCATTAAACTCCTTGTTTCAACAAAAACTCATGGATTCTCCATATCTTCATGGATTCTCCATATCTTCAAGGATTCTCCATAACTTCAAGGATTCACGAAAAAATAATATTATAAAATAGGAAAAGGTGTGCGGGATCGGGAAACCTGGCCGGCAGGCCATGCCCAGGCTGTGGTCGGTCTCACACCTTGCAATCCCTAATCTTTCATAATTATTATTTTTTCTCAATCCGTGAAACTCCGGGGTTTGAGCAAAATTCATGATTTCTTCATATTTTCTCAAATATTGCTCGAATCACGAAAAACCAAAAGCCAACATAGTCACGAAAAACCAAAAGCCAAAACTCCAGAGTCATTCCTAGGGCTTGCACAAAGTCGGTCCCACACGTTTTTCATAATTCTGACCTAATTTTCTCATACTGGGCCCGAACTCTCTCCAACCAACTGGGGAATTCTCCAAATGACCAACAACTGGTCCCGTGACCACCAAGAGCCGGTACCATGCCCTCTTGGTCAGTCCCCCATCTCTCATACCCAAGTTTTATCACCCAATGCTGAACCCAACAATATTTCAGTAAATGATGAAACCACCATTTAATCATCATTTTTCACCAATTCCCAAATTGAGAACCCTGGTGCGTGCTCACTCGAGCACTGGGCACCATATGGACGCTCATCATCCCATGTGGTCGGTCCCTCTTCATTCATGACCAATCCTCAACAATTCGCCAATTGATGAAGGATTGATCGAAAATTAGGGTTTCGAATAAACGCTCTACGAAGCCATCATTCTGAGCAATTTCAAACACTAATAAATTTATGTTGATCCACCAATCAACAAAAAAATTAATTATACAATATTCGGTAATCTACCAATATTTTAATTAATATTTTATTGGGTCACGTCACCAGTAAATAATTCGCTGAATCGAGCAATACTTGCTCAATTGCTCGAATATTGATCAATATTCAGCAATTCATCAGTAATTTGTCGAACTGAGCAATACTTGCTCAGTTGCACGTCAGATTATCAAAAATCACTAATTTGGTGAATTGAGCAATACTTGCTCAGTTGCTCATCAAATCCTCAATATTCAGTAATTCGCAGAATTGAGCAATACTTGCTCAGTCGCTCGTCAGTAATTTTATCAGTGAATCAACAATACTGACATCCCTTCGGAGAACTACATCTTCGACCCGTGAATCGCTGAGCATTCATCATTCATGCTCGATTCAATGAAACTCTGACTCATTGTCAACAATTGACTAATCAAAACACGTCTGCCCTGCAGACTCCGCGATTTGTGAGACATCAATCACGTCACAAATGGGGGGATATCACTTAGAGTTTTGGTCTGGCGGTCTACGACACGTGGATTCATCCACAACGATAAATGTGTGTAAGTCTTGTAAACGGTTGAAGGAGTTAGCAAAGTAGTGGGAGCACGATCAGTCAAGTCTCCACACAACGTGGAACTGAATTTTTCATGATCTCCCACTTTCCCACTCTTTCACTCAAGAAACCGTCACACTTACAGGGATCAATGGGTTCATCATTCAGCAATTATAAATAAGTCTAAATTCGAGGAAAACATACAATCAACCAATCGTCAGCATTGTCATACGTCAACAACTCGACAAACTTATTCACAGAACTCAACTTCAGCAGTTCACCAATATTGCAGAAACCTTCAACACACCCACAATCCTCGATCATCACTGATCCCACACAATTCTCAGCTTCCCTCCTACAGATCAACCCATCTCCCTCTTTGCGACCGGATTGACTCTGGAACGACCATTGTCTTGGTTTAGGCCGGAGTCATACAGATTGATTTCCCAAATCTAAGCACCCCCTTTGCAGCGGTGCATCTGTGTGAGGATTAACATTTTTCCCGGCTGAGGAGTCTCGACAGCACGCTCGTCTCTTCACTTCCCAAAAAACCGGCGACTCATTTTTACCCATCCACAGATTGGCAACCACTGTGGGAGATTAATCTCTCGGTTGCAATCTCACATTTTCGCAAAATGGCTGGTCTTAGGTCTGGGACAGTTACAAATGCAAACAACGCTAGCACTAGCAACAACGATAACAATGAGGGTATCCCGGAAACCATCCCCGCCTCCAAAATCAACGGTGGTGATGTTATTCCACCTCGCAACAACTTGGAAAATCATCCTATCTTCGGCAGACATCCTGAGGAGCTCAGAGAAAATCCACTCACCATCGCTGATCTCACAAAAGTCCAGGAAGTTCTCGCCAAAAACCAGATTGACATGGCTGCAACACAAAAAGAGTTGTGCAATCATCTCAAAACTCTTACTGACAAGATGTCAGAGAAAACTCAGGAGAATGGAAAATCCAAAGAAACATCTTCGACTGTTGATCCTAAAGCCACTCTGATCCATGTAGTAGACGATGATGAAGTCCACTAGGCTGCAGACAATCCACCAACGAAGGAACCTGCAGGCTTCATCACCCGTGAAGTCCTGGAACGCTTTATGGAGGATCGATGAAAAGACAAGACAGCGATTCATCGTCATCAACTTCCATATCCTGTTGATAAGCAAAGAATTCTTCTCCAACGTCCACACTACAACGGAACAGGGAACGCTCGAGAATAAGTCTGTCGATTCATGGAGGCACTAGGAGATCATGAACACAACGGAATGATCCCAATCTACAGAGCCTTGCCGTAGAATCTGCGATTCCATACTTTTTCAGAACTTCATGAAGCAGGCAAGCGATCAGCAACTACCGTGCATGCTTTACTGTAAAGAGAAAGACCTATACTGAGAACCTCGTGATACTCAGCGTCTCTTCAACAGACAATACAACCTCCAACCTTCCATGAACATTGTTGTTGAAGAAAGCAGAAGGAAAGCCGAAGAACCACATCAAAAGCATACTTCTCCAATCTCTCAGGATCTTCGGAAGTGCAAAGAAAGGATAACCAATCCTGAAATGCACAAACCTCAACCCTGCATCAACAAACAAGGAGATGCACGACTGGGGATTGCTTACCAGTCCATCTCAAAGGAAATGAATTCGAAATAATGTTGATCGATGTTGACACTGTCATCAACATCGTTCCACTGAAAACCCTCAGAGCCGCTGGCATCACTCGACAAGAAGCTACTCATGCTCCATATCAATCAGAGACCATGAAGGAACACTCATAGATACTTATGGCTACATCACTCTCAAGAAAGTTTTGATCCAGAAAATTTGGCGGACGTTCCATCATCAGGGCACTTGGAGGAATTTCGAACTTTGACGAGGTTCCGCACTCAGGCAAGTTTCATTCCTCCCATGTCTATGACATTTATTTCCTCACATGCTATTCTAGCATGGGGACTCAATTCTGCTAGAAACTCTGTAAGACATTATGAGTGGGTAATTTCACCTCAGCAATATTTTACCAAGTGACTGGCAGGAATGTCCACGAGTGCCACAAAATCAGAAATCTCTGATGTCTGCACAAGTGTTGAATCCCTCTCAGCGGAATGCTGAATCGACAAAAGATACACGGAGCCGAGATGATCAAGCATAAGACATTCGACGCTTCAGCGCTCAAGCACATAATAAACCTTCGAATTTTACTCCCAATCAAAGAGTATACCTTCGATAATAACGCCTCTAGCTTCAACATAACATCTCGATGATGACACACTGGTTCAACACCGACACGATCAAAGTGCAGCTGAATTACAATCGATAAGTCTTCACTATCCCATGATAAGACTTCTGAAGCAGATGCAACATCATCCATCAATGGATGCTAAAAACTCTTTCAACTCTGCTAAGTGAATGGGATGCACTGGGGACTTGATCTTATTGGAAATATCAATTCAATACATTTTAATAAATGTTATCCACATAACAAGTCATCGCAAACCGATGTGATTCCACGGCCATTAAACGGAACCTCTCTACATCACAAGCCCCTGCATGACTGAGGAACTTCCTCTCTTCACCAATCATATCCAGAATGAAGATTGTTGCTGCTATCTACCGAGCAACAACATCAATTCCCTGACGAAGCCACTTCACAGTAAAGTTATATTCAGGAGAATTTGGGTTGAAATCCTAGTACACCTTCATCTTGGGAATGCTCAACTCACCAATGGTTCGTGCATGTAAAGGTTCACTGGATGGAAGAGCAAAGACTATCATTTTTGGTCTCTGGAGAGACTCCAACCATACCATCGGCATCAACAAGGACGTGTGGAGGAACTTCATTCACGGCCTCGACATTAACAAGAATTTCTAGAGAAAATTCAGTTGTAATCTAAGCATCAGTCTCGGGCACAACATCCGGCTTCATCAACTATCCATTCTCTATGGATCGTACTTCTTCAAGCCCTAATGATTCATATCAAGATGTGTAGACATGAAAAAATTATAACATGAACGTCTTCACATAGCTTGCACGACAGACGGTCACAAATCAAAGTCTTCTACAAGATGTTTCTATTGCCTCTACAAATGAGATACAACACACTTCAGGCCATGGGTTTACAAAAAATGTACCAATGGGTGGGGAATGGGAAAACACTTCCTAAACAAAATATGTTCGCCTATGTCTCTTCTACAACATACCAAAATGGCGCATCAATCGAACATACGAGCTGAACGATATGGCCTTTACCGCCAGGTCTACGAAATCTGAAAATTTTGTACGGGATTACCAATTACAAATGTGCACGCTTCGTTGTCTGACCTATTCAACTCCAAATTGACTTATTCTTTGCTCATGTGATAAGTCAGTCTCTTAGCTTCAAAAGTTGGGGTTAAGCATCGAATTCCGACGTCGTATGAGGTTCCTACAGCTTCCAGACCATACAACATGCAAGCAGCAATTTTCAGACGGGATTCATAACTTCCACAGTCTATCGGTGTTCACCAGGTCTTTCCGCTAAGTCCTTCATAAAGGTACCTCCAACTTCGACCACCTAGGTCTTTACATCAATTTTCTACCTGAGTCCTCTTGTTGGAAACAATATTAATTAATTGTTGTTTTAAGGTTTTTAACTAAATAAATTTAATTTTGTTTTCTTTGTGAATGAAACTTATTAGTCCCACATTGTGGAGTTTCCGTTTTTTAGTAGTTTTAAGAGACCATATAAACCTTTTAGTCCCACATCGGGGAGTTCCTCTTCTTAAGTTGTTTTTGTCAATTATATAAACAAATTCTCTACTTTTGTAAAATCTATGGGAAAGGGGTTGCTCTATATTTTAGAGGGACCCCTAAAGGGAAAATATTTTATAACGTTTCTTAAGCGTTCGCGATTTTCCTTAACGGTTTTTTCGGAGTTGCCAAGTTCAAGTTTGAGCATCTATACATATGCTAGTAGTAGGTGTAGTAGGGTGTTTTATCCTGTAGATATCCGTCCTGTGAGGGCTATAGCATCACTCTTGAGTGTAGCCGGGCGCTAATGTCTTAAGGGCAATGTGTTGAACACGTGACTCACTCTGTTTTTCCAAAGTTTTTCCTTGTTGCTGTTGCGGGGATTTGGGGAGCTCGTCTGTTTCATTAAATCGATCACTTCCACTATAAAGGAGCTAAGTATCAATAACTTTTTCTTATTTGATTTTTTCCTTGTTTTTGATTATTGCACCCAACAATCTTAAGACATTATCGTTTGTAATAATCATGGATGTTAATTATGGAGTGAAAAACAAAAAAACGAATTTTTGGTCAGCTGTAGAGTTTCGAATTTATATTTCAACCTAGAAGGAATTTCGATGAACTATTTTTATACAACGTAGTAGACATCCTGATAGTTACCCACGTAAAATTTCAGAACTTTTGGAGTTGTAAAAGTATTTTTTTGATATTTTACAAAGCATAGAAACGTTCCTGAAAAATTCTGACGGGCAGAAATTTGTTGTTAACTAAAGTAGTTTTTATGGGGTAACCATGAGTTTTTTGAAATGGTGATTCAAACGAAGTTTGTAGATCTAGATGTTATCTTAAAAACTCATATATTATTTTCCGATTCGGAACTAAGGTTTGTGAGATGTGGTGTATTAGGTGATTGGTAAATTACCGTGTCTGTGGTCAGAGTATAAACGAGGATTATGACATGAAATTGAAAAGGAACATGGCTACCAGGAGCATGTGGATGAGCACAAGTCTTCCAAAGCTGACAAAGGCGAGAACATCAAATACAACTTAAGCGTAGTGTTCATAGGAAAGGTATTGATGTGTTTTTCAATTGAGTTGTAGTAATAAGGTTCGTTGAGGCTTGTGAAAGCAATGGATTTTTAGACTTATAAAACTTAAAAGTAAAGAAAACTTATTACAAAATTGACTTCAAGATATGAGAAAATAACCAAGACACTGATTCCACTATTACACATGAATTAATGATGGTAAATAATCCAAAACTCTAATTATCTTTTAAGTCCTTTATATCTTAACTCACTAATAATCAAGCAAATTCTCAAACTTCAATTGTATCCCTTAAGCATAGATTATCTAAACAAATCATAACCTATCTAATTGAATCACAACTGATTAGGAAAATTACGCAAACAATTTAAAACTCTGCAAAAGCAGTGATTGAGTGAATTATAATTAAATATTAGAGAAAATAAAATAGTTACCAATTATTCATGCATAAATAGCTTCCTCATTGCCTTGGTTGTGGGAGAATTAGCCGCTCATCATGTTGGAAACACGCTCAAAAATCATTATTATTGCTCAAAGGGTGTTTACAAATGATGAAAATGGAGAAATAATTAAAAATCGGGTTTTGTAACAATTATATTTGTTACAAACCAAAAAAAAGACGATACAGAGGATGTGTCACTGTTACTGTTGCTCTAAGACCCACGGCTCTGTGTCGCAAACGCTGTAGCAAATAAGTCTTCCTCTGATGTACGACCCATGGCTGTGAGTCGTTGTTACTGTTGGAAAACGACGGTCTTGAATGGTCCGTTCTTCGTGTTCTTCAATGGAAGCAGCAGCAAGTCTCTCTGCAACTTGGTGTTTCGACTATGTGGTGCTCTATTTCTCTCCCAAACTCTCCGTCCCCTTCTCTGCTACCCCAGGATGATATTTATACTCAACAGGCGCAGAAAATCCTCCGTAATAACTCACAGTAATCTCTCTTTATTCGGCAGTGAAGGGTAATATTCTCGGAATATTTTCTTTCCAAAAATCCTTCTCCTACACATCTGCTGCTGTTGAATCTACCTTATTTACCTCTGACACGCTCCCAACTGTTGCTCGAGTCAACAAAACATGCTGAAAAATCGTTCAAACTCATGCAATCTCGTGAAATAACTCTCCCATGCACGGACTGCCCTGTTTTCTTCCACACGATTATCTAGCCAAATTTGTCCGAAAAGATCAACCATACCACGCCTGTTAAGACCAGTCTAGTCATCCCAACAATTTCCAGCCGTTGAGTCTCCTTTAATCCCGTCCAAAATGCCAACCCTAATTTTTGCCGTAGCCTGTTAGCTTTTCCCGCCACTTTTCTGATTTAAATTTGAGAAGAATATGGTTAGCCCTTATCCAACGTCCTGGGGTGCGAATAGCAAAGAAGGTTCCCCTTAACAAACGGTGAGAGTCCAAATAACACGTGTCCTCCAAGGGTGCCCCGGGAAACTTTTCGAGCCGAAATTTCCAAAAATATTTATTTCCAAAAAATACCTATAAACACACAAAACCCTATAATAAAGACGAAAACGAGTACTAACAATACGAAACATTGAGGACAAATTAGACACATAAATGCGTCTATCAGGTATGTTTCGTAAAACTGAATCCGGTATTACTTTAATTAAGGGTGATTCTTATGTTTGTAAAATTCGTGGCCATACGACAGTAAAGTGTAGACAACATAAAACCTTAATAAGTTGAAAGTTAATGCTAATTTAGTTGAAAAAAATTAAAGCGAGTTCATTGACATGATGTCGGAAGTTATTTTAATAACCAATTGAGAGACTGGTGGGTGGACTCTGGAGCCACTAAGTATGTTTGTTGAAATAGAGACCTGTCCACCTCTTATCAGAGGATAAAGGATGTCGAGAAACTCGATATGAGTAACTCATCTGCGACAGAGGTTGCATAAAAGGGAAAGGTCGAGCATAAGCTCATATCTGTAATATTCTCACACTAAATGAAGTTTTCATGTTCTGAGCATATGCAAAAATCTTGTATCTTGTTCTCTTGAAGATGGTAAAAGATTGAAGATATTAATTAAATGTGGAAAACTTGTTATAACTAAGGGAAGCGATTTTTTAGGCAACAGTTATAGGACTTAGGGTCTATATAAGATTAAAGGAAAATCTGATGAAGTGAACATAATTGATTCTTGTGCTTTCTTTTGTGTGTCTTTCAATGTTTTTCATGGTAGACTTTGAACCATAAAATTATAAGTCAATGTATAAACTGCCTAGCATAGGCTGTGTACCCAAATTTAGTTTGGATCTTGAACACAAAAGTAAAATGAATATGATATAAAATATTTTAGCACAAATGTTCAGAGTAATTCTAAGCCCTTAGAATTAATTCAGTTAGGCCTAGTTGACATGAGTTCAACCCAAAACTTCTATGGTAAAAAATGGTTTATAACTTTCGTAGGTAGATGATTGTACGAGGTATTATCTTGTATACTTTCTTAAGGATAAGGATGATGCCTAAGAAGCCTTAAGATGTATAAACTTGAAGTTGAAAAACCAATTGGAAGCCTTGAACATAATAATTGTATCCTTAAGGAGATAAAAATTACCATGTTGATTAGTTCAGGATTACCTGCGGCCTTGTGGGGGGAGGCAGTCCTCTTAACTAGTATATCCTGAATAGAGTACCCTTTTAAGGATCAGATGAGTATGGAAAGGTAGATGACCTTCTTATGAATGCGTCAAAGTGTGGGGGTGTTTGACTAAGATTGTCATTCCTATTCCTAAAAGAACTAGATAGAAACCAAAAATGTCGATTTTGTCTTTATATAGAGTATGCTGAGTATACTTCTACATATAGATTTTTGGTTGTGTGTTCTTATTTTTATGACTTTGGTGTGAATTTTATTGCGGAATCTAGGGATGCTGAGTTCTTTGAACATGTTTATTCTTAATCATGTACCTCAGTAGAGATGTGTTGTTGATCCCCTAGATTTATTTTCAAATAGTCAGAACTTATCTTAAAGGAAGATGAAGTTAAGGTTGAGCCTAAGAGAAGTAAAACAATTAGACTTGAGACTTCTTATGAAACCGACTTCATAACTTGCCTAGCTTATTCTGAGCCACGTACTTGTAAAGAAGTCTTGATATCTACTGAAACCCCATTCTGGTAAGAAGCTTCATTTAGTGAAATGGACTCAGTCCGTCGGAACCAGACTTGGGAGCTTGCTAGTTTACCTCTAGGGAGTAAGACCATGGGATGTAAATGAGTCTTTAAGAGGAAACGTTAGATATATGGAAATGTGGAAAATATTAGGCTAAGTTGGTAGCTAAAGTCTATAAACTAAAAGAAGGTGTAAATTTCCTTGATTCTTATTCACTTGTGACGAGAATTACTTCTGTTGAGATGCTAATTGATATTGCTGCCATAAGCAACTTGGAGATACATCAGATGGATGTTAAGACAGCTTTCCTAAAACCGTGAATTAGATAAAGAAATTTACATAGACCAGCCTGAGGACTTTGTAATGAAAGGTTATGAGGACAAAGTTTGTAAGTTGAACAAATCTTTGTATGGTTTATAAAATAAGCACGTAAACAGTGACATGGAAAATTCTGATCATGTGATAATGTGTAGTGGATTTAAGTTAATGAATCTGACAAGTATACTTACAAGTAACTTGTTAAGGATGCCTGTGTGATTGTATGCTTGTATGTTGATGGTATGCTTATACTTGATACAAACATATATGTGATTAATTCCACTAAAAACATGCATTGAATGAGAACGTTGAATTGAAATACTTAGGCCCTTTTGATGTAATCTTAGGGATGAGGATTAGAAGATAATCAAACATTTATGGTCTTAGTCATTCTCATTATGTTTAATTTGTGCTTAACAGATACAATCATTCTGATTGTATGCCTGCTTTTACTCCATATGATTCTTCTTGTAGGCTCAAGAAAAATAAGGGTAATGGAGTATCTTAACTTGAATACTCAAGAGTTATGGGATGTCTGATGAATTTAATGAACTGTAAGAGTCCAGACATTGCCTATATTGTGAGTAAGTTAAGTATTTATACTTTTAGTCCAGAGCAAGAGATTCTGATGCACTAAGTAGAGTATTATGGTACCTAAAATACTCTATTACCTTTTATTTGATTTATGAAAGGTATCTTGCTGTCCTTGAGGGACTTTGTGATGCAAACTGGATAGTTGACTCAGAGGATAAGTCTACGAGTGGATATGTTTTCACTCTAGCATGAGGGTTTGTTTTTGGAAGATTTCCAAACAAACATATATTGCTCAATTCATTATGGAATCTGAGAGTATTGTGTTAGATAACTCACGAGAGGGGGCTGAGTGCCTAAGATGCTTTTTAGAAGACATTCCTCTCTAGCATAGGCCTGTGCCAGCTATATCTATACATTGTGTTAGCCAAGCTATAATAGCTAAAGCTAAAAATACTAATCTCAATCGGCGTTATTTCCATTGATTGGATAAAGTCCAAGGAGAATATCGCGCAACCTTTGGCGAAAGGTTTATCCAAAGAGATAGTTAAAAATGCATCGAGGGGGATGGGGCTTAAGCTCATAAATTAAACTTGCCATGAAGGATACTCAACCTTGCTGACTGGAGATCCCAAGATCAAGGTTTCGAATGAGACAACTAATTCGTGGTGGGTAAAGGTAAACACTATCAGAGAATTTCATTCTCTGTACCTTCCCTATGATGTAGACGTGATAGTGTGACTGCATGTTAAGGATGACTTTTAAGAAGTCTTAACGAGTTCTATAGTTTAAATTTAAGATTGAAGTGGGGTGTAGCAGTAACACTCTTGATGGAAACTCGCCTATCTGAATGAGGAAGTGGGGCCGCTTCCTATGAGAATATGAGCTTTGATTCTCTAGAGCATTCTGAGAAACAGGATATGTCCGGGGCCAAATTGGACAAAACGGCGCGAGCTTGGTAGCACCCTTTGAGGTATCATCCGTGGTTGTTATCGCGAATCACATCAAACGCTAGCAGTTCAAGACATAGTTCACTGTCTCTAGAAAGTAATTTCGGTAATATCTCACTAAGCAAAGGTTCAAGACCTCATGATCACCTCTGCCTAAAATGGTACTTCCTGCGCTTTTTTATGTGATTTTCGTTTTAATGGTTTTGGCATTACTGGAACTTAGGACCTAAGGGTTCACTAGTTCATGCTTTTTCACTTTGGTGAAAGGAACCTTTAGTCTCACTTGTGAGGAACTAAAGATGAAAGCTATCTATACTATATGATTTTTGCAATCCATAGTATGACCCTGGGGTCAACACACTGTTGTGTAAGGGAGAGGACGTAGAAAGGACTAGTATGGTTTCAACACTTGCACGATCCGTATATCTGTTCAGTATGTTTGGGTCGTGAGATTTGGATGTTGATTTACCAAGATCTATCTGTACTTTCATGTTTTATTGAGGTTTTCATTCATGTGGGGGATTGTTAGAAACAATATTAGTTAATTGTTGTTTTAAGGTTTTTAACTAAATAAATTTAATTTTGTTTTCTTTGTGAATGAAACTTATTAGTCCCACATTGTGTAGTTTCCGGTTTTTAGTAGTTTTAAGAGACTATATTAACCTTTTAGTCCCACATCGGGGAGTTCCTCTTCTTAAGTTGTTTTTGTCAATTATATAAACAAATTCACTACTTTTGTAAAATCTATGGGAAAGGGGTTGCTCTATATTTTAGAGGGACCCCTAAATGGAAAACATTTTATAGCGTTTCTTAAGCGTTCGCGATTTTCCTTAACGGTTATTTCGGAGTTGCCAAGCTCAAGTTTGAGCATCTACATATGATAGTAGTAGGTGTAGTAGGGTGTTTTATCCTGGAGATATCTGTCCTGTGAGGGCTACATCATCACTCTTGAGTGTATCCGGGAGCTAATGTCTTAAGGGCAACGTGTTGAACACGTGA
Source organism: Papaver somniferum (assembly GCF_003573695.1). Taxonomy (NCBI): domain Eukaryota; kingdom Viridiplantae; phylum Streptophyta; class Magnoliopsida; order Ranunculales; family Papaveraceae; genus Papaver; species Papaver somniferum. Next base: position 131,826,787 of record NC_039364.1, read on the forward strand.
CTCACTCTGTTTTTTCAAAGTTTTGCCTTGTTGTTGTGCGGGGATTTGGGGAGCTCGTCTGTTTCATCAAATCAATCACTTCCACTATAAAGGAGCTAAGTATAAATAACTTTTGCTTATTTGATTTTTTCCTTGTTTTTTATTATTGAACCCAACACCTCTATCAAGGTCTCGCCAGAAGAAGGGAAAACGAAAAGGAGAGATTTGACAAAATACCGGGGACTGGCGGTTCACTGATCATGGCGATTAGTTTCACAGTACAAAACCCGTGGAAGAAGACTCTCATGTGCTGGTCGTTCATCATAAAAGTAATTCTACCACCGGCGCATGCAACCATGGTCATTACAGCACCCTCTCTTGGGATCAACCTCAGTTATGGTCCCGTGACCAGGATTTCAGAAGCGATGTTTCTACGACTGACAGAAACAAGATGACACTGCGAGCACCATGCTCATGTATCAATCAAGGGTTCCTGATATCAAATGAACCAATGACATTAAAATCCTTCACCAACCGTTCAAGACACAAGCGAATGGTCTAAAGACACAACATGAGCGTTTTGCGACAAATCCGTCTGAAGTAATTTTACACTTCCATGTACAAAGCGACGAGCTGGGAGCAATTGGTGAAGAATCTAGGGATGGGTCATATACTGTTCTTTTCGTATGGATGTCCTCTACAACATATCCAAAATTCACAGCAATTGGAGAAACGAGCAAAGAGATGTGTTCAAAACATTGGACTACATGCCAGCTGAAATGTTTTTGGAAGTCTCCTGGAAGTTTACTGTTTCTCCTTTTTCAGGCCCTAAACATGCTAAAAACTCAAAAATCCTCTGTGATAAAGCTTGGAAATTTTCTGGGCTTGAAGATACATATGCAGACCGCAAAATTCCGACTTCGGACGAAGATTCTACAATGTCTTTACTAAAGGGCTGAAGTCTGAAATTTTCTGGTGACGTATTTCAGAAAAATTACTCGTGTACTCACATGGATTCTCATTCATTCATTCATTCATTCACAAATCAGCAATTTCATACTTCTATGAAGAAATTACAAGAGATATATGTACTAGGGGAGTCTTTAAATCATTTGAAGGCTCGGCAACGCCGGAATCTCCATTGGCAACGCCGCTATCTCCATTCGGTTCGGGATTTCGGGAATTCTCCATATTCCCATGTCCCAAAGAAGAGCACGCTTCATCAACATGCTGCTTATCTATAATGATTTCTTCCCGGATTCATCAACAATAATTATTATTATTTCATTCAAGGAGATGCCACGATCACCTGCACGAAAGAGATACTTACATCGACTTCTTCATCAGTGCTGGATTCCTGAATTGTTTGTCCGGGAACAAGTTGAAGACCGTCATGGAGCAAAAGTTTGAAAATAAATAACAAACCTTGGTCTCGTGATCCTAATTGCACGGGAAGGGAAAAGTCGTGACACAAAGAGCACTAACAACTCACCAAAGAAGCGGATGGGGACTGCACGTCATCCTGTAGTCCTAACTGCTGGGTTCTCCGCTCCCGTAGAGCCGAAATTTCCAAAAATATTTATTTCCAAAAAATACCTATAAACACACAAAACACCATAATAAGGACGAAAACGAGTACTAACAATACGAAACATTGAGGACAAATTAGACACATAAATGCGTCTATCAAATACCCCCAAACTTATTATTTGCTAGTTCTAGAGCAAAACTAATCTAGAAAATAAAATCCTAACTCACTAGGTGGCCCTAGTGACCGAGTTAATCTCGGGAGGGTTTACCAGAGGTGTACCCACAAAACCTTTACTCCAGACCCTAGCTATCTACGCAGAACCTTGGAAGGCACTAAAGAATCTCCTTGGTTGGTATACAATCATTGACTACAGGAGGAAGTACCCTGATGCGAAATTCCAATTGTTGTATACGAGTTTGCACTCAAGCATACTAAAATTCATATAAAGTGACAGAGCTCTACTCAGATAGTTTCTGGACATCATAACCGGAGTCAACCAATCACATGGAAAGATTAAGAATACGGATAAAGAAAAAGATGGTTTAAAGTGAACGGTGTTTCCCATATTTGTCTGAAGGCCTCTGCCAAGATGAACCTATCCTAATGGACTGAGATACCGTTCTGACTAATATCAACACAACTGGCATATACAAGGGGACCAGTGGTCGATAAACCTAACTCTAGGTCAACACAACTGGCATATACAAGGGCACCATTGGTCGACTTTATTGAATTTATTCCGGTTGGTCTGATGGTCTGGTCTTAATTCTTTTCTTTTTTTTGAGTATCTCAATCACCCTATTTCACCCTAGCAAAGTTACTTGAATCGTGTGCCCCACCAAATCACTTAAAAAATAAAAACATAAGGATTAGGATTCAACGAGATATGGCGAAACTACCATGTTTTTTTTTTTTTTTTTTTTTTAATTCTAACACCTGAGCTCTGTGCTTTTATGAATACACTCTTTAGATGTTTTCATCTAATCAGATTGGCTCCTCAACTCCTACAACCAAGATGTTCTCATCCACTTAGATTGGTTAGTGCCAACCTTAATAAGCATAACTTTCTAGGCTCTGGAGTTTATTTATTGCAACTAAAAGCTAAAAAGTTTCTTCCCCACCCCCAAACTTAAATCTAACATTTTCCTCAATGTTTCTAATGAAATAGCAATACCAAAAAATAAAGTAACACGAGGAATCAGTAAAGAGAGAAGTCGGAAAGATAGTACCTGGGTGAAAAGAGAAATGAAAGACTAATATACAACATACAATCGCCTCGATGGTCAACCAAGGGTAAACAGGGTCCTCCAGAGGGACCTCCTCAACATCACCTGTAGGAAAGGGCTCTAAAAAGGGTTTCAATCTCTGACCGTTAATCTTTGAAGAACTACTACCATCCGGTGTCTCAATTTCAACAGCTCCATGAGGAAAGACAGTGCGAACAATAAAAGGACCCGTCCACCGAGAACGTAACTTCCCAGGGAAAAGATACAAGCGGGTATCATATAGAAGAACTTTTTGACCCGGAGAAAATGATTTTCGTAAAATATTTCTATCATGCACAAGTTTCATTTTGATCTTATACTTCTTTGCACTATCGTAAGCATCTATACGAATCTCGTCCAACTCATTGAGCTGGAGTTTCCTATGGGCTCCTACCTTGTCAAGTGAAAAATTTAGCTGCTTAACAGCCCAATAAGCTCTATTTTCTAACTCAACAGGTAAATGACATGCCTTTCCATACACAAGCCGATAAGGCAACCATTCCAATGGGGGTCTTAAACGCAGTACGGTAAGCCCATAAGGCATCCGTAAGCCTAGACGACCAGTCTTTCCGATTAGGATTAACTATTTTCTCTAATATACGTTTTATCTCTCTATTGGAAACCTCAAACTGACCACTAGTCTGAGGATGATACGGGGTAGCTACCTTATGTGTAATACCATATTTCTTCATCAGAAGCCTAAAAGGTCCATTACAAAAGTCCGAACCTCCATCACTAATTATAGCTCGCGGTGTACCAAAATGTGTAAGTATATTATTTTTCAAGAACTCAATCAAAACCCTTTGGTCATTGGTTTTACAGGCAACTGCCTCAATCCACTTAGAGACATAGTCTACGGTGACAAGGATGTATAGCTTACCAAAAGAATTAGGAAACGGACCCATAAAGTCAATACCCCACACATCAAAGACCTTAACAATTATAATCGGGTTCAAGGGCATCATGTTCCTACGAGAAATGGTTCCTAATTTCTGGCAACGTTCACAAGTAACACAGTAACTGTGGGAGTCTTTAAACAACGAAGGCCAATAGAATCCACACTGGAATATCTTAGCAACAGTCTTCTTAGCACTAAAGTGACCTCCACAAGCATGATCATGACAAAAGGAAATAATACTGGACTGGTCACTCTCAGGTATTCATCTCCTAATAATCTGGTCTGGACATTACTTAAACAAATAAGAATCATCCCAAAAGAAGTGCTTAACCTCGGCTAAAAACCTAAAACGATCTTGTTTACCCCAATATTGGGGCATTCGACCAGTAACAAGATAATTCACTATATTCGCATACCAAGGTGCTTGGGTAACAAAGAAAAGTTGTTCATCAGGAAAACTATCCCTTATAGGAAGGGAATCATCAGGGGAATCAACAACTAGCCTAGACAAGTGGTCTTCTACTACATTTTAGACACCCTTTTTGTCTCTAATGTCTGGAGAAAACTCTTGCAACAAAAGTATCCACCTAATCAATCTAGGTTTCGTATCCTTCTTAGACAAAAGATATTTTAAAGCAGCATGATCAATATATATGACGATCTTAGAACCTAAGAGATAGGGTCTAAACTTGTCTAAGGCAAACACAATGTCTAACAGTTCCTTCTCGGTAGTGGTATAGTTCAACTGGGCATCATTCAGAGTTTTGCTAGCATAGTAAATCACATGAAGTAATTTGTTTTCTCGCTGACCTAGCACAACACCAATAGCATAATATGAAGCATCACACATGATCTCAAAGGGTAGGTTCCAGTTGGGTGCCTGGACTATGGGGCGGTAGTGAGTAGAGTCTTAAGCTTCTCAAAAGCCTCTAAACAAGCATCATCAAAGACAAATTTAACATCTTTTGCAAGCAAATTGCAAAGAGGTCTAGAAATCAAGCTAAAATCCTTAATGAATCGACGATAAAAACCAACATGCCCTAAGAATGACCTAATATCTCTTACGGTTTTGGGACCGGTAAAGTTTTAATAAGGTCAACTTTGGCTCTATTTACCTTTATACCCTTCGAAGATACGATATACCCTAGAACAATTCCAGAACGAACCATGAAGTGACATTTCTCCCAATTAAGCACTAGATTCTTTTCCTTACACCTAGTCAACACTAATGACAAATGATGCAAGCACTCATAGAAAGACGAACCAAACACTGAAAAATCATCCATAAAGACCTCTAAAAACTTTTCTACCATATCGGAAAATATGCTCATCATGCAACGCTGAAAAGTCGCAGGGGCGTTACATAGCCCGAAAGGCATGCGTCTATACGCAAAGGTACCAAAGGGACAGGTAAAAGTAGTTTTTTCTTGGTCTTTTGGGGCTATAACGATCTGATTGTAGCATGAGTAGCCATCTAGAAAACAGTAATGACTATGTCCAGCTAATCTCTCTAGCATTTGTTCGATAAAGGCAAGGGGAAAGTGGTCCTTCCTAGTGACCTTGTTCAATTTCCTATAGTCAATACAAACACGCCAACCCGTGGTCACTCGGGTCGGGATTAACTCATTGTTATCATTCTGGACTACAGTAATACCGGATTTCTTGGGAACAACCTGAATGGGGCTAACCCACTTATTGTCTGAAATGGGGTAGATAATGCCTGCATCTAACAGCTTAAGAACCTCGGTTTGAACTACTTCTTTCATATTAGGGTTTAGTCTTCGTTGCATCTCCCTAGATGGTTTGGTATCTTCCTCTAAATAGATCTGATGCATACAAACAGTAGGACTTATACCCTTAATGTTAGTTATGGTCCATCCTAAAGCTTCCTTGTTGTTTTGAAGGACGATCACTAGCCTACTTTCCTGATCACTATCCAAGTTGGAAGCAACAATCACAGGTAAAGTCTCAGACGGGCCTAAAAACACATACTTTAGGGTATCTGGCAATGGTTTTAGGTCCAACTTAGGAGGCTCTTCTAACGAAGGAACTAGGGTAGACTTAGAAACTGGTAGTGGTTCGAACTTAGGTTTCCATCTGTTACTAGTGTCTAACAAAGGGGTTGAATCTAACAAAGCATTCACCTCATTAATCACATTATCATCATCGAAATCAATCCCAAAGTGAGCTAGGCATTTCTCTAAAGGATCTTCTAACAAAGTGTTTGGTAATGACTCCTCGACTAATGTTCCTATCATATTTACCTCTTCCATGCTCGAGTCATCTAGTTCAGAGGGTAGCTTACTAATATGAAAGACGTTCAGCTCAATAATCATATTACAAAAATAAAAATTCATAATACCAGTTCGAAAATTAATGATCGCATTGGATGTTGCTAAAAATGGGCGACCTAAAATCACTGGTATCTGGTTCTCTGGGTCAGGGACAGGTTGGGTATCTAGGATAACAAAATCCATTGGATAAATAAACTTGTCGACCTCAATAAGAACATCCTCGATCACACCACGAGGAATTTTAACGAACCTATCAGCTAACTGAAGTGTCATCTGGGTAGGTTTCATATTACCAAGTCCTAGCTTGAGGTACACATGGTATGGAAGTAAATTCACACTGGCTCTTAAGTCAAGCAAAGCTTTCTCAACATGGTATTTACCTATTGTGCAAGAAATAGTAGGGGACCCTGGGTCTTTATACTTAGGAGTAGTGGTATTCTGAATAATGGAACTCACGTGACTAGCTAGGAAGGCATTCTTCTGAACACTAAGTTTTCGCTTTCGCGTACACAAATCCTTCAGAAACTTATCATAAGCAGGAATCTGCTTAATCGCATCCAACAATGGTAGGTTGATAGTAACCTGCTTAAAAACCTCCAATATATCATTAAAGTTCGACTCGCTCTTAGTTGGAACTAGCAGCTGGGGAAACGGGGCTCTGGGAACAAATCCGGGCTCAGCAGAACCCTCATTGGTCTCTTTAGAGACTCTATCAGTCTCCTCGTTTTCTGGCTCAGAAGGGTGAACTACAGCATGTTCACTATCAGGCATGGCAACCTTATTGTCAACTTTCTTTCCACTCCTAAGGGTTGCAATAGAGTTCACATGATTGTATGATTTCTCTGCTTTAGGATTGGGTTGAGTTTGACTAGGAAACTTACCTTTTTCCCTCAAAGATTCATTTATCTGACTAACCTGGTTTTTTAACTCAGAAATAGCTTGGGAGTTAGAATAACCTATATTTTTACTTTCTTCTATCCCTTGATCAACAATTAGGTTAATCTTATCAAAGTTTTTAATAAATGAGGCTAGAGTGTTTTCTAAACTTGTGATCTTTTTATCCGAAGGATTTTGAAACTGGGGTTGACCTGAAGAGTTCTTAGCATAACCAAAACCTGGGGGAGGCTGAGAATTACTAGACTGACCTTGATTCTGGCCCTTAGACCAAGAAAAATTAGGATGGTTTCTCCAACCAGGGTTGTAGGTTTCTGAGTATGGGTCAAACTTCTGACGGTTCTCAAACCTAGCGTTGTTATAGACGTCATGGGCTTGTTCTTCACTAACACGACCTTCCCAAAACGAGTTATTGGGCTCTGCTCCATAACTAGAGACTTGAGCGGCTCTAATCCTATCATCAGGTTCAACAAGAGACCTATATTTAGGCTGATTCAATTCCAAAGCTTCTAACCTTCTAGACAAAGCAGCAAACTTAGCATCTGACTCGAAGCTTGTATCTACCACATTGGTGCTACTTTTATTGACCAAGAGTCTTTTAGGGGGTTCAACACAAGACTCCCACTGTTGGGATTTTTCAGCAATAGCTCCTAAGAAGGTAAAAGCATCATCAACATTTTTACTGGTGAACTCACCAGCGCACATAGAATCGACCATGGCTTTGGTCGAATAGTCTAAACCATTATAAATAATCTCAACAAGTTTCATCTTATCAAATCCATGGTGAGGACACTGGGATAGGAGATCATTGAATCTCTCTAAAAACCTATAAAGAGACTCTCCCTCTTGTTGCACACTAGCACTAATTTTCTGCCTAACAGCTGCAGTTTTATGCTTAGGGTAGAATTTCATATAGAAAGCAACAATAAGTTCCTGCCATGTTTCAATGGATTCAGATGGTAGGTTGTTCAGCCAGGTCTTGGCTTTATCTCTCAGGGAAAAGGGAAACATCTTAAGTTTCAAAACTTCATCAGTGAGGTCTTTTATTCTAAATATCCCACAGATTTCCTCAAAGTCCCTAATATGAAAATAAGGGTTCTCATCATCTTTTCCTAAGAATATAGGGATCATCTGAAGAATACTAGGTTTTATCTCGAAATTAGCCGTATTGGCTGGCAATTTAATGCACGAAGCTCGGTTGGTCCTAGTTGGGAACATGTAATCTTTCAAAGTTGCCATCGCTGGCACAACTGAAGTACTAGGGGTACTCTCCTCACAAAGAGACAGATTCTGAAAACTGAAGTTTCCAAAAACGGGGCTCTCAAAAGAAGAGTCTTCGATCTCCCCTCCTTCGCAAAAAGAACTACTAGGTTTATTACTAATCAAACGACCTAGAGTGTTTCTTTTCCAAGCCCGCTCTCTAATAACCTCGGGCATAGACTAGAAAAACAACAGAAAAAGAAAAATCCTAAAAGGAAGGGAAGTTCTATGCAAACACAAACAAGGATGACTCCACCACAACAAACCTACTGATTTCTAGCAAACAAAAAGCATGATGGCTCCACTTAGATTGTTTCTAGACCTGCTTCTAATCCTTCGAATGAGAATTCGTTACAATTTGAGAAAACCCTTTTGGAATCAATCCGAGTCAAAGTAAGTTGAATAGTGGCGAGGGAAGCTGCGTGGAGCTTTGATACCCAAGGCCTCACCGCATTACAAGGCGGCGCAGTCACGCATTCAACTCACAGAAACCATCATGAACTTCGAAGTATGCTTAAAAGGGTAACCAATATTTCTCGAACGACTTTCCTATTAAGCTCGCTACCCTATCAGTCTCGTTCTAATCAAAATTTTAGGCTTAGGTTCGCGTAGGTTACGTGTTCCTAAGGCGGGCAAGAAGGAAACAGTGATGAAATCCGAGTCATTATCTTGATTTGGCCAGGCCTTGCCCTTTACTAGAAAATTAAATCCGATTTCAGGTCCTCAACATATAGGCATACAAAATCATCCAGTAAACCCGCTGACAAGGGATTCGCGGGTGTTTAAAATTATTACCTCCCGTTCCAGACGGGGGATGAACCGTTGAAGTCGACTCGGGCCACAACTCCAATGTCATGTACGAACCCGAGGGGCCGAGACGATATCGTAATCGTTGTCCTTCTCTGCACACAGTTTATATTTAAAACTACCCTTCCGTAGGGTTTAAAAATAATGTCCCAAAGTTTAAAGTCCAAAAAAATAAAGTACAAGGGAAAAGGAAAGTCTAAAAAAAAATAATAATAAATAAAACAATTAAAAATGTCTCTCTTTTTTTTCTCTTTTTTTATAAAAAAAAAAACTTCCTCTTCTTTCGCTCCTTTCGCTTTGCCTTTTACTCCAAGTCTTTAAGTATTCACCAAAAGCTTTGGCAAAATTTTCTTTCGCTCCAAATTCTAAATTCTGTAAGGAAAAGACAAAAACGTAAAGAAAAAAAAAACCTAGAAAAATAAAAAAAAAATCTAAAAAATCTAGTCTAAATACAAGTCCGCGTCGGCGGCGCCAAAAATTGATGTGTTTTTCAATTGAGTTGTAGTAATAAGGTTCGTTGAGGCTTGTGAAAGCAATGGATTTTTAGACTTATAAAACTTAAAAGTAAAGAAAACTTATTACAAAATTGACTTCAAGATATGAGAAAATAACCAAGACACTGATTCCACTATTACACATGAATTAATGATGGTAAATAATCCAAAACTCTAATTATCTTTTAAGTCCTTTATATCTTAACTCACTAATAATTAAGCAAATTATCAAACATCAATTGTATCCCTTAAGCATAGATTATCTAAACAAAGCATAACCTATCTAATTGAATCACAACTGAATAGGAAAATTACGCAAACAATTTAAAACTCTGCAAAAGCAGTGATTGAGTGAATTATAATTAAATATTAAAGAAAATAAAATAGTTACCAATTATTCATGCGTAAATAGATTCCTCATTGCCTTAGTTGTGGGAGAATTAGCCGCTCATCATGTTGGAAACACGCTCAAAAATCATTATTATTGCTCAAAGGGTGTTTACAAATGATGAAAATGGAGAAATAATTCAAAATCGGGTTTTGTAACAATTATATTTGTTACAAACCAAAAAAAAAGACGATACAGAGGATGTGTCACTGTTACTGTTGCTCTAAGACCCACGGTTCTGTGTCGCAAACGCTGTAGCAAATAAGTCTTCCTCTGATGTACGACCCACGGCTGTGAGTCGTTGTTACTGTTGGAAAACGACGGTCTTGAATGGTCCGTTCTTCGTGTTCTTCAATGGAAGCAGCAACAGGTTTCTCTGCAACTTGGTGTTTCGACTATGTGGTGCTCTATTTCTCTCCCAAACTCTCCGTCCCATGCTGAAAAATCGTTCAAACTCATGCAATCTCGTGAAATAACTCTCCCATGCACGGACTGCCCTGTTTTCTTCCACACGATTATCTAGCCAAATTTGTCCGAAAAGATCAACCATACCACGCCTATTAAGACCAGTCTAGTCATCCCAACAATTTCCAGTCGTTGAGTCTCCTTTAATCCCGTCCAAAATGCCAACCCTAATTTTTGCCGTAGCCTGTTAGCTTTTCCCGCCACTTTTCTGATTTAAATTTGAGAAGAAGATGGTTAGCCCTTATCCAACGTCCTGGGGTGCGAATAGAAAAGAATGTGCCCCTTAGTAATTGAGGTGCCCCTTAACAAATGGTGAGAGTCCAAATAACACGTGTCCTCCAAGGGTGCCCCGGGAAACTTTTCGAGCCGAAATTTCCAAAAATATTTATTTCCAAAAAATACCTATAAACACACAAAACCCCATAATAAAGACGAAAACGAGTACTAACAATACGAAACATTGAGGACAAATTAGACACATAAATGCGTCTATCAGGTATGTTTCGTAAAACTGAGTCCGGTATTACTTTAATTAAGGGTGATTCTTATGTTTGTAAAATTCGTGGCCATACGACAGTAAAGTGTAGACAACATAAAACCTTAATAAGTTGAAAGTTAATGCTAATTTAGTTGAAAAAAATTAAAGCGAGTTCATTGACATGATGTCGGAAGTTATTTTAATAACCAATTGAGAGACTGGTGGGTGGACTCTGGAGCCACTAAGTATGTTTGTTGAAACAGAGACTTGTCCACCTCTTATCAGAGGATAAAGGATGTCGAGAAACTCGATATGAGTAACTCATCTGCGACAGAGGTTGCATAAAAGGGAAAGGTCGAGCATAAGCTCATATCTGTAATATTCTCACACTAAATGAAGTTTTCATGTTCTGAGCATATGCAAAAATCTTGTATCTTGTTCTCTTGAAGATGGTAAAAGATTGAAGATATTAATTAAATGTGGAAAACTTGTTATAACTAAGGGAAGCGATTTTTTAGGCAACAGTTATAGGACTTAGGGTCTATATAAGATTAAAGGAAAATCTGATGAAGTGAACATAATTTATTCTTGTGCTTTCTTTTGTGTGTCTTTCAATGTTTTGCATGGTAGACTTGGAACCATAAAATTATAAGTCAATGTATAAACTGCCTAGCATAGGCTGTGTACCCAAATTTAGTTTGGATCTTGAACACAAAAGTAAAATGAATATGATATAAAATATTTTAGCACAAATATTCAGAGTAATTCTAAGCCCTTAGAATTAATTCAGTTAGGCCTAGTTGACATGAGTTCAACCCAAAACTTCTATGGTAAAAAATGATTTATAACTTTCGTAGGTAGATGATTGTACGAGGTATTATCTTGTATACTTGCTTAAGGATAAGGATGATGCCTAAGAAGCCTTAAGATATATAAACTTGAAGTTGAAAAACCAATTGGAAGCCTTGAACATAATAATTGTATCCTTAAGGAGATAACAATTACCATGTTGATTAGTTCAGGATTACCTGCGGCCTTGTGGGGGGAGGCAGTCCTCTTAACTAGTATATCCTGAATAGAGTACCCTTTTAAGGATCAGATGAGTATGGAAAGGTAGATGACCTTCTTATGAATGCGTCAAAGTGTGGGGGTGTTTGACTAAGATTGTCATTCCTATTCCTAAAAGAACTAGATAGAAACCAAAAATGTCGATTTTGTCTTTATATAGAGTATGCTGAGTATACTTCTACATATAGATTTTTGGTTGTGTGTTCTTATTTTTCTGACTTTGGTGTGAATTTTATTGCGGAATCTAGGGATGCTGAGTTCTTTGAACATGTTTATTCTTAATCATGTACCTCACTAGAGATGTGTTGTTGATCCCCTAGATTTATTTTCAAATAGTCAGAACTTATCTTAAAGGAAGATGAAGTTAAGGTTGAGCCTAAGAGAAGTAAAACAACTAGACTTGAGACTTCTTATGAAACCGACTTCATAACTTGCCTAGCTTATTCTGAGCCCCCTACTTGTAAAGAAGTCTTGATATCTACTGAAACCCCATTCTGGTAAGAAGCTTCATTTAGTGAAATGGACTCAGTCCGTCGGAACCAGACTTGGGAGCTTGCTAGTTTACCTCTAGGGAGTAAGACCATGGGATGTAAATGAGTCTTTAAGAGGAAACGTTAGATATATGGAAATGTGGAAAATATTAGGCTAAGTTGGTAGCTAAAGTCTATAAACTAAAAGAAGGTGTAAATTTCCTTGATTCTTATTCACTTGTGACGAGAATTACTTCTGTTGAGATGCTAATTGATATTGCTGCCATAAGCAACTTGGAGATACATCAGATGGATGTTAAGACAGCTTTCCTAAAACCGTGAATTAGATAAAGAAATTTACATAGACCAGCCTGAGGACTTTGTAATGAAAGGTTATGAGGACAAAGTTTGTAAGTTGAACAAATCTTTGTATGGTTTATAAAATAAGCACGTAAATAGTGACATGGAAAATTCTGATCATGTGATAATGTGTAGTGGATTTAAGTTAATTAATATGACAAGTATACTTACAAGTAACTTGTTAAGGATGCCTGTGTGATTGTATGCTTGTATGTTGATGGTATGCTTATACTTGATACAAACATATATGTGATTAATTCCACTAAAAACATGCATTGAATGAGAACGTTGAATTGAAATACTTAGGCCCTTTTGATGTAATCTTAGGGATGAGGATTAGAAGATAATCAAACATTTATGGTCTTAGTCATTCTCATTATGTTTAATTTGTGCTTAACAGATACAATCATTCTGATTGTATGCCTGCTTTTACTCCATATGATTCTTCTTGTAGGCTCAAGAAAAATAAGGGTAATGGAGTATCTTAACTTGAATACTCAAGAGTTATGGGATGTCTGATGAATTTAATGAACTGTAAGAGTCCAGACATTGCCTATATTGTGAGTAAGTTAAGTATTTATACTTTTAGTCCAGAGCAAGAGATTCTGATGCACTAAGTAGAGTATTATGGTACCTAAAATACTCTATTACCTTTTATTTGATTTATGAAAGGTATCTTGCTGTCCTTGAGGGACTTTGTGATGCAAACTGGATAGTTGACTCAGAGGATAAGTCTACGAGTGGATATGTTTTCACTCTAGCATGAGGGTTTGTTTTTGGAAGATTTCCAAACAAACATATATTGCTCAATTCATTATGGAATCTGAGAGTATTGTGTTAGATAACTCACGAGAGGGGGCTGAGTGCCTAAGATGCTTTTTAGAAGACATTCCTCTCTAGCATAGGCCTGTGCCAGCTATATCTATACATTGTGTTAGCCAAGCTATAATAGCTAAAGCTAAAAATACTAATCTCAATCGGCGTTATTTCCATTGATTGGATAAAGTCCAAGGAGAATATCGCGCAACCTTTGGCGAAAGGTTTATCCAAAGAGATAGTTAAAAATGCATCGAGGGGGATGGGGCTTAAGCTCATAAATTAAACTTGCCATGAAGGATACTCAACCTTGCTGACTGGAGATCCCAAGATCAAGGTTTCGAATGAGACAACTAATTCGTGGTGGGTAAAGGTAAACACTATCAGAGAATTTCATTCTCTGTACCTTCCCTATGATGTAGACGTGATAGTGTGACTGCATGTTAAGGATGACTTTTAAGAAGTCTTAACGAGTTCTATAGTTTAAATTTAAGATTGAAGTGGGGTGTAGCAGTAACACTCTTGATGGAAACTCGCCTATCTGAATGAGGAAGTGGGGCCGCTTCCTATGAGAATATGAGCTTTGATTCTCTAGAGCATTCTGAGAAACAGGATATGTCCGGGGCCAAATTGGACAAAACGGCGCGAGCTTGGTAGCACCCTTTGAGGTATCATCCGTGGTTGTTATCGCGAATCACATCAAACGCTAGCAGTTCAAGACATAGTTCACTGTCTCTAGAAAGTAATTTCGGTAATATCTCACTAAGCAAAGGTTCAAGACCTCATGATCACCTCTGCCTAAAATGGTACTTCCTGCGCTTTTTTATGTGATTTTCGTTTTAATGGTTTTGGCATTACTGGAACTTAGGACCTAAGGGTTCACTAGTTCATGCTTTTTCACTTTGGTGAAAGGAACCTTTAGTCTCACTTGTGAGGAACTAAAGATGAAAGCTATCTATACTATATGATTTTTGCAATCCATAGTATGACCCTGGGGTCAACACACTGTTGTGTAAGGGAGAGGACGTAGAAAGGACTAGTATGGTTTCAACACTTGCACGATCCGTATATCTGTTCAGTATGTTTGGGTCGTGAGATTTGGATGTTGATTTACCAAGATCTATCTGTACTTTCATGTTTTATTGAGGTTTTCATTCATGTGGGGGATTGTTAGAAACAATATTAGTTAATTGTTTTAAGGTTTTTAACTAAATAAATTTAATTTTGTTTTCTTTGTGAATGAAATTTATTAGTCCCACATTGTGTAGTTTCCGGTTTTTAGTAGTTTTAAGAGACTATATTAACCTTTTAGTCCCACATCGGGGAGTTCCTCTTCTTAAGTTGTTTTTGTCAATTATATAAACAAATTCACTACTTTTTTAAAATCTATGGGAAAGGGGTTGCTCTATATTTTAGAGGGACCCCTAAATGGAAAACATTTTATAGCGTTTCTTAAGCGTTCGCGATTTTCCTTAACGGTTATTTCGGAGTTGCCAAGCTCAAGTTTGAGCATCTACATATGATAGTAGTAGGTGTAGTAGGGTGTTTTATCCTGGAGATATCTGTCCTGTGAGGGCTACATCATCACTCTTGAGTGTATCCGGGAGCTAATGTCTTAAGGGCAACGTGTTGAACACGTGACTCACTCTGTTTTTTCAAAGTTTTGCCTTGTTGTTGTGCGGGGATTTGGGGAGCTCGTCTGTTTCATCAAATCAATCACTTCCACTATAAAGGAGCTAAGTATAAATAACTTTTGCTTATTTGATTTTTTCCTTGTTTTTTATTATTGAACCCAACACCTCTATCAAGGTCTCGCCAGAAGAAGGGAAAACGAAAAGGAGAGATTTGACAAAATACCGGGGACTGGCGGTTCACTGATCATGGCGATTAGTTTCACAGTACAAAACCCGTGGAAGAAGACTCTCATGTGCTGGTCGTTCATCATAAAAGTAATTCTACCACCGGCGCATGCAACCATGGTCATTACAGCACCCTCTCTTGGGATCAACCTCAGTTATGGTCCCGTGACCAGGATTTCAGAAGCGATGTTTCTACGACTGACAGAAACAAGATGACACTGCGAGCACCATGCTCATGTATCAATCAAGGGTTCCTGATATCAAATGAACCAATGACATTAAAATCCTTCACCAACCGTTCAAGACACAAGCGAATGGTCTAAAGACACAACATGAGCGTTTTGCGACAAATCCGTCTGAAGTAATTTTACACTTCCATGTACAAAGCGACGAGCTGGGAGCAATTGGTGAAGAATCTAGGGATGGGTCATATACTGTTCTTTCGTATGGATGTCCTCTACACATATCCAAAATTCACAGCAATTGGAGAAACGAGCAAAGAGATGTGTTCAAAACATTGGACTACATGCCAGCTGAAATGTTTTTGGAAGTCTCCTGGAAGTTTACTGTTTCTCCTTTTTCAGGCCCTAAACATGCTAAAAACTCAAAAATCCTCTGTGATAAAGCTTGGAAATTTTCTGGGCTTGAAGATACATATGCAGACCGCAAAATTCCGACTTCGGACGAAGATTCTACAATGTCTTTACTAAAGGGCTGAAGTCTGAAATTTTCTGGTGACGTATTTCAGAAAAATTACTCGTGTACTCACATGGATTCTCATTCATTCATTCATTCATTCACAAATCAGCAATTTCATACTTCTATGAAGAAATTACAAAGATATATGTACTAGGGGAGTCTTTAAATCATTTGAAGGCTCGGCAACGCCGGAATCTCCATTGGCAACGCCGCTATCTCCATTCGGTTCGGGATTTCGGGAATTCTCCATATTCCCATGTCCCAAAGAAGAGCACGCTTCATCAACATGCTGCTTATCTATAATGATTTCTTCCCGGATTCATCAACAATAATTATTATTATTTCATTCAAGGAGATGCCACGATCACCTGCACGAAAGAGATACTTACATCGACTTCTTCATCAGTGCTGGATTCCTGAATTGTTTGTCCGGGAACAAGTTGAAGACCGTCATGGAGCAAAAGTTTGAAAATAAATAACAAACCTTGGTCTCGTGATCCTAATTGCACGGGAAGGGAAAAGTCGTGACACAAAGAGCACTAACAACTCACCAAAGAAGCGGATGGGGACTGCACGTCATCCTGTAGTCCTAACTGCTGGGTTCTCCGCTCCCGTAGACTCTCTTCCATTTCCGTGGAGTCTACATTGATTCGGGATCTCACTGTTCGATCATTCTGTGGTAAAGCTAATGAAATTCCCAGAAGTACAACTCAGTATGGAGGATCTTTCATCATCACTCATAGGTCCCAGAAGTACCATTTCTTAAAGTTGCATTCGTAAACACCATATTTGGAATTATCATCATGGGAGTCAGTCATTCTTGCGAAGTGGCTACTTCGGCACATCATTCATACAAAGCGCATGATTCAACAAAACAATGAATCATGGAATAAAGGTGCTCACAACAGCGTCTACAAAAATGGTAACTATCCAACTTTTACCTATTTACGATTTCACTAGATGTAGTGATTCCAATCTCGAGAATTTGTTCGCTCCTTAGCAACAAAATTCGTTATTCACAACCTGTTGATGGTGGTTTTTAGCTTAGGGTTGAAATCGTAAAACCGCACATCTGACATGACGTCACTATGACCATTAGCACATTCATTGAATCAATCAGCATGCCTATATAAGAATTACCGGGGTACCTTTTTTTTTTTACATGGGACATGTTCCACGGTAGAACCCTTAACATTGACTGACATCATCTATGCCAAACCCTAATTCTCATGCTACCGCGCCAAGGCATGCCAAACATGCCAGCCGCACCACTGTGCCAATGGCAAGCCATGCCAGCCATATCTCCGCGCCAAGGCATGCCAACCATGCCAGCCACACCACTGTGCGAATGACAAACCATGCCAACCAGGTCTCCGCGCCAAGGCATGCCAGCCGCACCACTGTGCCAATGGCAAACCATGCCAGCCACGTCCACCGCGCCAAGGCATGCCAACCATGCTAGCCGCACCATGCGGCAATGGCATGCCAAACCCTTAGCCCCACCATGCCAAGCCAACCGCACCTTGCCTTGGCCCCAACCATGCTAGCCGCACCATGCGCCAATGGCATGCCAAACCCTTGGCCCCACCATGCCAAGCCAACCGCACCTTTCCTTGGCCCCAACCATGCTATCCTCACCATGCGCCAATGGCATGCCAAACCCTTGGCCCCACCATGCCAAGCCAACCGCACCTTGCCTTGGCCCCAACCATGCTAGACGCACCATGCGCCAATGGCATGCCAAACCCTTGGCCTCACCATGCCAAGCCAACCGCACCTTGCCTTGGCCCCACCATGCCAAGATGTTCGTGCCAAACCCTTGGACCCACCATGCCAAGCCAACCGCACCTTGCCTTGGCCCCACCATGCCAAGCCGTCCGTGCCAAACCCTTGGCCCCACTATGCCAAGCCAACCGCGCCTTACCTTGCCACGCCATACCATGTCAGCCTTCCCTATGCGGCTCCCAAAATGAAGGCGTGCGACGATCAACAACCACCCTTCAATCCTAGATACAAATCCTAGCCGTCCAAGGTCGCCAAACAACAGATGGTAACCTTTGGCCCAAAACCCTAGTTTTGGCCACGCCAAACCGCGTCAAGGCATGCCATGCCACACGTGCAAATGGCATGCCAACCACCTTGCCGCGCCATACCATGCCGGCCTTCCCTACGCGGCTACCGAAACGAAGGCGTGCGACGATCAACCGCCACCCTTCCATCCTAGATGCAAATCCTAGCCGTCCAAGGTCGCCAAACGACGCATGGTAACCTTTGGCCCAAAACCATAGCTTTGGCCACGCCAAACCGCGCCAAGGCATGCCATGCCACATGGCCATGGCATGCCAACCACCTTGTCGCGCCATGCCGACGTTTCTTATGCGGTTACCAAAACGAAGGCGTGCGACGATCAACGACCACCCTTCCATCCTAGATGTAAATCCTAGCCGTCCAAGGTCGCCAAACAACGCATGACAACCTTTGGCCAAAACCCTAATTTTTGGCCGCGCCTAAACTATGCCAAAATCCTAGCTTGGCCACGCCTAAAAACATAACCGGTCATGTTTTCGTGCCGCAGGCTGCAAAACAAAGGGTTGCAACAATCAACGGCCGCCCTTCCTCTAAAGATGCAAAATCTCGACCGTCGAGGGTCACCGAGCCGACAAGTCTCCCAAGCTAAACTTGCCAAACAACAACAACGTGCTACATGTTTTCCACGAAAACACTCGAGACATCAACACATGTCACAAAATTGGGGATGCTCATTAGGGTATTGGTTTGGCGGTTTGCAACGTGCGGCGTACACTACGCCCGTTTCAAGACAGTGACATAATAACAAGGCGGTTAGTAAATACAGGAGTAATGGTGAAATGCTTTCCTTCATTATGGAACATCAATTCCAGGCGTTATCGGTTACCACCTCCTCCCATTTACTCATTCGTTTCTTTTTCTTACGAGACCAGGGTACGTTTCACTTGGACTTGTATAAATAGGTCTTACCTATTTCCACCGAACGACAAGTTTTCGGTCAGGAGAAATACACCACTCAGAAACCTCTTGTTAGATTTCCCATCTGAAGCTTTCACTTTCTGATACAAGTCAAGCAACTACTCTTCCATAACTATTCTGGTCTCAACACTCTCTTCGCTTCCCTCCCCAAAACCAGCCCTTCTCCTCCTCTTTGTGACCGAAGCAAATCTGGAACGGACATTTCTTGGTTTAGGCCAGATTTGTATAGATTGATCTCTCGAATCTAAAGTACTCCCTTGCAGTACATTGTTTAGGGTTTAGATTTGTTTCTCACCCACTCACGCGACATTACTGAAATCAGCAGAAACTGTTTTTGCCCTCAAACAATTGGCTACCACAGTGGGAGATTGATCTTTCGGTTACAATGTCAATTTTCAATCATCGATCTCATACTTCGACCCAAACTTCAGGACGGTAGAGGCGAACGATCCATTCAGGGATCGACGACTCAGCTACCAGACGGCCCGATACGATCCTCTCAAGGGTCGACGACTCAGTTACCAGACGACCCGATTACCAGTCATGACACGACAAGGGGTGACTGGGGATTTCCCATAGGTTAAAAGCAAATGATCCTCCCAGGGATCGACGACTCGATTATCAAGTGACTCAGGAATGACTGGGAACTTTCCACAATCGTTGTACTTTCCACACAACTCGGACTTGCACCTGACTCATTTTTCGTTAGCAGATCCAAAAAACCGAGTAAGTCTTGCCTAGACAAAATATGTGGTTTACTATTTCAAGTTTTCACGGGAATGATAAAACCGATAGCCATGTTATGTTTCATCCCATGTCACCTACCGACACGAAACGTTCGCGGTTCCATATCTCCCCTGGGATGTTTGTGTCACTTACAATCATAACCAAAAACGACATCATCCTAAAACAGTTCATCCCGAATAATAATCCAAAACCCTCATAGGTAACACTTGTCTATCAACCCAAAAATCCAGAAAATCAAAACCATAAGCCAAATGTTTCATTTTCCTTTCAAAAAAAAAAAACGGAGCAGAAGAATCTTAGAAGACAGAAGTGCATTTCAAAGGAAGATATTCAACGGTGTTTTGCTCTTCTCTAAGAAGGCGTCCTTCGTCATTTGTAGGACCGCCTGTTTCAGCTCCAACTCTTTGGACAACCTTTCGACCTCCGCTTCTTATTGTTTGACCACGTCCGCAGAAGGACCTTTGGTCACCTTGGCCTGCAACTTTTGGATCTCATAGAAACCCTAACGCCCAGCTCTTCGTGGAATAAGTCACCTACCCGTACGTACCTACTTTGCATAATAACGATTACCAGTCACTATTCATGAGGTAGCCGACGCTACCACAGTGATATTCGAAGAGAAGAACAATATTTCTACAGATTTATGGAAGGCATACCTATGGCTAGGGTTTGCACCAACACAAGAAAAACAAGAAAACAAATTGAAAGAGAAACGCTGGAGTACATACCTGGAATATGCTTTCCCACCTTATTGCTACCGCGCCATGCCAAGCCAGCGCCCACGCCAGGCCAGCACCCACGCCGAGCCAGCGACGTGCCAAGCCAGCATCCACGCCAATCCAGCGCCCATTCCGAGCTAATCCAGCGCTAACAACTTGCATCTTCCCAGCACCAGCAGCTTGCATCCTTCCAGCGTTTCTCTTGAACGCTCAGTGGAAGGGAACCAGCAATCCAATTTCATCATACGTATAGATCAAGAACGACTTCTTCAAAATAGAGGCAAGGAGATCAGCAACCCCCTGAGTTCACAAAGACTCTCTTCCTGTCAAGAGATGCATGATTTCTGGGGACTTCTCCCACAAAATCGTGCAGTCTATGATGAAACATTTATGAGAGATTCTATGTTTTCCCAAGGCGCAACGTCAAGACATATTCGCATCCCTCAACCGCGCTGCGTCAGAAAAGCATCTATTTCCAGCCATGAAGTCGTTCCCAAACCCCTACTTCTCTTGGAAAGCACGATAGAGAGAACTGGGGACCCCTAACCACTTTTCGCTTGAAGGGTGTCCAGTTTGACAGCACACTGATTGACGCAGCCTCTCTGCTTCAACGTCCTCCAGCAGCGGCTCCACTTCAACGTTTACTTCAACAGCCGCTCCGCTTTAACGTTCGCTCCGGCAGCCGCTCCGCTTCAGCATTCTCTCCATGAGCTGCTTCAGGATCCGAAACTGAAGATTCAGCATCTGGCTTCTTAAGTTTCAACATCCTCTCCAAGATCCGAAGTCGCTTCAACGCCGCTTCCTCCTGCCAAGGATCATACCGTGGACGCCACTCCTTCCTACAAAAGGTTGTACCACCATGCTCCCCATGTCAAGGATCATGATCGCAGCCAGCCAATCTTCGTAGTCATGACCGCCTTTTAATCCATTCCGCCAAAACTCATGATCACGGACAGTTTGCTCGCTTACGCATCCAGCCAATCCTTGAAAAGGCGGGGGTCTAACAACACCACCCAATATTTCGTTTAGGCAATCTGTATGGACTAACTCCGAAATACTTTGCTAGAGAATCAACTAGACAGTCAGACTCAATCTAGAATAAAGTATCTCAATGAGTTAATATCTCTCACTTATTTTGATTAATACTCAAGCTAAAACAATAGCGAGTCTTTTTAATCAAACACAAGGAATAACTTGGACGGTACCAAAGACCAATATCCAAGGATCAATCAATATCAATCAACAACCAAAGGTTGGATTTCTAATTGATGATCTTAACGCACAACCTGTATTATTTCAATTATATAAATATACAATGAGGAAAAGAAATAACACAGATACCAGAAATTTTGTTAACGAGGCAAATGCAGAAAAACCCCGGGACCTAGTCCAGATTGAATACACATTGTATTAAGCCGCTACAGACACTACCCTACTGCAAACTAACTTCGGACTGGACCATAGTTGAACCCCTATCAATCTCCCACTGATACAAGGTACAGTTGTACTCCTACGCCTCTGATCCCAGCAGGATGCTATGTACTTGATTCCCTTAGCTGATCTCACCCACAACTAAGAGTTGCTACGACCCAAAATCGTAGGCTTTAACAATAAACAAATCTGTTTCACACAGAAAAGTCTATCAAAGGATAAATCTGTCTCCCACAGATAAACCCTAGGCTTTGTTCCGTCTTTAGATATAAAATCAAGGTAACAGGAACCAATTGATAATCCGGTCTTATATTCCCGAAGAACGGCCTAGATTAGTCAATCACCTCTCAATAATCCTTCCTGACTACACAAGCAGATTATCGAGGAATCACAAACAGTAAGATGAAGATGTTTATGACTTCTTTATCTTGCCTATCGGAGAACTCTCACGATCTCAAGCCAATAAAATCGATTGTACTTGTAGATAGAAAATGCAAGATCAGATCACACAACTACGATAAAAGTAGTATCGGTCTGGCTTCACAATCCCAATGAAGTATTTAAGTCGTTAACCTGATTTTAGAGAAGAAAATTAAAGGTTAATGTAGATCGACTCTAGCGAGCGCACTAGTATCACACAGACGTGTGGGGATTAAGTTTTGCTCTATCTAGAAGTCCCATATATATAGCCTTTCAAATCAGGGTTTTGCCTTAGGTACAAAGCAATCCATATTCACCGTTAGATGAAAACCTGATTTAGATTCAAGCTAATATTTCTCAACCGTTAGATCGAAAAACAAATCTTGTCATACACACTTGGTAAACGTTTACTGGGTTTGTGAAAACCATGCCCAAACGTGTACGCGTATGTTGGTTCAACATAGTAACCAAAAGGTTAACCATATGAGCATCTCATATTAACCTGGTTCTTCTTCACCATAACTAGTTCAATTGACTTCGAATGAACTAGTTAAGAGTTATTCAATTGCTATAAGATCTTATGTAACTACACAAGACACAATTGAAACAAAGATGATTCGATTCGATTGAATCGGCTCATGAACATTATAGCCACGGTTTGCAAAAGCATTCCTTAGTAATTTAATGTATCATGTTCAGAGCACATCTTTAGATCATAACCACTTAAGCTCACAAACAAGTTCACGGACTTAAGTTCAATCGGTTGAGTTTTCCAAACTCAGCAGAAATTCTCGGTCGAGAACATCCGCCAGTTCGCGGACTGGGTTCGCGGACTGGGTTCGTGGACTTATCACACAAATGAGTTTTGGAAATCCCAGCAGAAATTTTCGGTATGAAAACTTCCGTCAGTTCGCGGACTGAATCTGCAAACTGAGTTCGCGGACTTGGCAAGGCCAATTCCACAATCCTGCCGATTTCCCTTGATCAACAAAGTTCGAAAACTTCGGTTCAAGGAATACATGGTTATGTAATCTAACTCTCATTCAAACCATTGAGACATTCTCAGAGGACGCTATGTAGCCGTTATTCACAGACCGATTCAGAGCAATTCTCAAAGTGATTGAAACTTTTCATGACTTTCGTCACTAGGTGAAGTTAAACCTGATCAAAGCGAAACGCTTTACCAACACATGATTTCGAGAAAAAGATAAGCATTGAATACTCAGCTCGAAATATAAAATGTGTATGATCTATTCTATATAGCATACGACTTTTGTCTCATAAGAAGTAGGAGATAGAATAGATAGACTTTTGAGTGATAGATAAGTTCAAGTATTCACATACCTTTTTGTTGATGAAGTTCCACGGTTCCTTGTGTAGATCTTCGTCGTTGTCGTTGAATCTCCATGAAGTCCTTGAGCTCAACTACACTTTTCCTATCCTAGTCCGAGACTTAGCTAATAGGCTAGAAATCAAGACTTATAGTTTTGGTCACTAACATTGACAAACATGCTTGATATAGCAACGCATGCGAGGTCGACCGAGCTATGCTCTAACATTCTCCCCCTTTGTCAATTTTAGTGACAAAACTATTAATACATATGGAATACAAAAAAAAATAAACTTTAGTGGCTCCTATTCCATAGTCTAATCTTAAACGTTCCTTGAAATCTTCGTCCTTCCAAGTACTCCAATGATCCCAAAGGTTGTAAGTTTAGCATCACCGTTGTTGAAGATCCATAGCAATAATAATGAGAGAAATCGAGATTCTCGATCATTATTATACAGTGTCATAGTACTATTATGAAATATCAAAGTCCAATTGCATCACGACTTTAACAATAATATTGTGGTGATATGTATCACTCCCCCTTAGTCAATACTGTATCTCGATCATGGAAACCACTCCCCCTTACACAATGATCCGAAAACCATATGTATTAGTAGTGTGAACTACAATATTTCTCCCCCTTTTTGTCAATAAAATTGGCAAAGGTAAAAGAACGGGTTCATAATGAAATTTCCACAAGAGACATTTCATAGGCCGAATACACATCATCTTAATTTAGATGCAATCTTATAGCCGAAGCTAACAACATTCATCAAGGAGTTTAAAGATACAAGATAACAGCTTTAAAATTCCACAGCCACACACCCCGCAAGATATTACCATTAAGCACAAGTTCAAAAGAACTCTCCCCCATTTGATGTCATTCCCGAGAGAACAACAAGAGCGACCTTAATTTCGAAACAAAAAAAAAAGGATTTTTAATTGGACACCAAAAATCAAAGATATGATATTTTATATCCAAAACTCAACCAAATTAATCACAAGTAAACCCATGATTAAGTCAATTGGAATACGCAACTAAATCAAACCACAAAAGTGACTAATTTAATTTATTGTGCTCAACATAAGTAAACCTACAGAGCAACAAGCTACGACTAAGTTAATCATATGGAGGTGACTAACTTAACCGTTCAAATACTCAACATAAGGAAAACCTTATGGAATATAAGAATACTCAACATAAGGAAAACCTTACGGAATATTCGAGACTACATTAACCAATAAAACATGATAGTGTAGCCATTCATATACTCAACACAGGGAATTGTGGAATATATGAAAACTCAACTAGATTAATTACAAGAGAACCTATAATTAATCTAATTGGAATACAAATAACCAAACTAATCACCGAAGTAATCAATTTAATTATTTTTGGGCTCAACATAAGAGAATTATGGAACCCCGACTAAGTTCATCATAGAATATGACAATCTTAACCGTACATGTACTCAACATAAGAAAGAAAGAAACTTATGGACTACAAACTAAATAACCAAACTAGTTGATTAATTTAGTTCCTAATGCTCAACATATAGCATCTTACGGAACAACCAACAAAGCCAATAATAATAATCGGCTTAGTCGTATCGTGCTCAACATAAGACACACAATGGAGCCTTCACGGTATACAAAGGATAGATCAATGAAGATCAAAACCGTGGATAAACATACAAGGATCTATTCTGTTTTCCATCATTATATGCGTAACAATATAATAGACTTTATCCTTGTCAAACAAAAGATTTAATCCTATTTTCCATCAAATACATGATTGCATAGGCATAACTTTTGTAATTGTCAAAAGTCCATTCGTCCTTAAACCAATAAACGAATACCGATCATGAACGACTTTACTTTTGACAACAACATGGGACCTTCAAGTTCACGGACGCAAACAATACATATCCCATAAAAATATTTCAATATATAAAACCATTAAAATACTGCAATAACAATCATCCTCCAAATATTTTTAGAATTTTTTAAACCCAAAACCTAAAAATATAACATAAGAAGATGAAGACAAAAACATCTATGTGTAGTCACAATCGTCGCTATTCAAAACACTAGTTATTCTTCCAACTAATCCAAAAAGAAGATACACTAGGCATATAAACCAAAAACTCAGTTTTCCTTGATGATTTCATACCTCTGAAATGGTCCATCAAAGTAGGAGTCGTTGATATCCTTGATCATGTTGACTGTAGAGACACCATGCTCAAAAGTTAGAATGTTGATCTTTCGATCAATAGTGCGAGCATAATGACGAGCCTTTGCGCAATCAAGGATAACTTTCTTTTGATTCCTGATTAAGATATTCTGAGTACCAAGGATTTTTGCATGTCCGTCAATGAGTTGGTTTATCTGCAATTGAAGGTTAGCAAGTTCGTTCTTGACTTTATCCTGAACGCGAATCGGATCCTTGACAGATTCTCCCATCCAAGAGTTATACTCTTTTCTTTCATGCAACTTCTTCAGAATAAACTCTTGACCGAAATCACATCCTTTGAGATCATCCTCAACCATAGGGTTACCTTCTTCTTTGGGAACAGTTTCCATGGAGCTCCTTTCTGACCAAAAATGAAACACATATAAGAGTTATATATGTTTGAAAAATCTCTCGTGATAAACCCTAGAGAACCTTGAGAAAACGTGGACGTTCGTGGGTCGACCAAGAGATAAATGGCCCCCAAGATATAATGTTCATAGTGCAGCAAAAATCCTCCATCAAAGTGACAAGCAAGAATGAATCTAGAGAAGAGCATTACAACAAGATATATACACACTAGAGAAAATATATCACAATACTTGAGTACCCTCAAATCTTCATCCTTGTGTCTCTCAAGTTAGACACAAGGATATACCATTCTGCTGCTAGGTAGCAGAGGGAGACATAGTCTCACCATAGGTCTTGAGAGAGTAGTTGTAATTTTCTCCAGGATATCTTGTTACAGCATTTCTTGTTCTTTCATTGCAGCTTCCAGAAAAAGTGCGTCTTATAGTTCTTCTGGGAAACATCGGCGAGAAACCTCTCTGAAAACAAAGTCTAGGACCTCTAGAAATAGGTTCTATGGGATTTTCTGAAATTCGTCTCCACACACTAGACTTAGGTTTACCAGGCTTGTTCTTATAAGCACAGGACATACTTTCATTGGTAGCTCGATAATTTACAAATATCCTGTAATGATTTCTATAAGAGAGATCATTTTTTAAGATGTCTGGTTTCCTTTGAAATGAACTTTTACTGCAGCAGTCATCTGACTATTTACTCCATTGACCGTAGAGAAAAGCAACTTGTGAAGTTTAGAAACACGTTCCTTTCTAGCAAAACAATGGATTGCATAGTGAGGCTTCAAGTTTTTCTTTCTCAACACGAAGTCTGTCTAGATCGGATGAATGTGTCTTTATCAAACATTTTTCTCTAATTGAGCCTTATTTAATCAGCTTTTCAAGATCACAAATCTTATTACGCTGTAGATTGTTTTCTTGAAGAAGTTTCTCAATTTCCTTAGAGAAAGACCCTATAATGTCATAGATCACTTGTTCACGATCAATAGACATTTAAAATTCATCAATGAGTTTAACATGATCATGTAGATCAATACACTCAGTAAAAAAAATTGCAATTCTGGTGGGCTCCATTTCAGCCTTTGCCATTATGTCCAATGTCTCATTAGAGGAAGAATGATCAATCCAGCAGCTTGCATCTTTTCCAGCGCTAATAGCTTGCGTCCTTCCAGCAGCTTTCATATTTTCCAGCACTAACATATTGCGCCTTTCCAGCGCTGACAGCTTACATCTTTTCCAGCGCTGACAGCTTGCATCTTTCCAGCGCTAACAACTTGCATCTTCCCAGCGCTAGCAGCTTGCATCCTTCCAGCGTTGCACTTGAATGCCCAGTAGAAGGGAATTAGCAATCCAATTTCATCACACGTAAAGATCAGGAACGACTTCTCCAAAATCGAAACAAAGAAAATCAGCAACCCCCCTGAGTTCACAAAGGATCTTTTCCTGTCAGGAGATGCATGATTTCTGGGGACTTCGCCTGCAAAATCGTGCAGTCTATGGTGAAACATTTATGTGAGATTTTATATTTCCTCAAGGCGCAACATCAAGACATATTTGCAACCCTTAACCGCACTGCATCAGGAAAGCAGCTGTTTTCAGCCAGGAAGCCGTTCCCAAACCCCAACCTCTCTTGGAAAACACGATTGATGAATGAAACTGGGGACTCCTAACCACTGTTCGCTTGAAGGGTGTCCAGCTTTACAACATACTGATTGACGCATCCTCTCCGCTTCAACGTCCTCCAGCAGCGGCTCCGCTTCAACGTTCGCTTCAACAGCCGCTCCGCTTTAACGTTCGCTCCAACAGCCGCTCCGCTTCAGCGTTCTCTCCATAAGCTGCTCCAGGATCCGAAGACGAAACTTCAGCGTTTTTACTCCATAAGTTTCAACGTCCTCTCCAAGAACTGAAGCCACTTCAACGCCTCCTTCCTACCAAGGATTATGTCGTAGCCGCCACTCCTTCTTTCCAAGGATCTTGTCGTAGCCTCCGCTCTTCCTTGCCGAGGATCGTGCTGTAATCGCCACTCCTCCCTTCCAAGGTTCGTGCCACCACACTCCCCATGCCAAGGATCATGACCCCAACCAGCCAATTTCCGTAGTCGTGTCCACCTTTTGTTCCATCCCACCAAAGCTTGTGGTCATAAACAGTTTGCTCGCTTACGCATCCATCCAATCCCTTTACTTCTGTGGGCAGTCTCTTATGATCACATTTGCTGCCAAGAACTGTTGCCGCCCGTTTGTTGATACCATCCAGAGCTTCACCATGGCAACAATCACTGTAAAGGTAACCCGTACTCCTCCATATTTTAGTTGCATGTGGAAGAAGTAACAAAATCACAAGTACGAACACACAATGGTGATATCCTTATCATGGTCAACCCACCGACCACACAAGATGGAAACATGCAAACCACACTTGGGGACTGGGAATCTACACGGAATCCCTTCACTGTCAAAGCTCAGAAGACACGGTCAACCAAAGGTCATAGACACGACAAAGCCATCTGCTCTTCAAGGGTGTAACATAAGAATATCATCACCTCTCTGTCTAGAAGACGCCTGCAACACTCTACGAGGCCGCGGCGGATCCCAAGCCTGCCCAGAGGAAACAACTTCAGAAACTAAAGAAAAGCGCGACTGGGCACTACTCATCGCCGTCCATCCCGACGACCATCAAAGATTCGTGAGATAACTCCAGAGATGCAGCTGAAACATTTTCCTGAAAAAACAGAGGGAGCCACGATAAACAACATAACTCTATCATTTTCTACCTCTTCGCTATCCAGAATATTTCATCCATGTGATATTCTGAGCATCCCAGCATCACATCCAGAAGAGTATAATAAGCTTGCATCAAATCCCGTGGACGTGGATTCAAGGAGATGCAATGGAAGTATGCTACACATGGGGACTACCAACATGGGACGCTTTCACTCCCCTCAACCAGGTTATTTTTAATTTCAACATCACCACTGTCGAAGTTTTACGCAAGAATTTTTAAACATGAAGCCGTACATATGCACCAAAGACTCCAAATGCACGCCACAAAGATACATTCACATATTTAGCCATGACCATCGGATCAAACAGAAGTATAACTGGGGGCTGCTCACCGCATCCCATTCCATAGGATAGTCCAAGATTCAGAAGATGGTTCAAAGAATGTCGCTTGGAACAAAGTCCTTGAAGACTTTGATAGCAATACATCAGCAACGGAATGTCTCCCAACTCATCCATTTTATCCAGTGGCCTCGGAAGATTTCGACCATACAAGCATTCACAACACATCATCATCACAGTCAGAAAGTCCAGGCACTGAACAACCTAAAGCCGAGGATTAACCGACAATGTAACCACAATCTCCAATATTATCCCTAACATGGTCGTTGCCGAGCACATATTTCATCCATCTGTCCCAAGAATGCGACGTAGTTCGGTAAATTTTGGAATCCATTGGAGAGACATTACAGACGAAGGCGCGGATCCGGACGGGCAACAGAAAAAAGAAGAAGGTCAATATCTCTTTTCATGCGGACGAAGTTTCTAGAGTTTGAACAAAATAAAGTTTCCTTCTTGCTCCATGAAACGGATGACTGGGCGCGACTATGCCACCTCGGGCCCGAAACATCCCTCCTGAATTTTACTGTCGAGTTGTTTTCACCTCCCGAACGAGCTCAAAACCCAAATTTCCCGAGTAGGGAGATAGGAAATTCTTTTCCGTTCAGAATGGAGGGGCGGACCGCCAAAATCCGAGTTCTTACGAGAATTCTACAGCGATTCTAGTAAAGGGCGCTAATTAGGGTTGCAGCATGCTAAAATCTTAAGCAAGTTGTTATCTTCCTGAAGCCAGTCGCCAGTTGTCACCTTCCTAGAGAACTGAAGCAAGTTGTTATCTTCCCGAGGCCAGTTGTCACCTTCCCAGGGAACTGAAGCAAGTTTTTATCTTCCCAAAGCCAGTCGTCACCTTCCCAGGGAACTGAAGCAAGTTGTTATCTTCCCAAAGCAAGTCATCATCTTCCCACGGAACTAAAGCAAGCTTCCATCATTCCATGGGCCCGCAATTCTTCCTGAATTTTACTGTCGAGCTGTTTTCACCTCCCGAACGAGATCAAAACCTAAATATTCCCGCGCGGGGAGATAGGAAATTCTTTCTGTTCAGAATGGAGGGTCAGACCGTCAAAATCTGAGTTCGTACGAGAATTATACAGCGATTCTAGTAAAGGGAGATAATTAGGTTTTCGGCATGCCAAACCCTAATTCAGACAAAGTTGCCATCATCCCACGGAACTGAAGCCGGTCGTCATCCTTCCAGAACTGAAGCCAGTCTTCATCCTTCCAAGGAACTCAAGCTAGCTCCACTCCAAGCCGAGCAACACAAGCAGCTTCATTTCAAGACGACCAATGTCGACGGCTCCCATTCCAAGCCAATACGATGCCTACGGCTCCTATTCCAAGCCAATACGATGCTTGCGGCTCCCATTCCAAGTCGCACAATGCCCGCGGCTCCATTCCAAGCCGCATCAACGCAAACAACTCACTAAGCCAGCACCTCTGTGTTCCCTTACCCAACCAAGATGACGCGTGCCCAAGCCAAGCCGACAGTCTATATCTCAACTAGCAACCGCTTCTATCATTTCACGGTCTAGCCAGCAACACCACGAGTGGAATTTATGCAAGGCCGCCGACACGAGAATCACGAACTCTCCTTACCTCTCGAAAAAGGTTAGCCGGGTCTTCTTGACCATCTTTTAACGACTTGTCATTTCAATTTTGTCCTCGCCTGTCACCATCTTATGCTTACCTCGCAACAATGCTCTTGTTCCGAGCTAAGTAGGGAACTTAATGTTGAGGGTGGTTTTTAGCTTAGGGTTAAAATCATAAAACCATACGTCTGACGTCCCTATGACCACTAGCGCATTTATTGAATCAATCAACATGCCTACGTAAGAATTACCAGGGTACCTTTTTTATGCATGTGTCATGTTCCACCGCAGAACCCTTAGTATTTACTGACATGATCTTCGTATATACAAAACCCTAATTTTCACTCCACCGTGCCAATGGCAAACCATGCCAGCCACGCCTCCGCGCCAGTGCATGCCAGCCGCACCACCATGCCGATGGCAAACCATTCCAGCCACGTCTCCGCGCCAAGGCATGCTAGCATGCCAGCCGCACCACCATGCCGATGGCAGACCATTCCAGCCACGTCTCCGCGCCAAGGCATGCTAGCATGCCAGCCGCACCACCGTGTCAATGGAAGACCATGTCAGCCACGTCTCCGCGCCAAGGCATGCCAGCATGCCATCCGCACTACCGTTCCAACGGCAGACCATGCCAGCCACGTTTCCGCGCCAAGGCATGCCAGCATGCCAGGCGGACCACCGTGCCAATGGAAAACCATGCCAGCCACGTCTCCGCCCCAAGGCACACCAGCATGCCAGCCGCACCACCGTGCCGATGGAAATCCATGCCAGCCACGTCTCCGCGCCAAGGCATGCCATCATGCCAGTCGCACCACCGTGCCAATGGAAAACCATGACAGCCACGCCTCCATGCACCAAAGCCATGCCGGCCCTAAACCATGTCGCTGGCTACCAAACGAAGGGTTGCAACAATCAACGACCACCCTTCCATCTGAGATGTATATCTCAACCGTCCAAGTTCGCCACCAAACGCAAGAAAAATTGCGGCTCAAGGACAAACATCACGGTTTGCACCAAACTCTAATTTTGGTCGCGCCTACACTATGCCAAAGCCATGCCGGACCTAAACCATGTCGTTGGGTTTCAAACGAAATGTTGCAACAATCAACGACCACCCTTCCATCTGAGATGCAGATCTCAGCCGTCCAAGTTCGCCACCAAACACATGGAAACTTGCGGCCCAAGGCCAAACATCACGATTTGCAAACCATAATTTTGGCCGCGCCTACACTATGCCAAAGCCATGCCGGCCCTAAACCATGTCGCTGGATGCCAAACGAAGGGTTGCAACAATCAGCGGCCACCCTTCCGTCTGAGATGCAGATCTCAACCGTCCAAGTTCACCACCAAACGCATGGCAACTTGCAGCCCAAGGCCAAACATCACGGTTTGCTCCAAACCCAAATTTTGGTCGCGCCTACACTATGCCAAAGCCATGCCGGCCCTAAACCATGCCGTTGGCTGCCAAACGAAGGGTAGTAACAATCAACGACCACCCTTCCATCTGAGATGCAGATCTCATCCGTCCAAGTTCGCCACCAAACGCATGGCAACTTGCGGCCCAAGGACAAACATCACGGTTTGCACCAAACCCTAATTTTTGCCGCGCCTACACTATGCCAAAGCCATGTTGGCCCTAAACCATGCCGTCGGCTGCCAAACGAGGGGTTGCAACAATCAACGACCACCCTTCCATCTGAGATGCGGATCTCAGCCGTCCAAGTTCGCCACCAAACGCATGGCAACTTGCGGCCCAAAGCCAAACATCACGGTTTTACCAAAACCCTAATTTTGGTCGCGCCTACATTATGCCAAAGCCATGCCGACCCTAAACCATGCCGCTGGCTGCCAAACGAAGGGTTGCAACAATCAACGGCCACCCTTCCATCTGAGATGCGGATCTCAGCCGTCCAAGTTCGCCACCAAACGCATGGAAACTTGCGTCCCAAAGCCAAACATCACGGCTTTACCAAGACCCTAATTTTGGCCGCGCCTACACTATGTCAAAGCCATGCCGTCCGTAAACCATGCCGCTAGCTGCCAAACGAAAGGTTGCAACAATCAACGACCACCCTTCCATCTGAGATGCGGATATCAGCCGTCCAAGTTCTCCACCAAACGCATGGCAACATGCGGCCCAAATCCAAACATCACGGTTTTACCAAGACCCTAATTTTGGCCGCGCCTACATTATGCCAAAACCATGCCGGCCCTAAACCATGTCGCTGGTTGCCAAACGAAGGGTTGCAATAGTCAACGGCCACCCTTCCATCTAAGATGCAGATCTCAACCGTCCAAGTTCGCCACCCAAGGCATGCCAACCACGCCAGCCGCACCACATGTGCCAATGGCATGCCGTGCAACCTTCCGCGCCAAGGCATGCCAACCATGCCACATGTGCCAATGGCATGCCATGCAGAATCTTCGCGCCAAGGCATGCCAACCATGCCGCATGTGCCAATGACACACCGTGCCAGCCACATCTCCGCGCCAAGGCATGTCAACCATGCCAGCCGCACTGTTGTGCCAAAACCATGCCAACCTTTCCTTCGTGTTGTTAGCTGCCATAACGGAGGGTTGCAACAATCAAAGACCATCCTTCCATCTGAGATGCAGATCTTAGCCGTCCAAGGTCACCAGCTAACGCGTGGCAACCTTTGGCCCAACGCCAAGCCCTAATTTTGGTCGCGCCCAAACTATGCCAAAACCATACTTTTGGCCGCGCCTAAACTATGCCAAAATCCTAGCTTGTCCACGCCTAAACTATGTCAAAGCCATTCCGTCCATGCTTTCATGATCAACGAAGGGTTGCAATAATCAACGGCTACCCTTCCTCTCAAGATGCAAAATCTCGACCGTCGAAGGTCACCACCGAGCCGGCAAGTCTCCCAAGCTCAACTTGCCAAACAACAACAGCATGCTACATGTTTTCCACGAAAACACTCGAGACATCAACACATGTCACAAACTGGGGGATGCTCATTAGGGTATTGGTTTGGTGGTTTACAACGTGCGACGTACACTACGCCCGTTACAAGACAGTGTCATAAGAATGAGGCGGTTAGTAAATACATGGAGTAATGGTGAAACGCTTTCCTTCATTATGGAACATCAATTCCAGGCATTACCGGTTACCACCTCCTCTCATTTACTCATCCGTTTCTATTTCTTACGAGACCAGAGTACGTTTCACTTCGACTTGTATATATAGGCCTTACCTATTTCCATCGAACGACCACAACACTCAGAAATCACTTGGTAGCTTTCCCATCTGTTAGCTTTCACTTTCTGATACAAGCAAAACAACTACTCTTCCAGAATCAACTGTTCTTGTAGGATCAGAATCTCGCAGCAATAATGCCTCAACGAAATTATTAACAATACAACACGACAGTGTCGTAGAACAACTTCAAAAACGACATAATAAACGACATCATCCAAATCATGAGAAAAGTGTGACGATCCTGCGAAAATAAGGAAGTTTGCGAGATTGATATTTATAAGGTTGCGAGAATGTCGCAAGTCATATCCGAAAATAAAGGACAGATTAGTTGTTAGTTGTCATCCACTATGTAATTCCCTATAAATAGCCGTTCAGTTGTAAAGGAAAAGGAGAGATCTTTTTTGAGTGAGAAACAAGTAAATAGGAGAGAGAAAATTTAGAGCAGTGGTTATTCTTGATTCCTTTATCTTTTCTTGTAAGATTGTTTAAAGATTCATCAATAAAATTAGGATTGTTAATCCAAAAATGAGTTGAATGTTAATGAAATCTTGTGAGGGGTGTAGTGTAGGATTTCCTGCAACTACATAATGGCGCTAGAAACAGGGACGAAGATTGAAGATCACCCTAGAAAAGGTTGAAGATTAATATCCTGATTTGTGGGAAATTAGAATAACTGGTGAAGAATTTTACGGAATCTCTTACAATTCATTAGTATTGAAGAAATGGCTAGAAGGAGGAATATATCCGAACAACCAACAACCACTAGAAGAAGAAGTAAAAGACTTGCTGGAAGGGAGATAAGTGAAACAGGAGAATATACTAGAATAAGAAATGATGGAGAAAATCAAATTCAACAACCAGTTCAACAAACACCGGTACAAAATAGAACTATGGATTATGATAGAGTGAGCATACATACTTTGCGATCAAATTCAGCAGATGAAGAAGAACGACAAACGAGAAATAATAGACAAACAGAGGGAGGACAAGAAATAGTTGAAGGAATAATTCGTGAAGATGAGAAAATTGGAGCAGTAGAGATGTTGAGACGAAGAATGCATGAAGAAAGAAGAGCTGAGACAGAAGAGCGTGCAAATCTAACAAGGCAAAATCACGAATTGAGGATGGAAAATATGAGACTACAAAGAAGATCAAGAAGTACTACAAGATCGTATTCAAGATCAACTAGAATAGAGATGAGGAGAAACTCATCCACAATTAATGTTGGAAATAATATTCGAGAATAAATACGAAATCCGAATGAAGAACATCGCGAAGGTAGAGAAAGGACCGATGATCGTTACGTTCCACAAAATGAAACTTTTGATGATAGGCAAAATGATAGAAATCAGGAGAATGGACAACGTCAGGGACGAAATAATCAAGATGGCGAAGGGAATCGAGAGGAAGAAAAGAGAATTTTACATGAGAGAAAAACTCAAAGAAATCAACAAACGATTGAAGAAGAAATTGAAAGACACTATGCTGAACAAGCACGTTTAACTTGCGAACGTGAAAAATTGAGAGAGGAAATGGAAGAACAAGAGCTTCAGGAGGAAATTCGCCAGAACAATCATGACAATCGAGAAAGAAGTCGTACACAAAACCGGAATAACGGTAATCTCAATGAAGAGTATGATAGAGTACAGAGGAGGGCTGAAAGACAGCGAATGGAATTGATAAGAAATGAACAAAATCATGGAGGGGAAAATGAGAGACATCATCATATACGAATTCAAGATAAAGATGAGGAAGAGAACCGCAGGAGAAGACGAGATGAGGATGATGAAGAAGAAATGCAAAATTTCGCGAGAGAAGAAAGACATGAACGCAGAAGAAGGGAGGCGAAATTAAAAAGACCAATGGATCAAAATTCAGGCGTAAATGAACAAATCTTAAAAGAATTGGAAGAAATGAGAGGAATGCTAAATAATAGAGGAGAAGTAGGCAGAAGACAATTAGATGAAGCTATAGAAGAAGCTGCGAAAACTCCATTTACAAGAGAAGTACAACTAGGAGGAATGCCTCTGAAATGCAATTTGCCCGCGTTAATCAACATTTTTGATGGAAAAACTTGTGAAATTCAACACATTAAAGCCTACGTGAGGTGCATGTTGCAGTGGGAAAAGCATGATGTCGTATTGTGCAAGTATTTTGCATCCAGTCTAACAGGAGAGGCGTTAAAATGGTTCGAACGTCTACCAAAAAATACAATAACATCTTTCAATCACTTGCAGACCACATTCTTGGGGGCATATATAAATAAAAATTCTTCGCGACCTGGTATTGAAGATGTATTTGGATTAAAACAAAGGATTGGCGAAAGTTTGAAGCACCTAACTAAAAGGTGGAGAACTATGTGTAGTGAAATGGCTGGCCGTGTGGATGAGAGATATCTTATCTTGTCATTTATCAATGCTATGTTCGCAACCAATCTATTGTATATCCAAATTTTCAGAGTCAAGAATACAATCACAATGACTGAACTGCGAGAACTTCAGGAAGAGTATATTGCTCTAGAGGAAAGGCAAAATGAAATGGAATCATACCCTGTGGCGAGCACCAATTCACAAGCAGCGAATGCAAGCTTATTACCTAAACTAATAAACACAGTGGCGAGCATTTCGCAAGTACAACAAGAAAAGGTTACGGGAAACAACAATCAACAGAAACTGGTGGCTATGGGAAGCCGAGATCAAGAGGAGTATGAAACAGAAAGAAATTTCTACAATCGTGGTGGAAATAATAAGATTCAAAGACTTGATCAGCCGCAGGAAACTTATGGAGGTCAAAGACAAAATTATAATAGAGGACAAGGAGGTCACAAGATAGTATGGGAAGAAATCAAGATGCCACCTCTGAATGCAAGTGTGGATAAAATATGGGAAGCTATAATTTTGATGGAGAATATACCAACACCATGGAACATGGGAACGGAACCACCTCAAAGCCGCAGAAGTCATGAGTTCTGTTCTTATCATCATTTTCACGGACATATTACAAATGATTGTAGAAATATAAAGAGAATTATTCTGAGAATGATAGATCAAGGAAAACTAAACCACTTTCTGGTAGGACACCCACAATCTCAACCATTACTACCACCACCACCAGAACATCACAGAGTAAACACGGTGAAAGAGAATGAAACGTTCTTCGTAGAAGTTGGTGCAAAAGCAAAGAATCTATTATGTCACTCTATCGTACATTCATACAAGATAATTGAAGATTTTCATGACAATTTTTTGAGTAGAGTGTTCGCAAGAGACAATGATGGAAGATAAATTATGAACATTGCGAAAATCTCGCCACTAGAGGAATGGAAGAAGCAGACTATTTCTTTTACCGCAGAAGAAGTCCCCGAAGGTGGAGAGGTACATGACAATCTATTGGTGGTAAAATTAGAAATTAATCCAAAACCGAAAGAAGATGAAGATGATGAAGCTGAAGACTCATGGGCAATTAATAGGATTCTAATCGATACCGGAAGCTCTGTGAACATCTTATTCTATCATACTTATAAAACCATGGGAGAGAGAGGTGATGATCTTATACCATCAACATATAAGATATATGGTTTTAATGGTACCTCCGACAAACCTAAAGGGGGGGTTACTATGCGAATTCCATTGAAGGGAATATCTCCTGAAATCCTGTTCTGTGTTGTTGACGCAGAATCACCCTACAATGCATTAATTGGTCGACCTTGGCTACATGGGATTCTAGGTGTAGCTTCAAATTTCCACCAGTGCATCAAATTCCCTCACCCCAGCGGTGCAGGAATCATAAAAGGAGATTGGGTTGAAGGAAAGAAATGTTACGAATCTGAGGTAGAATCCTGCAAAGGAAGAGCAAACAAGAAGGAAAGTTGGCGACGCAAAATCAAAGAGACACAAAGAAGTGAGAGATTGGTGGTGGATGCAATCGAACAAAAAGAAGAAGAAATGTTGCGAAAATAATGCTAGCTCAGAATAAGAAATGGTGAACATACCACTACCAAGGAAGTAGTAGCAGAAAATAACAAAGAAGCAGAGAATGGCAAAGGTAATAAAAATAAGAAGTGTATGAATGATTGATTTGTTGCGACATTCTCGCAACAAATAAAATTCTCAAAAGTACATTTTACTGAATGATAAAAAAGAGATTGAGAAGTGCAAATACGATGTGATGATGTGCGAGAATCTCGCAGAGATAATGAATTCTACAAAAGACAATCAGAGAACAATGACAAAAGAGATATGGGCGAACCTTTATGGCGTACACCCTAGTTCGCGAATAAAATTTCGCAAGAGGCAAATGTAAGACCTAAAGTACGTCATATAAGGGGGTACCTGTTGCATGGCTCAGGGAAAGGCTACAACGCCACCGAAACCTAAGTCATGGAGATTTGGGGTCAATAAAGCCCATCCGGTAGAGGCACCTTGGATTCTCAACTTAAGCATATGACTTAGGTTGGGCGACTAAGGTAATAAGGACTCTCCCAAGGAGCGCAGCATCTGACCAAGGCGCCGAGGTACACGGTTGAGTCAAGAGTGCCATGGGCGTCTGGAGCGTACCTTGCCATTCTTGACAAGTCTTGGCTTATACTGCACTCGGCCCGAAGAAATCCCCACTTAGGGTGCAGTCTCGTAACCATAAACCCTATACGTAAAAGGGATAAGAGGCTGCGAAAACAACTGGTTGTTGTTAAGACCGGATGGGAGGAGCCAACCTTGTATGGTAGAGGTACGCCTCCTTGAAGGGGCAACCAGGGGGGAGATAAGGGCGGCACCCTCCATTAGGGAGCTGATGAGTGTCTTAAGACGCAAATGTCATGAGGGTATTAAGGATTGTCATATTTATGCGACAATCCTGAAGAGGCAATAATACTAAAGACAAAGATAAGACGAAATCAATGGGTTTTCGCATGAAAGTGCGAAGACGTCCTGCGATTTCATCGCACGACGACAATGTCATGGGGTTTTATTTTTGCAAGAATATTTAGACCTGTCATATTGTCGCAACAATCCTGAAGAGGCAATAATACAAAAGAAAAAGTTAAGGCAAGATCAATGGGTTTTTGCATGAAAATGCAAAAACGTCCTGCGATTTTGTCGCAATAACAAGAGGTGGAATAATAAGACCTTTAATTAGGAAGGCAAAATAAGACCACATGACAAAACAAAATATTTATAAGTATTCATAACAGATCATTTCTCGCAAGAAAGATAATGAGAGGCAAGTATGGGAATCAGTAAAAAAGAGGCATTATCTTTCTCGCCAGCAAAATATTAAAAGAGAAAATTAATTCCAAAGTTGGTTGAAGAATATTATTCGCAAAAAATAATAAAGATGAAGCAGTTCAAGAAGATAGATCTAGATAAGAAACTTTTCGCCAATGTTATCATTATCGCCAGCCTTTTCTTCATTTCGATTATGATCTTCACCAACAATAATTTCTTTGAGAGGGACTTCTTTTTCGCCGCCATCTTGATTATCGCCAGCAATTACTTCTTTAGAAGGGATTTCTTTTTTGCTTCCATCTTGATTAGCACCAGCAGTTGCTTCCTTAGAAGAGATCTCTTCTTCATCTTCCAAAAGATTATTCTCTCCACCACTTTCATAATCATAATCATTTTCAGCAGGACGAGGAATTTCATCATCATCTACTTCCAAAGGTTCGATTGATGTAGGAGGAAGAGATTTGAACAATAAAATATCATTCACAAGAACTTCAGCCCGGAGATGAACTTGACGAAGAAGTGATCTCTGATGATTCCTATCTTGAATATCCTTAAAGTAAGCAAGATAATCAAGTCTTCTTTCTGCTCGGTCGCGAGAACCAGTAAGGACAGAGACGAGTAGTGCATTTTCTTTGCGAAATTTGGCATATTTAGCCCCCAAAACAGAAATGGGGGAATGAAGATTTTTCTCAGAATCTGCGAAAAGTAGAATACAAAATTTCAGTAAGATGAAGAACTCAAATAGGTATGACAAAGAAAAGATAGTTAAGGCAGTCAAACTATTATGACTACCTTCCTTTTGCGAAATAAGGTGTTGAATCAAGTTCAAACAACTATTCTCCCAACGGTCCATCGCATCATCAAATTTATCTCCAACTAAACCTTTAAGTCGAGACTGAAGATTTTTCTCTTTAGAAAGAAGAAAGGAATTTTTCTTCACAAGTGAAGAATAAGATTCTTCTAATTTGGAATATTGTTCTTTAAGTTGGTTCGCCTTTACACTTAAAGCTATTCTACCTTGAATGAGTGTATCTCTTTCAGCAATAGATGACTCTGTTACTTCTTTAAGTTCATTTCTCAAAGAGCGAAGAGATTGTTCTTGGTCATCACATACTTTCTGAAGGATGCTAAGTTGTTGCGAAAATATCGCCATCTTGTTTAAACAAGTTCGCTTCTCTTGAGATAGAGTTTTATTCTCATCTGATAAAGTTTTCATCCCTAGATTAGCTTTAGTTAAAGAATAAGAGAGGCGAGATATTTCATTACTTAATAAATTTTGCCTCTGAACTAATTGGGTATTTTCATTGGTAAGATTATTTATATGATCAATAAAATATGAATAGAAGTTATCTAATTGGTTATATTGATCCGTCAAAATCTCTTTATCAACACGGGCTTCTTCAACAGCAGATTCAAATTGATATCTCTCCATTATTCATTTCTGGTTTAAGGCTTAACATGCGAAAAAGGGATTTCAAGGACAATTAAATATGGAAAGGATAAAATCATTAAAAAGGAAAATTGAAGACACAGATGAGGAAATCATACCTCTCAGTTCATCATTCTTCTTGTAGAGATTGTCGCGACCCAGCGAAACATTCTGGAGCTTTTGATTTTCGAGACGAAGAGCATTACACTCTAAAGTCATCATTTGGAGATTCTTATTCAAGGTTTCAACCTCTTTTTCAAAAGTTGTTTACGAAGCAGCTCTGTCAGAGCCAAAATACTTACTCAGAATTTCGCAAACACCAGATTTGACAGGATCAATGGGAGACTTCTTAACATCATCCAGGACCTCAGACAAAACTTTGAAAGCAATATTTAAAGGAAGAGGCTCAGGTAGAGAACTGGCAATGATAGAAGATTGGGAAACATTATCAATAGGAGGAGAAGAAGCTTCATTCACAGAAGGATTAATAAGGGGGGTTTCAATCATTGAAAGGTCAGTTGAAGGGATGAAATCTGAGGCAACCTTTTCGCGAATTGTAGATAATGGTTTAACTTGTGAAGATGTCGCAGGAGATTTTGAATATTTCATTACTTAATAAATTTTGCCTCTGAACTAATTGGGTATTTTCATTGGTAAGATTGTTTATATGATCAACAGAATATGAATAGAGGTTATCTAATTGGTTATATTGATCCATCAAAATCTCTTTATCAACACGGGCTTCTTCAACAGCAGATTCAAATTGATATCTCTCCATTATTCGTTTCTGGTTTAAGGCTTAACATGCGAAAAAGGGATTTCAAGGACAATTAAATATGGAAAGGATAAAATCATTAGAAAGGCAAATTGAAGACACAGATAAGGAAATCATACCTCTCAATTCATCATTCTTCTTGCGAAGATTGTCGCGATCCAACGAAATATTCTGGAGCTTTTGATTTTCGAGACGAAGAGCATTACACTCTAAGGTCATCATTTGGAGATTCTTATTCAAGGTTTCAACCTCTTTTTCCAAAGTTGTTTGCGAAGCAGCTCTGTCAGAGCCAAAATACTTACTCAGAATTTCGCAAACACCAAACTTGACAGGATCAATGGGAGACTTCTTAACATCATCCAGAACCTCAGACAAAACTTTGAAAGCAGTATCTATTCCTTCCACAATTTCTTTCGAAAAAGGAAGAGGCTCAAGTAAAGAACTGGCAATGATAGAAGGTTGGGAAACATTATCAATAGGAGGAGAAGAAGTTTCATTCACAGAAGGATTAATAAGGAGAGTTTCAATCATTGAAAGGTCAGTTGAAGGGATGAAATCTGAGGCAACCTTTTCGCGAATTGGAGATAATGGTTTAACTTGCGAAGATGTCGCAGGAGATTTTGAAGGGATAAGTAAGTGAAAGGGAACATAGGTTTCAACGGTTTTGAGGTGGCGAGATTTCTTGAGAGGTTTGTTGGCATCCTTATCACTCTGCGAATCACAATCCAGATAAGAAACAGAGGCAACAATGTTGTTATTAGAAAAGAATAACGTTTCTTACTACCTTATGATCTGCAGACTTTCTTTTGTTTACAACAACCTTATGTTGCGATTTGGGAATATTAGGG
This sequence comes from Papaver somniferum, assembly GCF_003573695.1. Classification (NCBI taxonomy): domain Eukaryota; kingdom Viridiplantae; phylum Streptophyta; class Magnoliopsida; order Ranunculales; family Papaveraceae; genus Papaver; species Papaver somniferum. The sequence goes on from NC_039364.1 coordinate 131,869,259, forward strand.
TTCTGAACCGTAAATTTGGTATTAGAGGCGTTTTTGCTGAAATAACAACAGTATGGGAATCACATAAACATCATCAAATAAGGCAGTAAGCAAGATCAATTTCAGCAAAACCCATATGAAAGAAAAAAGAAAACTAACCTCGATGAATCCATGGAAAACACCAGCAGGAAGATTAATTCGTAAAAATTAAAAAGGAAGTAAATTACGAACAGTGAAGATCTACATAGGGAACAGTATGGAATGGACAAAGAATTAAGAAGATTGAAGAAGGAAGATAGAAGAAAAATTACAACAAAGGAATTTACGGAGAAAATGATGAAGTTGCAGAGAAGATGAAAAAGAGAGTAAAAAAGAAGAAAAGGGAGAGTAAGAAGAGTATATATAGAGGAGATTTTCGAGAAGATAAACACAATTAATGCGAAAAGATGTGAGCGGTTGAAAAGAGGAGATTTTCGAGAAGATAAACATAATTAATGCGAAAAGACGTGAGCGGTTAAAAAGCATCAGTTACAGAAGACGTGTCAAGAAACAGATGGGAGAAAGGATACGTGTGATAAATGAAGAATATGAAGTGATGGATAGCTGCGGCATTTCTCACATCATTCTCTACTTCGCAGAGAAGATATGAGAAGAGGCAAGATGTAGGATCAGAATCTCGCAGCAATAATGCTTCAACGAAATTATTAACAATACAACACGACAGTGTCGTAGAACAACTTCAGAAATGACATAATAAACGACACCATCCAAATCATGAGAAAAGTGTGATGATCCTGCGAAAATAAGGAAGTTTGCGAGATTGATATTTATAAGGTTGCGAGAATGTCGCAAGTCATATCCGAAAATAAAGGACAGATTAGCTGTCATCCACTATGTAATTCCCTATAAATAGCCGTTCAGTTGTAAAGGAAAGGGAGAGATCTTTTTTGAGTGAGAAGCAAGTAAATAGGAGAGAGAAAATTTAGAGCAGTGGTTATTCTTGATTCCTTTATCTTTTCTTGTAAGATTGTTTAAAGATTCATCAATAAAATTAGGATTGTTAATCCAAAAATGAGTTGAATGTTAATGAAATCTTGTGAGGGGTGTAGTGTAGGATTTCCTGCAACTACAATTCTGGTCTCGACAGTCTCTTCGCTTCCCTCCCAAAAACCAACCCTTCTCCTTCACTTTGTAACCGAATCAAGTCTGGAACGACCATTTCTTGGTTTAGGCCGGACTTGTACAGATTGATCTCTCGAATCTAAAGTATTCCCTTGCAGTATATTTTTTAGGGTTTAAGCTCGTTTCTCACCCACAACACACGAAATTACTGAAACCAGCAGAAACTGTTTTCACCCTCAAACAACTTTGTATTGCGCGACATAGGTCTCATATTTCGCCACGACCTTGTTAGAGATGGTTTTGATGATATTTGTTACAAGGCGGGTGTGCATGCAAGAAAGAAGGTATCCCTTGGATTTTATCGGATAATGACTCTTCCTTGAGACCCGCGGATATTCTTGTTCATTGTTGGGATAACGGGCAAGATGTATGTTTTGATGTCACTGGTGTTTCGCCTTAATTTTACTGGTGGGGGAGTTCGTACTTTTGTACCTAGTCATGCAATTTCTAGGGCTATTACGCGTAAATTCAACAAATACCTTGACAAGTGTTCCTTTTATGGCTATGGTTTTGGTGTTTTGTCTTTTTCGACTTTGGGTGAATCAGGTGAAGAAACTATTATTTTTTTGAAGAGGTTGAAGAATCGTATCACAAACCATGACGCTAATCATAAGATTGGTGGTACAATTTTCCATAGAATATGATTTTCCATTCAAAAGGGTGTTGGTGCCCAGCTTGTTTCCAGGCTACCCGCCAACTTATTATGTACTATTCGTGATATGTAATCAAATAAATGTCCTAATTATTTTTTTTAAATATTGGATATCCAAATACGAAATGTATTTTCAGGCAATATGTGGTTACTAATTTTCAGGTAACCTACGTAATGAGATCATCACAGTGGATCAGATACTACGTTAGTAAAGATACCTCTGTTGAGCTGATACTAAGAAAGAAAGATATGTTCGAAATCAGGTTTGCTCAGAAGATCACTATACCAATCCTTCGTAGGAGCAAATGTTAAGAAAAATAAAAGTATGCTCGTAACACAAAGGCGAGTAAGCAAATAAGCTAAATAAAGAGATATCTCATATAATAAACAACTCAGTTGGACAAATAGCTTTGTATAATTGTAAGTTCGACGAAGGTATGTCCGCAGTGGATATAAGTAGGGATCGGTCACACCTTGACTCCCGACATAAGTAGGGATCGGTCACACCTTGACTCCCGATATATGCAGGGATAGGTTCCACCTTGACTCCCGACACAAGTAGGGATCGGTTTCACCTTAGGTAAGGATTAGTCTATCAATTAATCTTTAATGAAAACCGGACGAAACAAGTTCGTATGTCTACTTCCTTAAACTCATGTAATAATATATAGTTTTCTAGACATGAAATAAATCCTAAGTTCCCAACACGATCAAGTAACAAGTTACATAGATAATGCTGATGTCGCATTTATGAAGTTCAAAAGACAAATGTTATATTCGTCATTCATATACTTACTTGACACTTTGATCTTACTAATATGACCAAGTATAATACTAGAGTATCATATATATAACCTCGCATGTTATGTTTTTAATCTTAAACGACTTGAAAGAAACGATAGGAATGGAAACAAGTCAAGTCAGTATTAATAACCTCAAGTGGAAGGGTGATGTCTTCGTTGTAGTCGTTACGTCTTCATGTTCTTCAGGTCTTCAGAGTAATACTTGTTTGTCTCGACATTCCTAGACTTTCTAGTCTAGCCTAAACGAAGTTAACTCTAGTAATTTTTAATCAAGCGACTCTAATTGAGTTTTGATACTGAAATATGACAAGCGACCTTGACATACCAACGGAGCAATGCTCTAACAACAACTGGTTAAACACAACTGGTAAAATTAAAGAACAAACAATTAATTCTTGGGTTATTTAACGTTTGGTACCCAACAAATGTCCAACACCTAGAAATGGTACCCAATATTTGAAATATTAAAGGTTGGTACCTTGACCACCGGTTGACCGTTAAAAAATTTATTTGACCTATTTTTAATTTATTATTTAAACAAAACTAATCATAAAAACCCAAGGTGGCCAAACTTGTGGTACAAAAACTCCATTCAAATGTTGGGATCCATTAAAACTCCATCTTAAACAAAATTGATACAAAACCCCCAAATTTTAAAATTTGATACAAAAACCCCAAATTTCAAAATTTGTTTCATCAAATTTTATGATGAAACCAAAATTGGTTTCACCAAATTCTATGATGAAACCAAAATTGGTTTCATCAAATTCTTTGGAGTTTTTGTGTCACTTTTGTTTTGATGGGGTTTTTGTGTTACTTATGTTTTGATGGGTTTTTTGTGGATGGACAGTGACACCTTTGGGGTTATAAATCGCGGACCTTTGTTGAAAATGTTTATTAAAAACATATTGGAAGTCACCACTTTACCCACGATGAAAATTTCAGTTTTTTCTCCTTGATCGATTCCAAACAGATTTCTTGCACTAAAATAAAAACCCAATAAAAACCTACCGGTTCCACAATCAATTAAACAACACTGATGAACCAAATCAAAATCCTTCACAACTACTAACCCTCTTTTCAAAATTCTGAAATTTTGACAAGTGTTCCTTTCATGGCTATGGTTTTGGTGTTTTGGCTTTTTCGACTTTGGGTGAATCGGGTGAAGAAAGTATTATTTTTTTGAAAAGGTTGAAGAATTGTATCACAAACCATGACGCTAATCATAAGATTGGTGGTACACTTTTCCATAGAATGGGATTTTCCATTCAAAAGGGTGTTGGTGCCCAGCTTGTTTCCAGGCTACCTACCAACTTATTATGTACTATTCGTGAGCCGTAATCAAATAAATGTCCTAATTATTTTTTTAAATATTGGATATCCAAATACTAAATGTATTTTCAGGCAATATGTGGTTACTAATTTTCAGGTAATGAGATCAGCTCAGTGGATCAGATACTACGTTAGTGAAGATACCTCTGTTGAGCTGATACTAAGAAATAAAGATATGCTCGAAAATCGGATCTGCTCAGAAGACCACTATACCAATCCTTTGTAGGAGAAAATGCTAAGCAAAATAAAAATATGCTCGTAATACAAAAGCGAGTAAGCAAATAAGCTAAATAAAGAGATATCTCATAGAATAAACAGCTCAGTTGGACAAATAGCTTAGTATAATAGTAAGTTCGACGAGGGTATATCCGCGGAGGATATCTTATTTTTCACCCAGGGATTCGAGATTGACATATGTGCATTATGCCATGCCCTCATCTTTGAATGTCAGTTCCGTCGGAGGGTATGTATTGACCCTCTTTTATTCTTCTAAAAGTTCAAGGATTCCCTCAGATTTATGTATCTAATTGTATCCAATCAAGATACCATGCTTTGAAATTACCTTACCTACAACACATCTTTGTTGTTTTTTATTGATGTTGTAGAGGCGACAAGGTTGATGCATGTTTGCGCACTTTTGCTTTTGAAATATGGCTGTCAAAGCTTTGAAAGAAAAAGTATTTGCATATATGGAGCCTTCGCCCTTGTAAGTTGAGACTGTCTCCTCATCGGTGTCAGCTACGTGTTCGCCATGAGAAGCTGCTTTAAGTTCATGGATGTCACATGGTACTTTATTTGCAATAAAAAATTCTCAAAGTCCTGCACTTTGAGCTGCGTTTTCTCCCACCAAAGATTTAATTTGCCCACATGTGAGTTTGTCGCTCTTGGATAGAAAATTGACTAACTATTTCTTGGTTGCAGCGAGTTTTCCCCTTATAGGCTCCATTCTGGTTGTGGTGAGTTTCTCCTTACAGGCTCCATTCCTGCATAAAATTGAAATAAAAATTCCTTTGATACATTGGGTATTCAAAGGGTAACCCCTCAGATTGAGGTTTTGCTTCTTCATAACCTCGAAGGTTTTCTTCTTTTGACGAACTGCCCCTTGCATTAGCCTTTGGCACTTCACACGTTGCTCATATGGGAGAGTTAGGGTATCACCGCGGATACATAATTAAACAGTACCTTCATACTTATATGCTTGATCTTGGGGAACGACCCTTTGGGTATACAAATTTATACATACTTTGCTCATCATTGTGTTTGAGTTGTGTACTTGAGGCATTTCTTCTCCAAGCAGGTGTTGCAGGTATACAAATATATACAGGCTTCACGCATATCTAGGATGGGGGCATCATTATAGTGATTGTTGTGAGATTGCATTCGCTTTTACGTTGTCGTGTGACTCCTTGTAGATGAGTCTGAGTTGTGATCTCGTTAAGTATGCGTACACATACAAATACAATGTTTTTTGATGTGTATCTTCGTAGTCAGGGATTAAATAACCACTTATTTGCAGTGGTGAGTCTGTGTCTTACAGGCTTCGCTCTGATGTATGCCTTCGGTTTCGGACGTAAGTTGTGAAACACAACCATTGCTGACATCTTTGGATCCAATTAACATGACCTCCAGCTTCGCCTATAGATCTGGTTGGGGGAATTGACCTTCGTTCATGATGTTGATGTTACGTGCCTACAGTAGTTCCCCAGAGCTATTGTTGGATGAACTCTGCCTTACGAAGTATACAAGGATATGAACCTTGAGCAGGTACTGTCTTCCGTTGAACTTCTCTTGCCCCCAGAAATTCGCAAAGCTATAAGTTTAAGAATTTAGATAACAAAGCTTTGTTCTTCCATGCGAGTTGTATTTTGAACCTTTTTCACCTTAGCTCGTCTTAGTTAGCAAAAACATGTTTGTAGCAGGTTTGCCACTTATCGCTACATTTCTGCATAAAAATAGAAACAAATGATTCTTTGGAAGACAAAGGGTAAATCCTTTTAATGAGCTTCTTCTCATTTCCTTCGATATAATGCATACACAAAGGTTATATATCCTTGCTAATTTGCGTATTTTTTCCTAGTCAGCATAACGAAGAGGTAATCTTCCGCGCTGAGCTGCGTCCATAAATGCAAAACTCGTATTTAATTTGTGATACACAAATGTTGTCATTTTGTTTGGCCAGATCTTAGATTGTGACTTCCTTTGTGGTCATGAGATGATAGCGGCGTGCCTTTGTCTTTGGAAGCTACGTCCTTATCTTTATCCTTGTCCTTGATTGTTCGCATATAAATATGTTCCAGTCAAGGATAATCTTCATTTTTATCTTTGGATGTTGACAATGTATATGAATACACTAGAGCCAAAGATAACCTCAGTATTTATCTTTGTCTTTGACTGTTGAAAACGTATATGGATACACTCGAGTCAAAGATAACCTTCGTATTCGTCCCTCCTGTTCATACATAGATACGTACGAAAAAAGAACAGTCTTCATTCTTGTCCTTAACTGCTGAGAATTACATGTATGAATACGCTCGAACCAAAGATAACCCTTCGCGTCCATCCTTAGTTGTTCTATATAGATATACGTTCGAGCCAGGGATGACCTTCTTTTTTGTCTTTCGCTGTTGAGAACGTATATGAATACGGTCGAGCTAAAGATACCCTTCGTATTTTTCTTTGTCCTAAACTTTTGAGAACGTATATGAATACGCTCGAGTCAAAAATAACCTTCTCCTTCATATCTTGTTGTTCATACGTAGATACGTACGATCCAAGAATAGTCTTCACTTTTGTCTTTGGCTGTTGAGAATATATATGAATACATCAAGCCAAAGATAACCTTTGTCCTTGACTGTTGGTATGTAGATATGTACCGGCCAAGGACAGTCTTCGTTTTTATCTTAAGCTGTTGAGAATGTATATGAATGCGCTCGAGCTATAAAGATAACCTTTGTCTTCGTCCCTGGTTGTTCGTAGGTAGATATGTACGAGGCAAAGATGGTCTTCGTTTTTATCTTTAATTATCGAGAACGTATATGAATACGCTCGAGCCAGAGATAAGTTTTGTTTTCGTTCCAATGCTTCGTGATTTTCACCTTCGTATTTTCGTTTTCTGAGAGTGAAGATAAAAAGGGGTAGGGTACGTTCTTGGTAACCCCATTAGGAAAACAATTAAGAGTTAAGTATAGAGCTTAACGGAAGTATGTTTTGCTGAGTTCGTATTTAATGGAACTGTTCAATGTTTGGGACTTAGTTCCTAAATGAATCTCATATTCAAAAACGACAGAGAGTATTGTATGTTGAGTTAAAGATCGTGTCTGTTAAAAATGACCTTTAGTTTATAAATAACCCCAAGAATTTTACTCCAAGACTTTTCACCGAGGTTCCCTCGAAAACAGAGGTATTCAGATCCAGAGGAGGTTTACTCACGTGCAAGCAAATAAAATTAAAATAATAGCTTTTTGAGCTTTAGAAAATGCTTTTAATGGTGTTTCTTAACCACTTTTTGTAGATTCTTACGATTTAAAGCCTTTTGAGATTTATTACAAACTTTTGCAAAAAAAAGTCAATCGTCACTAGAAAGTGGGATCCACCTTTCATACTCTTAGATATGATCCTCGCATGAACATCTGATGAAAACAATAAAAAAGGAAAGCTTTTTAGTCAATCCCATTTCTATCGCCAAACTATTGTTACCAATTTTCTGGTAACCTACGTAATGAGATCATCCCAGTGGATCAGATACTATGTTAGTAAAGATACCTCCGTTAAGTTGATACTAAGAAATATAAAGATACCTTCAAAATCATATATGCTCGGAAGATCACTATACCAAGTGAGTAAAGATCCTTCGTAGGAGCAGATGCTAAGAAAAATAAAAGTATGCTCGTAATATAGAGGCGAGGAAGCAAATAAGCTAAATAAAGAGATATCTTACTGAATAAATAGCTCAGTTAGACAAATAACTTAGTATAAGTAAATAATATTAAGTGCAACTAAGTTAATAAATCACACAAGAGATTACGTGGTCGGTTAATTCTAACCTACGTCTATTGGGGTAAAGAGACTAAGTTTATTATTGATCTTCTTACAAAAGGATGGAGGAACTCCATTAATGAGGAAGATAAAGTTTTCTAAATGAGAGAGAAGAGAAAGTCTTATCTCTAATTCTAGTCGACGCAAAAGTCCCCCTTTCTCTTGAGACAATGCTGAGTATTTATAGCTCCCTTTGTGTTCGACACATCTTTGTTGCCTTCCGTTCCATCAGAATACAATGGTCCTTGGTCAATCTAGTATCTTCGATATCTGTTCACCTACTTCAGCCGAAGTAGCTACGTACTCCGAGCCCTCTTGGTTGAAGACCACGTCCTTTCGCATTTAATTCCGAGTAGATTGTTCAGCCGCCTCTGACAAACATACATATCCACGTGCCTATACTATAGTCTATTGTTTAATAACTAAGCAGTCTAAGAAACAATATAGTGTATGCATTAGTAACATATTAAGTTACCCCACCTTTAATCACGAGCCCCGTGATATAGTAGATTTTTGGTAGTTATACAATACTCCCTCCGTCCTAGTTTACTTGCCAAAATAGGATTTTGCAAAAACTTGAAACAAATTCAAATTACTTCCACATACATCATCAATCTTTCAAATTACTTGTTTAATATACTAGTTTTTGTATCCTAGTTTTTATTTCTTTCTTGATAATTAGATAATTTTAGTGGGAAATATAGTAATTTTTTGGTACACTTTTGTTTAAAAAAACTCAATTTTAACAAGTAAACTAGGACGGAGGGAGTATTTGATGTTTTACATTAGATTATATATTTAATGTTGAGGCGCGTTCCCTTGAAAGGGCCTCTTTTGACAAGTTTTAACAGGCTCATTTAGTCTGTTAGATCACGAAATAGAAAACACACAATGACGGCTATGATTTTCCCAAAATAATATAGGTAACCGGGTTGTCCGCTCAACTCGTTATTCTTCCATATGAGGTTTCAAAACTTGAACCAAGAACATAAAGCACCTTGATGAGACTCCACGATGAAGAACAAAAAGATGAATGTCATTTTTTCGTTTGAAATCGAAATCACGAGATGGGTGTATAGCCAATTGAGAATTTCAATATTGCAAGTTCCTTTTTTTTTGACACAATTGAATGAATCTGTGATGTTTTTGATTCAAACAAAAATCTGATGTTTCGATGATTACAAAAAGAAAGTTAGGGTTTAATAACCTAAATTTTGATTACGAATTATTGAAAACCAAACATCAAATGTTGTGTAGCTAAAGGCGATGTTGATATCGACTTTTAGGGTTTAATTGTGTGTTTTCTATTTAGCTAAAGGCGATGCTATGAGCAGATTTCGTAATTTTTTTTAATTAATCAAGGTTTTCTGTATGATCATTTAGCGAATCGGTCCACTCTGGATGGCTTATCGTAACATTAGATATGTCTATGAAATTGATCGTTAAGGTATGCAGGGTTGTTGAACTTTGTAACATTCAAATATTCGGAGCTTAAGAACTCATGAACTTATAAGCTAAGTAAAGGAGATGTCATTAGAATTATGTTCCAGTGAGAACTGAACAATCCAAAGACAAAAAGAATTGTCTTGTGTGAAAAATACTAGAACCCCCTACTATATGGGTTCAACATATACAAGCCCCACAAAGTGGATCCTCCACTATCAACTCCACACTTTCCATTTTTGATATTTCTAGACTCAGAACTTTTTTTTTGGGGCCTAGTTTTGAATTTTCCCGGATTGCTGACGTCATCAGGATTTTTAATAAAAGTGAAAATATCATAATTACCCTCCAGTATTTAAAGCTGTTTTATACGGTAACAGAAACAGAAAATCAAATCAAATTAGTTTTCAGCTCTCTGTTCTCTCTGCTCTCGTTGATTTTTTCTTCAGAATTAGGTTTTTTCTTCACACGAAATTGTTGCATTGAATAACAAGAGTTCGTTAGTCTGTTGTTGTGTTGAAGAGGAGACGAAGAACAAGGATTAATTGTTGATTTTTCTCAATTTATTGATGTTATTCAGTGGATTTCAGATCTGACGAGTTTGAGACGATGCATTGAAGAACAACAAATAGGTTTGTATCAATTTTATCTTCTGTTTGTATCGAATAGGTTTGATTCATTACTTTTTCTGGTTGATTGTTTGATTTCTATCTTCTACTGATTTTTGGATTTTTGGATTTTTGTTTCGATTTTATTGAGTCTGAGAAGAAGAAGAAGACAATTTGGAATAGAGAAATCAACGTAGGTACGAATTGTGATTTCGATCTAGTTTTCAATTCAATTGATTTTGATTGTTACAATTGCGATCTAGTTTTTCACTTTTTTATTTGGTTTTGATACTGAATATGTTTTTGTTGATGCTTACACAGGTTTGGTTGATACCGAGAAGAGGAATAGTAAGAACATTATTTCAGAAGTAAGAAAACAATCAATCTAGGTAAGAATTTTATTTTGTTTTTGATTTCAGATCTGTTTTCAATTTTTTTTTGAATTATTTGTTCTTCTTGCATGTCCGATCTGTTAAGTTTTGTTGATACAGAGAGGAGTATGAAGAAACTATTTTGTTTCAGTAGAACAACTTCAATTTGATTTGTTAGACATGCTGTTTTTTTGTTACAGTATGTGTAACTTTAGGTTACACATATACATCCTGTTGTATTTTTAAGCATGTGTAAGGAAGGTGCAGATGTTTTTTAGTTGCAGCATGTGTAATTTTAATTTACACATATATATCCTGTTTGTATTTTAAGCATGTGTGAGGAAGAAGCAGATGTTTTTTATTTGTAGCATGTTGGAACAGTTACCGATTTCACACCTGCAAAACAAGGGTTAAACACAAAATCCAAGGTATCGGCTGAGTCACGACCAGGTCGCTCTCTTTAAGACGTTTCGTGGCTCTGCCTTGAATTTTGTGCAAGCAGTCTCTCTTTGTCACAACGTCCCCAGGATAAAACAGCCGAGAAAAAAAAAACTCGCGTCGATCTCTCACGCACACAGTGAGAAATCGATCACTTTCACTCTTTTATTCTTGCTAAAAAAAAACTTGGTCTCTTGATTCACAAAAACAGTATATGGAAAACTCTTACCATTCTGCCTCTCAAAACTGGCTTATTATAGCCTTCTCAATTAAGACAAAATTAATGGAAATAAATTTTGGTTTTAATTGTCTCCATAAAATCCTGTGTAACAGTCCAAAAACGGTCAAGTAATTTATGCCAAAATAAATACAATTGAATCCGTAATTAAAACCTGTAAAAACGTTTTGAAAAAATCTTTTTTTAAAAACAGTAAAAAATACTTTCCAAATTCAAGAGACCTCCCAAGACCCCCAAGGCCCCGCTCCCGGACTAATTATATATATATATATACCCAATCAGTAGGGGGAGGGATTTGATCATGAGACCTCACCATCAAGGTCCAAAATACTTAACCACTGGGCCAAGCTTGATTTGTTGATATAAATGTACAAAATAATTCTTTTAAAACCCATATATCCCAACATAGCATGTGTAATTTTAGTTTACACATATATATCCTGTTGTATTTTAAGCATGTGTAAGTTGAAGTTACATATATATGTCTTGCAACATGTTTATGTGTAAATAGTTGTATCATTTGTATCTTTTACTCATATTTAGCTTGCCGCATAGAATATACTTCTCACGAGGGGGCAACGCTCCCGAGTGAATTGCGTTCGTTTTAAATTTTTGATTGTTATTGTGTGTTTGACAGGTTGTCATGGATCCTGTTAGTTGCGCTGCTGTTAGTTGCATTGTTGTTGTTCGCTACTCTTCAGATTTTATTACCCTGCGTGTTAATACTGATATCAAACTTGAAGAGTTTAAGGAACAAGTTTGCAGGGAATTGAAGCAGTTTACTCCACTTGGTATTACTTTCTTCTTCCGAGAAAGTGGGAAAGATTTTCCGCTTGACTGTGATTTTTCATTGCAAGCTCTTATATCCATCACAAATAGTAAAGAGAAGACCAGTGTTGATATTTTCTTGCAAAATGTTCCTCGTGTGGCCTCTTCCTCCAGCTCTAGGGCAGATTCTTCTATTTCTAATGGGTCTAGTAGTACGTCTTCTTCCAGAAACAATCTTACTGTTGCAATGTATTTGAAAGATAAAAGCAAGCCTGCGAAACCTTTGTTATTGGATGGTTGGCCCAAGGTTCTTGGTGAGATTGGTCATGTGTTTGTTGAAGGAGTTATGCAAGTCAGGGTTGCTTTCACCAAGTATCGTCTTCACACTGGTTTCCAAATGATTGTAACTCACAATGAGCGTTCTAGGTTCACGGCTAAGTGTGCAGATGAAAAATGCGGCTGGAAATTCCATGCATCTTATATCGATGAAAGGAACGAAATGTTTCAGGTAGGTTTTCCGTGTTTTGTCATCTAATGCTTAGTATATGTTATGTTTTGTTACAGTATGTGTAACTTTGGTTTACACATGATGTTTTTACACCATATTGTATTTTGGTTGAATTGTTTATATTTTGTATGAACCTCTTCAGGTCAGGTCTTATAACCCTGAGCACATTTGTGGTGCTGGTGGGCGCAACTTGAACCAAACTTACTCCACCAGCTTCTCGTCTAGTTTGATTGAGGAAGAAGTTCGCAAAAATCCTCACAAGAAGCCCAAGCAAATTGCTGCTGATTTCCAGACCAACTATGGGATTAACATGGAGTACTATCAGGCATATAATGCTAGGGAAAAGGTTTGTGAGACGATTTATGGAGACGATGTCAAGTCCTACTCGCACTTGGTATGGTATATTGATGCTATAAGGGAAACCAACCCTGGTAGTGTGATAAAGTTTGAACGTGAAAATAAACAGTTTCAACGGATTTTCATCGCATTTGCTGCATGCATCAAGGGGTACCGGTTTTGTCGTCCAATGGTATACTTGGATACTACTTTCCTTACTGGTACATTCAAAGGTTGCTTGATGGAAGCTACTGGGATCAATGGTGGTAAAGGTATGTTTTTTTTATGTTTTTTTTTTTTGAACAACTTCAGTTGACAAATAACTGAGAGTTACACATGTGTAACTCTCAGTTACACATTACTTTACTCAGTGTGTAACTAAGAAAATAGCATATGTAACCTTAAGTTACATATTTGTTTTAGCATGTGTAACTTGTATTTACACATTGTTTTCTGTTTGTGTGAAACTTATTATTCTTTCGATTCTGCACAATTTTTTTTGTAGGATTTTTCCCCCTTGCTTTTGCACTAGTCGATTCTGAGACGATCGACAACTGGGAGTGGTTTTTAAGGAATTTGACTGAAGTTGTTGGTGATGGGAGGCCAATCACCTTCCTTTCGGATCGCCATAAAGGACTCTTGCAGGGTGTTCCACTTGTTTATCCAGATGGGTTCCACAGCTTCTTCTACTATCATTTGACGAAAAATATACCCATCACTGCAACAGATCCTAGGTACTCGCTTGTGATGGACCATTTCCGAGAGGAGACATACGCACTCTCACCTGAAAACCATGCGAAAGCCATACAGAAGATTAGAGACTTGAACTGCGATTGGGTGGCTGATTACATCGAGACAATCCCACCTGAAGCATATGCAAATGCCTATTTCAAAGGTTGTCGGTATAGACGAACATCTAGTACTCTAGCAGAATCAGTCAATAGCTGGGTTCTGGTTCACAAGAAGATGCCTGCATCTGCTCTTCTTGATCAGGTTAATTGAGTGTGTGTGTGTGTATGTGTGTGTTTTGATGTTTTGTTGTCTTTTTATTTCATGTTTTGTCACTTTATGTATTCATGAGTTTTTTTCTGCTTTTCAGATTAGGAGGAAAATAATGTGTTTGATGGCGGAGCGTCGTGAAATTGATGCTAATATGATGACTCCATTAACCCCTGAGTATGAAGAAAAGCTTGTGGCTCTTCAATATGAAGGTTTGGCTTGGGAAGCATTGGTTGCTAGTCCTACCGTGTTTGAAGTTTTTAGCGAAAGGTCTCACATGGTGGACCTCGAACACCAGACTTACACCTGTCAAAGGTTTGGTTTCTTATGCTTTTTCTTCTCTCTGTATGTTCATTTTTTTTAGAATGTGTATCTTCCAGTTACATTAGATATATGCATGTATAAATAGTAGTTACACATCTATTTTGCAAGTGTAACTTAAAGATACACATCCTGTATATGCATCTGTAACTAGCTAATTTTGAGTGTTTTATGATTTGTATGTGCAGCTAACTGATTTTTTGATTATTTTTGTTTTCTTCCAGGTGGCGTGTATATGGTTTTCCTTGTGCTCATGCTATTGCAGCCATACACAAGATTAAACGTGAGGCTATTGATTTCATTTCACCGTATTTTACAAGCGACTATTTTAGGAAGACTTATATGCATGTCATCCAACCGATTCCCAACTACAACAGGCCTGTTGAATATCATCCAGACGATATCGTCAACCCGCCTACCGTGAAGAAGCAACCAGGTAGACCACCAGGGAAAAGGATTATAAGTAAAGGTGAGAAGAAGGTGAAGAGGAAAGTTCGTTGCAGCAATTGCAAGGAAACAGTTCACAACAAGGCAGGTTGTAGGAATCCTCGGAAGTTCACACCCCACTAGCTTTAGCCTACCAAAGTTCATCTATGCAAGTAATGATTTGATGTGTGGATTCTTATTTGTCTTGGGTTATTTGTTTTTTATTTTTCTTCATTTCGGTTCTCATGGACCAAACGTTTTTATTTTTCCGCAACGTTGATTATGTGCAAGGATCTTTTATTCAGATTTTATATTTTGTCAGTTCATAGTTGAAATGCATTTTATTCTATTTTTGATTTATTTATGTACGTTTGATCAGTGGTCAAATGCTTGTGTAACTTTAGTTTACACTCAAATATGGATGTGTAACCAGAAGTTACACTGCTGTGAATGCATGTGTAACATTAGCTTACACATGATAAATGTTGGTGTAACTTTATTTTATTTTGATTTATTGGGTAAGTCTGATCAATGGCTTGTGTAACTTCAGTTTACACTCAAATATATGGATGTGTAACCAGAAGTTACACTGCTGTGAATGCATGTGTCATATTAGGTTACACATGATAAATGCATATGTAAACTCTGGTTAAACCTTCTGCATCAAGTTAAGATGTGTAGTTACTTAACCCGTTGCATACATTCTGAAACCTGTACACACAGCAGTAGAAGTTCTAACAAGATAAAAGTTTTTAATTCAAATAATTTCAATCCAAAAATATTTTCAAAACCAAGAACTGCTAAAATCTACTAACTGATGAAATTTAAAAGTTTCTAACAACACATTTTCCAAGTCTAATATCTGCTTGTGGATAACAACATATTTATGAGTATAGAATTTTTTCTAATCCTAATGGCTGCTTTACACATCTCTGGATGGATCCGAAAGAATCTTGTATAGCATGCTTCCTCTCATGCGGTTCAGCTTGTCAGTCCACCATATCATCATACTTGAGCTTAATTTTTTGTCAAGTGGTTTATTCTTCATCCTGATGTTCATGTAAGTGCATACACATGGAAGAAAGTCAGGAATTGAACCTTGTGGGAGCGAAGGGAGATTTTTTGCATTTTCATTCATCCCAAGAGCATAAGGACACAAGAGTCTCAATTCTGTAGTAATTGAAAATGCATATTTCTTGGCTTGAAGAAGGTGTTCACCCCTGAGTTCCTTAACGCTTGACGAGTTCATGTAGGACCAAGGATTAGAGCTCTTCAATTCATACTCCAGCAGTGGGTAGTGTGTTTTGTTGTTGCACATTGGGGTGAAAAGTCTGACTGCATCGTTCTTGTACTTGACATACTCCTTCGCAAGCTTTGGAATCCAAAATCTCTTGAATTCTCCGTAATCCTTCAAGTAAGAGGCCTGCAAAAACCATTTGGAATGTCAAACTCACATTTTTAATCAAAAGTTACAAATGAACAAGTGGTTATGTAAGCAAAAGTTACACATAGGGCCTTGGATTTTACACTGGAAAAATAAGGATGTGTAACTTCATATTACACATTATAAATGGTTGTGTAACTTCAGATTACACATTATGACTGCATTTGTAACCCTATATTACACATTATAACTGTTTTCCGACATAAAAAAACTCTAGAGTATGTTATCATAATCTTAAAACACACACTACACATTATAAATGCAATTAGATTTTAAATATATCGAAGTACTTACGTATGATTTTGGAGACAGGAATATCGCTTTGTCATACTTGCTGTTAGTGTTCATCTTTGTCCTCAATCTGCTAATGTAGAAGTCGATGAATTCTGACTCCAAGAAGAATTCTTTCTTGGTAAGCTGTAGCATTAGTTCTCCAGATATATCAAACAGGTGGCTACCATCTTCGTTGCGTTCAATCCAAGTAATGTCTCTGCATTTTACAAAGAAGTAAACTATTAATCAACATAACAGAATCAAGTAGTAAAACACAACAATCAATAACAGAATCAAGCCTACTTAGAGTCAAGCTACTTACGTTTTCGGATGAGTATTGAAATATTCAAACACTTTCTCCTTGTTCTCGCCTTCCAGCCTTTCGATAACTTCTGAACCTTTCACATCCTTTCTCATTGTTCCGTTATCTTCTTCGGCAACCTCAGCCATTCTTCTTCTTTTACTTCTGGTACTGGGTCCATTATCTCTTTTTCCACTTCTGGAACCGCGGCCATTCTTTCTTCATTAACAGTCTTCTTAATCTTCTTTGGATTCTTTTCATACTGCTTCATATATTGTGTTGGAATTTTTCTATTCCTCAGCACACGTTGTTGCATGAATGCTAGTTGGTTTTCTCTTATTGTATTTGCATCTTCCTTCAGTAACTCTCCTACAGGTCTTGGAGTTTTATCTATTCCAAGGCTAAAAAAAGTTATCCTGTGTTGTAGTTGCGCAAACAAATATAGGCAGAATTTAAAAAATTAGCACATGTATGTAACTTAAGAAGATAACCTCAAGCCAAAATAATAATGTACTGTATGTAACCTCAAGCTACACATGACTTTTACAATGTGTAACTTGAAGTTACACTTCCATTAGAAACAAAACATAAAGGAAAAATAAAACGGAATAGCAGTTACAGAAGGAAGAGTGATTACCACTTGAGCTAGGTTCTGCATTCTCCATCACTGCAGGTCCATGTTCACTTTTTTTAATGTCCCTGACAATCTCATCTAGCATTTCATTCACTGGAACATCCTTCATATCAGTAAGGTTAGCTTCTAGTTGCACCAAGTTGTAGGTCTGAGCATTGTCAGGCTGTGTTTGCTGTGTTGTAGCAGTTATCACTATGGAGTCCTCAAACTGTGTCGAAGCAAAACTGTCCTCAAAAGTTTCAGGTGTTGGCTGAGTTGGAGCAGTCGGAACCAAACCGTCACCAACAGTTGCAGGTGTCTCTTCAATGACATCTGCATCATCTCTTGCGGCTTTCTCATGCTGCTCAACCACACCACCACCTTCTGCATCTTTCTTTTGCGCCTCATCAGCAGCATGCGTCTCTTCATCTTCTTTCTTCTGCGCCTCATCAACAACATCTGCAGTAGTGCGCTTTTTCTTACCAGTGGGCTTATTCTTTGGAGGAGCCTTGCGCCCCTCTGCAGTAGTTTGAGCTTGCAGAATTGTTGGCGTATTTCCAGCATCAAGGCTCATACAAGGAACTGCACAAGGATTGAAATGAGAATTAGGATGATGATGATGATGTTAAATTTTTTTAATAAAATTTCAAGAAGAATATATATCAAGTGTAATCGACTGGCTTGGATAACTAGCATGTGTAACTTCATGTTACACATGAATATGACATAGATACCTAGTGTAACATGGAGTTACACATGCATCTAACTAGTGTAACCAGAAGTTACACATGTATATAGCATGTGTAACTAGGGATTACACATCCATATGATTAGTTTACTCAACATTTATTAAGTCTAATCAAGTTAAATAAGCATATTAAAAATGAACAACTAAAATATGAAATTTAAAAGGTTCAAAGACCTTAGTGTCAACTAATTGGGTACCTCTATCAAGTTAAAGAAGCATATTAAAAATGAACAACTACTTACATTCTTCATGGAAGGAAGTTTCCGTGTCATTTTCTCTTTCTCTTGTTCAGTCTCTTTCTCGGTCTCTTATTCTTCATACTCAATACTTCCATCTCCTTGTTGCTCAGTCTCAACTAACTGTAACTCTTTCTTCTTCATGCTCAGTAGCTCCATGCTCAGTACCTCCATGTCCAGCATCTTCATGTTGCATAAACTCTTCCTGGGTCACTTTGTAAGGATCAATACCTATTGCTTGCATAATTTGGCAACTAAAATTGTGAATCTTGAATTCTGTTCTTCCTGAAAGGTCCCCTTATGATATCCCTTCTCTGGCAATTGCATACACTGCTTTAAACATTGCTTGCTTTGCTTGCAGTTGCTCTTTCAGATGGCCATTCTCAATGGTTTGCGCTTTCAGCCAACTTTGCAGGTCGTCCTTGCTGGGTACCACTGTTGATATACCTAGCTGCTTCTCAAGCTGTGAAAACTCAGCCACAAAGCTAGGAGTTGTCTGCAATTAACAGATGGAGAGGTTAAAAAGAGATAGCAAAAACAGTTGAACATTCTAAATATACAAATTTTCAGTTGTATGTGTAACTTAAAGTTACATAAGCACATTTTATATGTGTAACCTATAGTTACATAAGCACATTTTATAGTTACACATATAAAATGTATAACTTATAGTTACACATATAAAATGCATTCACTTGTGTTATCTTTTGCATGTGTAACTATAAGTTACACAAGCACATTTAAATGTGTAACTTATAGCTACACATGACAATTTTGATTACATCAAAGTTTTATCTAAATTATATTACCATAAATTTACAAAACCTAAACCAACTGACATATAACACTTACCGAAAACTCTGTCATGTCTGTTTTCCAAATGTAATCAGAAATCTGGTATATATCCCACCTCCCAACCCTCGGGATATCTTCTTCGTGGTTCTCAACTTTCGGGATTAATCCTCCTGGTGTGTGTTCAGCAAACAATAACTGCAACATATAAATTTTAATTAGTCGATTGAACAAAAATATCCACAACATAACACTAAAACTGCTGGAATAGAAATTACACATAAGCTTTTACCAGTAGGTATTGCACACAAGCCTTCACATTTGACAAACAACCAAGATTAATATGAATCTCTTCAAACAAGTGCTCGTGTATTAAATCAGGCCACGACACCTTGAGCACCGTATCATAAGTTTCAAAGATACTAAGATATTTCGCGTTCACTCCATTGGCATTTTTGTCGCCAAAAAAAAATACACAGCAAAGACAAAGACCTATCAAGCAAACTAGATCCTTCTCATCAACTTTCTTTCTTTTCCCACTTTTGCTCCTTTTTGTCATAAGTTGTTTTATCTTCTCTAAAATGTTTGTCTTAGTCACTGTCGTCCGATGCTTTGTAGATTTGATATCAGTGAAGAATTTGTTGTATAAAACATTGTCAGTCAAATCACTAGGACAATAGTACTTTAACAACTTCTGACCCTTTCTGCTTCCAATCCTCTGCATGCAAAATATACCAGCCAGCTTTGCCGGTGTAGACTCTATAATCTTATCATCACCAAACTTGAATGAACACGGTGTCTCACAATCCATGTCAAAGCAGTTCAAAAGCTTCAAGACGCCGTGTTTGTTGGTACTTATCTGTCTTGTTGTACTCGGTACAGCTGTATCATAGTCATCGTAATACATCATTACGAGTTCACCGTAAGCAGCTCTCCTAAGATATCTCTGAGCCCTATCAGTCAGTCCTATAGGTTTTATCACCTTTACTAAATCCTTTACTGCATTCAACGACTGCCTTAGGTTTCCTATACACATCACACACAAAAATAGCATGAGTCAGTATGTTGTGTACTTATCAAATACACTCATTTTTAACTGCAAAATGAAAATCATGTTACACACTATGTGTATTTTCCAAGTACACAAACTGAATCATTCTATTATGTGTTGTGTAACCTTAACTTACACATGCATATGAAGGTTTACAGGCGTCATTTTTTGATGTGTAACTATTATTTACAAACACAATACAGTCGTAGGTTATATTTTGCATGTGTAACTTTCTAGTTACATAGGCAATTAGCAAATCAGTGATGTTATTATGCATGTGTAACTTCTAGTTACACAGTCACTTGGCAAGTTAGTGGTTAGATTTTCAATGTGTAACTTATAGTTACACATGCATATGCACTACAAACATGAGATTCTAAATGTGCAACTTATAGTTACACAGCCACTTTGCAAGTCATTGGTGACATCTTGAATGTGTAACTTACAGTTAAAAATGCTCAATTGTATGTGTAACTACAAGTTACACACTCAGTATACAAACCACAACACAGTTGGTGGTGATATTTTGAATAAGTTACACAGGCCCTTGTTTGCATAGTTATACATTCAAAAGCATTTACATTAGATCATCACAACCAAAATCGCATGTATAGTTTTTACTAGCATGATATCATAAAAACACATATCATCAAATAATTTCAACTCTTAATACCTGTTATTGCAGTATCTGTTTCAGCGGTGTTGCTTCTTCCTCGCGCCATTTTACTTCACAAAGTGTAAATTGAATCTGAATCTGCAGTTTAAAAAGTAAGAAAACATCAATCTCCAGTAGTACTAAACTCCTTAACATGAGATTGAGATGATACATGAACAAAAAACATCAAGTAAACCTAACCCCTAAAAACAGAGAGGAAAGTAGAAGATCGAAAACAGATTCAAACCTCAGTTCGTCTTCTTCTTCTTTCTTCGTATTCTTCTTTGATCAAAAAAGGACTGAATCAAACAACGAATGAAGCAAAAAACAGATCGAATACATTGAGATTTAACATATCAAAAACATATCAAATACAGATCGCAAAACATATCAAATTTACTGAGATTAAACAGATCGAAAAACAGATCGAAAATAGTTCCAAAAACAGATCGAAAAACATGTTAAACACGAAGAAGAAGAAGAAGAAAAGATTAAACATGAAGAAGAAGATTTGACCGAAATCTACCTGTTTTAGTTTTTCGTTTCTTCGATCTGCAAAAAAAATTCTCTGAAACAAATTTCTCTGCACTTCTTTGAAGGTTTTCGACCGGCAATTTTCTCAGGTGAGATTCAGTTTCTCTCTCTTGAAATGAAATGAATGTGTCGGTTTGATAGAAAACCTAGGTTAGATACTTATATAGTGAAGGTTATTCTGGTCATTTCAACCGAATTAAAATTTATTTTTAATTCAGGGCCTAGTAATAAAACTCTTTTAACTAGGGGCCTCATATTATGGGTTATCCATGGGTTGGGCCTTAGCCTAATTTTCCCTTGTCTTTTTCATAGAGATGCAGAAGAAGGAAGAACGAGGAAATGTTAATAAATACGATGGGTCACGGCTTCAACCGGATAACCCATATAACTCTTGAATAATCTCAGCCGTTTTTGTAGAACGATTTTTTTGGGACCATGGTTTTTTTGGGGGACCATGGTTTTATTTTGGGTAAAGACATTAGAAGTAAATCTAGGTCACCCCTTATCTAGATATTTATATTAATACCTAAATTACCCTCCTGATTAATTTTGGGTGATGATTAGTTAATGTTAATAATAGTTAGTGTAATGATTAGTGAGATGATTAAGTTAAAGATAATTAGTGAGATTAAAAAATCAGATGGTTTTTTTTTTTAAAGAAGTAGAACTATTGAGAGAGTAAAGTTAGAGAATATGAAGAAGGAAAACATGAAAAACGATGGATTTTACCAACCACAACCGGAGGAAGGGTATTTGGGTACCCAGGTATGCTTCAAACTTAGATAATGTTGGTTGGATTGCTCCAAACTTTCAAAAAAAATGAAATTTTTTATGTAGATTTGGGCCAGTTCGGTTACCATATGTCAAGAACATGTAACCGAACACACCTGAAAGTGTAGTTCGGTTACGTTTTCCAAACACGCAGGTTACCGAACTCGCTCGTTAATGGAGGTTTTGGTCGTACAGTGTGATGTTCGGTTACCTAGGATAAAATGGTAGGTAACCGAACTTTGAACTTAACAATTTATTTGGGTACATCTTGTGTGTTCGGTTGGTTCGCAAACTTCAACATATTTTGCGAATCAACCGAACTGGGCTTATATATGCATATATGCAATTAGGCAAACGTTCGGTTACTACGAAATTTATTTCTTGGCGAATTAGGTAGAGTTCGGTTACGAAGTTTCAAAGGTAGAGTTTGGTTACAAAGAAAACTTAACATTTTTGTGAACGAACCGAACTTGTGGACTTCTCATTATTTTCGTAAACTAAAGTTCGGTGATATCCTTATTTTGCGAAGGAACCGAACTTATGGACTTGTGTTGTTCTAATACAAGGAGTTCGGTTAAAAGTATTTTTTTGCGAATCAACCGAACTCTGAGTTCGGTTAAGAAAAAATTAATTCGTGATAACCGAACTTTTATCTGAAAAAAAAAACCCTCCATTAAACCTCTCTGCAACTTCCATTTTCAACTCATTTTAATGATTACTTCTCATTTATTCAACCAAAAACGAATGACAAGTAATGGGTTTGTGAGAATATCTTTGTTAATGTTTTAAATTAAGCTATATATATATATAGCGGTGGTGGTGGTGGTTGATGGTGGTGGTAATCGGAGGTGGTGGTGGTAATTGGTGGTTGGTGGTGGTGATAATCGGAGGAGGTGGTGGTGGTAATCGGCAGTGGTGGGCGGCGATGGTGGTGGTAATCGATGGTTGGTGGTGGTGATAATCGGAGGTGGTGGTGGTGGTAATCGGAGATGGTGGGAGGTGGTGGTGGTAATCGGTGGTTGGTGGTGGTGATAATCAGAGGTGGTGGTGGTGGTAATCGGCGGTGGTGGGCGGTGGTGGTGGGAGGAGGTGGTGGTTATATATATATATATAGGTGGTTATTAGGTTGGTTTTAAATTAAATTAGGTTAATGGTAGGTTAGTCATTTCAACATTTTAGGACACCCCTTATCACTATAGGGAAGGTGGCCTAATAAAATCATGGTCCCCTCAAAACAACCATGGTCCCTAAAAAATCATTCTTTTTGTACATTCTCTAGTTCGTAATCTAACGGCCCAAACAAAGCCTGTTAAACCTTGTCAAAAGAGGCCCTGTCAAGGGAACGCTCCTCTTTAATGTTTTACGTGAATTCGAATAAATTTCATGGTTTCTAGGCGACCGCTGACGCCCTTAGCTATCAACAACTTACAAGTTGCGTATTATAGGAAGTAGGATCGTCTTTCAGGTTATGCCAAACAAAGTCCATAGAGACGAAAGAATCCACATTTACTATTTGCGTTGAAAAGAGTTCCTTGAACCATGGTATTACCGGTTACGGTCCATAAAACTCGCAAGCTACGATTCGGACATGTGACGCAGTCCGCTTCTAGGGGTATTTGTGTCATCTAACGAAGATAAATCATCCCGATTCAATGTGGTGTACGCGGAATGCGCATTTTTGGGTAGGTAACTGTAATTAACAGGGGGTTAGTCCTCGAGTGATTTCGGGGGAGTTGAGTGTATTTTAAATCTCAGGGATTTTGAGAGAGTTTGAGAGAGTGTAGGGAGTTTGAGAGAGTTTTGTGTTTTTGAGTTCAGGGAGTTTGGGGGAGTGTAGGGAGTTTGAGAGAGTTTATTAGAGGGAGTTTGGGAGATTTTGGGGGAGTTTGAGAGAGTTCACTCCTAACTCATTCTCTTTTAAGAAACAATAAACCCTTATTTGCAAATAACATTGATCTTTAATCAAAAGAAAAAAATAAATGAAAATGATCATATCTCTGTATCAATAGTATGTTATTTTGTGCAACGAGATAATTTTTTTTCCCTTCAATTCAACGGTCTCCATACAATTCTAACTCCCTTTGTTCCCGAACATTTTCCCACATATCATCCGCTATACTCTTTCTCCATGCATTAGCTTCTTGACGTTGTTGTTCTTGAGTTTGTTGTGTCAAAATTTCATCGTCATTTACAAGCGTTGATGGATGGCTATCTTACTTTTCCTCTTCCTCGACCGGAAACTCATCTGAACGGCATTCTTTTCGTAAGAAGTTGTGTAGGCCTGCACAAGCTGTCATTATCTCCGCTTGCACCTGATACGGAAATGGAGGTTGAGACTTAAAGATCAAGAAACGAGACTTCACATAATAACCATAAATATGTCAACCCATAAAAATTAGTAGCAATCAATCCATAACAATAAGTTCTCAACTAGGAGAAAAGAAAAATTAAATACTAATAGTTATGAAGAAAAACGATCAAATGTTGTAACTCTAAAAGCCCATTAAACCTAATAGAAACTTGCAAAGATGACAGGTTTATGCTTTTAACTTTGAACCAATCCACAACTTTCTCTCTTCAGGAGTAAAACGTATGAATAAGTTCTTCTTGTGATTGTTGTCCAGCATTTCAATTACTTTCAGCTTATCTTCCAAAGAAATTTCATTTATGCCATAAACAAGATCCCATACTTGGTTATATTTCTTATCCTTATCAATTCTGCGCATTTCTTTTTCAATTTTGCGGTCTTCTTTCTCTTTCGCAATAAGAGCATGCATTGAATCAATAGAAGAAGCAATCGATGAACTGTTGGCAATCAATTTTTCTAGATAATCAGACTGCCCAGTAGGATTAGTTGATGTAGAAGAGTCACCAATGTCACACCTTGGTCTTTTCTTTGTGTTCATATCTTGAGTTTCATCTTTATCTTGTTCATCACTTTCCTCTAAGCCATATCCCACGTATGATACGTTAAAAGCATTATCATATTGCTATCGTTGAGTATAATCAACATCGAAGTAATCATCTTGTTCATCTTCCTTATCACAGGTTCTAGCACTTGTACCCTCATGGGTAAGATCAACTGTAACTTTTCCAGAAGCACATTTATTCCCAAAAACAATAAGAAAGTCACCATAGTCTTTACCATTATCTTCCCTTAAGTTAGTTTGGTTTGGATGGCTCTGTTAACATACAAAAAATAAATAAAGGATAAAGCATGAATTAGAACTCTGCACAAAATAGAAGAAAAAAATATCAAATTTAGTTTTCAGTAAGTAACACACACATACCTCAAAGTAATTGTTCCACATCTCGTGGGATCCAGTAATCATCTTGTTAGGATCATCCCAAATTAATGCATGATGACATAACAAATTATGAAGATAGCTATAAAGGAATTCTGTTTCACCGAAACACAGTTTCAGATCGTCTAATATTTGCAGTACTAATACTTACCTGATCCTCTTGAAATTTTTACGGTACACTTACAACTTAATATTCCACAACACACTCAAAAATCATAGCATTCCAACGGTTCATTAAAAAGATACATTACTCAGAACCCGATTACTTTCAATACGTGCATACAGAATTCAGTTCCGGATTTCTCACACTTTGGTGTACCTAAAGTGATCAGAACTTCATGAAGTTTCTACAGTAGGTAATCTTCATATATACAAACATCATACTAAAATTTCAGCTTTGTCCGATAAGCGGAGAATGAGATAAATAGGAATCAGTCCCCTATTCAGGATTTAAACTCAGCAGACCATAGTCATATATTGTGCAAGCATTGCAGTAGAAAACGTGACATGATCCGCGTGAAAATTTTACTGTACTTCTATAACAAGGTAAACTACGACATACTCAAATTTCATCATATTCCAACGGTTGAATTTAAAGATATCATTATAATCAAATCATGCAATTTCTTACCAAGATCTTTTGAACCACAAATTAGGGTTTTGACAGAGAGAGAGAGTACCCATAAAAAAAAACTATATACACAATCAAAATAAACAATCATGGAGATTAAAGATATGAAAAACAATCAAAATAGTAAACAAATCAAACTATTATAAACAATCATGGAGATCAAAGAAGAAAAAAAACATACCTGGAAAAAAAACGTTTCCTCTTTTTTCTCCTATGGTTTTCTACGCACCAAACTCCTTCCCAAATCTCTACTATTTTGAGAGATTTGTTGTGAGACCAAAATACACTAAAAACTCCTTCGAACTCCCCAAAGCAACCAACTCCCTAGTATTGTAGGGTTTTATGACTAACAGGGAGTTCAAGAGCTTTTTTTAAACTCCCCAGCGACTAACAAGTGTTTTCTAGAGAGTTTAGGAGACGAGTTTAGGAGACTCCCCTAAACTCCCCACGACTAACGGAGATTTAAAGAGACTCCCTCAAACTCCCTCAGGACTAACGGGAAAAAACCTAAATACATTAAAATCTCTCGAACTCTCCCACGACTGATCCCTGTAAATCTTTCATCGTCCCGGTGCTTCGAGGTCTTTCTTCTTCATCTTCTTCTTGAATTTAGTGCTCGCTTTATTACCAAAGAGAATCAAGGGTGCGTGGTTTCAGAAAAAGGTGGGCTTGTTATCTTGTAATTTTTTGTTTTGTTTTGTTTTGTTTTATTTCTTTTTTTTTTTTAGGTCTTGAAATAGCACAGTTAATTTGCTTCCGTTTGACCTAAATCCCTGAAAATTCCTGAAAAGTTTCTTATTTAGGTGATCTAGTTCTTGTTAGGGTTTTGTTCCTTTCCTGTGTATGAAATATTTGAGATTATCGGTCTATTAAATGAAAAGTTTTGTTTTTGTTTTTAGGGGTTTTCCATGTGTTCTGGTTCTGGGTGTTTAAAATTTCTTTTTTAAACCATTAATCTGTTAGTGGAAGCTATGCCCGTATGTTAGGTGCACTAGTCATGTGCTTGAGATTTTTGAGCCGCCCATGAGGATGCAAAGGTCATGAACTAATATACTAAGTGAACCATTAATTATACCCAGTGATGTCGATGAGCTAATATACTCCAATGATAGAAGTTACCTAATTTATAAACTATAAGGGTGCTCTAATTAGCAAATGGAACTCGTTGATGGTCGACAAACTCGTACTCTTTATACTTGTATATTGATGTTCAATTTTAGGGTCTGACACTCATAAAGGACCTGCCGTCCTGTTCAGTTGCTAAAGTTGTGTTGGAATGTATAATTAGAGTTATCTTCCTTCTTGATCAGACTAGTGACTGTGAATTAATCATTGTGTGGGTTAGACTTGTGAAACTAGTCTTGATCTAGGAGTGTTGGTATTAGGTATGATAATATGCGTGAACAAGTTCCTGTTGGCTTGATAGCTTCAAATTTCCCATTTTCTGGCTTATTTCTAGTGTATGAATTGTGGTTTGATTAGATGGTTATTTGTCATGTTTAACTTTCTCACTTTTAGTTGTTTTATCATCTAAGGCTATTTTGTTTCTTGGCAGGGTCCTTATGTAGCACTGGTTCAGTTGATTAAGGTGCAACTCCTAATAGTTATTGTCAAGTAGCATATCGTGGCTTCCTCCGTAATTGGACACAGTAGATTTGGAGTTCCTTTCATGGGAACAAGGGAGTTCAAAAGAATGTCCAGGGGACAATCTCAAACACGTACTCAGTTTGGCAGGAGAGTTTTAGGAAAGTGTAGAGGGAAAGAAAAAGTTAATAATGCGGTCATAATCGATGTTGATAGTAGTGAGGAACATGACTTTATCATCGTCGATGAGCCAGAATGTTCTAAGAAGATATTTCAAAGTTCTAGGGTATCAGTTGAAAGAAAGAAGTCACCGTGTAGTGTCATTATTAGCATTGACGATGATGATGATGTTGACGAACTTGTAAATAGTGATGATGTACTGAGACATGCTGGCCAAAGAAATGTATCTGGTAATGCTTCTGACCAATCACTTTCTGAAGAATCAAACAGTGGTCATCATGGATTTGCCCATGAAAGTCCATCCCATCCGAATGTATTTAAGTCGAAGCCTAGACAATCTAATTGTTATGGCTTATACACTGACTCTGATAGTAGTTCCTCTGAAAGTGATAGTTCTGACGTTGAGGTTATGGAAGGTTCTTCAGGAAAAATACGTGAGCAGTGGGAAAGGGCTGCTTCGAAGAAAAAAATGTTTGATCATGTCGTAAATGATCAGTCTAATTTTAAGGATCAGGCCTGTGCCTCTGGGTCATTCGCTGATAATTCAGAAAATGCTGCCGTTCCAAAGACGACTGAGCATTTTTATCGTACAAACAATGGAAATGGTGATGGGCTTATTGATAATGACATTGTCATGGATTCAATATATGAAACGGGCAATAAAGACGACGAGTTTGAATTGCCGAATGAGGAGGACTTTGTGAGCAAAAAGAGAAATATGGATGATTCACATGTTAATCATGACAATTACCCTGTAGACAAAGATGAAGGGCTTTCGACGTCATATGACAGAGCCAGCACTGGCGTGACTTGTTCCATGGAAAAGGGAAAAGCGTTTGATGATTTTGATTTTGGGAAAGCTTGTTTCCTGGGTAAAGAAAAAGTTTCCCAGGAGAAGACTGAGTTACAGGATACAGAGGCATGTGGTAGCAACAGTAGAAAATCAGATGCAGCGGAGTGTAATTATGATAAATACAAGACTCGGGATGAAGATGTTGGGTATTTTCAAGAAACTCCTTGCGACAGATCTAATAATGGTATAGCCTGTTCAATGGAGAAAGAGAAGTCAGTTCCTGGGAAAACTGATTTTTGCAATGCTCAAACATCGCACATAAGTGAAACATTTTTTGAAGAAAAATCATCACCAGCCAATCCATTGTTGTGCAATGATCTAGAGGCGGAGACTGCACATGATATCCAGAATGATTTAATTGACGGAAGGGAAAAATACAAGGAAACTGCCGAGTACAAGCGTGCAATGGAAGACGAATGGGCGTCTAGGCAGCGCGAGTTACAAAATCAGGTTTGCCGCACACACAAATGTTCTTCGTTGAATTCCTTTTAATCTCATTAAGCCGTGTGGTTTATTTCCCAAAATTGTTTTCTTCGTCTTTTTGGTTGTGAAGTAGTAGTTTAGTCTCTTAATGATGTTTACTAGAGATTGAACAAGAAAAGGTACAACAGAAACTGTTCACAATTTTATGCATTTGGAGTTCTATCATGTGTGCCAACATGCTGTTAGAGCACTTGCATACATTGGAACTAAAATAGATAATTTCAAAGTTGTCAAACATCCGACTCTTTCCTTCCTAAGCAGTTATATGCTTGAGTGTTTTTTCTTATATTTTAAAAGGATACTCATCGCTGGAACACCCGAGGAAAGAAATGTGTATATACCATTGCAAGATATACTTGATGTCAATTTTGGTGATAATTATATCTTACAAAATTTAAAAATCCTTTCCTGCGTAGTCTCTTGGAAATTCCATTTATCATTCTTAGGTTGCCATTTCTAGTGTTCTGTGCTTCTACTTAATGAGAGTTTAGAATAGATATTGGGTTGACCATGACACCTTATCTGGAAAGACCCATAATTCTACTTTATGGTTTACGCAATGGTAAATTCTTGGAAAAGAAAGATGTTTCTTTTGCTAATTAATACTGCTTACTTGCTCTAGCAATAGGTGAAACCATTAGATTGTCGAAATCGCCTTTTGATGTAGCTGTGAACTACTGAGCTGTACAGCTTTACTAAGCTCTTTCATTACTAATTCGCTAGTAAACCTGACATTGACACGGTGTTTATGAGTATCTTTGCATACACTATTCCCTGACTGGTGGAATTACATTTCCCTGACTGGTGGAATTACATTGAGAATATGTAGGACACTACTCAGAACCTATTTTTACCCAGTTTTCTTTTGCATGTCTTGCCGGACCTTCTACTGCAATCTTTAGTGACCACAAATATATATTATGTAGCTAGTTAAATGGGAGATAGTGAGTTTACTACCTAAATTTTGAGGATCCTTTTAATGCTTTCATATTGGCAGGCTGAAGAAGCACAGCGTTTAAAGAAGAGAAGAAGGGCTGAGACTGCGCGTTTGTTAGACATGGAGAAAAGGCAGAAGCAACGCTTGGAAGAAATGCGGCAAACACAAAAGAAGGTCAATGTTTCTCTTTTCATCTATTCCCTTTATACAGGACCAGTTTTTTACAATCTCTTTATTTAGCCGTTTGTTCAATATTTTCCTACCCATGTTTCTTCTTCCTCTATCTTGCTGGACATACAATCTTATTATTATAGCCTTCATTCTATCACTTACCTTTATTTTGTTTCTTTTATGTGATCAAATAAATCAGGACGTTGAAACTCGGAACTTGAAAGAAGAGATTCGTGCAAAAGTAAGGAAAGAGCTCGACAAAGTAGAAAAGTTATATTATGATATGGCTTCTCTACTGCGTTACTTGGGGATCAATGTGCGAGGGGGGCCCCATCCCATGCCGCGTGAGGTGAGTTGCATGTCTTTCTTATTCACTTACATTGTATTGGCTTGTTAAGTTTACCTATTTTTAGGCAAATGACGTGATTAGACGAACCGCATCAAATGTTAAGTTCAAATGTCAAACATTTAGCTTGGACATTAAAAATTTAGAATATTATGCAAGTGGCTTCTCTACGACCTTACATCCTTGGGCATTGCATGCCTTACACTATATATAGGGATCTTGCACCATTCTTATGAAACCGCAACAGTGATAATGCTTTGCTCAATTTGATAACAGTATCCAAACATCATTCATTATAGTGTTATAGGAATTCTTGGGCCAGTTTCTTGAATATAGGAAGAAAAGAATGGTACTGCTTTGTATTGCGTGATACCAAAGAAAGATCATAACCATGGCTAACTAATACTCCTCTATTCAAATCTATATGATGTGAATTGAATAAAAATCTATAATCTGTTATTGAAGAGTCTTATCATGCCAGATACAAAATGATGATGCATGAATAATTTACCCAGACAATATCAGCAAGGAGTATTGGTGATATGAAATATAAATAGTTAATATTGAAAGACACATCTAGCTTAATTATTTATGAATCTAAGCATTCATTAAACATTAGCATTAATCATGTTTCCTAGTTAATGTTATTACTAATCAGTCCGTAAAACTTGTGTGTCAGATGCCAAACTAATTGTATATAATCATGGTTCAGTCTGGCAGATGAACGTTTCTTTTTGAAAACTTAGTTTTTGTGTTGAATGTAGACTTCAGGTTCTGTTGAAGAGGATATATCCGAATGTATTAGTTGCTCTTATTATTCTCAGGTACTCAAATAATGCGGAATCTAGGAGCTCTTTTGTTCATAATCATGTATTCTCACTGTAGTGAGAGAAAAGAAGGATTAATGCATAGAATATACTTACCATGGATTAATGCACAGAATATATTTACCGTATACCATATGAGAATTGGTTTTGATGTTCTTTGTTAGGTGGGTAAATTATCACAGTATTTTAGAATGGGCTTAAAATATTATGGTAATTAAACAAGAGTGTGTATGATTTAAGACTTATTAAGAAATATTAATGGGTGTCATTATATTCTTATTAGTTTGAAATCTTAAATTTTTTTAAGTTTTTATTGGTTGAAATTTTATTGGACTGCATCCAATGAGAAGTGAGTATTCAGGTAAGCACACTCGAACAAAGTGTACATTATGCATACAGTATGATGTGGAGTGGTAATTTCAGGTCTATTTTGACTTGTGTGTTAACCCCATGTTTTTAGTTGTCACCCTTTCTATACTGGTTACATTTCTTAATACAATTGGTGATTATTTATTTAGGTACACACAGCTTATAAACAAGCCTTACTAAAGTTCCATCCTGATCGAGCATCAAGAAATAACATCCGTGAACAGGTTGAAGCAGAGGAGAAATTCAAGCTTATTTCGCGCTTGAAGGAGAAACTATTACCAATTTGACATAATGGATATTGTGACACTGTTTTGAGTTATGAGTTCTGTTTATGCGTTTATTATAAGAAGGTGCTATAATTAGAGATGGTCACAACTGCCTGGTTCTGATTTATTTTTTGATTTCCCAGGTGCTGAGTCATGTTAGGTTCTTGCTACTTAGCTTATCAGGTTTCAGTTCAAACAGTAGGATTCTTGTATATATATATATATATATAACACTATACCAGACTTTCTTGGTAAAGAAATTAGTATTCTTTTGATTCTTTTTGCTGCGTCTTAATGGTTTAAAGATCTGACGTGTAACCTATAATTGGGTATAGTTGACAGATGTTACTTTGAAAGCACAGGCATGTTTTGCTGCATGGCTAAGGGAAAACTGCAGCTCCATCCAAAAGAATGAAAACTGTTTATGAAATTTATTCTATTATCTGTTCATTTTCATTTGCACAACTCTGAGTCTTTCTTTAAATTGGTGGAAAGCTGAAAATCCTAACAGGTGAACTAGTGCAGTTGCCATAGACATTAGACTTGTAAATTTTGTAAGAGGATTTAATTAGGAATTTTAGTTAGCCTTTAATCACTATCAAGCAGTCATTCTTACTTAAAAGTAGCCATGAGGGATATTTCTATTTGGTCATACATTCTCATTTGCAGTTTGGTGTAAAGCTGAAAATCCTAACAGGTGAACTAGTGCAGTTGCCATAGACATTAGACTTGTAAATTTTATAAGAGGATTTAATTAGGAATTTTAGTTAGCCTTTAATCACTATCAAGCAGTCATTCTTACTTAAAAGTAGCCATGAGGGATATTTCTATTTGGTCATACATTCTCATTTGCAGTTAAGGTTGCATAGAACTTGAAGAACGGACGATGGCAGGGCTGAACAGAAGGTGCAAAAGAATTTGGCTGTTGGTTCAGTATGCTATAATCTGGTGCTTATGGAGAGGGCTAAAGAGTAGAGTTGGTTTATGGGGGCAGACTGAGGACAGCTGGGGAAGTGAGAATGCTGGAAGATTAAAGGGTTTCTAATTGGGAAACAACTATTAATGTGTTAGAGCTCTTGGTGCTAACTCTTAGTTTTTTCCGAGGTTTTTTTTCTTCGATATACATATAACCTTTTTGCTTAAAAAATAAATAAAATAGAAATAGAGTTGCATAGATTTATTACAGTAAAGAGAAGGTTCCACTTTTACACCTATAATAACTGCTAAAGAACATGCTGAAGAAGACAAACCGAACGAATTTAGTACATCGTAGTTATATTTCTGCCTCGGAGGCATTAGACAGGGTGTCTATCATGGAGAGGTTTGCTTGGGATGGAAAGCTGGTGGAATCCCGGGGAATCCAGGTGAAGGTGGGAATGGGAGCGTAGGGAAAGGTGGGAGTGGGAAAGGGAATCGAAAAACTGGTGGTGGTGGCGGCGGAGTTAGCAGGGGAATGATTGGTGTGGGAAGAAGACCACCAGATGGTGGCGTGGGAAGGAGAGGTGGAAGACCGCCAGATGGTGGCTGTAATGGGTTAGGCAGAAGTGGTGCTGGTTGTAATGGATTTGGTGGTAGAGGAATTCCACCAAAAGTAGGCTGTGGTGATGGTAATATTGGTGGTATTTGTGGGGTTGGAAAGAAGGTTTTCTCCTCAGTTATAGTTGGTTTAGAACCCGATGACATCCTTCTTCTCTTCCTAGATTTCTTTACTTTCGTCTGCCTAATAGAGTTTTGTGCCAAATTCCCTGAAATTTTCGAGATAGTCTTTTCAGTAATTGGTGGGGTAGGAAGGAGTGGTTGCAGAGGCTGCATTACCATGGGCACGGTAGGAGGAAGGAGTGGTTGCAGAATATCAGGTAGAGTTGGGTTTTGAGCTATGGGTGGCAAGATTGGATTTTGTGTTATGGGTGAAAATGTTGGAATACTTGGAGTAAAGGAGAAATGTTTGATGAAATCAAACTCTTTAGAAGTTGCAGTGCTTGGTTTCTGGTTACAGAGCTCTGGTTCTTTTAAAGGTTTAAAGGTGAAAAAACCAGCTGAGAAAATATGAGTTCCTTGTTTTCTTGACTTGAGATGGAGTGATGATGAAGTAGCTGAAGAAGCAACTGCACAAAATGGTTCACTACTACTTATCAACTTCACTGTGCATTCCTTGATTTTCTTAACATGTTTACCAACTGACAATGGTAGATGAACTTTGAACTTTCCATGTTTGTTTGTTTTCACTTGCTTGTAGAAACTAGCTTTAGAACTGCTTTCATCTCTACCACACTCCACAGCAACAGTAGCACCTGAAAAAACAACAAGTTTGTTGGATTATTAGAACAAGAATTCAAATTCACTTGGTACAAAAAATATTAGTCTAAACTGACCTGATATGAAGTGACTACTAGTTCTTGAAAAATCTTGTTGAAAGCATGCATCACAATAAACTGTTCCGATGACAACTGCAGAAGGATGATCGTCTGTGTCAGGATTAGCTTCCGAACCATGATTGAAGATGATTATAAATCCTAAAATTGATATGAAAAACCATAACATTCTAAAACTGACAGTGCCCATATTCTCTAAAATTATCCGAGCCTTGAAGGATTTTCGAATGAAAGGAACACCTATTTAGTGAGCTTGTTTGGCTCTGCAAGCAGTCATATTTATAATGAATTGGTTTCAATCTTTTTCCTTCTTGAGAAGCTGTCTTTACCACTTTCTTTGTTGTTCCAAGTAAAAGCATCATACTTCTTAATGTTTATTCATGGAAATTTCAACTGTAACCAATAAACAGTGAATGTGTTGTGGGGCTTGTTTCCTTCACAACCTAACAACTAACACGGAAATGAAATCAACTGCAGATAAGATAGATAGATCGATATTCTTCTGTCGCATTGATCTAAATCGCACTGTGTGTGAATTTTCATATTTTGCCAGTTAAGAAAAATATCTTTTTACCGGTATGGTGTGGGCAATCATAAATTTGTGGTTAGGACAGTAGAGGTCCAATTTGGTTCACGAGAGATGTTGGGTAACAATAAATTTTGACAGCCTAGTAATCAGCAGGCTTGACAAAATACATTCCTAGTCCCTCTTAATTTCTCTTATGATGAACAACCTTGCTATTGCTAACCTAAATAATCTTTTGGTCTCGAATATGCACGCACAAGCTAAGTTTTAACTTGTTTAATTAGCCTAAAATGAAAAAGCGATAGCAACATTTTGCAGAAACGGAAAGAATGTATTTTATTATTATTTCTGATATAAAGAGTTGATATTTTTTACCCATCCCTGACATGTATTCTGGATACAACAAGATAACAACATCCATTATTACATAGTAGGTAGCATTCGTTTCGATGAATGAGAGGTCAGAATGTTAGATGGTGTGGAGAAAGAGTATATTAATAACAACATTTTTGTAAAGTTGTTGGATGTTCGATGTAGTAGTAATGCATCAGTGGTATATAAAAGTGTTCATCTACTCACGGGTGCTCAAGGATATCATATCACATGGTCTATGAATTCAGAGTTGTTCTTTTTCGGAATTGAGAAGGGTTGTCTGTTGATCCGTGATCCAGAGATAGATTTTTGTTTTGTCTTTCTCTTTAACAAGTCAAAGAAACTGTATGTCTGTGTCGAAACTTGACAAATTCATGAGAGTTATGCCAATCAGTTAACTTCGAGAATCTAGCTGATGATCCACAGAATTTGATGGCCACAGTGATCCAATGTTCTTTTGTCTCCTCTTTTAGATTTCTTAAACAAAGAGTCAAATGATTACATAGAAACATTGGTTACATTCCTGGTGATGTGATTGTGAGGTAATAAGAAAGATGGTTACATTGGTTAATATGGGCATGTTGAACCCTTTTTAATGACCCCTTGGCTGCAACAAAGTGTCGATCTATGATTTCAAATTAAGATGCAACTTCCGGCTAGCAAAAAATTACAGTGAAATTAACAGACTAGAAACCTTTCACTAGATATGGAGGAACTCATGAGCCTTGGCCTTAGTTTCATATCAATAGACTTCAAAAAGCGAATAAACCCAGACTTCAATGTAGTTAAGAAACAGAAATGAATCTTGTAAGGAAGAAAGATGGTTAAATAAATTATCTATGATGAAATTGATTAACTGATAAATAAATCTGGTTTACAAATACGTTCTTATACCCAAAATAAATAAAACATTCATGCCGTAATGAATCAGAACATGGGGAGTTTATTTCAAAATTTGCTATAAATAAAGAATTCTACACCTTCCTGAAAGGGAAAATTGGGAAACCCCTTCAGCCAAAATTGAATTTCCCCCCAAAACCTAAAGGCCTAATACAAATTCCTGTCTTTCTGATGTATATAAGAAGAAAAATAATTGATGACCCGTTTAAAGCAATGAAGTAAAGGACAGGCATATACAACCAGACCAAAAGAATCCACTTTTGCCTTTTTCTTTGCTTCTGTATGACTGAGAATTTGGCATTTTGGGCAAGACCAATTGCATCACGATAAACCCTGAAGGTATAGTATGTGCAGTTTTAGCTTGTAACACAATTTTGAACGTATGGGTGGGTATGATTTACGTACCGTTCCCACAGAGGCTTATACCTGCCAATAGCCAGCTTCAGCCATGGCTTCATGTTCCCATTATAATGAATGACTGCTGCGCTTTCAATTAGGCGGTTATCAATATTCGTATCGAAACCTAACCCTAACACATGCCATCTCCTATCAAGTGGCTCTGTCAATCCATAAAATGTCAGAAGACCTGGAGGAAGGGTACCAAGCTTCCAAAGATTTCGATCATTATTCTGCTCCTGCCAGTAGTGATACCGCTGGGTGACATTCGCTTTTTTCCATGCGATCAAATCAAAGACATTCATTCCAAATGCCCATCCACAGGCCTGTGGGTCAAATTTTGAGCTGATAACTGGGTTGGAAAAGTTGAGATATTTATAGTACCGATGGAATGCCTCGAGACAAGTTTCCACTGCACCATTCACGTTTCCATGTAAATCCAAAGAGAAAAGAGGAGTCAGATCCTTCTGAACAATGATATCATCATCTAGGAAGACCACCTTCTCGAGCGATGGGTATATCTCAGGGATATAAAACCGCAAATGGTTCAGCAAAGAGAGGTATTTCGGATTTCGAAACTTTGCATCACTTTTTGGATCCTCAGACGAACCAAAATAGTAGGCACGAACCTCTTGATTAAGGAGCTGTTTCACCACAGGGGAGTAGGAGACATTCAACCAAGAAAACTCCTCTATGTTCTGGATTTCGATAGCGGCACCCTTGAAATCGTTCTCAATAAACCATGTTTGCATCGATCCATAACTGATTCCATCTGTGATGATATGGAAAACAAGTTGCTTTGGATGGTCTGCGTTGGAAACAGTGGAGTTCACGACAGCTGAAGTTGCAAGGAAATTATCTGAGAAAATACAGAAGTGATAGAGATTATTATCCACGACCCGAGGGGAGTTTTTCTTTTCTCCAGCAATTTCCCTTAAGACAGGGTTCCCATGCCAATCAGCTGTGAGCTTGATATTCATGCAATGAAGATTCTTGGGTAGCATTTCTGCAGCCAACTGCCCAAAAGCTGTACTTTGAACTGTTGCAGCATTTGCACGTTCTTCAATGGCTTGAATGTGAGACTTCATCGTCATAATCGTGGTTGCAATATCATAATGGGCATCTTGTGCTTTATAGATCAGTGATGATAGGCCTTTAACAAGAGGCTTTGCTTCATCAAGTGTGATGGGTTGCTCTCTCATGGCAGCTTTCGAAAGTAATAGTTGACAATTTCTGATTTTGGAGCTGAGATCCCAAGCAAGCTGAAGATTGTTGTGTTCTTTTGCAATAATAACATAAGCCTTGGCCAGAGTCATTTGATCGCTCAACTGCCTTGCAAACGAAGTCACACTTAATATTTCTTCAGTAAAGTTTAAACCTTCACGGGGAAACTGTTCTCTCACAATGCTTGTCTGAAGAAAAAAGCAAAGAGGCATCACTAATCAAGTCAACAAAAGAAACATCAGGAAAGTTCATATTTGAGCTTACTGATTTTCTAACAACAATCAAGTATTAATTTAGAATGACACTGAACTAAACCTTTGAACAACACTAAGCTCTGCAAGAGATATCAGATGAAACTAAAAGATTCAAGCATGTGGAAAGTTCATTAATAAGACTGAATTCCTGAATAACACGACAGCTCTATAGGGAAGAAAATAAAGACGGGATCCCAAATTAACTATTTTCCACCAACCCGTGTATTAATTTTACAAAATTCAACAGGACCAAATATGGTTTTAAGATAGGAATGCTTAGCTCACTTAGTAACAAGAGCATTTAATCATAAAAAACATGTACAGAAACAAAGGAGACATAAAATGCAAAGGTGTAACAAACTAAAAAACAACATTAACAACACATGCATCTGAAAGAAACACAAGGAAGGTGGACAGTTGCTGGACGTAAGGCAAACCAGAGTTGCACTTCCCCACAAGGTATCGTGAGAAAAACAATTTCGAAGAGGAGGACGTAAGACAAAGTAGATTTTTAGAACACAAGAGTGCACAAAACGTGCAATGGGGGCTTGATAACGTACTCCAAATGAAATCAACAATTAACAAACTACAACGCCTAACATGAGAACATTGGGTAGGTGATGACCACGAGTGGGATATGACAGTAACATCTAAATACCGTGTAAATGCCCCAAATTTTGGAACCCACATACTTTCTTTTTCCCTACAAACATCGTTAGCTGTAACAACTATGTACCCTCCTTTGCTGATGCAGGAGAATCTCACATTTCTTTTCTAATTAGTTTTGTTTACCAGTTTCTATAGAACCGTGTTTTGGTTTTCTGTTTCTGTGTCCAGGATTTTCTTTTCTAATGTAAGTAGTTGTTAGAGGGTCTTTCAAATGTTAGGTTTATGTTTCTAAAGAAAGTAATCAGATGATAGTAAAAGCATATCTTGGTTTCTTCCCTGGACCTCAATTTTATCGTTTTGTAGAATAGAACCACTAGGAAAAGAATCAAGATACTTATTCCAGATCTAAACATCCTTCTATAGAATAGAAACTAGTAATGATCCTAAGTAGAAAGGAAATTTTAATGTGCTCCAGCATCATTTGCCCGACACACATACCCCTATGAACAAAGTAATTAATACGTTACTAGATCTTTATGAACACTTCATCATTAAAAAATCTATCAATCCTTATATGGTATTAGTTAGTTTAGGAGAGTTTTCTCTTTGGTATTTGTTGTCAGAGAAAAAAAAAAAACTTAAAACGCTTGCCACATTCTAACCCATTCCAAGACTTTATGTAAAGTATACATGACCTCCCCCTATCTACCAACATATGTGCTTAATTATGTTCACTTGGAAAGACTGGTTCAAGCATGAGAGAAAAGGCTAATGCGGTAATGCCCAAAACAACGCTCATTTTTAAAATGGCACTATTGATCTTATTATTGATCACTGTTAAGGGTTTACAGGATCCCTAAATAACAGATAGATTATACTTTCAACATACTCAGATGTGTTCTAGTACTTGAGTTCAGTTTCAATGTCTCGAGAAACCTATTCCTGCCGCTAAATTTCAGTGTCCACAACTGAGTAATTTCCATTAAACTCCAATTTCAATAATAATCAAATCATTTCCTCGGACATTTCGTCTATTTTAAAGTCTAAATACTAACACATTTCGCTTAGATTTACCAAAAATGTATTCTATGCTCAATCCTGACGAAATATCGAAAACTAAGATCATAATAAAATAAAATAAACTTACATTTTTTGGTGGTTCAATCCGATCTTCATGATTATGATGAATAACAAACATAACTAAAGCTGCAATAGAGAATAATCCAAGAAGTCCCCAGATCCAATATGAAAACCTCCTTCTTACCGGGCGCCGGTACTCGGCAGCCCGTCGCCGCATCTTTAACAGATTAAACTCTCCACAATTCGAAACCCCAAATCAGCGATTTAGACAAGTTTTTTTTTAGATTCAAAATCAAAAGAGTTAGATCGATCTTCTCTAATTCCTCTCAGCTTATCATATGATATATCTAACCAACTTAAAATCAAATTCAAGGGTTGTAACTAGAAGCCAAGTAAGTATTTGTGTATCTTGAGATGTATATAGAAGTGAAGAAGAAGAAGAAGAAGAAGAAATCGAGAATTTACTGTGAGAAATGAATAGCAATAGAAAATCTACGGATTTGTACGAGAGAGTGAAGATTTAGCGATTTTAAGTGTGAAAATCTCTGTGCGGTGATGACAGTGTGGTGGAACAAAAAAAGTGTGAAAATCTCTGCTTATTAATTTCAGGGTGTAGACTGGAAGGAGAGAATTGTGATTTGTGAATGGTGCTCTCTGGTTTACAGATACCAGCGCATGTACTTTTTGGCCACACTTGACTTGACTAGGGTGCATCTTCTCACGGCAAGACTTTGGTCATTTTGATGGAAACAAGAAATGGCTCAAGGGGTAGCCACTAGCAACAAAAGGAATACTTTGTCCGAAGGAAACAACAAAAGGAATACTTTGTCCGAAGGAAACAACAAAAGGAATACTTTGTCCGAAGGAAACAATGTATGACAATGGGCATTGATTTAGATTCCAATCTTGAGTCCCAGGGAGAAGTATCCCAGGATTTTGGAATTAAATGGAGAATGATGTGCACCTTAGAGCATCCATGCAGCCAAGTTACATTTACGCGAAACCAAACCAGCTAACGAGGTGTTCTTTGAAAATGAAGAACACGGTCTAAATCAATCATAACCTAGTCGATCACATTCACAACTAGCTAGGTTTATAATCATAACTTAGCCGATTATAACCAACCAAGGGATCTGGCACAAAATTCTTTTTGACGAATTAAAAAAATTTGAAGGAAAAGGATAACAGAACTGACAAGAGAGCTGGAAAATGAATTTGCTTTCTCATTAGCGCTGGGGCTAAGTCATTGGGAGACCCCAATTTGGATTTCAAACCGTACACACAAAAATCATATGAATTGAAATTACATGAATCAAAATGTACACAAACGCATGACCCTTTTTTTTCTCCCTACATGAACTTTTTTTTTTCTTTTTTTTTTTGAAGCATTCCCTACATGAACTGACAGCTTATTAATCAACTCTGAGATATAAATCAAAACCACCTCGACAACCCAAGAACTACAAATGCTGCACTATGTTACAAATAATACACAGGAACGAAAATTTCACTCAAAGAAGCTGCTTGTCATAAAATGCCATTTGCAGCTGTTTAACATGGTTGAGCCAGGCAGCCACATTTTGGCCATCAACCTTTACCCAGTCAACAACTGTTGCAGCAGGTTGCTCCCACCATTCATCAACCTACAAAACCAATATCCATCATAAATATAAAGGATGGGATACAGTTGGAACTAAAGTTGGACAGGAATAATTGGCTTAATTGAAAATTTTGCATTCCATAGTTTGAAAATTCATAAAAGACAAGCTTTTTAAAGGAAATAGCTGCATGCTTCAAATGCAACGACCAATTAATAACATATAACATGTTGATTAATCGTTCCATTTGTTCATAGTTACTTACCAAACCCCTGACATTCTTACAATCTTCCAAGCATTTTTGGGCGTCCAAAACAGCAGTTCTAAGTTCCGGCAACCATTTTTCTACAACAATCTTTTCTTGTTCAGAAGCTAATGTCAAACAATGGCTTGTTGTCCTGCAGGCATAGAAAAGTTTAATACCAGATCACTTCCCAAACCAACGAGTTAAATACACAAGAAATATGTGAGTGTTCAGAGAATTAACTCTGCCCTCTCGCGTAAAAGGAGAGAGTACTTCCAAGTTTTACCTATCACATTCTTGTTGTGCACGGAATGCATGGTTTAGCAGTGAATGACCACTTTCAACAAGATCACGACGTAAATGGACCAAGTTAATAGCCTTCGATAAGTTCTCCAGAACACTTGCCTCGGAACCCCTTAGCTTCAAACAGAACTCAAGAGATTCTAAAACTGATGCTAATCCAGCATCTGAACCTTCCAGACCTAACCAGCATATACAGTAAACATTATCTATGAGAGAATTAAAGAACCAAGAAAATCCATAACCACATAAAGAAATTCATAAAATTTCTTAATGAGATGAAATCAAACTGACAGAGATTTGAGAACCACAAAAAAAGAAACACATGGAAGTGCCACCGACTCCCGGTAGCGATGCTGACG
This sequence comes from Papaver somniferum, assembly GCF_003573695.1. Classification (NCBI taxonomy): domain Eukaryota; kingdom Viridiplantae; phylum Streptophyta; class Magnoliopsida; order Ranunculales; family Papaveraceae; genus Papaver; species Papaver somniferum. The sequence goes on from NC_039364.1 coordinate 131,911,305, forward strand.
CATACTTGTGGACAAATGTGCAAACTCACCAGCATTATATTGAAGGGCAGCAGATACGCGGCATATAGAAGGAATTGCTGATGGATCTCTAGAACCAGCCCTAGCAGTCAATAGAGCGGCACTTTTTTCTGCAGCTGCAACTGCTTCGGGTCCTGTTGACCCACTCACACCCATGGAATCCAAGAGACCCTGATTAGGAAGATAAGTAACTCAGTCAGTGCCTAGAAGGATATGCATTTTAAACCCTTCAGCCATGTATTGGATTACTCCAATAAAAGATCTGTCTAATTTGAAGAATCCAATGAGATCAGTTTTATATATCATTCTCATGAACCTCTTTTTCTTCTTTTACGTAAGGAGGGGTTATTAGCTGACTCTAAAAAGCCACAAATATCATGTACAGATAATGATTAAGGATTTCTATTGCAAAATGATAAGTAAAGAGGCAGGGAAAGAATGATTACTGAATCTGAACCTACCTGTGGAGTAGACGGCAGCATGTAAAGGCTGTTATCAGGACTTCTATAGAAAGCTGCAACCTCCTTCTCGATAAGATCCTTTGCATTATTTGATATGTCTGTGACGACTGCACATGCCGGAATTATGGTACTTGAAGCATACTCCCGTGCAGCTAATGGCTGCTGATGCCAGAATGCAGAAGCGTTCTACAAGCACAAAGATTTATGATTAAGAAGTTCTTTATAACCAATTGCATGCTCCACCAAGTTTTGACGCCAAAAATTCTAAACATCAAATTTAGTACAATAACTAGTCAGTGAGATTGGTGGACAGACTATCCAAGTATCATGTAATAAGTAGATATATATGTAGCCAATAATGGAATGCATTGTATTTATTAATACCATAGTTTATAGCAACACTTGGACTCTGAATGACAAGAATAAAAAAGATGGTATCTAAAATCTTGCGTACCATTAGATCTGTCGTGGAAGTGATTCAAAACTAAATTTTCAGCGGTAAACATAACATATATAATGAATTATGTGGCATGGCTAGTCAGAGAACCATGTTGAGATTACACCTTGATTGAACTTTGCAGTCACATGATTAGTTACTACTTACTAGTGTACAGATAGGGTAATCTAAAAGGCCAGTGAACCTACCATGTTAGCCTTAATGAGAGACGTAAATATGGATTCTAGCTCTGATCTGCGTGCGTCAAACTCTTCAATCTTCTCCCACTTTTTTCTCAAAGACTCTTCAGCTTCTTGCCACTCTGTACACAGTTTATTCAAGCGCTGGACTTCAGATGTCAATGTGTTCAAACTCGCTTTTAATCCAGCTGCTTCTCTTTCCTTGGCCCAGACCTCCAACTGTCCAACAGAAAGGGAAGATTGTTACAACAGGGATCTGAATGCTAACATCAAAAATATCCACGTCCTCATGTTAGAAACTGACAGACACAGGCAGTAAAAAGCAATTTTCGATTGAGTCAGCAGCATGAAGAGGAAATGACAAAAGTAAATGTCAAACTTGAGTAGTTAGAACTTAAAGAGTTCATAGAAATTCATAGATATCTATGCATATTTTCTAGGCACATAAAGTAAGATGTAGAAAAGTGCCTTCACAAGTAAAACTCCACTTACAAAATGCAACTTTCACAGAAAAGAATGCTTATTAAACAATTGCCGGTGAGAAAATCATCTGAAACTCTATAATATCGCCCATGTGGCTATTAATGGATCATTGGAAAGACTGCACACACCTCAAACTGTCTCAGACTGCCTGCATTCTGTGATGTGCTGCCAGCAGAAACTGAGTGTTGGTTATCTACATCAGAGTTCCCATGCAGATGCTTTATAAGCTTTTGGCATAGATTTCGAGCTTCTGAAGCTTTATTTAGAGCATCTTCAGTAGCCACAAACTGCTGAACATGTGCTTTCTGTAAAAAAAAAGTGACGTATATATTTATCAAAAGCAACAAGATAACTGCATCAATGAAAGTAATACAATTAGATATCTCGTAGTCCTCTGACATCAGATACGCCCTAAAAGTAGAGTCCAAAACTATTTGGGTATAATGCTTCAACTGAGAAAAAAGGTAAGTAGTCACTGGAAGTAAGCATCACAAGATCGACAACTTGGATAACTAACCAAAAACAAACACACCGTAACTAACGAAGAAAAATTGAAGGATGGAAGATATTTAGCACCTGTCTCTCGAGAAGCTGACTGTGAGTACCTTTGCTCGGAACATCAACTCCTATCTTCCCAGGGTCATATAGTTGAGAATGTAATTGTGATGTTGCATCCAAAGACAAAGCATCCATTACTCTGTTGTTCTCATACTTGTATCTAGAGACGAAAATTAGAAAAATAATAATTATTCAACAACCAGTTCACCTGGAGCTTGCATACCAAGCGTAAGCTTATCAAATATTCAAAAACATTAGAAATCCTAAATCACGATAAAGTACCAGAAAAATCATGAACCTAAAGCATGAATGCATAATGGGGCTTTCACAGTATACAACACTCCTCAATCATAGAATGGAAGTAATTATTAGGCAAGCCAGGAGCCAAAGATGAAGACAAATGCATTACAATTTTAGAGACAAATATTCTCCACTCAAGTCACGGGAGAATGTGCATATGGAGCAAGTACAAGCCTCTAATTTAAAAAAAAAATAAAAAATAAAAGGTTCCGCTGAATGGAGTAGATGTTAAGAAGAAGGTCAAAATTCTACATAAGAAGACATTTGAAGTCTGAACCCTTCTCATAGGCATATGCAGTTGAAATGCAAATGTGTGGGGGTAATACTAAAATTTGAATATTTCACAAAACCAAGGACAGCAAAGTTTTGCACAATTCATCTATTATAGCCTTCATTAAACAACAGAAATTAAAAAACAAAGAAGTACAAAAATACCTCAAGAGTTCTGCGTCAGCTCTGATATCAATTTTCTCCGTCTCTCTACTAATCAATGTTTTCAGCCGCATGGTGTACATTGTAATTGACTGAAGAAGTTGAGGAGGATTCTTTAGGGCTTTTAAAACAGCAGCCTTCACCTCATCAGGTACTTCTCCATCAGAATCAATGCCTAATTTGGCAGCTTCTAACTGAGAGTTCACATGAATACCACCTCCTTCATAAGCAGGAAAGGAATTGCGTATTTTTTCAATCATATGTTCAGCAAGGGCTTCACAAGCAATCCTAATATTTCTGTCCCTAGCAGTCTCAACAAGACTGATATCATCAGATGATTTGTTGCCCTTAACAGTTGAATAAACTGCTTCTTTCTCACTATTTGGGTGGAAATCGTCAGTTACATCAAATGTGCCACCAGTAGACCTCCTTGCTTGATTAACATAGTGATGAATTCGTCTTTGATACTCGGCAAATATTTTGGTGGCTTCCTCGCATTGCTGATCATAAGCCTCCAGCATAACTTGCCTGTGTCTGAATATGCAGATACATAAACCGGTTGAAAATTTGATCCATGTATATAGTTAAGGCTTCAACCTAATTGCAATGGTACTAACCAAGCAACTAATTATCATACAGTGCAAAAAATGAGGTTTTTAGGGCAGTGTAACCGTAATACATACCTGTGATTAGACTTCTCATCAAGCATTCTTTTTCTTTCTGCTTCCTCCCTAGACACCTCCAACATTCTTCCCCTTAGTTCTTTTCTCTGTCGCTGAAGGACTTGTCTTAACCTTTCAACTTCTTTCTCAGCTAAATCTCTTTCTGCTAAAGCAATCTCTCTACTATCTGAAGAAGAAGAAGACCCATCTGATCTTTCTCTATCAAATCTTAATTTAACATTTTCTTTCTCTCGTTTCCTTCCTTTTCTTCTCACATCTTCACTAGTAGATGTCGATGACCCTTCAGTTGTACCATCACTACTTCCATGAACAAGTATATTTCTCCTAATTTTCTCCACTGTTTTCTCTGATTTAACTCTTTGCAACAAGAAATGCCAAACTGGAACCATATTTCCACGACAAATTTTTCGAATTGAATCGATTGAAGGTAACATTGGTTTGTTTGATGACAAGTAAGGACCTTGTGGTCTGTAACCCATTTCTTTTTGAAGCCATTCTAATATTGCTTCTGCTTGAGCAATTGAGTTCCCTGAACTCTGCATTTTTTTTTTCAACTTGAAGCTCAGAAGTTCAAATCAAATGATCTTTGAAAAACCATGACCAATTGAAAACCCTAGATTTGTACAGATCCGAATCAGAGAGAAATAAATGGTTGAAGTTATGATAAATTTAAGAAAACATACAGAACAGACTAAACCCTACTTATAACTTATTTGAGAGTCGGGACATTAGTGGGAAAGGGGGAGAGAAGGGGGGATTTGCAGGCAGAAATGTTTTAGTTGGTGATAGAACCAGAGTTTTTGCTGATCTTTTTGATTATTCAAAATTTCATGGGTACTCTATATCACACGACTCACACCCCGTATAAGTTACACCTGCGAGAGGTGTGCATTGATCGGTTCGCTCAGTCCATAACAAAATAGCTCATGTGTCCTTTCGTGCTATTACACTAGGGTATATAATATCCCAAATTCATCGAAAACAATTAGGTTGGGAGGCTACAGATCTATGTTCATCATGAAATTGGAGCATAATGTGAATAGCAGTCTTCAGACTGGAGTCGTATCGAGAACAAATGTTGGAGCCAAATGTTGGAAGGTCAAAAAAGTTGTACTTTTGATATCCATAGGAACTTAGATGTTGTATAGGGATTCGATGCAATTTATTGAAGGCGCTAGTCAGGCATTTGCATCCATATGGTGAGGTGTACTGCCCGAACGATATTTGTCTATTTTTTTTGTTCTCGGCTTTACTCATGACTTCTAAATGAACTTTTAACATTGGTTGTGGTTTGAAGTAGTCTCCAATCTATGTCCTTGAAGGTTTTGGTGCTAGCAGAAGATAATTCGAGAATTCCACAACCAGAGCCCATAATACGAAGAAGAAAAAGAAGAATTGAGTAGGTGCTCAATTACGTCGAATCTATCTGGGCCAAAGGCCTGAATAATATTACTAATAGTCTTTCCAGGTGTTATTCACCAAAAACAACGGAGATTACTAGTAATAATAATAAACTTCTACTACAACTTAAGTTACAACTTACGAAGACAAGGACTAAAGAACTAATACACTTTATAAACTAAAATTTAACATGCAAACAAAAACAAAAATAAAAAACAACACAAAGTTATAAATTGTTGTCACAAGAAATGCTAGATATCCCACCGTCCCATAAAGCACACAATTTAAAATTCGTTGCTCCGATTTGTGATACCAGGAATTGTAAAGAGTTTATGGGAACTATGTTCACAACATATATAACTGCTGATGGTGTTTGTTGATGGGGAAAAATGATTTGCTATTTTTTTAGGAAAGCAGAGACTCGAGCGTACAGGCGGAGACTCCTTGAACGAGAAAATTGCCTAAACCTTTTTCAAACAGATGCACTGCACGGGTTTGGTTTGAGTTCGAGGGATCAATCTGTAGGACTCCGACCTAAACCAAGACAATGGTCGTTCCAGAGTCAATTCGGTCACAAAGAGGGATGAGGTTCGATCTGTAGGAGGGAAGCCGAGAAGCGTGTGTGAGATCAATGATGATCAAGGATTGTGAATGTTTCTGCAAGTTTGTGAACTGCTGGTTCGGATGAGATATGTTCTGATTGATTGAATGTTAATTTCTTGTTGGTCGAAATTGTTGTCTTTCAATCGTGGATTCAGAAACTTATTCATATTGCAAGAATAGTAGACACATTGATCCCAATAAGTGTGACAGTTGCTGGAGTGAAAGAGTGGGAAAGTGGGAAATCGTGGTTAAACTAGTTCCACGTCGTGCAGAGACTTGGTTGATTGTCCATCCACTACTTTTATAACTCCCTCAACTGCTTGTACGACTTACTCACATTTATCATCGTGGTTGTACACACGTTCCGTAGGACGCCATACCAAAACCCTAGTGAATATCCCCCATGTGACATGATTGATGTCTCATGAATGTGGAGTCTGCAAGGCAGACATGTATTTAATTAGTCAGTTGTTGACTTGACTAGATGATGAGTCTTATCCTTGATTAGTCGAGCATAATGAACGAATGCGGTATGCACTGAGATTCATGGGTTAATCATAAGGTGTCTGCTGGGGCACAATGATGAAAAGACGGTGAGTCTTCTTGAATTGTGAATCATCATTTTACCGGTAGAATAATGCACAGACTGTGAGTCTTGATGGGTTATGATACATCATTTCACCAGTTTAGGTAATAATGACGTCTTGATAACTTGAATCGACGAGCGTTCGACGAGATTGCTCGATCATGGAATTGCTAACAGAAAATGTTGTTGAGCACTTGTATGTGCCCTAAGTTGTCGAAGAAAAAAGATTATAATGGTCGACTGACGAACCAAATATTGGTTGATGAACCAACGAAATATTAATAGCTGGATAGTGGAATTCTCGAATGTTAATAGTTGAATCAACATGAGGAATATTGCTCAGTCGAGCAATTAAATATTGATAGTTGAATCAATACTGCTAGAAGTGAGTTCTCAACCCAGTTGATTGTGTATTTTGCTAACTTAAGCAATTTAGTGTTGATAGATGAGCAAAGCAAATATTGCTGATTTAACCAATTATTGCTCGTTTGATAAATTATTCGTAGCGGGACTGTCACAGTGTGACAGTTAGAGTATTACTGCTCAGTAGTTAAGTTAGTTACTTTAGGGTCTGTTGTAAATAACTTTATATGTGTTGATATCATTTCTGAGTGGAGGTATCAGATGTCGACACGTGTGTTGAATCCATTGAGTCTTAGCTAGGGTATTGATTGGTATTTATTTTCCTGTAAGAATACCTTCCGGATCTTATCTGAACATTAATGAAGTTTTACTTCTTTGGCTACGCTTCTTAACACAGAAATTGGTCGGGGTTTCGGTTCAGGAGGTGATTTATCACCAATCTATCCAAAATCTTCCCATCTGTTTGACAAATTGTTGTAATTATACAACATTTGGCATCAGAGTCGTTCCATTTCACTCAAATCAACCCACAATTTTTTTTCATCATGACTTTGGAGGATGTTGAATCAGATGTTGATAAACTCAAGGGATATTATGATAAACTTACTATAGAAGTGTTTGATGTTCGTGGTGTAGTTGATAAACTATCCAAACAGTTCGAAACCCTACTCGAGTTCTTAGAAAAATCTCAACACGCTTCTGAGAAAGACAATGGTTCTCACGCAAAAGCTAATGAGACTCACACTGCTCCTCAATACAGAGTTCCTAAACTAGTTTTCCATGGTTTGATGGTGATAATTCGAGGGGATGAATTCGAAAAAGTGAAAGATATTTCAAGCTCAATGGAATTGAAGACCATCTGAAGGTAAATATTGCTGCTATTTACTTAGAGGGTAAAGCTGAAAAGGCTTTTAAATTTTTAAGTTAATCGAAATCGTATTACCTGGCCAGATCTAGCTACCCATTTAATTGCTAGATTTGAAAATCCAATTGAGGAGAATTTTGTGGGTAGCTTCAATAAGTTGGTTCAACTCTCTATTGTGGATGATTATTATGAAGCATTTGAGTCTTTAAAAGCATTAATGTTGAACATGAATCCTACTCTTACTGAGGTTATTTTGTTATGAGTTTTCTGAGTGGTCTCAAGGAGGAAATTGGTAAGTTTGTGTCCATGTTTCAGCCTGAAACACTTACTGAGGCTTTTTCACTGGCTAGACCACAAGAGCATAAAGTCAATCTAGCAGCTACACATAACAAGCAATTCACTAGATCTTTCAATACCTCATATTATTCTAACAGACAATACTCATCACCCTCCTTTCCACCTAAACCCATTTTAACTTCACCAAAATCCACACCTCAAACACCAAAATCTTTTTCCACCCCTCAGTATAAGCCTACCACTACAAGCCCCGCAATTAAAAGACTAACTCCAGAAGAGATGCAAAACAGAAGAGATCAAGGACTTTGCTATAATTGTGATGTTGTTTACAAATCAGGCCACATTTGCAAAGGAAAACAAAAGATATTCATGTTACAGATGGAACCTTCTGACTCACAGGAGACTGAGGAAGAAGATGATATTTTTGAGGAAGCTGTAGAATCACCAGTGCAATCTGACATGGAGATTTAATTAAATGCTCTTACAGGCACTGTTACAGGCCGGAACAAAATCATAATACCTGACATTCTCCATAAGCACAAGGTGTCCATCTTAATCGATTCAGGTAGTACAACTATCTTTATAGATAGTACTTTAGCTGCTAACATTCATTGCACTATCAGTCAAACTGCTCCTATGATGGTGACTGTAGCCAATGGTGACAAAACTGTGAGTACTGGTGTATGTCCTAAACTGCAATGGAGTATGCAGGGCCATAAATTTATTGAAGATTTGAGAATTTTACCTTTAAGAGGCTGTGATATTGTGCTTGGAGCTGACTGGCTCAGGAAATTGGGTGAGGTGTTATTTAACTTCTTTAAGTTGAGTATTTCTTTCAAGCACCATAACAAGAAAATTACATTACAAGGTGCTCCTCCAACCACTTCATTACTCATGATGAGTGGCTCAGCTGTCAAAAAGTTCATTTCAAAAACTATTCATGGAGTTATAAGTCATTTATTCTCTATCTCTGCCACTCCCACACCTCCTACCCCTCATACAGCTATCTCACCATTGTTACAAGAGTTCAATGACATATTTCAGGAACCTACCAAACTCCCACCTCAAATAAGTTTGGATCACAAAATTCCATTGCAACCATTTTCAACACCAGTTAACCAAAGAGCTTATAAATGCCCATACATTCAAAAAGATACAGTTGAAAAACTTGTGAAAGACATGCTTAATTCTGGTATAATTCAACCTAGCGACAGTCCCTTTGCTTCTCCAATTTTATTGGTCAAAAAGAAGGATAACTCTTGGAGATTCTGTGTTGATTATAGAAAACTCAACAACATCACCATTAAAGATAAATTTCTCATTCCAATTGTGGATGAATTATTAGATGATTTGAAAGGTGCAATTATCTTCACCAAGATTGACCTTAGAGCTGGTTATCATCATATTAGAGTTAATGATTTGGACATCTTCAAAACAGCTTTTAGGACACATCAAGGGCATTATTAGTTCAAGGTCATGCCATTTGGCCTGAAAAATGCACCTGCTACCTTCCAGGCATTAATGAATGACATTTTTCAGCCTTACTTGAGGAAATTTTGTTCTTGTTTTCTTTGATGACATCCTGGTTTACAGCCCAAGTATGGATGAATGCACCTGCTACCTTGAGGACAAGGATCTTTTTCAGGGGAAGGCAATGTCACAGTGTGACAGTTAGAGTATTACTGCTCAGTAGTTAAGTTAGTTACTCTAGGGTTTGTTGTTAGTAAATTTCTGTGTGATGATATCATTGCTGAGTGGAGGTATCGGATGTCGACACGTGTGTTGCATCCATTGAGTCTTACCTAGGGTATTGATTGGTATTTATTGTCCTGTAAGAATACCTTCCGGATCTTATCTGAACATTAATGAAGTTTAACCTCTTTGGCTGTGATTCTTAGCACATAAATTGGCATGGGTTTCGATTCAGGAGGTGATTTATCACCAATCTATCCAAAGTCTCCCCATCTGTTTGACAAATTGTTGTAACTATACAACAAGGACCAAATAAAATATTAATTAAAAAATACTGGTAGTTGGACCGAATATTGTATAATTAAATAGAATTTTGATTGCTGGATCAACATAATTATTAGTGTTTGAACCTGTCTAGAATTATGCTTTGTAGAGCATTTGGTTCGAACCCCTAATTTTGATTGATTGTTGATCAGTGGATGATTTACTTAAAATCAACCATGAGTGAGATTGGGACCGGCTACATGAGATGGTAGGACGACCATGTAGTACCCAGATGCTCAAATGAGCATGCACGAAAGTCATTTGTAGACTAGTTGGTGAAAGGATGATTAAATGATGGTTTAATCATAATTAAAAAATAGTGCTCGTCTGATAATTAGGTAATAAAACCTAATTATGGAGAGAGGAGGGACCGACCAAGAGGTATGAAATCGGCCCTTGGTGGTCATGGGACCAGCTGATGGTCAATTAATCAAATTTCAAGTTGTTTGGAAAAAGTTTGAACCCAATATGAACTATAGAAGATTAATTAGGTCAGGTGTGGGACCGGATTTTGCAAGCCAAAGGACCGACCTTGGTCAATCAAGGTAGCATTCTCGGGTCACCATATTGCTCGTGGCTCAATTATGAGAATTTTGATATTTCCTGGTGTGCGTTTGAGCAATATTTTGGATTTTCAGAAGAGTTTGATCTTGACTGAAACTCTCGATTTTTCTTGAATGAGCAAGTAGGAATTTGCTCGTGCGACCAATATTTTAAGAATTTAAAATATATCAGAACTAGTCATAAAAACCCAAGGTGACCAAACTTGTGATATATAAACCCCATTCAAATGTTGGGTTCCATTAAAACTCCATCTTAAACAAAATTGATATAAAAACACCAAAATTTTAAAAATTGATACAAAAGCCCCAAATTTCAAAATTGGTTTCATCAAAATTCTATGATGTTTCGTCAAATGTTATGATGAAACCAAAATTGGTTTCATCAAATTCTTTGGGGGTTTTGTGTTACTTTTGTTTTTTGGGGTTTTTGTGTTACTTTTGTTTTGATGGGTTTTTTGTGGATGGATAGTGACACCTTTGGGGTTATAACTCTCGGACCGTTAAAATAATTATATTTTAATATTTTCCATGAGAAGACCGGATGGTCATGTGACCATTTTGACTTTTTGGCTTTTGATAGTTTGAGCAATATTGGAGAAATATGAAGAAAAAAAATCAGTTTTTGCTCAAACGAGGGAGTTCCATGAGATGAGAGAAGTAATAATAAATATAAAATAATAAATTGGAGAGGGGTGGGACCGTCCATGGATAATGCATGGCTGGCCGGCCAGTGGGTCCGGTCCCGTGACGCTTTCCCTATTTTATATTATTATTTTTCATCTTTGTGTGAGGAAATATGGAGAAACTAGGAGTTTTGCTCAAACAAGGGAGTTTTCATGAGATGAAAAAAATAATAAAATAACATAAAAAATAAAAGGGGAGGTGTGGGACCGGCCACGACGGCATGACCGCCGGCCGGTTGGCCCGGTCCCGTGCGTGCCTTTTTTTATTTTTTATTATTATTTTCCTTTCCTATTTTGCATAGGTTTCCTCGTTCGTCCATATTTTTGAAAGCTTGTTTATGCATTTGGGTGCTCGTTCGTGCATTATTGTTAAGTACACTCGCACCATTTTCTCGAGGCTTACTCGATGTTAGCCTAAATTCCCAAAAAGTGAATATCTATCACTAATCCATGGAATTCAGTTGAGAATAAGCCATGAAAATGAGTAATGAGATAAAATAGATTATTTTCTAGGAGTTAAATTGATGAATGTTGCGTTAGAATTAATCTATGAATGGCTCTATACTAGCATGCAATATGTCTAGGAGCATTTATTCGGAAATCGAGGTATGAGATGGTAGAGACATCATACTCGTTCTGAATATTAATTCTATATATTCGGGGAACATTGAGACATCTTGAAGACCTTAACGCTCTATACAAGCATGCAATATGTCTAGGAGCCATCCAATCATCATCAATTCCTATACATAAGTATTGATGAAATGTACGAAGTGTTTAAAGCTCAGTTGAGAGGCTTTAAGGATCATATATTCATGCATGCTCTGAGAGGGTGTACACTTAGTCAGAGATTGTGAAATGAGCTTTCACGAATCCTAAAATATGAGTTTCACATACGTGTCTTAAGCCGTGTTATAAATATGCAAGATCATGATTTTAGTCTTTGTCGAAAATTACCATCAACCGTGTTGTTTTTTGCGCTGCTTATAGTGGATGCTCTTTGGTGTTGGTATAGGTTGATTGATTTCGTTGATTTAAGTAACCTTCAATGATATTTACTTGGTGCGTGATCTGGTAGAGCATAAGAACATCATTCTAATTTTCATAGGTTAATTATAGATCATGAAGGTCCTTTTCAAGGTCCAATATCTTCACCGTGACATCTAAATCTTCTAAACACAAAATCGCTTCCTGGCTTATCATACAATCCAAAAAGATAAAAACAAGCATCCTCTCTGACAATTGCATAAGATGAGAAAGTTTTGAAGACAATTCAAGAATTAAAATCTTCACTTGTTAACACCCTATGAAGAAAACCTTCCAAAGCCTCAACTCATCGACATACCCCCATCTCAATATAAAGATCTTGATAAAAAAAATAAAAAATCAACAAATAGAAAGAACTCAAACCTAGGAAAAAAAACTGGAAGTAAACTTATAATAAAAAACCAATTCTGAACCTATCATTAAAGCTAATCAAGCACAAAGAAACTTCCAACACGAAGAAGCCACCAACAAAAACAACAATAATAAAAAACAAGTGAAGAAGAGATGCAACTAGGATTTCTGGTAGGGTTTGAGAGTATTAATGTTTATAATTAATCAGGTTCAAGACATGGATAGGGTTAAAAGTGATGATTCACCAGACCAAGGATTGGTCAAGGAGAAAAAATATTTCCGAATCTAGAGCAAAAGGTTTACATGAAACTAGAATCAAGAGGAATAACAAGACCAAAATCGATGGGTCTAATTAAATTTAAAAAAATTGAACATGGCTAAAGGATTTGAGCAGGGTAGTTTGAGTAGATTTAATTTTGAACTGAAATAGGTTTTATGCAGACCTTGAGAGATTTTACATATGTTAAGGCAAAGGTAACCAATCAATACAAAAGATTGAACTAGGACGGAGGAAGCCTAGGTTTAACCCCCTCAATCAAGGTGCTTAAAATTGATCACAAGGGTTTATTGGAATGATTACTTGTCAAACCGAGAAAAGAAAAAGCCTTGAGTAGCAGGTTAATTCCAAATCTGAAGATGATTTTTTGATGAAAGGAAGACGCCTTTTGAAACCCAAATCATAGCACATCAATACATCATCTTAATAGAGAGAATCCCATGAAAAAGTAAGATATCACATCACATCAGTAAGCAAACGAACTAATTGTATCTCGTAGGGGTCGGCGAACCGAAGTTCACGCATAATGCGCTTTTTTTTGTTATTATTATTCAAAGTAAATGTTGTATTAAAATTACTTAACATCATAATGAAAGACTATAAAAATAATAATAATTGGATAATGGTTTAGGAAACAGTTAGATACACCCTCTTTACAGGCATACTTAGCCAACTCATCTGCATAGTTATTAACAAGCCTATTTGTGTGCATACAACACCAACTCTCTAAATTACTTACCTTTAGCGATGCCTCTAAATTCACTAGATGTTTACCTTGAATTTTTGATACTAACGACTGATAATCTGTCTCCAACAGTATCTTCCTGAAACTAAGAGATAAAGCCCATTATGTGGCAACCAAAACAGCGAAACACTTCATAAATACATACACGAGTGCACTGTAATACCCCTATTCGGAAGGTAGGCTTCGTTGATTAAAATATAAGTAATGATGTGTATTTTCCTAAAAACGAGGCCTTTTCAGCACAATTTGCTCCAGAGTTGGCAGAAAACTCTACGCGACGACAATAATCCAGGGATGGGTGACCTCCAGAGAAGTTGTTGCTGGACAACTGCAGCGGCGCCCGTTGAAAACCCCACACTGGCGTATATCCGTAATGGATAAGTGGGGAATATATCAGTCAGGTCATTACAAATGGTATCAAAGCCGACAAACACGTCACCTGTCGAGGGTGAGAGAGTACACTGGATGGATATGTCAGGTACTTGTCTCATGAGGGGCAAGAAACGTCGAAAACATGGGCTTGAGTGTATTCCAGGACCGAGGACGGCTCCAATTTAAAGTGGTTGTATTGTAATACCCGATTCGGCAGATAGGATTCGCCGAATGCGATATAGGTAATGGTTTGTCCTTTCTTAATACTGAGGCTTTTAAACCTTAAACGTCTTCAAATTTCCATGTAGATTTTGATGTCGCTCCCTTTTTAATGATGATGTGTGTTTCTATGGACCTGTTCTTATCGAGAGAATGGTGCTAACTGCAAATCAAATTAAAAGAATGAGGCTTTCACCTATAGACGTCACCCTGATGATTGACAAAATTAGCACTCAAGAGATCAAAAATAGTGCTGAAAATATTGTGAAGTTAGGTAGCTCACCATTCTACCGAAATTAACGTTCGGTGACACACACTCAAAAGAAAGCTCTTTAGTCATCTACAAAGAATTTTTGGTCTGGTGCCCTCTATTGATATGGAAATAGGTAGTCTCCATTAATGATTGATCAACAACTTTAATAATGTGTTTCCCTCTACACCTCATTTGCCACCAGCATGGGTAAGTTGAGCCATAAACAGTAATGACTTCTCACAAAGATTAATAACACCTAATGTGTAGTATTCTCTCGCAATTCTAAGTTTCATTACTTCGGTTACAATTCCTTATGTAAACATAGCTAAAAGTATACTAGTGACTCCATAATCTCTAAAAGTTGGAAGTTTGTATATGTATTTTTTTAAGGAACCTTACCCCACACTTAAATCAAATATTGTCCTCAATGTTTCAAAACATTGCAAAAACAATAAGAGGAATACTTGAAAAAGACAAGGAAGTAAGAATTGGAATTGTTCACCTGATTGACGCATACGAGTAACATTCCAAAATAGATTCCCCATATATCAACAATCTGAAAATTTGGGGGTCTACCCATAAAAAAATCTGCATATATAACAATAATTTTATAAGAATATTAGAAAATAATGGGAAAAGTGAAACTATCGACTCAAATGAGTTACCCCCACACTTGGCCTTTTCTACACTCGGAAGTGTATACAAAACATAAGTGGAAGGAACTACTATTGGTTCCTCTTGGAAAACCTGCATGGTGTTAGATTCAAACACATATGTTGGATACTTAGAAGAAAGAAATTTTGATAATATATTTGAAACACACAATTCCATCCCCAAATGATGTATCTTCCTAAAAGTCGGGTTAAAAACTCTATGAGAAACTACTTCAAGTTTGGGAGGATCATCATTAGATAGAGATTCATGTAAAGGGTTAAACAAACCTTGCAAAACCTCATGTATTACCGGATCCTCGGTACTGTTGGATAACTCTGTTCCCACATCATAAATAATCATTCTCATTCAACCGTTCTTCATCAGTCTCTTCCGTATCTATAACTTGCAAATCTTCATCATCAGAATCCAAATCTGCTCCAAATAAGTCATCGTAATCCATACAGTCTTCATCAAAAGTTGACTTCTCATTCAAAGTATTCACAATCTCTGAACTAGGGGTGTTATTCACAAATAAGTCATAATCATCATCACTCCCATACACAACATAAGTTTTACCATTGATAATTGTAGAGTTTCTAAACTCAACTTCTTCCTTTTGAGTAGGTGAATAATCATTATCACGATCAAGAGTTGAGCTAGTTACACCATTATTATCAACATTTAAGGATTCGTCTTCTTCGGAATCATCATACTCAATATTGGCATCCATAGGAATGTTAGAATGGGTTCGAACCTCTTCCTTGTTCCGCTCTTCATGAATTTGATTCATGCCATTTCTGATGTTGTCTATATTTTGTTGAAGTTATTGGAGTGATTCATTGCAACTCAGCTGAAATTCACAAAATTGTTTTGTTGTTTGAAGCATCTGTTGCATTACGAGAATAAAAGATTCAACAAAACTATCAAATTTCTGATTTGAAGATTTCTCCGTAGACTTGGATGCACATCACTTTCATAGTTTCCAGCCCAAGCCTCATCACTATGAATCGGTGAATGATCATAAAAATGATCACGTCCTGGGCTAGACTCATTGTATCCAGGTCCGGTTGGTTGTCTACCAAGTTGTTCCACTGCCTTTAGCTCACAAAGAATATTATCGAGCATCTGCACATGTCTAGAATTAAACTGAATAAAAGTACAACTATCCTCCCATCCTTGTGATCGTTCATTATATCCAAAAGATTGGTTTTGATTATATCCCGAGTATGGTTGGAAGTCATAAGAATAAAGTTGAAAGTTAAATTGATCACACGGTCTTGTGAACCATATGCATTACTCTCAAAAGGATTCATCTTGAAAGATATGTATGCACACAACTAATTTAGAGACTCATCTCTTGTTCCATTTGTGCACACGCAAAAGGAGTGATTTATTGTTCCTGAAAATAATATTCTAAAAGAAACAAATGCAAAAACAAAAAACTAAATAACAACTAAAACTATCGACCGCTGCCTAACAGCGGCGCCAATTTTGATGAAGTGTCAAACTCAAAAAAGATATATTCCTTACTCTTATTACACTAACAAGTAACAAGTAGCACAAGATAAGCAGGTTCGTTCCTAAAGGAGAGTTGAGCTAAAGTTGTCGATTAAATTTATGAAAATATGAATAATGCAAAAACTACAAAACAAATATGAATGTGAACAATGAGGATGAGAATGATTAGGGGGTCTTTCTCCACTAGTGAACATGAATATTCTTCAAAATACGTTTACTAACAATCCAAGACAAGTTATAAGTTCAACAAGTACATTAAACTCCAAAGTCACTTCGTAGAATAAGTTCTCTACTCGTGTCTAGTCAATCAAGCCACTTTCAATAAGCTCTCTAATGTAACTTAACTAACCGGTTTGTTCTATGAGTCGGATTGATCCTAACCACATGCTCATAAACTCGACATGTTAACTTAGGGTTGTCAAATACACATCAAAATCCACAAAATCCCATTGCAATGTTGATGCTTTGCTACTTGTGATTAAATTGTCTTAACAGTTACTGATTAAGACTCCAAAATCTAGCATTAGTTTCGCAAACAAGTTATCTAATTGGTTGGAGAGTTGGCTGTGAATGGAGGTAAGGGGGATATGGGATCTTCTGTAGCTTTAGGTTATACACTCTTTATAGATATTCTTTCTTCAATCCCACGCAAGCCAAATTCCCAATCCATCGCGACTTATAAATCAAGTCTTTAATCTTCACCTAGTGAGTAATTCAACGGTAGAAACTGCTTCTTGTTCTCTAACTTCTCGAAAAAACTTTGCTCACAATTCTCTCATAATTCGTTGTATCTTGAATCCAGAAGCAACCCAACTTCCTATATGGAATCAACTTATAAAACACTTCTTTTTCTCAGCCATTGATTAGTCAATCAACCGTAGCAAACTCACTTTGTTCCATGACTTCTCTCACTCTATCTAAATTCTTCTCGTATTTGAGTAAATCATCTCTTAGTCATTCTAACTCTGGAATACATGACTTAACCCCTTTGCACAGACTCAAAAAACTATGGTAAACCGGTGGCAGACACTTGGTTCAGTGAAGAATCTGTGCTGCTCAACTTAGTGGTCATTCAGACATTTAGGAAAACACCTTATGTGCCTGTCTCGAACTGATGAGGGTTGTGCATTACATATTGGATACTGCCGGAACCAGTTCCTTCCCTGCAAAGATTCCACATTCAACCACAAGCATACACATTATTTACTGGCAGCAAATTCTTGGCTCAAACAACCCCCAAAATTATCAACCTGGACCCGTTCTTCTTAAACTCTGAACTCATATCATACAAAAAAAAACCAATACACATTTTCCTTGTCCCAAATTCGAACCTGATGAGAATCCATTTTTCCTAAACCACTGGGAACTATTTATCATCATCAATCTCCACCATTTACTAGGGAATCAATGGCAGCAACCTCAGTCTTTTCTATATTTTCTCGGCCCAAAACTGAACTCAAAATCCTTACCAAACTCCATTTCAAGCATACCCATCCTTCCAGATCTTGTTAGAACTCTAAAAACCATCGTGATCTCCACAACCATCAAGTATTTCAATGGCAGTGAGCTCCTCTTCCATTACCTGTCTTTCCGGTGAAACCTCTGTCCAAATAGCCTTACCAATTCTCATTAGAGAAAGTCTTATGGTGGAATCCATCCATCTTCCATCTTCCACGCCACCTCAGCACTTGGAACTGTGGATGGAAGCGCAAGTGTAATGGTGGAATAGTAGAAACGCTATTCTTAATGGAGCTAAAAAAACGCAATTAAGAATGGAGCTAAAAAAACGCAATTAAGAATGGAGCTATTTTTTTCAGCCGTTAGATTTCAACAACTCATTTTAAATCTACGGATAAAAAAAAAACGCAATTTTTAATGGCGTTTTTTTAGCACCAATCTTATTTGCGTTTAGCGCTATTCTTATTGGTGTTTAGATGGATTTCACGAACCCTTCCACCAAACCATGGAACCCTCCTTAGATTTTTTGTGGAAAGCCCCAACTTGGAAGCCACTAGACTTGACATTCCATGGTTTTTCCACACTTGGAATAGGTTGGATTCCACCATAAGACTTGCTCTTACAACTCCATATCTGGGTTGCAAGGACGCACCAATAAATTTACGTCGAGTCAGCGTCCACAGCGCGTCCCGCACCATTTCTATGTTGGACGCGAGCTGGACACTGGGTTGCACGGTGCACCAGTAAATTTACGTCGAGTCAGCGTCCACGGCACGTCCCGCGTGATTTCTATGCTGGACGCGAGCTGGACACTATTGGACGCTTAATCATGTGGCAGACGCGTATTTTCTTCCGAAAAAAAGAGGTGCTGGTAGATACAGTCGAACCTCGATAAACGAATGTTCGATAAATGAATAACCTCGCCAAATGAATAATTTTTCCCGGTCCCGACTTGGGCCAAGGTGATAAATGAATAACCTCGCTTAATGCATTAATGAATAAAAACAATTGGATCCTTAAAGGCCTTATAGAAATATAAACGAATAATCACTGAATTATATATATATATATAATATAAAATAAACCAAAATACATAATCAGAAATTTTACATAAAAATATGTGCAGGAATGAACTCAAAAAAATTCATCAATGGTTGATTGTCTTTTTCTTCCACCCAAACCAAATGCACCGTATCCTTAATTTTATGCAATGCTTGCACAATTTCTGGAATATTTTGCTCGTATTCAATTCATATAACCTGATTAGTGGTCTCGATACACAGTTCCGTACTTATTTTACACGTATATTAACGATTGAACTTTGAATGTACACTAATATAAAATCAAAAGAAAATGAATGTTAATTGAATTGTTGATAAGAATTTTGACCAACATTTCCTAGGTATATTTGTACATTTTCTCCTATACAATTTAACTTCTTAATTAAGTAAATATAGTCTAAATGAATAAATATTCGTTTATCGTTAAATGAATAAAATATTCATTTATCGATAAATAAATAACTTCGCTAAACGAATATTTTTTCTTGGTCCCGAGGGTATTCATTTATCGAGGTTCAACTGTAGAGAGTTTTGAATTGAACCTCGAACCTTGATATCCCTCACCTAACCCATAACCATCACACAGGAGCTCTTTTTTGGATATTAATTGTACATATTTTTTATTTATTAAATATTTGTATTGTTGCAAATCAATATTTAATATTGTTTCAAATTTGCTTAACATTTACATAATATTTATTTTTTGTTAATGAATTTTATATTCACATACATTTATAATAATATATTATATTTATATATATATACGTGTCCGCATCTTAGTATTTTCAGCATTCGGTTGTGTCCGCGTCACCGCGTCTGAGTCCGTGCAACCCAGCTCCATATACTTCTTTTCTGTGCCAACTTGTCCTAATGCATCGAGCTTACCCACGACGAACCATGGTTAGCCGATGGGAACCCTCTTGGCAGTGAACAACGAGTAACATCAAAACCTGATTTAGAATTAGGGCTGCACAAAACCGACTCAAGCCGATGGGCCAATCCAAAACCGAGCTAAAAATACCGAACTGTGCATCAAACCGTTGATCCAAAACAGTAGAAAACGATATTAAGAGTTAAAAACTGATGAATTTAAGGCTATATACGAGTGATGATATGGAACCGACCGATCAAAACCGAAACCGAAATTCCAGACGTACTAAATCATCATTTTCCTAGTATATAAATTATTCTTTTAGGGATCCATCACTTTATCTCAGCAGCCTTTCCTTTTCTTACCCTACCTCTCTATTCCTCTTCCCCATTTGAGCCATCTCTGTTCTTTTCCTAATCCATCAAGTAATATATTTTGAACTTAAATGGAACATATTAACAAGAGGGAGCCTAACAGGGAGGTAGTCAAATGAGATTTTGAATGACTTCTACAGAGTAAGCAAATCTACTGTTAGTCCATAGAGATTTTTGGAGAATCTCTTAATGTCTCTTGTTATTGGTTAGATATTTTTTTCAAGTCATTTAAATTCTCTAACAGGGAGGTAGTCAAATGGTATTTTGAATGATTTCTAGAGAGTGCGCAAATCTACTATTAGTCCATAGAGATTTTTGGAGAGTCTCTTAATGTCTCTTGTTATTGGTTAGAGACTTTTTTCAAGTCATTTAAATTCTCTAAAGCTCCATGTTATTGGATTAAGATTTCACAAGAGTCACTCCAACACTCTTGTTATTCGAAGGAGAATTAACAGTCATTGATTTGTTGTTTTCAGAGATTTTGAGAGACTTTTTCCTGAAAATAGGCATGATAGAAATCTCTCCTCAAGAGGTGATATTTCGTGAGACTTGGAAATTTGGAAACTTTTTGGTTTTGGGAGTGAACCTGATAAGACCATGTTTTATGGAACGTGTCAACGATATTGACCCGATATGTTACTCAGGCATATTTGGCATATGTGATCCTTTATACGGGTCAAGTCTCTCAAGATTGTGGAAGCCACCCTGGATAGCAAGTAAAGGGCGCAGCGAGCACACAAATCCAATGGAAGCACAAGGCGTTGGATAAGCATAGATTATTTATTATTAGAGATAATATATTTATTTTGGTATTTTATTATATTTTAAGTATTTATTTATTTTGTTTAGAGTTTATATTTGTCTGGAATAATATTTTAGGAATAGTATTGTCTTCTTATTTTTCAAGTAATGTAGCCTATAAATAAGCCTTATCAGTTGATTAATCATAACAAGAAAATTATCAAGCAAATTGCTACCCTTTGGTTTATTGATTTCTTTGAATCATGACCTTTTGAGCTTGAGCTGCTGGCGCCCGTGATCAAGAAATAAATCGTTTCTTATCAATTGGTATCAGAGAAAGTTCGCTCCTATCCAATTTCCGCCGCCATCATCTTCTTCCCTTCACTCATTACCACCACCATCTTCACCGTATTCATCAAATTAAAAAAAAAAAAAATGAAAATACGAAGGAATGATCAACAATCTTCTGTTGGATATTTACAATCAAGTTCTACATCGTTATCCGGATTTATAAATTTTCATTATCGACATCGTGGTCAGCAGTCAGTTATTATCCGCTTCAGATTTGACAAGCTCTGGTACAAATTCCAGGGTGCGGATCCCCTGTCCCCATTCTCCATGTTCCCTCATGTCCCTCCAGTTACATGCCAACACCTGTCATTATTTACTTCCCTTATTTTTAACAGTCAAAGCATTTAGTTATTCTGAGAAATATAAATCGAAAGATAATCGATTTCCTTTATTAGCATTAAGCCCATTCCAAACCCATATCTCCGGGTGTATCTCCTTGCTAATCAATAGTGTTTTTCCATCCAAGGGAAAAAATTAACACGATTTTTTTTCTCTTTTCGAAAGGTAAATCAACACAGTTTATAAATGATACAAAATAAAAACTAAATTGATTAGCAAGATCACCTGATAGGTAACTAGAGTTACCGGATTCTTCGCTAAACAAGATGCGCAAACATGCATCGTTTACTAATGCATATGCTCTATCGGCTGAAACCTTTTGACCAATCTTTAAATTTCCTAGTTATGATAAGACTAAAACTAAAGCTTATGTTATTTGTGTTTCTTTGCTTATTGTTTACAAGTCTTACAATCAGGATTGATTGATCATCTTTTCAATATCTGATTGCATATATTTTTTGAACTAGCATCGTAACATGGAAGCTATTATCAACTAGACACGGCCGACATAGTTTCCAGGATTATTTTTTTGTTCTCGACTTGTTTTAAACTCTCATCATTATAGAGTTTGATGTTTATTTTTTATACTAGGAACGACAAGGAATACAAGAAGGACAAGGGTTTCCTATGACTATCACCAGAGAGAATATTTCAAACTCAACTCATCTGTGAGAGATTGGGATATTTATTACAAGAGAAATGTTTTTTTGTTTAATGGTAACGCATTTAAAAACCATAACCCCCTTATTATCTTGAGCACTTGGTCTCATGCCCAAGAAGCTAATGTAGATTGGATTACCAGAAAAGCAAGTGATCATCTGAAGCCTGGATAACATCCGAATGAGAATATTTTTTATATATAATGATGAACTATACTCGTTTTCTAGAAAACCAATATGTAAAATAAATTAAAATTATATCTAGCTTGTCTTTGTTTATATTTTGAACTTTTGCAACTCAAAGCCAGTAAGCTTAAGAGGTGGATAAAGTTCAGTAGAGAAAAAGAAGACCGCGATATAGGTTAGGAATTGGATAAAGAAAAGTTATTATCTTTTGGCGAGTATTTCTCAGAATAACTAAATCCTCTGGCCGTAAAACGTAAGGGAAGTAATTAATAACAGGTGTTGGCATATAACTGGAGGGACATGAGGGCACAGGGAGAAGGGGGACAGGGGATCTGCACCCCAAATTCCATGTATTTTGGTGAGTTTATGGTTGGTTGTTAAATTAAGGCTTAGTTTTAGGTTTTAGAAGTTTGCTTGCATCTTTAACTTCACGAATCAGCATATATCACGCCACCCATTAGTCCTGTTAGAGCATTGATCGGTTGAACCCACCAAGTGTTGGTATGTCAAGTTTGGTTGTCATATTTTAGTGAATCAAAACTCATGTTAAGAGTCGCTTGATTATGTACTAGAGTTAAACTTCGTATAGGTCAGCTTGAAAGCATTAGTATATGAGACATTACAAGTATTGCGAAGACTTGAAGATGTGAAGAAGCAAGGAGCTACAACGACAACAATCATCCTTCCATTTGAGGTTAGTGATATTTGACTTGAACTGTTTCATTTCCCTAACGTATCTTTCAAGTCGTGCATATTGAAAACATAACTGCGAAGCATATTTGAACTCTAGATAGACATAGTATTAAGGAATACAATACGAGGTTTATTGCTTAACCATTAAACTTTGTAGATAAGACATCGCCATAATCAATTGAATGCTATTGTGATTATGTATGGGTACAAGGCGAGGATTTCATCCTAGGGAACAATGTTTAATGTGTTCTAAGGAAGTAAGTTCATAAACTTGTTTTGTGAACCGAAAAGGAAATTGCCAGGTGTTATTGGTTTTGTTATTCATTGCATATATTATGAACAACCAATATGTGTGATAAAGTAGAACTGCTCACAACTTGTTGTGTTCTTGGTAAAACTATTCACAAAGGCCTGACTTTTGTATTGGTATAACTTTTATTAGTAAAATCAATCTTAAGTAATCACCTTGGTATGATCGGATTATGTCTGCCATGGGAAAGGGAACCGATTCTTGTAAGGGGTGAAGGAAACCGATCCTTGTAAGGGGTGAAGGGGAACCGATCCTTATAAGGGGTGCAGTACATCAAGGGGAACCGATCCTTGTATGGGGTGCAGCAAGGTTTACAGCAGAAAGGGGAGCCGATCATGTGAACATGTGCAACACATATAAGTTAGATACCATATATATGTGGGGAACCGATCCTAGTACCTAGTCAACCGAATTTTTGGGAAGCTAGTGTGACTATGCTTAGTACTCACATGGAGGTAGAACCGAAACTTGTTTTGGTAGAATCGTAAACCCATGATTGTGATTGAATGTTGGTTTGATCAATCACATAGTTTTTGAAAGTCAGATGAACCAATTCTAAACTTGTTTAGAAGTGTGGCAAATCGGTTTCAAGGTTGTAAGTGTGAAAGAGAACTTACAAAGTAAAGATGTCGACAAACTTTGAACACGTGCTGAGAATGTTTATTTCTATAATTGTTCAAAGATATTCCTTAACGACTAAGGGAAGAGAATCCCAGGATCGAAACATAAGTAAGTTAAGAATCTTTTAATTAAGGTTATTAATTTCATTTTATAGGGAAATTTCAGAATTAGTAATGTGCATTTACTAATTATATTTTCCGAGAGATTTTGATCGTTATTTCTGAACATAGCATTTCCAGGAATTATGGAAACCGAATTTGTGCTTTAATGAATATCTTGAGAATATTTTCGTTTTTGGAAATTCCTTGGTGTCCAAACTTCCTTGTCTATAAATACCGAAGTTTGTCTTTTCTAGCAAACTAATCCTTCGTAACAACAAACTTCCTCTTTTGTCTTTGTTACTTGTTTAGCCGCCTATCGGAGAGGAGAGTAATCTAATTAGGTGAAATCTTTTACGACCGCTCGTTTTAAAGTCTTCTTTGGGATTAAGAAGCTCTAGCGCGACCCGTTGATGGGAAACTAGATAATTGCGGTTTATCTTTGTTTTCGATTGATTTGATTGACTAACGGTGGTTGAAATCTGATTATACCTAGTTTGTTTATTCTTGAGAATCTTCTCTTCTGATATAAGATTCACTCAAACTAGTTCAGAGTTTCGACAGGGATCTTTAGACTGTTGTTAGTTCTAAAGGCGATCTTGTGATAATCCATTGTTAACAGACTCCGTTGTGTGCGTGATTGATCACAAGAGATTCAAGTGATTGTGTGCAGGTTTTTATTGAAGATTTAAGAAGATTTGAAGACAAAGAAAATATTGAAGATCTGACTTGGGTTTTATAATCTTTGGTGTACACAATACTTGTTTGGGAAAAAAAGATCCAATTAATAACCGGTTTATCCCTGTGGTAGATTGGATTGATCAATTGAGTAGATCGGCATCAACACGTTTCCTTGTGATTAAAGGTGTTGTTGGCTTAATCTTAACCGATTACCTTCGGGTGATTGAACATAAGATAGATCTAGACCCGACGAAGGAGTTTATGTTAAGATAAACGGAAGAGCCTTTGTCCGACTCATATCACTTGGTTGAATAGAGTTGTTACCAAACATATTTCTTGTTCCTTTACTGTTTGGAATACGAACCAAAGGGATTGTTCCAAGTACGTGATTTATTCATAGGTCGGAGGCGTGAGAATACAGACGGAACTAAGTGAACTATAGGATTAGTTACTTGGTCTCAACTATACGAAGTTAGGTGTAATTTTGTGTAGCGGCTTAATCCTGAGAGTATTCAATTCTGGACTAGGTCCCGGGGTTTTTCTGCATTTGCGGTTTCCTCGTTAACAAAATCTTGTTGTGTCATTTACTTTTATTAAATCTCACAAACGTTAATCTCCTAATTACTTGATAAGTGAATCCTATTGTGTTTGGTTAAGTCCGAACCTTTTTATCAAGTAACACATTTTGTCGTTGTATTGTCTCGATCTCGCATCCATAGACGATCACACAAAATGTGAACCGATTAGTTGTATTGTCTCGACTCAGTCCATAGACAATCACTTTCGGAGAAAAGACTTATAGGTACGAAAAGTTTTAGCTTGAGGTATATTTGGGTACCCTCGCCTTTTAAATTGGTATCAGAACAGGCAAACACGAAAAGATCTAACAATCTGTGTTTGGTGCGATCCAACCTATAAGAATGGAATCTACGATCGGTTCATTTAACGTAGTTGCAGGATTTGATTACTTTACAAGATCGTACTCATATATAAGCTGTAAAGAAAGAGAAAAAGTTATTACCCAAGCGATCTTCACTTATGTTCCAGTAATTGCTGCGGAGCAGGTATGCCGGGAGTTGCCCCTCCATCTGGTAAGGAGGGACTTCACCCCTCACCCAGCTCAAAGAGGATTTCAATTAGTGGGGGTTTAGGTTAACAACTGTGGCACCAAACTATCAAAATTAAATTAATAGATTAACAATCAAAATTAAATTCACCAATTACCATTTAGTGTCAGAGATTAAGAAATCGTCCCAAAAGAATACATTTAAAAATAAATACTGCACCTGAGTGGGGTATTTGCCCCACTGACAACACAATACACGTTTTTGACACTGAAAAAATAATCTTCAAAAGTGAATAATCCAAACAGGGCTATTTCTTCCTGACCTATTAAAGGGGTTTGATTTTAATACATGGTTCAGGGAAAGATTTCTTAGTTCATTTTTTGTTCTTGACGTGTAAAAACATTTGTAAAATTATCTAAGACAATGATGTAGCAGTCTTGTTGAACTCTTTCATAAAAGTCACATGTGGTAGGCATTGCCACCCACATCATTGTCATCACACATTATCAATCATATCATGCGGAAACTCAATCCATTGAATCAGTAGTTGTACTCATCATCCACTACAATGGCTATCCTCCGATTATTTGAGTAAGCAACATCTTGATAATAAAATTTGAATGTCAACTAAATTTGAATATCAACTTAAACGGTGGGTTTCCTAATAGATGAACGCGGAATGAAAAACGGTGGGTTCGAGCGGTATACATGTCGTTTACAATTCTTGGATATATGCTCATCAATGAAAATCAACATAAAACCCTAACAATCATAAAAATAAACCCTAACAATTTTTGCTCTAAATGATGAATTAGAAACGATAGATAAGATTACCGAGGCAGCAAGATGTTCTTGGAGAAGAGAAGCAGCTCTACAGTGTTATGACCTGCAAAGAAAAAACAACAAAAAAAAATCAAGTAGACGACAAAAAAAAAATCAAGCTGAAGGAGAGTGCCGCGCAAAAACAATGAGATTTAGGTTTTGCATATATGGACGTCTCATATAGCAAAAAAGAGATACCGGTTTAGGTTTTGCATGGGAGTTTTATTCATATTGAGACCTCTATATTGTTTGATCAGATGAAGTAAACTATCACCAAGGTATTCGAGAATTGGAACCCTAAAGTGGTAAATTATATTAGTGGAACAACAGAATTGGAATTCGTATAATCAGCATTGGCAATGGCAGATAGAATTTTAGTCTATAGGAGATCAGCTTCAGCAAAATCAGCTGCACTTATTTGGATTTAAAGTGCAACAAATCTCTGCAAAAATGGACAATAAAAAAAAGAATGCACATGGTACAAATATTTATGCACAATTGCCAGATGAGGATCAACAAAAGTCACAAAGAAAATGCCAGGGAAAGTTGATCAAAATTAATTCCCAGTTG
Source organism: Papaver somniferum (assembly GCF_003573695.1). Taxonomy (NCBI): domain Eukaryota; kingdom Viridiplantae; phylum Streptophyta; class Magnoliopsida; order Ranunculales; family Papaveraceae; genus Papaver; species Papaver somniferum. The sequence goes on from NC_039364.1 coordinate 131,938,591, forward strand.
AAACAGATCGATGTTCAGAAACTTATGAACATAAGAGAAGTAAATTTTGTGTGAAGACATTAAAGCAAGAACACAGTTAATCCAGACCCATTAAGAACAAATAATGTCTACAAAAAGGATTAATTAGAAGTAATTCAAGAGAGGGATCAAAATATGGACACCACTCCACTTGGATATATGAAAGTTTCCCTTTCTCAAACAAATAACACCTTTCTACCAACACATATAATACGTCTACTTACTGTGTTCTCAGATCACAGACCTCTGGTGCATCTAGACTGGCAAAGACCCTTGATGTAGACACAGTAGGTAAGCCATAACAGTCATTGCAGGTTGTTTTTGTTAAATATTTGAAATACCCAACTACCCACCTTGATGTTCCTTGATAGTTGTAACTGTTGCATAGTTGTACCTGTTGCTATCAGTATTATTGGATCTTTTCCATTACCTTCCATCACATCATTAACAACATTTGTCCATTCACCCATAGGTTTATATTCATTGTATCACGCGTGCAAAGAAAAATTAATATCTCCTCAATATAGAACAACATTACTTCCAATATAACTGGTTCAAATCTATGCCTTACTTAACAACGGTATTAGAATGAGCACTTGCCTTTTGTAAACTGCCAAATCAATTGGAGCAATTCTCTTTTTGTTTTCCATGTGTGGCCTGTAGAGAAACAATAGAGCTAAACGTAAACTTTTGGTGAACCTTTTTAAAAAATTGGCAAAAAAGATGTTACAACAGGTTTGTATTAGATGATGAACTTCAACGGGAAGTATAAGTTACCTTGTAGGAGAAGCGCCGTGCACTTCAAAATTGTTTGTCAAGCTACCGTAGACTGCCTGGTTGTTGATTGCATCAATTGAACATGTTCTGCGGTTCTGTAATGCTAGCTGTAGAACAAAGCAAGAAACTACTTGATCAAAACTCGCCGAATAGTAGATAATAAGAGCAACAATGATAGGAGTTGCAGTCCTAATAAAACCAAATAGGGAGGAAAAAGTATAAAAGTGCAAAGGCATAAGAACCAACTGTTGCTTTTTAGTGTAGGACTAATAACATAAGAGGAAAATAATTTTGTTTGTCTTTAAGAGAGGATGATTCAGACAAAAGATTTTCAGGCATTAATATAGGATTTTGTTAACCAAAAGTATAGAGTTCATAAAATGTAACGTTTCTGGTTTAAGCCAAGAAAATGCAAAAATTACAGATGACAGCATGCAAACGGTATGCCCTGTAACACCTGCGCTAAAACTAATATTAACAGTTTGGCTCAATTGGGGTCCATAAATAAAATAACCAACAATGCAACAAAGAAAGCAGAGGAGAAAAATCAATGGATCATCTCCACAAAACAAAAACAAATCACTTATTATACATAAGTTTGGGGGGATTTGAACTCACAGAAGAATAGCATTTCAAATGCTTGAAATGAACTCTTAAGTCAGGGAACTCTAGATAAAGAAATTAACCGGAATTGAACTGAATTGAATTAAATTCTAGCTCAATTAACAACAAATTAAAATTAAAATAAAAAATATCTAGCATCCCATCCAGTGCAACCTGGGTTTAAACCTTACCTCAAAGGAACTTAAACCAGCATTAAATAATAAAACAAACCAAATACAAATCCAAGTTAAGTCAAACAGAAAACAGAAGAAATATATCATAAATCAATGAAAGAAAAATAAATCAAAAAACCTAAACTGGACAGTCCAAGACCTTATAAACCTAGTTCCAATCGATCACAAATTCCCGTCAACGTGTAAGATCAACTTAGTGTAAGATTAATTTACCTTTAGAAACTGTTGTTGGTAGTGGTGGTGTTGATCTCAGTATACAGTAATTATCTCATCAGATACTCTCGCCAAATAAAACCTAAATCAAATACAAACTGAAACCCTAAGTTGATAAATATAGGGACATGTAAGAGGCCGAAGCAGGAGAGGTTTGATTTCCAACGATGAAGAATTGTATAATTCTGCAAACAGAAAAAAACACAGACCTCTGTTAGAAAAACAAAAAACAAAAAACAAAAAACAAGTATTTTTTATTCAAACTGGACTGAGAATGAATTACTATTTTTTATGGAATGAAAGTATGATGGAAAGAAAAAACAGAAATACTATGTTAAAATTGAAAACTTCTAGAAATATTATTTTCTCTAAAATGGATTTTATTTTTTGAAGCATTTAAAACGGAAATAATCATCATTATACCAATAATAAGAATTCGCAAACCCTTATATAGTAAATCAAAAATATACCGCATCATATCCTTTATTTTTAGATGATTTTCAGAAATTTCCAGAAATTCAATCATATATGCTTTTTGCAAAATTTGGCATACGTTGCCAATGAATGAATCGCTAAATCTGACATGTATGATGTTGTTTAGTAGTTCTTAGATTTATTTTTGTTCTTTTTTCTAGATGAAGATCGGTATAAAATCTGGAAAAAATGAATTTGAGGAGGAAAAAAATGGATTTGAGGAGGAAAAAAAATTATCCAAATTATGGTCAATGTTTACTAACCCCATGCCTTATGAATTTATAATCAACAAAACGTGACAAATGCGAAAGAGCAGGTACCGTGATAAAGAATATGAAAAGCAAGTCGTACATAAAAATTATGTCACACACGTTTCTTAGGATAAAAAATAGAAAAGAAGACATGTGCAATACATTAGATGAAGTAATCACAAAAAATAGATTGTTGGTCATCCACTTGTCCGTGCAATGGTCGATCAAGAAGTACATTTGAGTCTTCTTCTGTCCTTACTAATTTAATTTAAAACGCCATATATAACAATGTCACGTACTCCAGTAAACACACCAACATATCATTCATAGGACATACGTTTTAGTAGCTTTAAATTTGACCAGTAATAAAGACTTTTGTTTCAAATTCATTGTTCTACTATTTTCCCTGGGTTGAACCTTGAACCACACATATCCACATGTTTATTCTGCACTCGTTTCGTGACGCGTTGTTTTGCGATTGCTTGATGATGTCATCACAGTCGTAAATCTATTCATTCATTCTCTAATCTTAGGCGAAGCAACTCCTCTTCCAAATGAAAAATGGTAATACAGTTGTTCTTTTAACTGCCCCTATGGAGAAAGTGACCTCGTTCTTTCGCAGTTAGCAGCAACTGAAGTTGACAAAAAGTGTTCGAATTAATCACATATTCCCTCCACCACAACTTTCAGTATTAAGGAACAACTCCTTTTTTTACTCGGTCAACTTATTAAGGAACAACTCGAATTATATACACCGGTGCACTGGTTGAATTGTTGATCTACGACTCGCATTGCCTAAATTCTCTATAGAGTATAATTTCTTATAAAAAAAATGTACCAATTAAAATGTTTTCTAAAATAGTCCCTGAAATGTATACATTTTTTTTAGACACTGTCGCTATCCAGGGATATAGGGTGCTAACGCTGGGCAGTCGTTTTTCCTTCCCACATAAATGCTCATATTGGCAAATATCTCCAGGCACTATAACACTTGACAACCACCCAATGCCAATTCACAGTATTCAAATATACTCCACTTAACAATATAAGAGTTTTCCATAAAATCAAAATCATAACTCAATTTTACTCCCTCCATTCTTTTTTAATAGACCAGTTTCTATAAATAAAAGTTTCAAAAAAATAGGCCAGTTTCCTAATTGGAAAAGTCAAATGTTATTTTAATTTTTTGGGACCACTTTTCTCTTAACTTCTTTTGATGACAAGTGTCATGTGGACCACTTCACTTCTTTTGCCAACAAGTGTCATGGGGACCATTTCACCTCACTTCTTTTATTGACAAGTGTCATGAGGACCACTTTCAATGATTAGTTCTCTTAATTTCCTTAAATTTCGCTAAAAACAAAACTGGCCTATTAAAAAAGAACGGAGGGAGTATATTTTTATCCACAAAGGTAATTAAATCACAAAATTGGTTAAAAAGACCAAAATCAACAATTCCTGGGTGAAATGGACAGTTAGATTTTAATACTGTTTAAATGGACAAAAATGTAAATATAGGCAGGATGTAACAGTTTCATCGTGCCCATTTTCAAATATTTTTTCTTATTTTTAATTTACACAGGATGTATCCAGTTTCATCCTTGCTATTTTTTAAATTTAAGCTATGAAACCAGTTTCATCCTTACTATTTTTTTTTTGACCATTTCACCCAAACTATTTTTTACTCATTCATTTGAACCGTAATTTAAAAATATTTGGACAAATGACCCATTTTTCGTAATTAAATGTGTATGCCGATTGGCTGGAAAAAGAAACCTCCCTGGTAACTCTTCACGTTTCTTCGGATTTCGATGATGCAAACTTTAACGATAACAAAGACTTAAGCTCCTCAAACTTAGGAAGTTAATGTAAATATCATAGCAGATTTGGAGGATGCGTATGAGAACATCCTCCATTCCATAGAAGAGCATTCTCCATAGAAAACGTGTCGCAAACTAAATTCAACAGAAAGGGTAGTTGCCTAGTCCCATGAAATGACATTTAAAGTAAAATATATTATTCCTATTATTGCATAACCTCATTGCTTAAGCGTCAATACTCGTGTAAGAACGAAACTGCCAAGCTAAAGAGAGGAAAAATAGAAAATGAAAAAAAATGAACTAACATAGTGTGAACAGGAGAAATCTAACCATGAGTCAGGGACGAGAATGGCAGCTTCGGGCCATAATCGAGGTCACCATCAGTTGAACCGGGATCATCATCAACAGAGTCTGGGTCATCATCAACAGAGTTGGGGCTATTATCAGAAGTGTCGGGGCTGCTATGAGCAGCGATGCCACGTGGATGGGATGCCCCGATGACAGGGTGCCCGAAAGAGATAACTAGTGGGTGCCTAAACACCCCAACTGTAATAGTACATGTATACGGCTAATAATAGAAGACTTACTAAGAAAGGTATTAAGGTACACGTGTACGGTACTTACATGTCAGGCTTTGCCTATATAAGGAGAGAATTCTCCCAGAAAGAGTTAAGGTTCTCTAGATAATTGTATTGTGTTCTGGGATTAGTCTCCTCATTACCCTATAATAATATTTGGGTGTTCACATTTGGCGGCTTCACTGGGGACTAGTCCTCGGAACCAATACCCAAACTCGAAACACAAACTCGGAATCGAAACCCAAGCTCAAAACATGAACTCGGAAATGTCACGATGTCGGGCAGACAAAGGCAAGACGAAAACAAACTTACTCATTGATCATTTGATCAAATCCCGTCAGATAACACTCCTAAAGTGTCAACGGAAAGGGCAGAATCTAGGCTCTGATAATAACCAAGGAAAGGCCGAAACAGAGTCCGCGCCTAGAGAAGACCCGGAGGATGGGGCTGTGCGAGAGGAGTGTCGGAAGGTTTTCTCCCGATTCTTCGAAGAGATCAGATTTACCGAGCACCAGCGGGAGCTAGCTTGCATGCACATTCTGAACATTTTTTCCGGAGAATATCCTCGAGAGTATATGGAAAGACATTTCCCGAAACAAATCACGTTCTCAGAAGAAGACCGGATGGTGGAGGTAGAACACTTGCGTCCACTATTTATCACAATCGAAGTAGGAAAGAATCGTCTTAACAGGGCTTTCGTGGATACGGGCGCCTCTCTATACTTGATCTCCCAAGAAACCATCCGTCGTCTGCGTATACCCCCGGTAGCAATCAGACGTTTCAATACCAAAGTGCAAGACTTCAGTGGAACACGGTAGAAAACGATTGGAACAATGCAAGTAGAGATCACTGTCGGACCGCTCAAGGATGCCGAACTTTTCCATGTGACTGAAGCAGATCTAGCATGTCATATCATCTTGGGCAACCTTGGCTACGAAAACATGGGATAGTGTCGTCCACAGACCATCAGTGTCTTAAATTCTTGTTTAAGGGCAAAGAGTGGCGTGTGGCAGCCACGAAGAGCCCATTCACGAACGAAGAAAAAACCTTCTTCCCCGGGGCAGCCTTTTACGATATAAAGAATACGGATGATGCCAAAAGAGAACTTGGAAAGGAAGAACAACACAAAGGGGAGTCCAGCAAACGTAAAGGGTATCTTCGAAGTTATGTCCTACCCAATAGGAAGAAGATGTACCGATATATTGTTGAGGAAGACGCCATAGCGCAAGATGAACAAGTTATGCACGCACTGGAAACTCTAACTGTTAAAGAAGAAAAGCATGATTGGGAACACACGTCCTCAACACCGAACGAAAGTTTAGAACCGACTATCCCACTCAACTTAGGGACCTCGGAAAACCCGAAACTAATCCAAATTGGCAGTGGATTAACCTTGGAAGAAAGGGAGGAGCTGAAAAACCTAATGGTGGAATTCCAAGATGTATTCGCATGGACATATGAAGATATGCCAGGGCTGAACCTGGCTCTCGTTTCACATGAACTCAAAATCTCACCAACATTCAGACCAGTAAACCAACCCCGCCGAAAATTTTCTCACGCAATTGAAGAACAAATTAAGGAGGAGGTGTCAAAATTACTAGAAGCGGGATACATCAAACCCATACACCACTCGACATGGTTAGAAAACATTGTGTCGGTCGAAAATAAGAATGGTAACATACGATGTTGTGTTGACTTCCGTGACCTCAATCGAGCTTGTCCTAAGGATGATTTCCCGCTCCCCCTCATCGATCTCGTGGTCGACACAACAGATGACAATGCGTTACTAGCCTTTATGGATGGGTATAGCGGATATAACCAGGTCAAGATGAAGGAGTCTGATGCACCGAAAACAACATTCTCGACACCAGTGGGAAACTTCTACTATGTGGTGATGCCCTTTGGTTTAAAGAATGCAGGCGTCACATATCAACGAGCAATGACTCTCATCTTTCACGACCTCAACCATAAGGAGATGGAGGTGTATGTGGACAACATCATTATTAAAGCAAAGAAAAGAGCTGACCTTGTACCCAATGTCAGACGAGTCTTGTCTCGATGCCGAAGCTATGGTCTCAAAATGAACCCAGCTAAATGTACTTTCTGGGTAACGTCGGGAAAAGTGTTGGGTTTCAAAGTTACTAAAGCCGTGATCGAAATGGAAGAATACAAAGCAAATGCCATCATGACAATGGCAGCACCGAAAAACAAGGACGAACTCCAGGCATTAATAGGAAAGGTGTCATATGTCCGTCGCTTCATACCAGTTTTGGGGACCAACATGGCGAGTCTTCTTCCCCTACTCAAGAAAGGAGTTAAATGGCAGTTGATAGACGCATTTATGTGTCTAATTTATCTCAATTGTGTATATTGTTAGTGCCCATTGTTGTACTTATTTTGGTTTTTAATCTCTTTGTAGGTGCTTTTGGATAAATAAGGCTTTGCGGCAAAAATTGGCTAAAAATGTGGCCCTTGGATTGTCGTTGATAGTGTACCGGAAATATCCCGGAGGAACCCTGAAAAAGTGCGGAAAACATCCCAGAAGAATTGCTAAAGGCACCCCTAATTTGGATAAGGGGCACCCCATTTCAGGGCATGTACTAAAGGGACACCGTAACTGGATAGGGGGAGGTCATCTTCAAAATTCAAAACAGAAATTGGCGGGAAAAAAAGGCAGCAGCGACAACAGTTTTTAAGCAGAGATTTGATCGACTTAGGAGGAGATTCAATGGGCATATTTGGTACCTACGGACTCTAGAAGACATAACAGGCCTAATGCAATCGTCTAGACCCATCCAATTGGGCTGGATAAGTCGAAATAATTGATCAAAGTCCCAACAGGATACAGCTTCTCTGTTTAGGGTTTGGGATTGGTCAGAGAGATTTATGGGATTTTCTTGCGTGGGATATACTTCAAATAAGTTGAGTCCAAGTCCTAGAAGATATTTGAGACGAGAGAATAGCTAAAAACAGGGTGGAACGCAACAAGAAGAGGATTATTCTTCAAACTGCCCGTAGAGAACAATGGAGATTTTCAACGAGTTTGATCGAGTTTCAAGGTGATTCAAAGCCTATAAATAGTTGGGTTTAAGTCATAGAAGGGTTAGAAACCTTTAGGAGAGAGCTTAGAGTCCAGGAGAGCCGAGGAGAAGCGATTACAGAGAGTTACAGTGCTGTTGCTGCTGCTGTTCGAGGAGGAAGAACAAACTCGCAGAGTCCGTCGTTATTCAACAGTCTTAATTTAAATACCCAGTGTCGTTGTTTTACAGCACTTGGCTTGTATCGTTTATTTTCAGCCTTTTCCACTTTGTAACAGTGACGCTGTAACACTTTTACAGCGTTGCAAATTCCTGTTTCATCTTATATTCATCAATAAAAACACCTAATTTAGCCATGAATTTATCTTGTGAGTGTGTTTTTGGGATGAGGAGCTAAACCCATTAGCCGAGACGACGGAGGAAGCCATTGACACAAAATTTATTGGTATAATTCTAATTTTTCTATTTATTTGCAATATTATTATTTAATTATTTGCATGAATTGAATTTGAATTATTAGTTTTTTTGAATAATTGTGAATTAACTTGATGAAGCATGCTGGGTTTTAATAACTTTTGATGTTTTATACTTTTTGATTACAATTATTACTTCAAAAACATATTTGAGGCAAATATTAGAATTGATTTTAAAGATAGAATTGCATAAAAACTATTTAGAGTTTACTATTTATTTGGTCAATGGTGGAATCCTAGTCTTGGTAATTTTCTCTAAACTTGAATTATTTTATTTATTTTCGTTTTTAAATTAAATCTAAAAAAAAATTATTTTCTTCACAAGTCTGAAAAGACCCTTTTTACCACTATTACAATCACTATTTGAAAATACATCAAATTTTTGGCGCCGCCGACGCGGATTTGTGTTTAGGTAGCATTTTATTTTTAGATTTATTATTATTATTTTATTTTATTTTTTTATTTTTTTATTTGTTCCTTTTTACGTTTCTTTTTGTCTTTGATTTACAGGTTTGAAGTGAACACTAAGGACTTGAAAAAAAAAGCTTAAAGCGTAAAGAGAAGACAAAAAGAAGAAATTTTTTTTTTAGGATTTAGTTTTATTATTATTATTTTTTAGAATTGTATTAGGAAATATTTTGTAATTTACTTTTTTTTTTTTGCACTTTATTTTTGTGGACTGTGGACTTTAAACTTTGGACATTTTTATTTTTAAACCCTACGGAAGGGTACCCTTAAATACAAATTGTGTGCAGGGAAGGACGACGATTACGATATCGTCTCGGCCCCTCGGGTTCGCACATGACATAGGAGTCGTGGCCCGAGTCGACTTCAACGGTTCATCGCCCGTCTGGTACGGGAGGTAAGTCCAATCGAAACACTCGCGAATCCTCTGCAAGCGAGTTATTGTATTCCTTAAGGTGATAATTGTTTGAGGACGAACCGTACTGTCTTTATTTTCCTAGTAAAGGGCAAGGGATGGCCTAAACAAGATAAGGGTTCGGATTTCATCACCGCTCCCTTCTTGCCCGCCTTAGGAAAACGAAACCTAAAGCGAACCTAAGCCTAAAATTTGGACTAGAAAGAGACCTATAGGGTATCGAGCTTAACAGGCAATCATTCGAAAAATATTGGTTACTCTTTTAAGCACACCTCGAAGTTCTTGACGGTTTCTGCGAGTTGAATGCGTGACTGCGCCGCATTGGATCGGTGAGGTTTTGGGTATCAAAGCTCCACTGAGCTTCCCTCGCGTCGATTCAACTTACTTTAACTTGGATTGATTCCAGAGGGGTTTGCTTAAATTGTAACGAATTCCCTTTCGAAGGATTAGAAGCTGGTCTAGAAACAATCTAAATGGAGCCATCATACTTGTTGTTTGCTAGAAATTTTTAGGTTTGCTGTGGTAAAGTCGAGTCAGCCTGCTATGTGTTTGTTAGAACAACCTTCCTGTTAGGATTTTTATTTCTTTTTGAATTCTTTTTAGTGTATGCCCGATTTTGTTAATAGGGCTTGGAAAAGAGATACTCTAGGTCGATTGATTAGAGAAAAACCTAGTAGTTCTTCTGATTTAAGCAGGGAGCTCGAAGATTCTTCCTTTGAGAGCCCTGTTTTTGGAAACTTCAGTTTTGAGAATTTATCTCTGAGTGATAAAAGTACCCCTGCTACTCCATTTGTGCCAACGATGACAACTTTGAAAGATTACATGTTCCCAACTAGGACCAACCGAGCTTCGTGCATTAAATTGCCAGCCACTACGGCTAATTTCGAGATAAAACCTAGTATTCTTCAGATGATTCCTATATTCTTAGGAAAAGATGATGAGAACCCTTATTTCCATATTAGGGACTTTGAGGAAATCTGTGGGACAATTAGAATAAAAGACCTTACCGATGAAGTCTTGAAACTTAAGATGTTTCCCTTTTCTTTGAGAGACAAAGCCAAGACCTGGCTGAACAACCTACCGTCTGAATCCATAGAAACATGGCAGGAACTTATCGCTGCCTTCTATATGAAGTTCTACCCTAAGCATAAAACTGCAGCTGTTAGGCAGAACATTAGTACTAGTGTGCAACAAGAGGGAGAGTCTCTTTATAGATTTTTAGAGAGATTCAATGATCTTCTATCCCAGTGTCCTCACCATGGATTTGATAAGATGAAACTTGTACAGATTATTTATAATGGTTTGGACTATTCGACCAAAGCCATGGTTGAGTCTATGTGCGCTGGTGAGTTCACTAGTAAAAATGCTGATGATGCTTTTACCTTCTTAGGAGCTATCGCTGAAAAATCCCAACAGTGGGAATCTTGTGTTGAACCCCCTAAAAGACTCTTGGTCAATAGAAGTAGCACCAATATGGTAGATACGAGTTTTGCGTCAGATGCTAAGTTTGCTGCTTTGTCCAGAAGGTTAGAAGCTTTGGAGAATCAGCTAAAAATAGGTCCCTTGTTGAACCTAATAGAGCCTCTCAAGTCTCTAGTTGTGGAATAGAGCCCGATAACTCATTTGGGAAGGTCAGGTTAGTGAAGAACAAGCCATGCTGTCTATAACAATGCTAGGTTTGAAACCGTCAGAAGTTTGACCCCTACTCAGACCTACAACCCTGGTTGGAGAAACCATCCTAATTTCTCTTGGTCTAAGGGCCAGAATCAAGGCCAGTCTAGTAATTCTCAGCCTCCCCCAGGTTTTGGTTATACTAAGAACTCTTCAGGTCAGACCCAGAACCCATCTGAGAATAGAATAGCTAGCTTAGAGGAAACCCTTAGTATATTAAGGAAGAGCCAGGAGATGCTATCACAAAGCCAGGAAATGTTAGTAAAAAGCCAGGGTAATTTTCAAGAGGAAACCAAACAGAATTTTAAGAATAGTGCCCAGTCTTTTGCTAAATTAGAGCTTCAAGTCGGCCAAATAGCTAAGTTTATCAATGAGAGAGAAGAAGGAAGGTTCCCTAGTCATACTGATCCTAACCCTAGAGGAGAGAAATCGTACAATCATGTGAATCTGTTACAACCCTTAGGAGTGGAAAGAAAGTTGATAATAAGGTCGACATACCTGAAAGTGAACATGCTGTAGTTCACCCTTATGAGCCAGAAAATGAGGAGACTGATAGAGTCTCCAAAGAGACCAATGAGGGTCCTGTTGAGCCCGATTTGTTCCCAGAGCCCCGTTTCCCAGCTGCTAGTTCCGACTAAGAGGGAGTCCAACTTTAATGATATATTGGAGGTTTTTAAGCAGGTTAATATCAACCTTCCATTATTAGATGCAATTAGGCAGATTCCCTCTTATGCCAAGTTCCTTAAGGACTTGTGTACGCGAAAGCGTAAGCTCAGTGTCCAGAGGAAAGCCTTCATAGCTAGTCATGTGAGTTCTATTATTCAGAATACCACTACTCCTAAGTATAAAGACCCAGGGTCCCCGACCATTTCTTGACAATAGGTAAATACCGTGTTGAGAAAGCGTTGCTTGACTTAGGAGCCAGTGTGAACTTAATGCCATACCATGTGTACCTCAAGCTAGGACTTGGTGAGATGAAACCTACCCAGATAACACTTCAGTTAGCTGATAGGTCCGTTAAAGTTCCTCGTGGTGTGATCGAGGATGTTCTCATAGAGGTTGACAAGTTTATTTATCCAGTGGATTTTATTATCCTAGATACCCAACCTGTCCCTGACCCAGAGAACCAAATACCAGTGATTTTAGGTCGCCCGTTTTTAGCCACGTCTAATGCGATCATAAACTGTCGAAATGGTATTATGAATCTATCTTTTGGTAATATGACTATTGAGTTGAATATTTTTAATGTCAATAAGCTACATTCTGAGCTAGATGACACGTGCATTGAAGAGGTCAACATGATAGGAACCTTAGTTCCGAAGTCTGTACCAAACACCGAATCGGAAGATCCATTAGAGAGTTGTCTAGCCCGTTTTAGCATGGATTTTGACGATGATAGCAACATTGAACAAGTAAATGCTCTGTTGGATTCTATTCCTATGTTAGATACCGATAGATGGAAATCTAGGTTTGAACCATTACTAGCTACCGAATCTACCTTAAGCCCTTATTTCGAAGAGCCTAAATCCTCCTAAGTTGGACCCCAATTATGCATTTGTAGGCCCATCTGAGATTTTGCCTATAACTTCCGATTTGGATAGTGATCATGAGATTAGGCCAGTAATGTGCTTCAACACAATAAGGAAACTCTAGGGATGACCATAGAGGATATGAAACATATAAGTCCTATAGCTAGTATACCTCAAAAGAATTTAGAGGATGAACCACCTGATTATAACTCAGAGAAAGCAATTGACCTTTTTCAGGAACCGGATGGTCTAGAAAGGAATATTGTGACTAGTTTATCTAGAGACACCCAAAACTCTAAGTTTGGGGGTAGTGAACTAGAAGAAGCTCTAGAGTATTTTAAATACTCTCCGGATCCGGAAATTCAAGCCATAGTTAAAGGTCTTACGGAGAATAGTGATTACCCTAAATTTGGGGGTAGAGATTGTCAATTATCCCCAGTAGAAGTCCCTAACTTGGGACTCAAGCCTAGTGCATCTGAGGTATCGCTTGAGTCTATTCAGACTCCACAACCTGATCCGCCTGATACTGTCCAGGAAAAAATCCATATGTTAGAGACCCGTTTTTCGGATGAATCTGTTTGCCGAGACACTCATATGAAGCCCAAGTGGGCACCTCAGATAAATCCAGTTGTCTTGCGAGAAACTTTAGATCAGGTTGTGCTCTATCTGCTCATTTTTCTGATCTTGAGCATTTGTCTCCTATTCGTGGCAGTTCTATTTGGTCTTATGGACCCACAATTGTTTCGACTATTGGTATACGACTTTGGAAGGTGACAATTCTTTTAGAGGTATTTGATGTCTAGCTAATGACTATAAATTTAGCATTTACTGGGAGGCTCCCGCGTTCATGTGATACGGTAATATCCTTCCTTATTTCTTTTCCCTCCAGTGGTAATAGTTTCTCCTTGTTCATGCTTTTAATTTCATCTTTAGAACATTGAGGACAATGTTAGATTTAAGTTTGGGGGTGGGGAAGAAACACTTTTTGTCACCTTTTTGCAATAAATAAACTCCAGAGCCTAGAAATTTATGCCTATTAGGATGCACTAACCAATCTAAGTGGATGGAAGCATTTTGGTTTAGGAGTTGAGGAACCAATCTGATTAGATGGAAACATCTAAAGAGTCTATTCATAAAAGCACAGAGCTCAGGTGTTAGAAATAACATGATAGTTTCACCATATCTCGTTGAGTCCTTTTCACTTCTTTTTTTTTTTTTTTTTTTAAATATGTTTCTAAGTGATAGGTGGGGCCACGATTCAAGTTGTTACCAATGCTAGGGTGAATTAGAGTGATTGAGATACCAAAAAAAAAAAAAAAAAAGAAAAAGAAAAAAATGAAAAAAAAAAGAAAAGAAAAAGAAAAAAAAAAAAAAAAAAAAAAAAAAAATTGAGACCAGACCATTTGACCAAAAGGAATAAATTCAATAAAGTCGACCACTGGTACCCTTGTATATGCCAGTTGTGTTGACCTAGAGTTAGGTTATCGACCACTGGTACCCTTGTATATGCCAGTGTGTTGATATTAGTCAGACTAGTATCTCAATCCATTAGGATAGGTTCATTTTGGCGGAGGCCTTCAGACAGATATGGGAAACGCCGTTCACTTAGTAAACATCAAAACCATATGTTTTTCTATATCCATCTTCTTGATCTATCCATGTGATTAGTTTTGACTCCGAATATGATGTCCATAGTGCAACTATCTGAGTAGAGCTCTGTCACTTTATATGAATTTTAGTATGCTTGAGTGCAAACTCGTGTACAAATTGGAATTTCGCATCAGGGTACTTCTCTGTAGTCAATAAGTATGCCAACCAAGGAGATTCTTTAGTGCCTTCCAAGGTTCGCGTAGATAGCGGTCTGGAGTACAAGGTTTTGTGGGTATATCTCTGTAAGCCCTCCCGAGACTATAACTCGGCCACTAGGGCCACCTAGGGGTTTAAAGGCTTATTGCATACGCTAAATGCAATCGACGATGCCTGACAGTGAGTTAGGATTTTATTTTGTAGTTTTGATTTGCTCGGGACTAGCAAATAATAAGTTTGGGGGTATTTGATAGACGCATTTATGTGTCTAATTTACTCAATTGTGTATATTGTTAGTGCCCATTGTTGTACTTATTTTGGTTTTTAATCTCTTTGTAGGTGTTTTTGGATAAATAAGGCTTTGCGGCAAAAATTGGCTAAAAATGTGGCCCTTGGATTGCCGTTGATAGTGTACCGGAAATGCCCCAGAAGTGTACCGGAAATACCCCGGAGGAACCCTGAAAAAGTGCGGAAAACATCCCAGAAGAATTGCTAAAGGCACCCCTAATTTGGATAAGGGGCACCCCATTTCAGGGCATGTACTAAAGGGACACCGTAACTGGATAGGGGGAGGTCATCTTCAAAATTCAAAACAGAAATTGGCGGGGAAAAAAGGCAGCAGCGACAACAGTTTTTGAGCAGAGATTTGAGCGACTTAGGAGGAGATTCAATGGGAATATTTGGTACCTACGGACTCTAGAAGACATAACAGGCCTAATGCAATCGTCTAGACCCATCCAATTGGGCTGGATAAGTCGAAATAATTGATCAAAGTCCCAACAGGATACAGCTTCTCTGTTTAGGGTTTGGGATTGGTCAGAGAGATTTATGGGATTTTCTTGCGTGGGATATACTTCAAATAAGTTGAGTCCAAGTCCTAGAAGATATTTGAGACGAGAGAATAGCTAAAAACAGGGTGGAATGCAACAAGAAGAGGATTATTCTTCAAACTGCCCGTAGAGAATAATGGAGATTTTCAACGAGTTTGATCGAGTTTCAAGGTGATTCAAAGCCTATAAATAGTTGGGTTTAAGTCATAGAAGGGTTAGAAACCTTTAGGAGAGAGCTTAGAGTCTAGGAGAGCCGAGGAGAAGCGATTACAGAGAGTTACAGTGCTGCTGCTGCTGCTGTTCGAGGAGGAAGAAGAAGAGGAAGAACAGACTCGCAGAGTCCGTCGTTATTCAACAGTCTTAATTTCAATACCCAGTGTCGTTGTTTTACAGCACTTGGCTTGTATCGTTTATTTTCAGCCTTTTCCACTTTGTAACAGTGACGCTGTAACACTTTTACAGCGTTGCAAATTCCTGTTTCATCTTATATTCATCAATAAAAACACATAATTTAGCCATGAATTTATCTTGTTAGTGTGTTTTTGGGATGAGGAGCTAAACCCATTAGCCGAGACGACGGAGGAAGCCATTGACACAAAATTTATTGGTATAATTCTAATTTTTCTATTTATTTGCAATATTATTATTTAATTATTTGCATGAATTGAATTTGAATTATTATTTTTTATTGAATAATTGTGAATTAACTTGATGAAGCATGCTGGGTTTTAATAACTTTTGATGTTATACTTTTTGATTACAATTATTACTTCAAAAACATATTTGAGGCAAATATTAGAATTAATTTTAAAGATAGAATTGCATAAAAACTATTTAGAGTTTACTATTTATTTGGTCAATGGTGGAATCCTAGTCTTGGTAATTTTCTCTAAACTTGAATTATTTTATTTATTTTCCTTTTTAAATTAAATCTAAAAAAAAATTGTTTTCTTCACAAATCTGAAAAGACCCTTTTTACCACTATTACAATCACTATTTGAAAATACATCAGTGGGGTGATGAACATCATACAACACTCGATAAAATCAAGGAATGCCTCACTCACCCACATGTAATGCGACCACCTATCCCTGGTGAATCCCTATATCTCTATGTCGCAAACACGGATAAAGCGATAGGCGCAGTACTAGTCTAAGACATGGGAAATGACAACTTATCCCCAATCTACTACATCAGCAGGGCTTTGAGAGAAGCGGAGTTACGGTACTCACCAACAGAAAAGGCATGCTTACCACTAATACTAGCAGCGCAGAAATTACTACATTACCTATTGGCACACCAAATGTATGTGGTTGCATCGGGAAATCCAATAGTCTACTTCTCTGCAACAACCATCCCATCTGGGAGAATGGCCGGGTGGTCAGTACAGCTCTTTGAATTCTCCCTCCAACCAGCAAAACCAAAAGGAATCCGGGGCCAAGCCATCGCAGACTTACTAGCGGCTTTTCCGGGATGTGACACCACCATACTCCACAATGACATTCTGGCGAAGTAGCAAAGGCAGACGAAATAAAACCATGGTCCCTTTATTTTGACGGATCATCCCACGTAACCAACAGAGGGGCCGAGATGGTCTTAATAACCCCGAATGATGAACTAATATCCAAAGCGTTCAAGCTGGACTTCCCTTGCACGAACAACTCCGCGGAGTATGAGGCTTTTCTTTTGGGACTAAAAATCGCCAAGGAACTCGGAGCCAGGAACATTGAAGTCAAAGGCGATTCTCATCTACTAATACAACAAATATTAGGAGAATTCAGTGTCAAAGAACCAAGCTTAGCTGCATAGAGGGACAAGGCCCAGAGACTAATTGGCGAATTTGACAGTGTCTCTTTAGCGCATACGGGCAGAACTACTAACAGATACGCTGATGCTCTAGTCACGTTAGCCTCGAGTCTACAAATGTTAAATGTGACTGAGGAAACCATCACAGTGACCAAGAATGTATTACCATCGACCTGGTTCGAGGACGTCATTTTTGAAACCAAGGACGACAGGAGAAGACCGATCTTGCAAGATCTCAAAAGTTCACCCGAGGATCGTCAATTACCGTGGAAAACACTATGTAAATACAAAATCATCGATGGGAGCTTATATTTTGTTACCACTGGGGGAATTTTATGTCGATGTGTGGGAAATGAGGAAGCGAAGAAATTATTACACAGACTCCATGAACGCACTTGCGGTCTCGGACTGAATATACCTTCGCAAAGACGAATCCAGCGAGCTGGATTTCATTGGACGGACATGGTGCAACAAGTACAGAATCTTCAAGA
This sequence comes from Papaver somniferum, assembly GCF_003573695.1. Taxonomy (NCBI): domain Eukaryota; kingdom Viridiplantae; phylum Streptophyta; class Magnoliopsida; order Ranunculales; family Papaveraceae; genus Papaver; species Papaver somniferum. The sequence continues at coordinate 131,956,043 of NC_039364.1, forward strand.
TAATTGTGCAATCTTCCAAGCTGCCCCGCAGCATGAGGAAGCCTTCATGGTCGAAGAAGAAGATTGGAGAACCCCCTATGTCGACTACTTGACAACAGGTACTTTACCCGATAACATCAAAACAACCAAAAAATTGGAAAAGAGAGCTCGTAAATTCTTTGTCATCGACGGGGAACTTTTCGGTCGTAGAGTCTACAGAACAATGGCATAATGCAATGAGCAATTCAATCCGCATTGAAATTTCACTAAACAAACAACCTTTCGTCACACCATTGACAGGCATGTTACAATCCCTTCTCTAAAATATACATATATTAATGGGTCACAACCAAACCCATATGGAGAAATCACATTAAAATATTATACGCTTAAGTATAAGGAGCTTCCCTTGATCAACTCAAATTGATGGCTATAAGCCATAAACAATATACTAGAACACCAACAGTTGTTACCCCAACAATTGATGGCCATAAGCAAAATGATAGAAATTTGAGGTCTTGGTTAAAATTCAAATCATACAATACCGTTTAAAACATCTAGACCATCAGAACATGCATCACCATTCAAACTCCAAATGCTTACAGCGCAATTCAGTAAATTTACTATGCAAGCACATGTTTACATTATGTACTATTCTTATGAAGCCATTATTTTGCACTGCTAGGATCATACTGAACTTTTCACCACACATTCATAACTATATCAAAGTCATTGTGTAAAATTTTTAAAGAAAAGTAACGGCTAAATATTGAGATATGATTGAACTTATATGTTCTAACGAAACTGGATTCTGACAGCCATAACCACAGAAAATCCCCTACTTAGGGTACTTAACATGATCCATTTATTTTGAAACTTTTGCAGGTTAATCATCATAAAATAGGGTTCCTCAAATCCAAAAATCAAAGGAATTCATGCAGTCTAAGTGCCTCATTTTAATTCTCAAAAACTATGTCATATTATACAAATTCTGCAGTGGGGTGCTCTGTAACTCAGCAGTTTCTACCACTTACGTATGTCTGATCATCCTGAAATTTTAGTGGAGTTCTCATGACATATATAAAAGTAACATATCAAAAAATCACTGAGTTCCAACGGTTGGATTTCATTTTATAGCTCCAACGGTGCTTAAGAGATTTTCAAGCAAGAATGGATAATGAGATAGATCACTATAATTAAACCACTACTACAGCAAAATCAAAATAATTTGAAAACATAGCCATAATTTCTTTTATGAAATGGATTACAATAAAATTCCCAATCTCGCAACATGAACCCTAATTCTCAAATTCCTCAAATCAAACTAGTATGCAAAGGAATTCATAAATTTATTTCATGCAACGCGAATTCACCATGATTTCCAACGACCCAATTCATGGATCTCCAAAGAATTGTATTTCAACACAAATCCCAAATTTTAGGATGAAGAACCCTAATGTTTATGTTCTCAAATCAAATTATTATTATAACATGAAATTGATGTTCTTTGTTAACTACCAAATATTCCAAAACAAAGAAAATACTTGAAGCAAAACTTTATTTGATCCAAGCTATAAACAATAACATTAGGATAAAATTGATTCATACTAAAATCAAAGAAAGTTACCCCATACCTACCACTACCACTCTACCAATGGTTTATTGTGCAATTCTTCACTATGTTCAAGCTCAACTTCTTGATTCTTCAAACGAATTTGCTAGTTGTTTATTTTTCTTTTGAGATGCCATTGTTTTTCAAAGTAAAAAGAGAAGAGAAGGAAAAAAAATATCAGCCCCTCCCTCCCATAATTTATTTTCTTCTTTTTATTTGGTTATTAATGGCGAAAATACTGAAGTACCCCTAACACCCTCTCTAATTGACATGTGTGCATGTGATGTGTCTCAATGCTTGTGAGCCTATTATAACACCTAAAATCTCAATTGGGGCAGATCTTTGTATTTAGGCACTAAAGTTTATTATTATGGCAAACTAAAAGTGTTGAAAAACACTTGAATATCAGAGTTCTAGGCACTCTAGTCGCAAAATTTGACTAAAGGATTGTAATAAGCCTGAGAAATACTTTGGGATCTTACACCAGTATTTAAATTAATATTTTATTTGGTCATGCTACCAATAATTCATCAAATGAGCAACATTCGCTCAGATGAGCAATATTTGCTCAAACCAAGGAATATTGGTTCAACTATCAATATTCAACAATTCATCAAATGAGCAATATTTGCTCACGTTAACTATCAACGTGCATTCATACATTATACCTCTGTCTCAACAGACATGTTCAATTCATGAGTCTCAGAACATTTTCAAATTATGTTCGACTCAACAATACAAGGACTCATCGTCCCATGAAGTCAGCAACTGACTAACTAATCACGAGACGTCAATCGTGTCACGTGGTGGATATTAACTAGGGTTTTGGTCTGGCGGTTTACGACACGTGTGTTCATACACACGATGAGAATGTGAGCAAGTCGTGCAATCAGTTGAAGGAGTTAACAAAGTAGTGGGTGGAAAATCGACCAAGTCTCCGCACGTTGAGCAACTGGTTTTAACACGATCTCCATTTCTCCACTCTTTGATTCCATCAATTGTGACACTTCATGGGATCATGGTGTTTACAATTCCAGCAATATAAATAAGTTTCTGAATCATGATTGAAGACAAAACAATCTCACGTCAAACAGACAACACGATATTAACAACTCAATATCTGAGCAATTACTCTCAACAGAGCAAATTCAATCATTCAGAACTTATCTTATTCAGAATACACAACACACCTACAATCTTTGATTACCATTGATTCCACACATTTCTCATCTTCCCTCATACAGATCGACCCATCCTCTCTTATGACCGAATTTACTTTGGAACGACCATTGTCTTGGTTTAGGCCGGAGTACTACAGATTGATCTCTCGAATTCAAAGCACTCCCTTCTTGCAGTGCATCTGTATGAGGTTGAACATTTCGCTCGGTTCAAGGAGTCTCCTCCGGACGGTCGTCTCCTCAATTCCATAAAAACCAGCAAATCGTTTTGCCCCATCTACAAACATATCAAAGAACACAATCTCATCCTTAAAAGTTGAGAGAGAAATAACCATCCCTTATTGAAAGAATTCAGGTTCGAGAGTGATCGAAAGTCTCGGGACTGCCTCACCAGAAAGGGTTTTATGAAATTGCACTCAATAATAAATAACTTTTTTATGGGTCACACAAGTGTGCAGGTAAGAATGAAGAGAGAATTACTGCGACACGTTTGAATGGTGGGAAGGTAAAAAACCCTCAGAAGTATTTTAAAAACCCACATCTTTTATCATTTTTGTAGCGTCCCAAAAGCTAGCAGCTTACTAATCCAGTAGATTAACTATATTAAGAGGCATTAAGGATCTAAATCATTTACTTAAACATTCAATTAAGAAATATGCTACAAAAATTAACCTAAAAACTATCCCCTCTCTGAAATATATATAAAATAACTCCTCTCAAATGATACATATACAATAGTCATTTGGTTTGCAAATAGAATACACAACACAATAAACATAGCAGAAGCTAAGCAACTGACGGACTCAACTCCTCAAAGTTTCCAAAACCTGAACGACTATCGCCACGTGCACATCTTAATCTATCTCTGAAACTGAAAGTGGGAATGAGTGAGCACATCATCCATAAAAGGGGTGCCCCGTAGAAATAACATTTAACTTTCAAGTAATCATCGATATGATTTGGAAAACAATACATGTTTTCCCAAACACTAAAAGACGACTAATGCACTGAAATAAACAATCATGTATATGAAAAAATTCCTTCTTTGAATAGTAATAGTGACGCTCGTTCTACGCCTAATAGGTAATATTGACGCCCGTTCCGCGCGTAATAAGACATCAACATAGATATAAAGAAGGGTGAAGGAACCTATCCTATATACCACAAACGAAAATTCTTATTTCTGATAACAATTCATAATGGCAAGCAAAACATTACAAGTCCTTTCCAAATCATGGAAAGATTAAAAGAATCAACATTGAAAAAGCGTGGGTCTTACAACACCGCCTAATATTTAGTTTAGGCAATCTGTATGGACAAACTCCAATATACTTTTTATGAGAATCAACTAGACAGTCGGACTCAATCAATAAAAAGATATATCAAAGAGTTTATATCTCAATCTCTCAATTTGATCTTTACTCAAGCAAATAGAAATCTGCGAGTCTTTATCAAAGAGATATAACTTGGATGGTACCAAAGACCAATATCCAAGGATCAATCAATATCAATCAACAACCAAAGGTTGGATTTCCAATTGATGATCTTAACGCACAACCTGTATTATCTCAATTATATAGAAATATAATGCGGAAAAGAAATAACACAGACAATAGAAATTTTGTTAACGAGGAAACCGCAAATGCAGAGAAACCCTGGGACCTAGTCCAGATTGAATACACATTGTATTAAGCCACTACAGACACTAGCCTACTGCAAACTAACTTCGGAATAGACTATAGTTGAACCCCTATCAATCTCCCACTGATACAAGGTACAGTTGTACTCCTACGCCTCTGATCCCAGAAAAATGTTACGTACTTGATTCCCTTAGCTGATCTCACCCACAACTAAGAGTTTCTACGATCCGAAATCGTAGGCTTTGATAATAAACAAATCTGTCTCACACAGAAAAGTCTATCAAAGGATAAATCTGTCTCCCACAGATAAACCCTAGGTTTTGTTCTGTCTTTAGATATAAAATCAAGGTAACAGGAACCAATTGATAATCCGGTCTTATATTCCCAAAGAACAACCTATATTAATCAATCACCTCTCAATAATCCTTCCTGACTACAAAATCGGATTATCGAGGAATCACAAACAGTGAGACGAAGATGTTTGTGACTTCTTTATCTTGCCTATCAGAGATAATCAAATCTCAAGCCAATCGTTTCGATTGTACTCGTACGATAGAAGATGCAAGATCAGATCACACAACTACGATAAAAGTAGTATCGATTTGGCTTCACAATCCCAATGAAGTCTTTAAGTCGTTAACCTGATTTTAGAGAAGAAAATCAAAGGTTAATGGAGATCGACTCTAGAGAGCGCACTAGTATCACACAGACGTGTGGGGATTAAGTTTTTCTCTATCTAGAAGTCCCCTATATATAGTCTTCAAATCAGGGTTTTTCCTTAGTTACAAATCAATCCTTATTCACCGTTAGATGAAAACCTGATTTAGATTCAAGCTAATATTTCTCAACCGTTAGATCGAAAAACCTAGCTTGTCATACACACATGGTAAACGTGAACTGGGTTTGTGAAACACATGCCCAAACGTGTACGCGTGTGTTGGTTCAACACAGTAACCAAAAGGTTAACCATATGAGCATCTCATATTAACCTGGTTCTTCTTCACCATAACTAGTTCACTTGACTTCAAACGAACTAGTTAAGAGTTTTTCAATTGCTATGAGATCTTATGTAACTACACAAGACACAATTGAAACAAAGATGATTCGATTCGATTGAATCGGCTCATGAACATTATAACCACGGTTTGCAAAAGCATTCCTTAGTAATTTAATGTATCATGTTCAGAGCACATCTTTAGATCATAACCACTTAAGCTCACAAACAAGTTCACGGACTTAAGTTCAATGAGTTGAGTTTTCCAAACTCAGCAGAAATTCTCGGCCGAGAACTTCCGGCATTTCGCGGACTTAGCACACAAACGAGTTTTGGAAAATCCCAGCAGAAATTTTCGGTATGAAAACTTTTGTCAGTTCGCGGACTTGGCAAGGCCAATTCCACAATCCTCCCGATTTCTCTTGATCAACAAAGTTCGAAAACTTCGGTTCAAGGAATACATGGTTATGTAATATAAACTCTCATTCCAACCATTAAGACATTCTCAGAGGATGCTACGTAGCCGTTATTCACAGACCGATTCACGTTAGAGCAATTCTCAAAATTGATTGAAACTTTTCATGACTTTCGTCACTAGGTGAAGATAAACCTGATCAAAGCGAAACGCTTTACCAATACATGATTTCGAGAAAAAGATAAGCATTGAATAATCAACTCAATATATCAAATGTGTATGATCTAGTCTATATAGCATACAACTTTTGTCTCATAAGAAGTAGGAGATAAAATAGATACACTTTTGAGTGATAGTTAAGTTCAAGCCTTCACATACCTTTTTGTTGATGAAGTTCCACGGTTCCTTGTGTAGATCTTCGTCGTTGTCGTTGAATCGCCATGAAGTTCTTGAGCTCAACTACACTTTTCCTATCCTAGTCCGAGAATTAGATAATAGGCTAGAAATCAAGACTTATAGTTTTGATCACTAACATTGACAAACATGCTTGATATAGCAACGCATGCGAGGTCGACCGAGATATGTTCTAACAATCTCCCCCTTTGTCAATTTTAGTGACAAAACTATTAATACATATGGAATACAAAAAAGATAAACTTTAGTGGCTCCTATTCCATAGTCTAATCTTCAACGTTCCTTGAAATCTTCGTCCTTCCAAGTACTCCAATGATCCCAAAGGTTGTAAGTTTAACATCACCGTTGTTGAAGATCCGTATCAATAACAATGAGAGAAATCGAGATTCTCGATCATTATTATACAATGTCATAGTACTATTATGTAGCATCAAAGTCCAACTGTATCACGACTTTAACAAAAATACTATGGTGATATGTATCACTCCCCCTTAGTCAATACTCTATCTCGATCATGGAAACCACTCCCCCTTACACAATGATCCGAAAACCATATGTATTAGTAGTGTGAACTACAATATTTCTCCCCCTTTTTGTCAATAAAATTGGCAAAGGTAAAAGAACGGGTTCATAATGAAATTTCCACAAGAGACATTTCATAGACCAAAAGAAAGAATACACATCATCTTAATTTAGATGCAATCTTATAGCCGAAGCTAACAACATTCATCAAGGAGTTTAAAGATACAAGATAACCCCTTTAAAATTCCACAACTGCATACCCCGCAAGATATTACCATTAAGCACAAGTTCAAAAGAACTCTTCCCCATTTGATGTCATTCCCGAGAGAACAACAAGAGCGACCTTAATTTCAAGAGAAAAGAAGGATTTTTAATTGGACACAAAAAACCACGTGAACAATTTTCTATATCCAAAACTCAACCAAATTAATCACAAGTAAACCCATGATTAATTCAATTGGAATACGCAACTAAATTGAACCACAAAAGTGATTAATTTAATTGATTGTGCTCAACATAAGTAAATCTACGGAGCAACAAGCTACGACTAAGTTAATCATATGGAGGTGACTAACTTAACCGTTCAAATACTCAACATAAGGAAAACCTTACGAAATATAAGAATACTCAACATAAGGAAAACCTTACGGGATATTTGAGACTACATTAACCAATAACACATGATAGTTTAGTCATTCATATACTCAACACAAAGAATTGCGGAATATATGAAAACTCAACTAGATTAATTACAAGAAACCTATAATTAATCTATTTGGAATATAAATAACCAAACTAATCACCGAAGTAATCAATTTAATTATTTTTGGCCTCAACATAAGAGAATTATGGAACCCCGACTAAGTTTATCATAGAATATGACAACCTTAACCGTACATGTACTCAACATAAGAAAGAAAGAAACTTATGGAGTACAAACTAAATAACCAAACTAGTTGATTAATTTAGTTCCTAATGCTCAACATCTAGCATCTTACGGAACAACCAACAAAGCCAACATTAATCGACTTAGTCGTATCGTGCTCAACATAAGACACACAATGGAGCCTTCACGGTATACAAAGGATAGATCAATAAAAACCAAAATCGTGGATAAACATACACGGATCTATTCTATTTTCCATCATTATATGCATAACAATATAATAGACTTTATCCTTGTCAAACAAAAGATTTAATCCTATTTTCCATCAAGTACATGACTGCATTGGCTTAACTTTTGTAAATGTCAAAAGTCCGTTCGTCCTTAAACCAATAAACCAATATCGATCATGAACGACTTTAATTTTGACAACAATATGGGACCTTCAAGTTCACGGACGCAAACAATACATATCCCATAATAATATTGCAATGTGTCAAACCATTAGAATACTGCAATAATAATCATCCTCCAAATACTTTTAGAATTGTTTAAACCAAAACCTAAAAAATAAACATAAGAAGATGAAACAAAAATAGCTATGTGTAGTCACAATCGTCTCTATTCAAAGCACCACTTATTCTTACAACTAATCCAAAAGAAGACTTCCTAGGCAATACAAATTACTCATCTTCTTCTTCTTCCTCTTCATCATCAGAGATATTCCAAGAAGCTCGAATTGTGTTCAACTCTTCCTTGAGTTCGGAAACTTTGTTGCAAGCAAGGACAATTTTTCTTGAACACACTTTACTCTAGTATCAACTTCTCATACACCTTCATGAATCTTTTGGAGAAGGCTTATTGTAGTAGGGTCACTAAAATCAAGAGAAGCAATTCTTTGACGTTTACAAGCATTTTCCTTTACACGCCTAAAGGTACACGGGCGAACCAATTTGGGGATCCCAATAGAATTGCCGATAAAATTACAACCACGATCTTGACAAATGCGACTAATCAAGCAAGGGTATCCCAACATTTTGACGGGAGAAGTCATCGAGATCATTTGAGAGATAATGAATCCACAAACATCGAGACTAGAAATACCCGAATTAAGGAAATAAACCAATTCCGCAAAGTCATGACTCCACCAATAATTTTCAATTGTGGAGGGACAAAGATTGGGAATACCAAGTTTTCCAAAAGCCATTAAGGCAATACTAAGATCATTAGTGGGAAACTTTCCTTGACTCCAAACGACCTTCTTACCACAAAGCCCAATTGAAATATCATCACACGAAGGACGTTCATCATCGGGTCTAGGAAGCCGAATGTTTCCTAATGGAATATTAGTAAGCCTTGAAATGAGGTCTCTATCAACAAGGAACCTTTTCCTACCAATCACGGATTTGAATTCCATTTTGTTATGATTAACATCATGAATATTGGCATAGAAAACCCTTGTAAGAGAATCAAATCCTTGACCTAGACCATCAAAGATATTTCCAAGCTTGAATTTTAAAAAGCATACTAAATCCTCTTCATGCCCACTAGAAAAATCAATCCTATTTTCAAGAATAAAACCCTTATTGGCAATTTTATCAAACACTCTTTCACAATCATCATTCACATGCCTAATTCTAGGAGAGTTTTGATTATAAGAAGAATTCAATCTAGAGGAATTTGACTTTTTGGAACTCCTTTTCGTAACCTTAGAATTCACCATAGTTCTGAGAAGTTGAAAGGAGCAAGAGGAAAATACTTACTTGGATAGAGAACTTCAAACACTCTTCCTCTTGATTTCTTCAATGAAGCTCTAATGGTGGAAAACAACAAACCCTAGCTCACGTACGCGGACAAAGGAAGATGAAGGAGAAGGTTCGCGGACCTCAAACATATATACCCTCCATTCATGGGCTTGGGATGAACACGAACCGTGACCCACAAGAGACTTATGGGATTTTCTTAGCCCTTTCCACATTAAGGTATGCAATCAACATACACGTGAAAGACAACAGAGGCAATAGAAAGCTAACACAACGCAACTTTACACAACACAAAACATTTCTTGCCCCACTTCAAGATATGTACAAATGGGGAAAGTCAGTCTTGTTACCAAGAGGCATAATGCACAGAGAAATTCTCATGAGAATCTTCTGGTTGGTATGTGTGAACAGTCCCTGTAGTATAATCAAAGTAATGATGATAGTCAGGGCAGTTAGAGCTTTCTGTCCTTCGTTTACTCTGGCTAAAAGAATGATTCTTCCGATTTCTGGGTTATACAATATTAATAGAATTAACACAACCAAACCCCTTTCCAGAATGATTTTAGACTTAACAGATTTAAGTTTTTCTAAGAATTTAAAAAGGCCTTCGAACGCCTTGAACAGATCGTTATCAATCGATCTTTTACGATAGTATTCCTCATAGAGATCAAGAGTTAATCTAGTGAGGTTCCATATCCTTGAGCGTATTGAGCATTTTCTCAATCTTTCCTTCCTTTTAATTTTTCCTTCTGATTGACTCTTAACATCTAAATCTCCCCTTTTAGATGAAGTAAGATTATCATGAGAAACAAAAGGTTTTAACCATAATAATCTCTGTACAATCTTTATGGAATTCTGGCGTGCGTTACAGATTCCAGGAGCAAGCTTTCCAAAGAAATTTCCCATAATGCAACTTATAAGGAACGAACAAACACAAACTTATTAGGTTTACCGTGTTTGCCTGCTCTGATACCAATTGAAAAAGCGCGGGTCTTACAACACCACCCAATATTTCGTTTAGGCAATATGTATGGACAAACTCCAATATAATTTTTATGAGAATCAACTAGACAGTCAGACTCAATTACTAAAAAGATATATCAAAGAGTTTATATCTCAATCTCTCAATTTGATCTTTACTCAAGCAAATAGAAATCTGCGAGTCTTTATCAAAGAGAGATAACTTGGATGGTACCAAAGACCAATATCCAAGGATCAATCAATATCAATCAACAACCAAAGGTTGGATTTCCAATTGATGATCTTAACGCACAACCTGTATTATTTCAATTATATAGAAATATAATGCGGAAAAGAAATAACACAGACACCAGAAATTTTGTTAACGAGGAAACCGCAAATGCAGAAAAACCCCGAGACCTAGTCCAGATTGAATACACATTGTATTAAGCCACTACAGACACTAGCCTACTGCAAACTAACTTCGGACTGGACTATAGTTGAACCCCTATCAATCTTCCACTGATACAAGGTACAGTTGTACTCCTACGCCTCTGATCCCAGCAGGATGCTACGTACTTGATTCCCTTAGCTGATCTCACCCACAACTAAGAGTTGCTACGACCCAAAATCGCAGGATTTGATAATAAACAAATCTGTCTCACACAGAAAAGTCTATCAAAGGATAAATCTGTCTCCCGCAGATAAACCCTAGGTTTTGTTCCGTCTTTTGATATAAAATCAAGGTAACATGAACCAATTGATAATCCAGTGTTATATTCCCGAAGAACAGCCTAGATTAATCAATCACCTCTCAATAATCTTTCCTGACTACACAAGCGGATTATCGAGGAATCACAAACAGTGAGACGAAGATGTTTGTGACTTCTTTATCTTTCCTATCGGAGATAATCAAATCTCAAGCCAATCGTTTCGAATGTACTTGTACGATAGAAGATGCAGGATCAAATCACACAACTACGATAAAAGTAGTATCAGTATGGCATCACAATCCCAATGAAGTCTTTAAGTCGTTAACCTGATTTTAGAGAAGAAAATCAAAGGTTAATGGAGATCGACTCTAGCGAGCGCACTAGTATCACACAGACGCGTGGGGATTAAGTTTTGCTCTAGCTAAAAGTCCCCTATATATAGTCTTCAAATCAGGGTTTTGCCTTAGTTACAAACTTATTCACCGTTAGATGAAAACCTGATTTAGATTCAAGCTAATATTTCTCAACCGTTAGATCAAAAAACCTAGCTTGTCATACACACATGGTAAACGTGAACTGGGTTTGTGAAACAATGACCAAACGTTTATGCGTGTGTTGGTTCAACATAGTAACCAAAAGGTTAACCATATGAGCATCTCATATTAACCTGGTTCTTCTTCACCATAACTAGTTCACTTGACTTCAAACGAACTAGTTAAGAGTTGTTCAATTACTATGAGATCTTATGTAACTACACAAGACACAATTGAAACAAATATGATTCGATTCGATTGAATCGGCTCATGAAAATTATATCCACGGTTTGCAAAAGCATTCCTTAGTAATTTAATGTATCATGTTCAGAGCACATCTTTAGATCATAACCACTTAAGCTCACAAAAAAGTTCGCGGACTTAAGTTCAATCGGTTGAGTTTTCCAAACTCAACAGAAATTCTCGGTCGAAAACTTCCGCCAGTTCGCGGACTGGGTTCCCGGACTTAGCACACAAACGAGTTTTGGAAAATCCCAGCAGAAATTTTCGGTATGAAAACTTCCGCCAGTTTGCGGACTTGAATCTGCAAACTGAGTTCGCGGACTTGGCAAGGCCAATTCCACAATCCTGTCGATTTCTCTTGATCAACAAAGTTCGAAAACGTCGGTTCAAGGAATACATGGTTATGTAATCTAAACTCTCATTCCAACCATTTTGATATTCTCAGAGGACGCTATGTAGCCGTTATTCACAGACCGATTCACGTCAGGGAAATTCTCAAAAGTGATTGAATTTTTTCATGACTTTCTTCACTAGGTGAAGATAAACCTGATCAAAGCGAAACGCTTTACCAACACATGATTTCGAGAAAAAGATAAGCATTGAATACTCAGCTCGAAATATCAAATGTGTATGATCTAGTCTATGTAGCATACGACTTTTGTCTCATAAGAAGTAGGAGATAGAATATATAGACTTTTGAGTGATAGATAAGTTCAAGCCTTCATATAAATTTTTGTTGATGAAGTTCCACGGTTCCTTGTGTAGATCTTCGTCGTTGTCGTTGAATCGCCATGAAGTTCTTGAGCTCAACTACACTTTTCCTATCCTAGTCCGAGACTTAGCTAATAGTCTAGAAATCAAGACTTATAGTTTTGATCACTAACATTGACAAACATGCTTGATATAGCAACGCATGCGAGGTCGACGGAGCTATGCTCTAACAAACATAACTTTCGAAACTCAAAACTAAACAATGCATGAAATTCAGAAACATACAATGCATGAATTTGATAAACATAAATCTTTATAAAAGAAAACATCAACGGTTACAAAAGAATTAATTTAAATTCCCACCTCTTTTGATGATAAGCCACGCCTACCTCGAGATCCACGATCCACTGGTTCATCCTTCGAATCGATCGTTGTTAATAAAGACTAAATGTTAATCACACAAGAATCTTAAGAATCTAGCCAAAATGGCTCATACGAGAATCATATAGTTCTATCTAATAGTTCTAGGCCCATTTAAGATTCTACACCTTTTCATTATCTATCTTAGCATATCTAAAGTTTACTAATCCAATTAGGTTTGAAAAGGCGGGGGTCTAACAACCACACCCAATATTTCGCTTAGCAATCTGTATGAACTAAATCCAATATACTTTCAAGAGAATCAACTAGACAATCAGACTCAATCTTATGAAAAGTATATCTAAGATTAATATCTCAATCTCTTAATTTAATCCTCAATAAAAAAAAACACTAATTTCCGAGCCCGATTGAATCTAAGAGAGATAACTTGAACAGTATTAAAGACCAATGTTCAAGGATCAATCAATTTCAATCAACAACCAAAGGCTGGATTTCCCAATTGATCGATTCAATGCACAACCTGTGATATTTCAATTATATAACAAAATATAATGCGGAAAAAAAATAACACAGACAACAGAATTTTGTTAACGAGGAAAACCGCAAATGCAGAAAAACCCCGGGACCTAGTCCACATTGAACACACACTGTATTAAGGCCCTACAGACACTAGCCTACTGCAAACTAACTTCGGTCTGGACTATAGTTGAACCCCAATCAATCTCACACTGATCCAAGGTACAGTTGCGCTCCTTACGTCTCTGATCCCAGCAGGATGCTACACACTTGATTCTCTTAGCTGATCTCACCCACAACTAAGAGTTGCTACGACCCAAAGTCGAAGACTTTAATAAACAAATCTGTCCCACAAAAAAAAATCTACATGAATAGATAAATTTTTCTCCCACAGAAATACCTACGAGTTTTGTTCCGTCTTTTGATAAATCAAGGTGAACATGAACCAATTGATATACTGGACTTATATTCCCGAAGAACAGCCCAGAAATATCAATCACCTCACAATAATCTTAATCGACTAGCGAAACAAGATATTGTGGAATCACAAACGATGAGACAAAGGTGTTTGTGACTACTTTTCTATCTTGCATATTGGAGAAATTAATCTCAAGCCAATCTTACGATTGTACTCAAATACGATAGAAACAACAAAATCAGATCACACAACTACATAGAGATAGTTGGGTCTGGCTTCACAATCCCAATGAAGTCTTTAAGTCGTTAACCTACAGGGTCTCAAGAGAAACATAATGTTAAAGGAGAATCGACTCTAGCTTACACAACTAGTATCACACAGGAGGTATGGGGATAAGAATTCCCCGTTGCTAGAGTTCTCCTTTATATAGTCTCCAAATCAGGGTTTGCAATCTAAGTTACCTTGGTAACAAAGCATTCAATATTCACCGTTAGATGAAAACCTGATTAGATTCAAGATAATATCTTTCAACCATTAGATCGAACTTATCTTGTTATACACACATGAAATGTAACTTCTGAAAAAAGCGGGGGGTCTAACAACACCACCCAATATTTTAAGAGAATCAACAAGACTCAATCGATTAAAAGTATATCAACGAGTTTATATCTCTCTCTTGATTTGATTTAATCAAGTAGGAACTGCGAGTTCCAATCAAATACAAGGAATAACTTGGATGGTACCAAAGACCAATATCCAAGGATCAATCAATGACAATCAACAACCAAAGGTTGGACTATTCTAATTGGTGATCTAAACGCACAACCTGTATTATTTCAATTATAAAGATAAAACAATATAATGCGGAAATTGAAATAACACAGACACCAGAAATTTTGTTAACGAGAATGCAGAAAAACCCCGGGACCTAGTCCATATTGAACACACACTGTATTAAGCCGCTACAGACACTATCCCACTTCAAGCTAACTTCGGACTGGACTGTAGTTGAACCCCAATCAGTCTCCTACTGATCCAAGGTACAGTTGTACTCCCTACGCCTCTGATCCCAGCAGGATACTGCACACTTGATTCCCTTAGATGATCTCACACACAACTAAGAGTTGCTACGACCCAAAGTCGAAGACTTGATAATAAACAAATCTGTCTCACACAGACAAGTCTATCGAAGGATTAATCTGTCTCCCACAGATAAACCCTAAAAGGTTTTGTTCTGTATTTTGATAATAATCAAGGTGAACATGAACCAATTGATAATCCGGTCTTATATTCCCGAAGAACAGCCTAGAGTTATCAATCACCTCACAACAATCTTAATCGTATGGTAGCGAAACAAGATGTTGCAGAATCACAAACAATTAGACGAAGATGTTTGTGATTACTTTTTATATCTTGGCTATCAGAGATATCAATCTCAATCCAATCAATATGATTGTACTCGTACGATAGAAGATGCAAGATCAGATCACACAACTACGATAAAAGTAAATATTGGTCTGGCTTCACAATTCCAATGAAGTCA
This sequence comes from Papaver somniferum, assembly GCF_003573695.1. NCBI lineage: Eukaryota > Viridiplantae > Streptophyta > Magnoliopsida > Ranunculales > Papaveraceae > Papaver > Papaver somniferum. The sequence goes on from NC_039364.1 coordinate 131,971,461, forward strand.
TTAAGTCGTTAACCTGGTTTTAGAAGAAGAAAACTAAAGGTTAAAGGAGAAACGACTCTAGCACGCAAACTAGTATCACATGTAAGGTGTGGGGATTAGTTTTGAACAGATGCTAGACGTCCCCTTATATAGTCTTTCAAATCAGGGTTTGCCATTAAGTTACCTTGGTAACAAAGCAATCAATATCCACCATCAGATGAAAACCTGATTTATATTCAAGCTAATATTTTTCAACCGTTAGATCGAAAACTTAGCTTGTTATACACAAATGAAATGCACGCTTCTAGGTTTGTTAACCGTACCCAAACGTGTACATTGTTGGTTCAAAAATAGTTAACCATAAGGTTAGCCATATGAGCATTTCATATCAACCATGTTCTTCTTCACCATAACTAGTTCAAATGACTTCAAAATGAACTAGTTAGAGAGTTGTTCAATTGCAAGGAAATCTTATGTAACTACACAAGACACAATTGAAGCAAAGATGATTTGATTCACTTGAATCGGTTCATGAAATTTTATAGCCACGGTTTGCAAACTGCATTCCTTAGTCTTTTTAAGTTTAAGTTCAGAAATCATATTTAGATATATAACCTTCTCAAGTTCGCATACTAGGTTCTCGGACTTAAGTTACCGGGAAGCCTTTACAAACTCCAGCAGAAATTCTCGGGAATGAGAACTTCGCCGGTTCGCGGACTGGGTTCGCGGACTTAGCTTCACACAAATAGTTTGTCAACTCCAGCATAAATTCTCGGGTTTGAGAACTTCGGCAGTTCGCGGATTTGGCACATTCCGTTCTTCCGGTTCTCTTGATCAACAAAGTTCACAAACTTTGGTTCAAGGAATATGACTTATACATAAATGTGTTTCCACAACAATGCTTATGTCCATCATTAGTTATGTAATCTAAACTCTCATTCCAATCATTGAAACATTCTTAGAGAACGTTATATAGTTGTTACATCATTTCTCGTCAAAACAATTTTCAAAGTGATTGAAACATATCATGACTTTCGTCACTAGGTAAAGATAAACTTGGTCGAAGCGAAAAGCTTACCAACACATATTTCGAGATATAGATAGGCGAGGTATACTCGGCTCGAAACACCAAATGTGTATAATCAAAGTCTATATATAGCATACGACTTTTTGTCTCAAAGAGTAGGAGATAAAATAGATAGACTTTTGAGTGATAGATAAGTTCAAGTCTCCACATACCTTTTTGTCGAGAAGTTCCACCGGTTCCTTGGGTAGTTCTTCGTCTTGTATGATGAATCGCCATAGAGTCCTTGAGTTCAACTACACTTTCTATCCTAGTCCGAGACTTAGCCATAGTAGACTAGAAATCAAGACTTATAGTTTTGATCACTAACATTGACAAACATGCTTGAGATAGGAACGCATGCGAGTTCGACCGAGCGATGCTCTAACAATCTCCCCCTTTGTCAATTTTAGTGACAAAACTATTGTTGATGGTGGATTTTCAACAAAGGGAAAACCGTAAAATCATGAGGCATGTTTTTGACACGATTTTCAGACATGCAACAATTCATATTTTACGAAGCCATGATGAACATGTTTTCGAAAAGCCCCACTAGCTGAAGGATTCGATCTCTGGCATTTCATCATGACCTCTATGCAGAATAACATAATTGGGCGGTTCTCCGTAGATTGAGAGCTTAACGCCTTCAGGACGTCGGTGACACTCACTGTTCCATGACTGCAGGAGAGAAACCCACCTCCACATAGAAGAATAGTTGGGCAGCGGACGCCTTCAGGACGTCGGTGACACTCACCGTTCCCTGACTATGTGGAGAGATCGTGTATAGATTCAGGCAGTTCTCCGTAGATTGAGAGCAATAACGCCTTCAGGTCGTAAACAACACCCGTGACTCCCTGACTATGCACCATTCAGAATGGATGTGATGCTTTAACTGGCTAATATCTTTTCTGCAATAGATTAATTCTGCCGTGACATTCACCACTGAATTCCCAGAATGATCTATTATTGCTCCTATTCCATGGTCGAATCCATGACCTGATCCCATGAAATGGCAATAATAATTGCTCATATTCCATGATCGAATCCACGGCTTGATCTCATAGAATGGCAATAAACGACTATACTATCCTATTAATCCGATTTCATGATCGAATCCACGACCGATCTCATGCAATGGTGATAGATACTATTCTGATTCTATGGTCGAATCCACAATCCCATAGAATGGTAATGCATGTTTTATTATTACGAATTCATGGTCGAATCCACAACTGATCCTATGAATTGATAATAAATAACTACTCATTTTATTACTCTGTTTCATGAATTATTCTCAACTGAATTTCATGAATTAGTAATAAATACTCAACAACCGGGCATCTGGACCATCACTGAGTAAGCCCCACGAAAATGGTGCAAGTGTACTCGACAATGATGCACGACTGAGCACCCGGATGCACAAACGAGCATCCAAAAATCATAGACGGATGAGGAATCCTACGCAAAACTGGAGAAAACAACAAATAATAATAAAATAATAAGAGGCGCCCAGGGGCCGGGCCCACCGGCCGGCCGACCATGGTCTAGCCATGGCCGGTCCCATGCCTCTTTTATTTTTTTGCCCTATTTTTTTATTTTCATGAACTCATGAAAACTCCTTCAATTTAGCAACTTTCCTTGTTTGTGCAAAACTCATGAATTCTCCATAACTTCATGGATTCATGAAATAATATTATAAATAGGGAAAGGTGTGCGGTACCGGGCAACTTAGTCGTCCGGCCATGCTTAAGCCGTGGACAGTGCCACACCTCACAATCCCTAGCTTTTTATAATTATTGCTCCCCAATCTCATGAAACTCATCCATTTCAACAAAACTCGTGGATTCTCCATAATTTCAAGGATTCATAAAAATTAATAATATAAAATTAGGGAAAGGTGTGCGGGACTGGGCAACCTGTAGGATCAGAATCTCTCAACAATTATGTCTCAGCTAAATTATCAATGGTATAGCACAATAGCGTCGCAGAACAATTTCAGAAACGACGTCAGCAAGGATCATGAGAAAGATGTGATAGTCCTGCGAAAATTAGAGAGCTTGCAAAATTAACATTTGTAAGGTTGCAAGAATGTCGCAAACCATATCCGAAAATAAAGGACAGATTAGCTGTCATCCACTATGTATTTTCTTATAAATAGTCATTCGAGTTGTAAAGGAGGGGGAGATCTTTTTTGAGTAAGAAACAAGTAAATAGGAGAGAGAAAGTTCAGAGCAGAGATCATTCTTGACTTCTTTATCTTTCTTGTAAGAATATTCAGAAATTAATCAATAAAGTTAAGAGTGTAAACCTAAAAATGAGCTAATCAACAATGAAATCATATGAGGGGTGTAGTGTAGGATTTCCTGCAACTACATAATGGCGCTAGAAACAGGGAATTGAAGATCGAAAGTTGAAGATTGTTGATTGAGAATATTCAAATCAAGAAAGTGATTAAATAAATCAGTGAATCAGTTAGAAGAAAGATGATAGAATTAATGAAAATGGCAAAAGATTGGAGTGTAATATGATAACAAAAAGCTTGATAATGAATTCCATGAAAACATCAAAGGAAGAATACATAAACGAAATTTTGAAGGAAAGAAAGTTATGGCGGTAGAAAAAACATCACCCTTGAAAGATTGGGAAAAGCAAAAAATTGCATTCATGGCGGAAGAAATACCAAAAGAAAATTTAAAATACATCTCCGTTGGTCATCACAGTGCCTATTACACGAAAAGAGAAGGGACAACAATAAAATCCACAGGAGAATGGATGTTGAACAGAACTTTAATCGATACAGGAAGTTCAGTTGATATAATTTTTATCATGCATTCCGGGGAATGGGATTTAAAGATGAAGAAATGTCCAGTTCAACATATTTTGTTCACGGCTTTGGAAAATCCACAACAAAACCTAAAGGAGAAATAGTGGTACGAATTCCACTTGGAGAAATCGAAACATATGTAACATTGTGCGTGGTGGATATGGAATCGCCATATAATATGTTATTAGGAAGATCATGGATACATGCGATAAAAGTTGTGGTATCAACGTTGCATCAATGTATTAAATTCCCCACTCCAAATGGAATAGGTGAAATAGAGGAGATGTTGACAATGCGAAATTATGTCATCAAATTGAAGAAGTAAAACATTATGAAGAACAAGCAAAAAAGAAACAATTTCGCAGAAAATTGGCAAAGGAAGCAAAGAAGGAAGAAGAATTTAGAGTATATATGATAAGGGCAAAAGAAGGCAAAGGAATACCCAGCGAAATTTCGGAAGAAGGGGAAGGACCCATAAAAGCAATAAAAGAACCAACACCAATGGGAGAACCTAAACCCAGTTACACTGCCGCAGAACCAACAAAAGAAATAAATGTTGGGACTGTAGAGGAGCCTCTAATTGAGAATTGGAACCAAAATGGATATAGAAGAAGAAGAAAGAACTTAACTTGTTGCGAGAATATAAAGATATTTTCGCAGGAAACATGGATGAGATACCAGGAATAGATCCATCAATTGTTGCCACAAATTGGAGATTAACAAAAATGTGAGACCATTTAAACAGAGAATAAGAAAAATTGCAACAACTTACCATTCCCAAATAGAAGAAGAATTACAGAAAATGCTTGAGGCGGAGGAATTATAAGAGAAGCTAAATACCCAGAATGGATAGCGAATATGGTCATTGTCCCAAAGAAAAACAAGGGAATCAGGATTTGCATAGATTTCACTGATTTGAACAAAGCTTGCCCCAAAGATAGTTTTCCGTTACCAGTATTCCTCAAATGGTGGAATCCGCAGCGGGAAATGATAGGGTATCATCTTTAGATGGGTACAAAGGGTATAACCAAATCCTCTCGCTGAAGAAGATCAAGAACATACTGCTTTCTTTGCCCCTAGAGGTTTATTTGTTACACGAAAATGCCATTTGGTTTGCGAAATGCGGGAGCGACATATCAAAGAATGGTAGAGAAGGTGTTCGCAAAATGGATACATAAAACATTAGAAGTATACGTGGACGACATGTTAGTAAAGAGTAAAGAAGCTAAAGACCATGTACAAGACTTGAGGGAGATTTTTGAACAAATGCGGCAGTATAACATTAAATTGAATCCTGAGAAGTGTACTATTGGAGTTGCATCGGGAAAATTTTAGGCTACATTGTATCAAAGGAAGGAATACAGGTTGATCCAGAAAAAGTGCAAGCAGTTCGTGACATGCCAACACCAGCAACAATAAAAGATGTACAGAAGTTGAATGGGCTTCTAGCTTCGCTGGGGAGATTCATTTCGCGATCATCAGACAAATGCAAATATTTTTTCGATATACTCAAGAAAGGGTGCAAAATTTAAATGGAGTGATGAATGTGAAAAGGCTTTTCAAGGAATCAAAGAACATCTTATGAATACAACTATTTTACAAAAGGCAGAACCAGGAGAAGAATTATTGATTTACCTTGCGACAACGTCGCATGCATTAAGTGTGTGTTATTGCGAGTAGACGCAGGAGTGGAGAAACCCATTTATTACATTAGCAAAACTTTTAATACGCTGAGAAGAATTACTCAAAGATTGAAAAGTTAATCTTAGCATTAGTTTATGCATCATTTAAGCTCCGCATATACTTTCAAGCACACAAGATAAAGGTATTAACAAAAGTACCAATTGAATCAGTGATGAAGAATTCTAAAAGATCAGGAAGGGTGGAGAGATGGAATGCACAAGTAGGCCACTTTGATATTAAATATGAAATTTTGTCTTCACCAAAATCACAAGTTGTTGCGGATTTCTTGGCAGAATTTCCTTTAGAAGAAGATGAAGCAGTAGTAGAAGAAATGATGGATGTAGAAGAAGAACATGGAGATCCAAAAGATTTATTAACAGAACCAAATAGATGGGAAATATTGGTAGATGGATCATCAAATGGAGAAGGAAATGGAGTTGGAATTGTTTTAATTTCGCCAGAAGGAATAAAGATGGCTTTTTCATTCAGATTGGAATTTGCATCCACTAATAATGAAACAGAATATGAAGCTGTGATACATGCTTAAAATTCGCAATAGAAATGAAACTAGAAAATGCCAGGATCACTAGTGATTCGCAGCTAGTTATTCGCCAAATAAAAGGAGAGTATACTACAAATGAACCATCCTTGAAGAAATACAAGAAGCTGGTTGAAGAATTATCAGCGAAAATCCCAAAGATAAAATGGAGGCACATTTCAAGAAAGGATAATAGACTCGCAGACGCTTTTGCTTTCATCTCAAGCATGATGACAGATCCAACTGCGAGATGCATAAAAATACAAACACTTCTGTCACCATCAATAAATAAAGAAGAGGAAGATGTGGATGTGATGTGATGATAGATAATAAAAAAGAAGAACAAATAAAATGTCGCAGACTGGAGAATGGAACTTCATGCATATTTGGCGAAAGGAGAAACACCAAGAAATAGATTGGAAACACACAAGTTAAAAAGCCGAGCAACGAATTATGAATTAAGAGATGGGTTGCTATACCGAAAATCCTTTAGTGGACCATCACTCAGATGTTTGACACGAGAGGAAGGAGAAAAGGTGCTGAAAATGTTACATAGTGGAGATGCTGGCAATCATAGTGGAGGAAGATCTTTGGCACATAGAGCAAAAATGCAAGGTTATTTGGCCATACATGCATGAAGATGCAAAACAAATATCAAGACGTTGCGAAGATTGTCAGCGACATGGAAAGAAAATACATGCACCAGGAGCACCATTGTCATCTTCAACCAGTGTGTGGCCCTTTGGAAAATGGGGCTTAGACATTGTGGGGACATTTTTACCAGGAACTGGACAAAGAAGATACTTAATAGTCGCAACAGATTATTTCACAAAATGGACAGAAGTGAAGGCAATACAACATATTCGCGACAAAGATATCTTTACATTCATATTCGAAAATATCATTTGCAGATTTGGAATTCCCGCACAGTTGGTATCTGATAATGGGAAACAGTTTGAGGGGTAGAATATAGAAATGTTACTTAATGCATTCAAGATAAAATGTGGAAAGTCCACTCCTTTGTATCCGCAAGCTAATGGGCAAGTAGAAGCAGCAAATAAAACAATTGCAGACATATTAAAGAAGAAATTGGAAGGACATCACAGATCATGGTGCGAACAAGTACATAATGCATTATGGGCTTATAATACAACTAGAAGAGAAGCTACTGGAATGTCACCTTTTTGTTTAACATATGGAGTTGAAGCGGTGTTACCGGCAGAAGTTGTTATTCCGACAACAAAAAGAGAAGCTTGGAAGAAAAATATTAGTGCGGGTTTAATTTTAAACAAACTTGATGAATTAGAAGAAAGAAGAGAAAAAGATTTACAACATATGGAGAATTATCAGCGAAGATTAGCTCGAGAATATAATAAACTTGTCAAAATACGTGAATTTCAACCAGGAGATTTAGTTCTGCGAGAAACACCAATATATCAGTGAGAAAATGGTGGAAAATTAGCGAAAAAATGGGATGGACCTTACAACATTAACGAGATAGTTGGAACATGAGCTTATAGATTAATAGATCCAGAAGGAAGAGATGTTGGTCATAGATTAGACAGGCCATGGAACAGGTTGTATTTGAAAAGATATTATCAGTAAGAAGCTTTGAGAAGTTATGAATTCTGAAAGAATAATTGCAGAATTACTCATATCAAAAGAAGATCATGATGTGCGAAATTGTCGCAGAGATAACCACAGAACAATAACATAAAAGAAAGGGGCGAACCTTTATGGCGTACACCCTAGTTCGCGAATAAAATTTCGCAAGAGGCAAATGTAAGACCTAAAGTACGTCATATTAGGGGGTACCTGTTACATGGCTCAGGGAAAGGCTACACCGCCACCGGAACCTGAGTCATGGAGATTTGGGGTCAATAAAGCCCATCCTGGAGAGGCACCTTGGATTCTCAACTTAAGCATATGACTTAGGTTAGGCGACTAAGGTAATAAGGACTCTCCCAAGGAGTGCAGAATTTGATCAAGGCGCCGAGGTACACGGTTGAGTCAAGGGTGCCGGGGGCGTTTGAAGCGTCCTTGCCATTCTTGACAAGTCTTGGCTCATACTGCACTCGTCCTGAAGAAAACCCCACTTAGGGTGCAGTCTCGTAACCATAAGCCCTATAGGCAAAAGGTATGGTAGAAGTACGCCTCCTTGAAGGGGAAACCAGGGGGGAGATAAGGGAGGCACCCTCCATTAGGGAGCTGATAAGTGTCTTAAGACGCAAATGTCATGAGGCTTTTTATTCACAAGAATATTAAGGCTTGTCATATTTGTGCAACAATCCTGAAGAGGCAATAATACAAAAGAAAAGGATAAGACGAGATCAATGGGTTTTCGCATGAATGTTCGAAGACGTCCTGCGATTTCGTCGCAAGACGACAATGTCATGGGGATTTATTTTCGCAAGAATATTTAGGCCTGTCATATTGTCGCAACATTCCTGAAGAAGCCATAATACAAAAGAAAAAGTTAAGACAAGATCAATGGGTTTTTGTATGAAAGTGCAAGGATGTACTGCGATTTTGTCGCAATGACAAGAGATGGCATAATAAGACCTTTAATTAGGAAGGAAAAATAAGACCATATGATAAAGCAAATTAATGATAAGCATTCATAACAGATTATTTTTTGCAAGAAAGATAATGAGAGGCAAGTATGGGAATCGATACACAAGAAGCATTATCTTTCTTATCAACAAAATATTAAAAGGAAAAGTTGACTTCAAGTTGTTGAAAAATGTAACTCTCAAAAGTGATAAAAATAAGACAGTTCAAGAAAACAAAGCTAGATAAGAAGCTCAAGCTTCAATATTAATGTCAGTAGCAGGAGATGACAAAAATTCTTCGCCAACATTCTCGCAAGCTTCTCCTTCATTTCGGCTTTGATCTTCACCATGAAATGCATCTTGATTACCGCCAGCAATTGCTTCTTCAGGAGAAATTTCTTTCTCATTCTGATTAACACCAGCAGATACTTCCTTAGAAGGAACCTCTTCTTCATCTTCCAGGAAATTATCCTCTGCACCGCTTTCGTAATCATAATCACTATCAGCAGGACGAGGAACTTCATCATCATCTACTTCTAGAGGATCAATTGATGTAGGAGGAAGAGAGTTGTACAGTAAGATGTCATTTACAAGGAATTCAACCCGGAGATGAACTTGGCGAAGAAGTGCTCTTTGATGATTCCTATCTTGAATATCCTTAAAATAAATAAGATAATCAAGCCTTCTTTCTGCTCGGTCACGAGAACCAGTAAGGGTAGAGACGAGCAATGCATTTTCTTTGCGAATTTTAGCATATTTAGCCTCCAAATCAGAAATAGAAGAATGGATATTCTTCTCAGACTCTGCGAAAAATAGAATACAAAATTTTATTAAGATAAGGAATTCAGAGAGATATGACAAACAAGAGATAATCAAGGAAGTCAAACTATTATGACTACCTTCCTTTTGCGAAATAAGGTGTTGAATCAAGGATAGACAACTATTCTCCCAATGGTCCATTGCGTCATCAAATTTATCTCCAACTAAACCTTTAAGTCGAGACTGAAGATTTTTCTCTTTAGAAATAAGAAAGGAATTCTTCTTCGCAAGAGAAGAATAAGATTCTTCTAATTTGGAATATTGTTCTTTAAGCTGATTTTCTTTCACACTTAAAGCTATTCTACCTTGAATGAGTGTATCTCTTTCAGCGATAGATGATTCTGTTACTTCTTTAAGTTCATTTCTCAAAGAGCGAAGAGATTTCTCTTGGTCAGCACATACGTTTTGGAGAATACTAAGTTGTTGCGAAGATATCGCCATCTTGTTTAAATAAGTTCGCTTCTCTTAAGATAAGGTTTCATTCTCATCTGATAAAGTTTCCATCCCTAAATTAGCTTTAGTTAAAGAATAAGAAAGACGAGATACTTCATTACTTAATAGATCTTGTCTTTGAACTAATCGGGTATTTTCATTGGTAAGATTATTTATCTGATCAAGAGAATATGAATAGAGGTTATCTAATTGGTTATATTGATCCATCAAGATTTATTTATCAACACGGGCTTCCTCAACAGCAGATTCAAATTGATATCTCTTCATTATTCGTTTCTGATTTAAAGCTTAACATGCGAAAGAGGTATTTAAAGGATAATTAAAACATGGGAAGGATAAAATCATCGAAAAGGCAAATTAAAGACATAGATAAGGAAATCATACCTCTTAATTCATCATTCTTCTTGCGAAGATTGTCATGATCCAGCAAAACAATATGAAGCTTCTGATTTTCAAGACGAAGAGCATTACATTCTTTTTCTAAAACTGTCTGCGAAGCAGCTCTGCCAGAACCCAAATGCTTGCTCAGAATTTCACAAACATTAGACTTAATGGGATCAGTAGAAGACTTCTTGCCGTCATCCAGAATTTCAGATAAAACTTTGAAAGCAATATCTATCCCTTCCACGGTCTCTTTTGACAGAGGAAGAGACTTGGGTAGAGAACTGGTAGAGACAGAAGGTTGAGAAACATTCTCAATGGGAAGAGAAGAGGTTTCATTCGCAGAAGGATCCACAAGGGGAATTTAAATCATAGAAAGATCAACTGGAGAAATGAAATCAGAGGCAGCATTTTCGCGAATTAGAGATAAAGGTTTATGTTGCGAAGATGTCGCAGGAGACTTGGAAGAAATGAAATCTGAGGCAGCATTTTCATGAATTGGAGATAAAGGTTTATCTTGCGAAGATGTCGCAGGAGATTTGGAAGAAATGAGCAGATGGAAGGGAACAGAAGTTGGAACAGTTTTAAGGTGGCGAGATTTCTTGTGAGGTTTATGAAGATCTTTATCACCCTGCGAATTACAATCCAGATAAGAAACAGAGGCAACATTATTGTTATTAGAAAAAGATAGTGTTTCTTACTACCTTATCATTCGCAGACTTTCTTTTAATGAGCGACAACCTTATGCTGTGATTTGGGATTGTTAGGGTTCTGAACTGTGAATTTAGTGTTGGAGCCGCTTTTGCTGAAATAACAAGAGTGGGAGTCACATAGACAACATCAAATAAGGCAATAAACAAGATCAATTTCAAACATATCAATTCAGCAAAACTCATAAAGAAGAAAAGAGAAGACTAACCTTGATGAATCCATAGCAGGGAGATTGTCTCGAAGAAAATTACGAACTATGGAGATCTAGTATGAAGATGAAGAAGAGGTTAAAAAGGTTGAAGAAGAAGAAAGAAAAGTTGCAGTAATGGAATTTGCAGGAGAACGATGAAGTTGCAGAGAGAATAAAAGGAAAGAAGAAGAGAGTGAAAAGGAATATATATAGAGGGAATTTTTCCTCGAGAAAATAAACACGGTTAATACGGAAAGATATAAGCGGTTAAAAAGTAACGGTTACAAAAGACCTGTCGAGAAATAAATGGAAAAAAGAATACGTGTGATAAATGTGGAATATGAAAAGATAAGCAGCTGCGGCATTTCTCACATCATTCTCTACTTTGCAGAGAAGATATGAGAAGAGGAAAGATGTAGGATCAGAACCTCGCAACAATTATGTCTCAGCGAAATTATCAATGGTATAGCACAATAGCGTCGTAGAACAATTTCAGAAACGACGTCAGCAAGGATCATGAGAAAGATGTGATAGTCCTGCAAAAATTAGAGAGCTTGCGAAATTAACATTTGTAAGGTTGCGAGAATTTCGCAAACCATATCCGAAAATAAAGGACAAATTAGTTGTCGTCCAGTATGTATTTTCTTATAAATAGTCATTCGAGTTGTAAAGGAGGGGGAGATCTTTTTTGAGTAAGAAACAAGTAAATAAGAGAGAGAAAGTTCAGAGCAGAGATCATTCTTGACTTCTTTATCTTTCTTGTAAGAACATTCAGAAATTAATCAATAAAGTTAAGAGTGTAAACCTAAAAATGAGCTAATCAATAATGAAATCATATGAGGGGTGTAGTGTAGGATTTCCTGCAACTACATAACCTAGCCGGCCGGCCATGCCGTAGCCGTATCCGGTCCCACACCTTGAAATCCCTAGTCTTTTATAATTATTATTTTCCTCAATTCATGAAACTCCTGGGTTTGAGCAAAATTCATGATTTCTTCATATTTTCTCAAATATCGCTCAAATCATGAAAAACCAAAAGCCAACATGGTCACACGACTGGCTAGCCTCTCACGGTAATTTTAAATATTAAAACACTTTTATTTTAATATTTACAAAATATTGATGAATTGAGCATACACGCTCATTCCAACAAAAATCAAGAATTTCAGTCAAGATGAAACTCTTCTGAAAATTCACAATGTTGCTCGAACGCACATCCGAAAATACTGAAACTCTCAGTATGGAGACACGGACACCAAGGAAACGCATGAATTCCCTCATGACCGACCAGAGTCATTCCTAAGGATTGCACAAAGCCGGTCCCACACGTTTTCATAATTCTGACCTAATTTGCTCAATTGCTCATATTGGGCCCAAACTCTCTCCAACCAACCTGGGGATTGCTCAAACGACCAACAATTGGTCACGTGACAGCCAAGAGCCAGTCCCATGGCCTCTTTGTCGGTTCCCATCTCTCATACCTAGGTTTTATCACCTAATGCTGAACCTAGCAATATTTCAGTAAAATGATGAAACCGACATTTAATCATCATTCTTTCGCCAACTCTCAAACTGAGAACCCTGGTGCGTGCTCACTCGAGCACCGAGCACCAGATGGACGCCCATCATCCCATGTGGCCGGTCCTCTAACACTCATAACCTATTTTCAGCGATTCATCAATTATGATCTGAAATTAGGGTCTCAAATAAATGTTCCACGAATCATCATTCTGAGCAAGATTCAAGAACTAATGGATTTGTATTAATTCAACAACTAATATATGAATTAATCATATAATATTCGGTATTCTACCAATATTGTAATATTTTATTGGGTCACGCCACCAATAAATATTTCGTCGAATCGAGCAATACTTGCTCAGTTGCTCAAATATTGTTCAGTTTTTAATATTTAATAATTTATCAGTAATTTGTCGAATTGAGTAACACTTGCTCAATTGCATGTCAAATTATCAACATTCAGTATTTTGTCGAATTGAGCAATACTTGCTCAGTTGCACGTCAAAATTATCAATTTGTCGAATTGAGCAATACTTGCTCAGTTGCTTGTCAAATTCCCAATATTCAGCAATTCGTCGAATTGAGCAGTACTTGCTCAGTCGTTCAACGGGTCAGTAATTCATCACTGTACTTACAATATTGACACCATTTCAGAGAACTACATGTTCGATCCTTGAATCGCTGAGCATTTATCACTTATGCTCGATTCAACAAAACCTAGACTCACTGTCTAATCAGTCAATAACTGACTAACTAAATACACGTCTGCCACTCAGACTCCACGATTCGTGAGACATCAATCACGTCACAAATGGGGGGATATCACTCAGGGTTTTGGTCTGGCGGTCTACGGCACGTTGATTCATCCACGACGAGAAATGTGCGTTAGTCGTGCAAACGGTTGAAGGAGTTGGCAAAATAGTGGGTGCACGATCAGTCAAGTCTCCACACGACATGTAACTGACTTTACCACGATCTCCCACTTTCCCACACTTTCATTCAAGAAACCGTCACACTTACAGGGATCAATGTGTTTACTACTCTGACAATATAAATAAGTCTCTGAATCCATGATTAAAGGACAAGATTCGAACACTCGAACATATGTATAACAAGAATTTTACGAGTAATCACTCTCAAGAATTCATCAATCCACCCGAACTTATTCGAACTCAAAAGTTCATCAATTATTGCAGAAACCTTCAACACATCCACAATCCTTGATCACCACTAATCCCACACAATTCTCAGCTTCCCTCCTACAGATCATCCCACCTCCCTCTTTGCGACCAAATTGACTCTGGAATGACCATTGACTTGGTTTAGGCCGGAGTCCTACAGATTGATCTCTCAAATCTAAGCACTCCCTTTGCAGTACACCTGTGTGAGGATTAATATTTTGCCTGGCTGAGGAGTCTTGACAGCATGCTCATCTCTTCACTTCCCAAAAAACCGGCGACTCGTTTTTCCCCATCCACAGATTGGCGACCACAGTGGGAGATCAATCTCTCAGTTGCAATCTCAACTCACAAAAATAGTTGATCTTAGGTCAGGTTCAGTTACTAATCCTAACCCAAACAATGCTAGCACTAGCAACAACGGTGGTACTCCAGAAACCGTTCCTACTTCCAACAATGGCGGTAATACTACTCCTCCACAAACCAATATCGGAAGTAATCCTCTCTTTGATCGGTCTTCTGAAGAAATCATAGAAAATCCACCTACCATCGCTGATCTCATGAAAGTTCTGGAAGTTCTCGCCAAGAATCAAACTGATATGGATGCTACTCAGAAGGAGCTATGTAACTACCTCAAAACTCTCACTGACAAGATGTCAGATAAAACTCAGGAGAAGGAAAAATACAAGGAAACATTTCCAATTACGAATCCCGAAGTTATTCCGGTCCCTGACGACGATGAAACCCACAAAACTGCAGAACCTGAACCTGCCGGTTTCATCACCAGTGAAGACCTGAAACGTTTTATGGAGAATCGAGGAAAGGGCCATACACCATCCATGCACCGTCATCAGCCTCCATATCCCGCTGCTACACAAAAAATCCCTCTCCCAAAGGGATACACTTCTCCAATGTTCACACTCTACAATGGAACGGGGAATGCTCGAGAACATGTTTCTCGATTCTTGGAAGCATTAGGAGAGCATGAACACAACCACGTTGTCCGTTTGAAGGAGTTTTCAAAATCCCTGACGGGTCGAGCATATACTTGGTACAACAACATCGCACCAGGAAGCACAACTAATTGGGGAGAAATGATCAATGCTTTCTACAGGAAATAC
Source organism: Papaver somniferum (assembly GCF_003573695.1). Classification (NCBI taxonomy): domain Eukaryota; kingdom Viridiplantae; phylum Streptophyta; class Magnoliopsida; order Ranunculales; family Papaveraceae; genus Papaver; species Papaver somniferum. The sequence goes on from NC_039364.1 coordinate 131,986,474, forward strand.
TTCTTTGTTTCTGAGCAGATTACTCTTTCCGACTTAGGAAGGATGGCTCAGAAGACTGCTAAAAACCCGAACGATTATGTGAAGAGGTTCAGAATTCAAGATTTGGATTGTCATGATCCTAATGTTACTGAACAACAATTGGTCGACTTGTGAATCAACGGGATGATTCCTGTTTACAGAGCGTTACTGGAAAATCTCCGGTTTCAAACCTTTTCAGAGCTTCATGAAGCTGCCAAGCGATCAGCAACTACTGCTCCAGCTTTGTTAAAACAAACCAAAACTGTCAAAGTCGAGGAACCGAACGCTCGAAGAAACGCCAGCAGGCGTTTAATCAACAAGTAGTACAACGTCGAGGCTTCCGTAAATGTTGCTGAAGGTAGCAAGAGAAAAGCTGAAGCACATCAATATAAGAATGCTTCTCCAACGTCTCGCCCTCCGAAAGCTCCAAGGAAGGACAACAATACTAGAAACGCACAACCACCAGTTCAGAAAAATGACCAGGAAGTGCCTGATTTTCCTTTTCTCATTGAAGAAGTGATCGAACTATTAGAAGTCTGGATTCAAGATGGTGCAATCAAACTACCTCCCGTCAAAAAGGAACCAACTGCGGAACAAATGGAAAATGCACGCTACTGCCATTTCCATAGGTATGTCAGTCATCCAACAAGTGATTGCAGAAATTTGAAACGCATATTCAAAGATAAGGCCAACTCAGGGGACCTGGGGACTGAAGGAGTGCACATAAATCCTCTCCCAATCAGAACATTTGCACTCTCTGAGAAGCCGGTGAAGGAAGCAGTTCAATCCTTAATTGAGCATGTCTGCGAGTTGTTGTACTTGTCAAAGGCCCCAAGAGAAGATATGTTTGCTGCACTGAACCAAATTGTGTCAGGCAAACGACTAGCAATTCAGGAGACACTCCCTGAACCGCCAGTAACAGACAAAGAGATGTACGACTGGGGACTTCTCACCATAGTCTATCTCAAAGGAAATGAATTCAAGCGAGCTTTGGTCGACGTTGGCACTTCTGTTAACATCATCCCTTTGAAAACCCTCAGAGCTGCTGGTATCACTCGACAAGAAGAAACTCATGCTCCTATCTCAGTCAGACATCATGAGGGAATCTCCAGGGATGCTTATGGTTACATCATTCTCAACATAAGAAATGATTCAACCTGGACAGAAACTAAATTCTTCATAATTAAAGAGGATTCGGGATATGACATGGTGCTGGGGATAGCATGGATTCATGATGGAAAAGTTGCCGCGATATCTTCATCTTCGGATGCACAATTCTCCGTAGAAGAAAGCTCTGACTTGGAAGATGATCAACATTTCGAGCATTTGGGAAAAGCCGAAGCCTTGATGGAACTCACACAAAAACCTGGGGAGAATGCCCACGAATTCGTCAGGAGGTTTCACACTCAGGCAAGTCTTATTCCCCATGATGCTTATGTATTACCAACTTTCAAATATGCTGCCCTAGTCCGGGGACTCGCTCAAAACCTAGCTATCACCAAACGCTATGAGTGGTTAGACTTAACTCAGCAGTACTTCACCAAATGGTTAGATGCGGAACCTCTCCAAATCCATCATCTCACTAACACGGTCATTGCTAGGATAATGATTGAGTTTCACAATCAATATCCTAAGTATTCTCCTTTGCACGAGTGCCCACATGTGCCGCAGAATTGGAAAGCTCCACCAACATGGAATCCACGAGGAATTCCAAACCAACATAATATATTCAAGGCACGAGCAACCAATCCTAACAAATTTCATGAAGGAGGTTTGGTTCTTAAGGCAACCAAACGCAATTTGCAGTCCACAAAGAGTTCCAACTGGGAGGGACCTTTTATGATTGCTAAGTCAGTTGCTGGAGGATACTACAAATTGGCTGACATCAAGGGCAAGATAAGTATACCAGTAATTCATGAGAATTGGCTCAAGATTTTCGACGCATGAAGCATTCAACTTTGGGTGTTTTATGTCCAAGACAAACAAACGCTCAAAACATCTGACGTTTGCGTCTTATGATTTTATTTTACCTGTATTTTTTTAATTCCTCCAAAACGTTTGCAATCCTTGCATCCAGTATTTGGAATTCAACAATTTATCAAAATTTCTTTTATTTAAGAAAAATCTCTATCAAATCCAAAATCCAAAAGAAAATCCTCATCCTCTCATAAATTCAAAACCAACCAAAAAATCAAAACCCAAATAAAATCTCACATAAGTTCAATATTCATGAGATTATGGAAAGAAAACTAAAGAAAGCCATCAAAGAATGATTTCTGCTTCTCGGCATTCTCCAAGACTTGCAAAGCCGCTTTATCCAACTCCAGCTTTTAAGTCAACTCATCAATCTTGGTCATTTTCTCCACCACAACATTACTGGTAAAAGGTATATTCTTCACTACTGCATTCTTGATGGTGTTCTGACGAAGCCACTTCAAGTTAAAACCAAGTTCTTCAGATTTCCCCAAGTTGTACTCCCAATCAAAGAGTACATCTCGAGTGACAGCACTTCTGGGCCTGGTACGAATATCATCTATGACACGCAATATGTTTCCTAATTGCATTGTCAAAAAGTAGCTGTCTTCAAGATCTCTTGTAACGATAATATGGCCATACATCTTCCACAACTTCTCATACATATCGGCATACCCAGTGGGAACACTGAATCCGCCAACCAATACGTGATAGGGAGTAAAACACCAAATGGAGGATCACAAATAATCCCTGCTGTGGAGTATTCATGTACTATCATGCGTTTCTCGATCACTGGAGCAACCTCAACAATCATAGGCATGGTTTCTTCTGGAACAGTATTTTTCCGATACAATTTCCTCTATTTCTGAAGCGGTCACCATTGGTGTTTCATTCTCTCTAATAATGTCAACATCAAGCGTCCCTTCGCCTTGAAGTGCATAAATGGTTTTCTCATTATCAACAACTCAAGGATTGCCCAATTCGTCATTGTTGGTTCCATTATTCCCAACTTCGGCATTCGGTGCCTAATGTGAAGATTACATGGGATTAGAATGATCTGAGCATGGAAACCCAATACAGCCATAAAATTCAGAAAGTAAGTGAACTAACATCATCTAAGTTCCTTATTATGCATCTAAGACATGTGCAAATAGTGTAAAAGTCGTGAAACACGTTTTCAAACAAGCTCAGCTGAAGAGATTTTTACACTGCCCTGCATTCAACGGTGAACTGGGAGCAATTGCAATTGGATGTACGAGCTAGGATATGTAGGATCAGAATCTCGCAGAAATAATGCCTCAGTGAAATTATTAACAACACAATACAACAGTGTCGCAGAACAACTTCAGAAATGACATAATAAATGACGTCAGCTAATTCATGAGAAAAATGTGATGGTCCTGCGAAAATTAGGGAGTTTGCGAGATTAATATTTTTAAGATTGCGAGAATGTCGCAAGCCATATTCGAAAATAAAGGACAGATTAGCTGTCATCCATTATGTATTTTCCTATAAATAGTCATTCAGTTGTAAAGAAAAGGCAGAGAGATCTTTTTTGAGTGAGAAGCAAGTAAATATGAGAGAGAAAATTTAGAGTAGTGGTTATTCTTGATTCCTTTATCTTTTCTTGTAATATTGTTTAAAGATTCATCAATAAAATTAGGATTGTTAATCCAAAATGAGTTGAATGTTAATGAAATCTTGTGAGGGGTGATATGTAGGATTTCCTGCAACTACATAATGGCGCTAGAAACAGGGAGGGGATTGAAGATTGAAGATTGTTCTAGAAAAAGTTGAAGATTAATATTGTGATTTATTAGAATTGAAAGTAATTGGTGAAAAAACTTTCATAATCTCTTACAATTTGTTAGTATTGAAAAATGGCTAAAAGGAGAAATATATCGGAACAACCGACAACTGCTAGAAGAAGAAGTAAACGACTTGCTGGAAGGGAGAGAAGTGAAATGGGAGAATCTACTAGAAGGAGAAATAATGGAGAAAATCAAGTTCAACCGCCAGTTCAGCAAACACCGGTACAAAATGGAACAACAGATTATGATAGGGTGAGTACACACACTTGGCGATCAAATTCAGCAGAAGAAGTAGAAGAAGAGCAGCAAACCAGGAACCATAGACAGGTAGAGAGAAATCAAGAAGCAAATGAAGGAATAATTCATGGAAATGAGGAAATTGGAGCGTTAGAAACGTTGAGACGAAGAATACATGAAGAAAGAAGAGCTGAGGCAGAAGAACGTGCAAATCTAACAAGGCAAAATCACGAATTGAGGATAGAAAATATGAGACTACAAAGTAGAAGATCGAGAAGTACTACAAGATCATATTCAAGATCGACTAGAAGAGAGATGAGGCGAAACTCACCCACAGTTAATGCTGGAAATAATATTCGAGAAGAAATACCAAATCCTAATGAAGAACATCGCGAAGATAGAGAAAGGACTGATGATCGTTATGTTCCACAAAATGAAGCTTTTGATGATAGGAAAAATGATAGAAATCAAGAGAATGGACAACGTCAGGTACGAAATAATCAAGATGGCGAAGGGAATCGAGAGGAAGGAAGGATAATTTTACATGAGAGAGAAGCTCAAAGAAATCAACAAACGATTGAAGAAGAAATTGAAAGACACTATGCTGAACAAGCACGTTTAATTTGCGAACGTGAAAGATTGAGAGCGGAAATGGAAGAACAAGAGCTTCAGGAGATAAATCGCCAGAACAATCACGACAATCGAGAAAGAAGGCGTACACAAAACCGGAATAACGGTAATCTCAATGAAGAGTATGATAGAGTACAGAGGATGGCTGAAAGACAGCGAATGAAATTGATAAGAAATGAACAAAATCTTGGAGGGGAAAATGAGAGACATCATCATATGCGAATTCAAGATAGAGATGAGGAAGAGAATCGCAGGAGAAGACGAGATGAGGATGATGAAGAAGAAATAAAATTTCGCGAGAGAAGAAAGACATGAACGCAGAAGAAGGGAGGCGAAATTAAAAAGACCAATGGATCAAAATTCAGGCGTAAATAAACAAATATTAAAAGAATTGGAAGAAATGAGAGGAATGCTAAATAATAGAGGAGAAGTAGGCAGAAGACAATCAGATGAAGCTATAGAAGAAGCTGCGAAAACTCCATTTACAAGAGAAGTACAACTAGGAGGAATACCTCTGAAATGCAATTTTCCCGCATTAACCAACATTTTTGATGGAACAACTTGTGCAATTCAACACATTAAAGCCTACGTGAGGTGCATGTTGCAGTGGGAAAATCATGATGCCGTATTGTGCAAGTATTTTGCATCCAGTCTAACATGAGAGGCGTTAAAATGGTTCGAAGGTCTACCAGAAAATACAATAACATCTTTCAATCACTTGCAGATCACATTCTTGGGGGCATATATCAGTAATAATTCTTCGCGACCTGGTATTGAAGATGTGTTCGGATTAAAAAAAAGTATCGGCGAAAGTTTGAAGAACCTAACTAAAAGGTGGAGAACTATGTGTAGTGAAATGGCTGGCCGTATGGATGTTCGCAACCAATCTATTGTATATATAAATTTTCAGAGTCAAGAATACAATCACAATGACTGAACTGCGAGAACTTTAGGAAGAGTATATTTCTCTAGAGGAAAGGCAAAATGAAATGGAATCACACCCAGTTGCGAACACCAATTCACAAGCAGCGAATGCAAGCTTATTACCTAAACTAATAAACACAGTGGCGAGCACTTCGTAAGTACAACAAGAAAAGGTTACGGGCAACAATCAACAGAAACTGGTGGCTATGGGAAGCCGAGATCAAGAGGAGTATGAAAGAGAAAGAAATTTCTACAATCGTGGTGGAAATAATAAGATTCAAATACTTGATCATCCGCAAGAAACTTATGGAGGTTAAAGACAAAATTATAATAGAGGACAAGGAGGTCACAAGGTAGTATGGGAAGAAATCAAGATGCCACCTCTGAATGCAAGTGTGAAGAAAATATGGGAAGCTATAATTTTGATGGAGAATATACCAACACAATGGAACATGGGAACGGAACCACCTCAAAGCCGCAGAAGTCATGAGTTCTGTTCTTATCATCATTTTCACGGACATAATACAAATGATTGCAAAAATATAAAGAGAATTATTCTGAGAATGATAGATCAAGGAAAACTAAACCACTTTCTGGTAGGACACCCACAATCTCAACCATTACTACCACCACCACCAGAGCATCACAGAGTAAACACGGTGAAAGAGAAGGAAACGTTCTTCATAGAAGTTGGTGCAAAAGCAAAGAATCTATTCTGTCACTCCATCGTACATTCATACAAGACACTTGAAGATTTTCATGACAATGTTTTGAGTAGAGTGTTCGCAAGAGACAGTGATGGAAGAGAAATTATGAACATTGCGAAAACCTCGCCACTAGAGGAATGGAAGAAGCAGACTATTTCTTTTACCGCAGAAGAAGTCCCAGAAGGTGGAGAGGTACACGACAATCCATTGGTGGTAAAATTAGAAATTAATCCAAAACCGAAAGAAGATGAAGATGATGAAGCTGAAGACTCATGGGCAATTAATAGGATTCTAATCGATACCGGAAGCTCTGTGAACATCTTATTCTATCATACTTATAAAACCATGGGAGGGAGAGATCATGATCTTATACCATCAACATATAAGATATATGGTTTTAATGGTACTGCCAACAAGCCTAAAGGGGAGATTACTATGCGAATTCCATTAAAGGGGAGATTATATGGTTTTAATGTTGACGTAGAGTCACCCTACAATGCATTAATTGGTCGACCTTGGCTACATAGGTGTAGATGGGGAAAAACGATTTGGTGGTTTTTAAGGAATTGAAGAGACGACCGTACGGAGGAGACTCCTCGAATCGAGCGAAATGTTAAACCTCACACAGATGTACCGCTGCAAAGGGGGTGCTTTAGATTCGAGAGATCAATCTATAGTACTCCGGCCTAAATCAAGACAATGAACGTTCCAGAGTAAATTCGGTCACAAGAGAGGATGGGTTGATCTGTAGGAGGGAAGCTGAGAAATGTGTGGAATCAATGGTAACCAAAGATTGTGGGTGTGTGAATTCTGAATATGATAGGCTCCGAGTGATTGAAATTGCTCAATTGAGAGTAGTTGCTCAATTGAGAGTAGTTGCTCAATTGATGAGTTGATGATCTCGTGTTGTCAGTTTGACGTGAGATTGATGATACTGATGATGCCGATGATTCAATCATGATTCAGAGACTTATTTATATTGCTGGAATTTTAGACACCATGATTCCATGAAGTGTGATAGTTGATGGAATCAAGGAGTGGGAAGTGGAGATCGTGTTTGAAACCAGTTGCTCAATGTGTGGAGACTTGGTCGATTTTCCACTCAATACCTCGTGAATTCCTTCAACTGATTGCACGACTTGCTCACATTCCATCGTATGTTTGAACACACGTGCCGTAGACCGCCAGACCAAAAACCCTAAGTGATATCCCCCAAGTGACATGATTGACGTCTCGTGGTTTGTTAGTCAATTGATGACTTCGTGGTTTGATGGGACGATGAGTCCATGTAGTCGTTGAGTTGAACATGATGTTTTGAAACTCATGAATTGAACATGTCATGAGACAGAGGTATAGTTCTTACGATGAAGTGAGCAAGTATTGCTCATTCGATGGATCGTTGAATATTGATTGTTGAACCAATATTCCTTGGTTTGAGAAAATATTTATCATCTGAGCAAGTGTTGCTCATGTGATAAATTGTTGAATATTTGATCGTCTGAGCATGTGTTGCTCATCTGATGGCTTATTGGCAGCGTACCAAAAATATTAATTAGAACACTGGTGTAGAACCGAGCATAATTAATAAAATTAATGACCATGAGGCCGTCGTAAAATTATTAAGGTTGGAATCTGGAATGATAATCCTTGGATTCAGAAACCCTAATTTGATCAATTGATGATCAATTCATGGTTCGTCATAAGTTTAACCATGGGACGAAGGAGGGAGCGACTACATGGGACCATGGATCAACCATGTAGTGTCCATATGCTCATGTGATCAAATACGAAGAACTCCTGAAGAGTTGACGATTTGTTGGTGGAAGAATGATTAAATGCTGGCTTAATCATTTATTCAAAATACTCGTCCGAGCCTTAGGTGAGAAAACCTAATTAATTACGACGAGGCGAGGGACCGACCATGGGGTCATGAAACCGGCCTTGGGTTGTCACGTGACCGCCTGACGATCACTTCATGAAAATCCAAAGTGTTTGGAAGAGTTTTGGACCTAATACGAGCAATTGTGCAAATTAGGTCAAAACTGTGAAAATTGATGGGACCGGCTTCCGTGAGCCAAAGAGCCAATCTTGGTCGGTCAAGATAGCGTGCTCATGTCCCCAAGGCATCCGCGTCTCAGTCCTTAGAATTTTGATATTTTCTGGCGTGCAATTGAGCATCCATTCGAGAAAATATGTCAAAATTAGGGTTTCGACGAAACTGAGGAAAACACCATGAGATGATGAAAAATAATTATAAAATAAGGAATGAGGAGGCGTGGGACCGCCGTGGTCAAGGCATGGTCGGCTGGTCGTGACCACGGTCCCGTGGTGCCTTTTCCTTAATTTTATAATATTTTGATGATTTTATGAAAAAATCATGAATTTTGAGAAATTTGATGAATTTAGGGAGTTTTCATGAATTGAAGGAGTTTTCATGAGTTCATGGAAGCAAAATATTAAAATAATAAAAAACACGGGCGTGTGGGACCATGGAGGCATGGCCTCCTGGCTATGGACCGATCCCACGAGTTTTTCATAATTTTTTAATATTTTTAGGTATTTTTGATGATTTGAGGGAATTTTTCCTAATTTGAGAGAAATACCATAAAATCAAGGAATTTGATGAATTCAAGGAAAAATAGGATAAATAATAATAAAATAATAAAGCAAAGGGCGTGTGGGACCGACTAGGGCATGGCCGGCCGGCTAGTGGCCCGGTCCCACAAGTTCTCATAATTTTATTTTATTTATTATTATATGATGATTTGTGCAAAAATACCATGAAATCAAGGAGTTTTTCATGAAATTAGAGAAATAATAATAATAATAATAATAATAAAATAATAAGGAACCGTGGGGTGTGGGGCCGGTTGGGACCAAGGCATGGCCGGTTGGCCAATGGTCACGCCCGCACTCCTTTCCTTAATTTTATATTATTTTTTATGGATTTATGTAAGTACCATGGAACCGAGGAGTTTCCTAGAGACGAAGGAGATTTGATAAAATGAGAGAATTTTCATCAAATCATGGAAAATAATAAAAATGCATTAAAAATATAAAACTGGCGTGGGATTGACCACGACACGGTCGGTCAGTCGTGTGTCCGTGCTCCCAGCACCCTGGTCAATATTTTTAATTATTTATTATTTTCATCTCTATTTTGCATAGGTTCATCGTTTCGTTGTATTTTTGAAATACTCGTTCGTGCGGTGACTGTTAGTGTATCGTCGTTGAATACACCTTCACCATTTGAATCGGGGCTTACTTAGAGGTAGCTCAGACGCCCGGTTGTTGATTATTTATTACTAATTGTGGAATTCGGTGGAGAATAATTCACAAAACTGAGCAATAAGATGTTTATTATTAATTCGTAAGATCAGCTGAGGATTCGACTACGAATTCAGAATAATAAAGTGAGCATTACCATTCCATGGGATCGTATATTCGACCATAGAATCAGAGTAATTAAGATTTATCTATTACCATTTATGAGACCAGTTGTCGATTCGATCATGAAATCGGGGTAATGAGATAATAAAGTTATTGTTATTCTATGAGATCAAGCTGTGGATTCGATCATAGAATCAGACAATTGTTTATTTCCATTCCATGGGACCAGTCGTGGATTCGACCATGGAATAGGAGCAATTTTTATTGCCATTCCATGGGACCAGTCGTGGATTCGACCATGGAATAGGAGCAATAATAGATTATTCTGGGAATTCAGTAGTGAATGTCACGACAGAATTAATCTTAATTAGGAATAATTAACTTTGTGGCTCTATACTAGCAGAGCAAGCTGTCTAGGAGCATTAATTATCCCGATATGAGCTTGTCGGTAAGTCATATCCTTTATATAGCCAGGGTAAACTTGTTGTTTGTTCCTGAAGACGTTATCACTCTATACTAGCAGAGCAAGCTGTCTAGGAGCCATCCATCTCGTGATACTATATAAAAATAATCACTGAAAGTATTCAGTATTCATGAGATATGCCGTTGTCCAGTCATGAGACTACATATCTACATGTACTCTGAGAGAAAGTACTCTCCGTTGAGAATTCGATGAGAGACCCGTGTCTCGATACTCACGTATGATTGCTGAATCAGAGCTTCGTATAATTATGAGTTTATGATTTTAGCCTTTGTCGAAAATCCACCATCTACATTAAGTCCCCTGCTTACTGAGGAAAGCTGTGTTCCTCAGTCAGCATTAAATGGTGATTTTCCGGCCATAAATAATAATACCAGTAATTGAACTTAGTCTTAAGTTGAGACGTTACCGGATTTAGAAAGCATGAGCAAACCACGACTAGATGAAGGCTTCAATGTCATGATTGGAGCGTCGTTTGATGAGCATAAATTGGTGTTGAACCGCTGGTTTGTACGACAAGTCCGTGGTCGGTTAGGATTCGCGGGTCGGGCCCAATATGGAAATCCTTAGAAAATTAGGTTTTGGAAATAAAAATTGATATAAAAGGGATTAATCCTTTTTTTTATTATTTTCCTCACACACGACCAGCACCTTCATCACCTTCACGCCAGGGAAGAAGGGTTTTTCCGCCGGAGCCGCCAGCCGCCACCGATCGCCGGCGCCGTCCGACTGTCGTCCAGCCAAATTCAGGCCGCCGCACGTTAAGTATTTTTTTCTTCTGATGTTTATGATCCTCATGAGTTGTTCATGCTTTGATCATGATGAAGTTATATACATGTGTGTATATTAGTGTGAGTTTTATGAAAAAAACCCTCGTTTTTTTGAAAACGTATGTTCGTTCAATCGTTAGTTTTGAAAACTAACTATAATCCCTGATTTAGGAGAGATTTTTTTTATATGAACCTAGGTCCAGTGATAAAACTTAGTCTATGAGTTTTCATGTGTACCAAGGTTTTATCATAAAAGAAGTGAATTTTCATGAAATCGGAATAATCCTTCGTTTTAAAGACAAATAACGATGACAAGAAGGAAAATATGTATGATGAACTTGTGTCCAGTGATAAAATTTTGCTTATGAGCTTTCATGTAAATACAAAACTTTATCATATGTATGAGATGTGAGCTTTCACAATATTTTTTGAAATAAACCTTAGTTGTAAAGACAAATAATGACGATACGAAGGAAAAATAGTTATATATATATATATATATATATATATATATATATATATATGCAGCCGTGACATATATTGTGCAAAATATGATGATATGTTTTATTTGCATGAGTTTGTTTTCGTTAGATAAAATCCTTGAGAATTTATGTATGCAAGTTGCATTAATTGATGTTTTTTCGAAAAATCAACACGTGGGTTTTGAGGATTCTTCAAAGATAGACAATATATTTATGATAGAATATTGTATTGTTATGAACTTCATAGTTCAGTTGTGTGAATGTTCACATTATGAAAATTGTGTCCTTGGTTTCATGAAAAATCAGTTTCGGAAACTAAATAAAGTTTCGTTCGTTTTTTTGCAGTTTTCGAAGAGACGAACGATTTTGAGGTGTTAACTCTAGCATTACTATCACTATTGTTAGTGGAAGTATAAAAGGTAAGAGTTAAGAGTTACCATTTTTGCTGATGTTGGTTTGTTTACATAGTAGTAATCTTTGATCTTCCGGTTCCAGAAAATGTCGACCAACAATAACAGCAATTACGATTACTGGTATTCCTCTTCTTCCTCTGGATCTTCTGATGAGGATTCCGACGCTCCTGTAGCGAAATCAAAGGCTAGGGTTAACCAGGAAGGGGAGAATCCTAATGTTCCCTTGGGTGAGCGAAGAGTCTCTATTGCTGAACTCGAAAAGAAAAGAGCTGAAGACAAAAAGGAGGAAGCCCGTCAACATGAAAAAGATCGCACCCGGCGTACGAGACAGAGGGTTGAGGAGAAGCGTCAATTCTTGGATGGGGTTCCTTCTGATTCTGATGCTTCTGAAGGAGAGATCACATGGGAACCATCCGAGCGTTACATTAAGCCTGATCGATATGAAAGAGAGCATCAGAGGATGATGAAGAAAATTGAAGCTGAAGCTGCAACAGAAGATAACTCGGATTCAGATGATGATGTTATCTACCGTCCACCGGACTTCACCAATGATCCTGATAGTGACTCTGAAGAACATGATTTCGAGAAGGCCAGTGACGATGAAGCTGACAATTCGGATGAGTCCGACGAGTAGTTTTACTTCCATCTTCTTTAGACGTTAGAGCATTCCCTTTTTAGTCTTCATAGTGGATATCTTTCTTTTGACTGTTTAAACGACTTTACTTCAATTAGAATTTTCTTATGAATGATGAACATTTTGTTAACGTCGATTTCTTCTAATCCATGACATGGACCAATTTCCATATATCCAAATTCATCATGACTTGTCTATTTTCATGAGAAGTAACATAACACACGGCTGAGAATTCATGACGTGTACAAGGCCGCATGGCCTATCCTTTGACCCGTGATGTTCAATCCCCAGTGTGTTATTTTCCTCCGCGTCTTCGGTATCGATCTTTGAAGCCTAGGGTTTCAGTGAAACTCGTAACTGAGTTGACTATATGACTATCGCCTGATATATATATCTTCAAGACTCCAAATCTATGATCCACGCAAATATTTCTTTCATTCCTGAGTCAGTTTCATCGTGCAGAGAAGTTTTGATCCTACCCTCTTGCCGTCATGTCGAGTAATATCATTTCTTCTCAAGATGATCTTCAGTCGAAGCGTGAAATAGTAACGTCTATCTCAGTAAGTTGTACACTTCTTCTTATTCTCCTTTCTTGTCTCTGTTCAATCGAGATTGTTGATCACAAGAGAATGATTTGTCATAGGACTGTAAGAAGAATGCTACTCCTCATAATGCAAGGCCTAAGCGGACTGTTAGAGCTCCTGCCCGGTATGGATCGGCTCGTGCTGAAGCTGGATCGTCTGTAATTAAACCTATGACTCTTGAGATTGTACTGTGTCCCGGGATTAACACTCGTTCGTTTCATCGTAGGCGGATGTCCGTGTCGTTGTCGATGCTAGACGAAGAAAGAGTGGAAAGTCCGTGACCGTGGTTGAGGTTGATGAAAGCAGTAACCAGGCATGTGAAGATTCTGCAGGATCCGTGGAGACTGGAGACGGTGTCCATGCTCGTGAATACCCGCTGGACTTTTATTCGAAGCCCCATTGATTAATACCTTCCCAGACAATGAAATGGTCAGCAAATTCGTGATTCCCAAATTTTATGCGTCTCTGTATACCAAGATCTGGAAGAAGTATGGTCACATTGCTACCTCAGAAGTGTGGAAAGGTTTTCTTACAACCCTTTTAACCACGGTAGCGGGGCTATTGCCGATCATCGAGGAAATGAATCAGATGCACTTGCGAGACGTCAAAAACCATGAACTGCACCAATGGGATGAAATGATCTCGAATTGTGAGATATTGCGATTCAATGTAAGCTGGCTCCGTCGTCGTCTTGAGATAATCAAGGTTCATAAGGCGGCAGAGGCTGCTGATGCAATTTCCATGAATGCATCTTTACTGGATGAGGAGAGGATACTGGCTCTGGAGTCAGCAAGGGTTGAGAAAGCGGTGGAAGACTTGAATGCAAAGACCAAGATTTTTCAGAAGAAGCTTGACGAGGCTTCTTACAGGGACTATCCGTTGCTGGATGGTTTGCTCTGAGTGAGAATTTGTGGTTGTTGTTTTCTGAATAAATCTGAATTTCTAGTTAGGTGAAACAATTGATCATGGTGTGAACGAATTTTTCTCATTTATGGAATGTTTAATGAACAAAGGAGCATTCACATGCTCTTTGGAGGAATGAAATTACATTTTGAAAACGCTTGAAATGATGAAGAGGTAGTGTATTTCATGGATCAGGTATAATAAGCTTTGAGCCATTTGCCATTGATGATGTTTCCTTCTTTTCCTCCGTTGATTGCTAAAATTTTGTAGTATCCGCTAGACACTGCTTTGATAACAACATACGGCCCTTCCCATTTAGGAGAGAACTTAGGAGCAGACATGTCTTGTTGAATGTGCTTTGCCGTCTTTAATACCAAATCTCCTACTTGAAATGTTCGAGGTCTTACCATTTTGTTGTAGGCTCTGGAGATCCTCTGTTTGTAAGCTTCCACATATTTTTCCACCTTGGTTCTCCTTGATTCAAGCATATCTAGCTCAGCGATTCTTGATCGAGATTTCGGCCTCATCCCATTGTACACCACTGGATTGCAATCCTGGCTGAGGGAACTTTGATTTCTGCTGGAAGTATGGCGTCGGCTCCATAGACAAGGGAATATGGCGAAGTACCGATCGAGCTCCTTGGTGCAGTTCTGTAAGCCCATAGAGCCATGGGTAATTGCTCATGCCATGATCGAGGATTGTCATGAATCGTCCGACTGATAATCCTGACCAAAGTCTTGTTGGTACTTTCTGCTTGACCATTTCCTTGTGGATAGTAAGGCGTGGAGAAGATTTGTTTGATCCCATATTTATTGAGCAGCTTCTCAACATCTTGATTGGCAAAAGGAGTTCCGTTATCTGTGATGATATGCTTAGGAACTCCGAATCTGCATATTATGTGCTCTTTGATGAAGGCGGCAATCGTAACTCCAGTGGTGCTTCGAAGAGGAATAGCTTCGACCCACTTGGTGAAGTACTCTGTCGCAGTGATGATGTATTCATGTTGTTTTGAAGATGCTGGATTGATCTTCCCAATGATATCTAGTCCCCAGCTGTAGAAAGGCCACGGACTATTCACAGAATTCAACGGGAGACAAGGAGTGTGGATGAGATTACCATGGTTTGGCATTGGTGACACCTCTGAACGTGTGCGGGCTGCATCATTCCATCAGGCCAACCATGGCCAATAATATTCTCATGAATTTGAAGAAATAGTTTCCTTGATGTTCTCCATCATGTACTTCCTTCAGGATTGTAGGGATTTCATGTTCGGCTAAGCACCTCAGTAAATTTCCACCAAAGCTTTTGCGGTATAAGATCCCATCGAGATAGACGAATCTCTTAGCTTTCTGAATGAGTTTGACTGCTTGCTTCTTTTCCAGTGGTAGTTCGTTGTCCCGGAGGTATTTGATGTAAGGCTCCCTCCAGTCCCCAGTGTGGTGGACCGTCAAAACCTCCAAGTGATGAGGAGGTGTTTGGCAATCAGGACAAGATCCTTGTAAAGCTCTTGACTGAGTCTCCATGGATGGCCAGTAGTACCCCATTCTTTGAAGCTTTCTGTAAAGTGTTACCACTAACGTTTGCCCACAGACTTCTCATGTATGCTGTGAGCTGTTCTTCCGCTTCGTCGCTCCCAAGACATCGTGATAGAGATCCATCAGGGTTTCGATAGTACCCTCCATGAAGCAAGAAGTAGTTCTTCAATTCCTTGAGGCTGACTTGGCCTTTTGAAATGAATGATGGGTGCTCGCCAATCGTTCGCTGGAATGTCTTCGATCTGAGTGAGCCAAGTCGAAGATACTGTACGCCTCGTACAGTGATCGTTTTCTGTGCTCCTTCGAATTGCAGCTTGGAGGCGAGAGTTGCTAGGCAATCACATGCCTATTGTTAGTCCGTCCAGTATGGACGATCGTTGCGTCAGCAAAATAGGTCAACAGTCGCTGAGCTTCGGTTCTGAATGGAGCAAGTGTGATTTCTTTGAGAGAATACGTTCCATTCATCTGGTTGACCAATAATTTTGAATCTCCCCTTATCTCGAGGTGTGTTGCTCCTGCTTGCTTGGCCAAGGATAATCCTAATAGGAAGGCTTCATATTCCGCTGAGTTGTTGGTGCAGTGGAAATCCAACTTGAACGAATGTGAGAAAACTTCACCAGATGGAGACACCAGCACTATGCCCGCTCCTCCGGTGTCACTACTAGGGGTGGCAGATCCATCAAAGTATAGAAGCCATGTTTCTTCCTTGATGACCAAGATGTCTGGGAATTCCGGGCACTTCTTCATGTAGTGTTGTTGTGTCTTCCCCTGGAAAAGCAGCGAGCAAGTCTGCGACCGCTTGACCTTTGATGGCTTTAGGTGGCGTGCAAGCTATGTCAAATTCTGACATCTGGAGTAGCCACTTCGCTGGTCTCCCTATCAAGGCTGGCTTTGATAGCAAGAACTTTATGGGATCAGCTTTGGAGATGAGTACGACCCTGTTAGATAGTAAGTAATGTCTGAACTTCTGGATTGCATGTACCAATGCCAGGCATGCCCTTTCGGCCTTTGGATATCGGAGTTGAGCATCTCTCATTGTGCGGCTGAAGTAGTAAATCGGTCGTTCGACGCCTTCGTCGTCTTCCTGAGCGAGGAGTGCGCCGATGGCGACGTCACTGGAGGCTGTGTAAAGAATCAGAGGTCGTCCCTGCACTGGAGACCTCATGACGGCCGGTGACAATAATATTGTTGTATTTTATGGAAAGCTTCTTGTTGAACAGCTGTCCAGGTGAAGCTTGCTCCTTTTTCAGCAGAGGTGTGAACGAAGCAATGAGTTGAGCTAATCCAGGAATGAAGCGTCGAATATAATTTACCTTGCCCATAAAGCTCTGTAGTTCCTTCACGGTACGTGGAGGAGGCATGGTGGTAATAGCTTTTGCCTTGTCTGGGTCGACTTTGATCCCTTCAGCCGTGACCAGGAATCCTAAGAATTTTCCGGAAGAAACTCCGAATGCGCACTTTAAAGGATTCATTTTTAATTTGTATTCTCTGCATCTTTCAAACACCTGCCTTAGAACTTCGAGATGAGATGCTCGAGTCTTCGATTTTACCACCACATCATCAACATAGTCTTCTACTTGCTTGTGCATCATGTCGTGGAATATGGCAGTCATGGCTCGTTGATAGGTGGCACCAGCATTCTTTAATCCAAAGGGCATCACAGTGTAGTGAAAATTCCCAATGGGAGTACGGAACGCAGTCTTGTTGGCGTCATGTTCATACATCTTGATCTGGTTGTACCCACTATAGCCGTCCATGAATGAGAACATACCGTGACCACTGGTTGCATCGACGAGCATGTCAATGTTGGGTAGAGGAAAATCATCCTTTGGACAACATTTATTCAAGTTCCTGAAGTCGACACAACATCTGATTTGACCATTTTCTTCTTAACAGGTACCACATTTGCTAGCCACGTTGGATGAAGAATAGGCTTGATGAACCCTGCTGCCAACAGTTTCTGGATTTCGACCTTGATTTGCTCCTCGACTTCGTGTCTAAATTGTCTGGGCGGTTGTTTGACAGCTTTGGAACCAGGGACGATGTGCAGGTGATGGGTGACGAGTTTGTCATCCAGACCCGGCATTTCTTCGTACGTCCAGGCGAAGACATCTTGATATTCTTTCAATAATTTTACCAGCTCGGTCCGCTCCTCTGGTGATAGCGCTGAACTGATCAGGATTGGCCTTGGATCGTCTTCAGTCCCAATGTTGATTGTTTCAAGATCGTCAGTGGTAGAGTCAGTGCCGTCCTGTAGTTGTCGTGGGGCATCCTGAACTTCTTCTTCAAGTGATAGCTCACTCTGACACGATTCTTCATGGTGGGGATACTTTTCATCGTTCTCCCCGATTAATTGCTAATCTTTCCGTCGGCGATAAATGACTCTTCCTTCTACATCTCGATCGGTCGTGAAGTTTGACCCTGAAATTGAGACTTGACCATTATGGCGTTTAGTCGGTGTAGCAGGTGACTTGATCATTTTAGCAGCTGAAGATGATGGATCGTTATCAGCCTTTTCGATAGTCTTCCAGCTTGGAAGTAGAGTACTGTGAATCCTGCTTGGAGGTTCCGGGACGCCCTTTTGAGATTCAAGGAACTCAGTATCATAGACGGGAGCATAAGGAGATGATGAAGCCGGAATGCAAACGATCTTGTTGTCGAGCAAGGCCTTCATGCATTGATGGTATGTTGAAGGAACCACCTTGTTATCATGGAGCCATGGGCTTCCCAGTATTAGGTGGTAGTCAGGTTCTTGCTCGATCACATGAAACTTTTCTTTCGATCGAATCGGCCCCACCCTCAAATCTATGTATGCATATCCATATGTATGGCTTTGAATTCCTTCAAATCCTGTCATTAGGATGGGATAGCGAATGATTTTACCTTGTGGGAATCTGGCCATCCTGAGAGTCTTCATAGTGACAATGTTGGTGGAAGCACCGGTGTCGACAAGAGCTCTTCTAAATTCGGTGCCTTTAATGAAACCAGTGACATACAATGCTCGGTTGTGTCCTTCATCCGTCATGCGATCTTCTTCTCCAAAAGAGATGTTGTCGATCGAATGCCCAGGCACTAGGGAAACTTCTTCAACTGATGGTATTGGTGGCGTTATTTGCACGCTGGATGATATCTGGTTGAGTGCTGAAAATGTGTCTGTGCGCTGATCCCTGGAGAAGTGCAGGAGTTCACATAGATTTTCAATCAAATGTGTGACCTCTTGTTCCACCGGATTCTCGTATGTGGTGAAGCTGTTGATTTGAGGGTGAGATGACGTCCCAGTCCCCAGTGTTGAGGCTTATGGAGCGGAGATACCGCCTAACTCGGATGTTAATCTGATGAGAAAGTCGAGGATGTGGTTTATCGTCTCCTTCATCATGTCCATGTTCCTGGTATGGACCTCTAGGATTTGAGCCAACTCTGCCAAAGTCGGGATCCCTCTGCCTTCCATGCCGCCATGTGTAACATGAGGAATGTTACACGTTTGAAATATTATGATCTGAATTAGTTGAATTAGTCCTAATACCAACCATCTTGTGAGATTGTTAGATTGCAACCGAGAGATTAATCTCCCACTGTGGTTGCCAATATGTAGATGGGGAAAAACGATTTGCTGGTTTTTAAGGAATTGAGGAGACGACCGTACGGAGGAGACTCCTCGAACCGAGCGAAATATTAAACCTCACACAGATGCACCGCTGCAAAGAGGGTGCTTTAGATTCGAGATATCAATCTATAGTATTCCGGCCTAAATCAAGACAATGAACGTTCCAGAGTAAATTCGGTCACAAGAGAGGATGGGTTGATCTGTAGGAGGGAAGCTGAGAAATGTGTGGAATCAATGGTAACCAAAGATTCTGGGTGTGTGAATTCTGAATATGATAGGCTCCGAGTGATTGAAATTGCTCAATTGATGAGTTGATGATCTCGTGTTGTCAGTTTGACGTGAGATTGATGATACTGATGATGCCGATGATTCAATCATGATTCAGAGACTTATTCATATTGTTGGAATTTTAGACACCATGATTCCATGAAGTGTGACAGTTGATGGAATCAAGGAGTGGGGAAGTGGAGATCGTGTTTGAAACCAGTTGCTCAACGTGTGGAGACTTGGTCGATTTTCCACCCACTACCTCGTGAATTCCTTCAACTGATTTCACGACTTGCTCACATTCCATCGCGTGTTTGAACACACGTGCCGTAGACCACCAGACCAAAACCCTAAGTGATATCCCCCCAAGTGACACGATTGCCGTCTCGTGGTTTGTTAGTCAATTGATGACTTCGTGGTTTGATGGGACGATGAGTCCATGTAGTCGTTGAGTTGAACATGATGTTTTGAAACTCATGAATTGAACATGTCATGAGACAGAGGTATAGTTCTTACGATGAAGTGAGCAAGTATTGCTCATTCGATGGATCGTTGAATATTGATTGTTGAACCAATATTCCTTGGTTTGAGAAAATATTTATCATCTGAGCAAGTGTTGCTCATGTGATAAATTGTTGAATATTTGATCGTCTGAGCATGTGTTGCTCATCTGATGGCTTATTGGCAGCGTACCAAAAATATTAATTAGAACACTGGTGTAGAACCGAGCATAATTAATAAAATTAATGACCATGAGGCCGTCGTAAAATTATTAAGGTTGGAATCTGGAATGATAATCCTTGGATTCAGAAACCCTAATTTGATCAATTGATGATCAATTCATGGTTCGTCAGAAGTTTAACCATGGGACGAAGGAGGGAGCGACTACATGGGACCATGGATCAACCATGTAGTGTCCATATGCTCATGTGATCAAATACGAAGAACTCCTGAAGAGTTGACGATTTGTTGGTGGAAGAATGATTAAATGCTGGCTTAATCATTTATTCAAAATACTCGTCTGAGCCTTAGGTGAGAAAACCTAATTAATTACGACGAGGCGAGGGACCGACCATGGGGTCATGAAACCGGCCTTGGGTTGTCACGTGACCGCCTGACGATCACTTCATGAAAATCCAAAGTGTTTGGAAGAGTTTTGGACTCAATACGAGCAATTGTGCAAATTAGGTCAAAACTGTGAAAATTGATGGGACCGGCTTCCGTGAGCCAAAGAGCCAATCTTGGTCGGTCAAGATAGCGTGCTCGTGTCCCCAAGGCATCCGCGTCTCAGTCCTTAGAATTTTGATATTTTCTGGCGTGCAATTGAGCATCCATTCGAGAAAATATGTCAAAATTAGGGTTTCGACGAAACTGAGGAAAACACCATGAGATGATGAAAAATAATTATAAAATAAGGAATGAGGAGGCGTGGGATCGCCGTGGTCAAGGCATAGTCGGCCGATCGTGACCACGGTCCCGTGGTGCCTTTTTCTTAATTTTATAATATTTTGATGATTTTATGAAAAATTCATGAATTTTGAGAAATTTGATGAATTTAGGGAGTTTCCATGAATTGAAGGAGTTTTCATGAGTTCATGGAAGCAAAATATTAAAATAATAAAAAACACGGGCGTGTGGGACCATGGAGGCATGGCCGGCAGGCTATGGACCGGTCCCACCAGTTTTTCATAATTTTTTAATATTTTTAGGTATTTTTGATGATTTGAGGGAATTTTTCCTAATTTGAGAGAAATACCATAAAATCAAGGAATTTGATGAATTCAAGGAAAAATAGGATAAATAATAATAAAATAATAAAGCAAAGGGCGTGTGGGACCGGCTAGGGCATGGCCGGCCGGCTAGTGGCCCAGTCCCACAAGTTTTCATAATTTTATTTATTATTATATGATTATTTGTGCAAAAATACCATGAAATCAAGGAGTTTTTCATGAAATTAGAGAAATAATAATAATAATAAAATAATAAAGAACCGTGGGGTGAGGGGCCGGTTGGGACCAAGGCATGGCCTGTTGGCCAATGGTCACGCCCCACACTCCTTTCCTTAATTTTATATTATTTTTATGGATTTATGGAAGTACCATGGAACCGAGGAGTTTCCTCGAGGCGAAGGAGATTTGATAAAATGAGAGAATTTTCATCAAATCATGGAAAATAATAAAAATGCATTAAAAATATAAAACTTGCATGGGATTGACCACGACACGGTCGGTCGGTCATGTGTCCGTGCTCCCAGCACCCTGGTCAATATTTTTAATTATTTATTATTTTCTTCTCTATTTTGCATAGGTTCATCGTTTCGTTGTATTTTTGAAATACTCGTTCGTGCGGTGACTGTTAGTGTATCGTCGTTGAATACACCTTCACCATTTGAATCGGGGATTACTTAGAGGTAGCTCAGACGCCCGGTTGTTGATTATTTATTACTAATTGTGGAATTCGATGGAGAATAATTCACAAAACTGAGCAATAAGATGTTTATTATTAATTCGTAAGATCAGCTGAGGATTCAACTACGAATTCAGAATAATAAAGTGAGCATTACCATTCCATGGGATCGTAGATTCGATCATAGAATTAGAGTAATTAAGTTTTATCTATTACCATTTATGAGACCAGTTGTGGATTCGATCATGAAATCGGAGTAATGAGATAATATAGTTATTGCTATTACATGGGACCAGTCGTGGATTCGACCATGGAATAGGAGCAATTGTTATTGCCATTCCATGGGATTCCAGTCGTGGATTCGACCATGGAATAGGAGCAATAATAGATTAATCTGGGAATTCAGTAGTGAATGTCACGGCAGAATTAATCTTAACTAGGAATAATTAACTTCGTGGCTCTATACTAGCAGAGCAAGCTGTCTAGGAGCATTAATTATCCCGATATGAGCTTGTCGGTAAGTCATATCCTTTATATAGTCAGGGTAAACTTGTTGTTTGTTCCTGAAGACGTTATCACTCTATACTAGCAGAGCAAGCTGTCTAGGAGCCGTCCATCTCGTGATACTATATAGAAATAATCACTGAAAGTATTCAGTATTCATGAGATATGCCGTTGTCCAGTCGTGAGACTACATATCTACATGTACTCTGAGAGAAAGTACTCTCCGTTGAGAATTCGATGAGAGACCCGTGTCTCGATACTCACGTCTGATTGCTGAATCAGAACTTCGTATGATTATGAGTTTACGATTTTAGCCTTTATCGAAAATCCACCATCTACAATAGGATTCTAGGTGTAGCTTCAACTTTCCACCAGTGCATCAAATTCCCTCACCCCAGCGGTATAGGAATCATAAAGGGAGATTGGGTTGAAGGAAAGACGTGTTACGAAATTGAGGTAGAATCCTGCGAAGGAAGAGCAAACAAGAATGAAAGTTGGCGACACAAAATCAAATAGACACAAAGAAGTGAGAGATTGATGGTGGATGCAATCGAAAGAAAAGAAGAAGAAATGTTGCGAAAGTAATGCTAGCTCAGAATAAGAAATGGTGAACATACCACTACCAAGGAAGCAGTAGCAGAAAATAACAAAGAAGCAGAGAATGGCAAAGGTAATAAAAATAAGAAATGAATGAATGATTGATTTGTTGCGACACTCTCGCAACAAATAAAATTCTCAAAAATACATTTATGAATGAAAAGAGATTGAAAGTGCAAATACGATATGATGATGTGCGAGAATCTGCAGAGATAATGAATTCTACAAAAGACAATCAAGAACAATGACAAAAGAGAAAGGGGCGAACCTTTATGGCGTACACCTAGTTCGCGAATACAATTTGCAAGAGGCAAATGTAAGACCTAAAGTACGTCATATAAGGGGGTACCTGTTGCATGGCTCAGGGAAAGGCTACACCGCCACCGGAACCTGAGTCATGGAGATTTGGGGTCAATAAAGCCCATCCGGGAGAGGACCTTGGATTCTCAGCTTAAGCATATGACTTAGGTTGGGCGACTAAGGTAATAAGGACTCTCCCAAGGAGTGAGAATATGACCAAGGCGCCGAGGTACACGGTTGAGTCAAGAGTGCCAGGGGCGTCTGGAGCTACCTTGCCATTCTTGACAAGTCTTGGCTTATACTGCACTCGCCCGAAAAAAACCCCACTTAGGGTGCAGTCTCGTAACCATAAACCTATAGGTAAAAGGGATAAGAGGCTGCGAAAACAACTGGTTGTTGTTAAGACCGGATGGGAGGAGCCAACCTTGTATGGTAGAGGTACGCTCCTGAACGGGGCAACCAGGGGGAGATAAGGGCGGCACCCCCATTGGGAGCTGATAAGGTCTTAAGACGCAAATGTCATGAGGATTTTACTCGCAGGGTATTAAGGCTTGTCATATTTGTGCGAAATCCTGAAGAGGCAATAATACAAAAGAAAAGATAACGAGAGATCAATGGGTTTTCGCATGAAAGTGCGAAGACGTCCTGCGATTTCGTCGCAAGACGGCAATGTCATGGGGATTTATTTTCGCAAGAAAATTTAGGCCTGTCATATTGTCGCAACTATCTGGAGAGGCAATAATACAAAAGAAAAAGTTAAGGCAAGATCAATGGGTTTTTGCATGAAAGTGCAAGGACGTCCTGCGATTTGTCGCAATGACAAGAGGTGGCATAATAAGACCTTTAACTAGGAAGGCAAAATAAGACCACAGGAATGAGATTTTGAAAAGAATCAAAATTCACTTCACATATGATTGCGAAATATACATAAACAACTGCGAAGTTGAGGCACAAAATAAGAAAATCTGCAAAATCTCTCATTTGGATACAAATAACAGAGGCAAGTATGGGAATGAATGAAATTAGAAAATGTTATTTGTCTCCACATGATAGATTTACGCAAAAATTCAAAAAATTAATGATTATGTGATTAACCGTATTGCAAGGAAGAATTGTTTTAATGAATGCAGGTCGAAATGAAAGAAACTCATATATTAAGGAATATGGGGAACCAAAAGAATTCGCAAATATACAAAAAGAAGGAATAAATGACAAGTATTACAGAAGATCAAAGAAAGAAACAAAGACTACTTCTTAGTTGATCCTTCATCATCTTCATAAACTTGTTCTCTCTTCGTCTGCATCAGAACCTTTATCTCCATCGAAACCTTCATCACCATCAGATTCTTCATCATCAGCTTCGCTATCAGAGATGGCCAAACTAGGAATGTTCTTTGGGATCTCCTCCAAGAGACAAGGATAATCAGAGTGAGGAAACTATGGTCATCACAAACCATTTGAATAGTTTGATTGCGAAAATGCAGAGCGTCGTTCTTAAAGTTCGCACAGTGATCTTGGTTGATTCTTTAATCTAGAATATTTGTCGTTGCGAGAAGAAAGATTCTTTGCGAGTTCCTCTTTTTCAGCTTCAAGTTCCTCAACTCTTGGCGATATCTACTTCAGATCTGCGAAGCATATAACAATTAATCAGTAACTTGATAAAAACTCGTGAAAAAAAAGATTAATAAATAAAAGATAAAGACATAACATGATACCTTCTCTCTCAGAAATCATATCTAATCAAGGCTGTATGCTCAACTTGGAGACTAACATTTACACCCGAATCTTTTCTGGCGTTATCCAAGATTGTCGCGGCCCAAGCGAACTCATCATCACTATTTATAAGAAGACGAGAACGAACTTGGTTTTCTCTCTCGCTAAGCACAACATTTTGACGATTGGCTTCATCTCGTTCAAGTTGAACCTCAAGAAGAGTCTGTTGGAATTTCGCCAAAGCTTTAACACCTTGATCAGAGATACGATCTTTATCATCTATAAGTTTGCTAATCTTGGTTCTTAATTCATTGATCTTCTCTTTAGAATTGAGATAAAAACGTTTAAATTGGTTGGCTAAACCTAAACTAGATCTATGATCAATCTCTAAG
This sequence comes from Papaver somniferum, assembly GCF_003573695.1. Classification (NCBI taxonomy): domain Eukaryota; kingdom Viridiplantae; phylum Streptophyta; class Magnoliopsida; order Ranunculales; family Papaveraceae; genus Papaver; species Papaver somniferum. The sequence continues at coordinate 132,011,750 of NC_039364.1, forward strand.
AGGCGAAATTTGGATTTAAGTTCATTCAAAGGCAGAGATGAAATTTTATCATTAGAGAAACTATTCAAAGATTTATTAAGATGTTCAAGAAGAGTGTCATTATCTAGGGCATCGGGAAATGAACGAAGAAGAATGGCTTCATCAGAAAGACCATAAATGTCTGCAAAAAGGATTAATCAAATAAGATAAGACAATAGGATGAATGAATGAAAGGAAAGGAGAAAAATTGCATACCATAGAGCTGATCATTAGCTTTTTGAAGAGTAGAAATTTTGTTCCTTTGCGAAGAAGTGTCGGTTTCCAGTTGTTTGTTCTTCTCGCGAATACCTTTAACTTCAACTTCTAATTGTTCGTTCTTCTCACGAAGACCTTTAGCTTCAGTTTCCAGTTCTTCACTCTTCGTACGAAATTGAAGATTTTTCTTTTCAAGGATTTCGCATCTCCTCTCCAAATCTGAGGCAACAACGAAAGAAGCTTTTCCAGCCTGCGAAGAAAATACAAAAAATAATTACAATAAAAAGAAATTTTGAGTCACAATAATGAAGAAGTAAAAAGACGAAGGCATACCAAACTATTGAGAGAATTTAGGGAAGCTAGGAGTCACTGATCTGGAGACCCCACGAAGAGAACTATCACCATCCAACAAAGGAGTATCGCAAATAGTTGCGAGAGATTTTCATATACTAGCGAGGCAATTATCTCCCATCCCTTGCCAAGAATCAGAGAAGATACTAGATAACTGTGCCATAGAGGATCCAGGTAGAGAATCTTTATTAGCAGCAGAGTCGTCATCATCATCTTTGTTGTCTTCATCATCTTCAGAACCATAAGGGAAATGAACATCTAAAGGAGGAGGAGAATTCCCTCTCTTTCTTTTCCTCGAAGAGGATGCAGATGATTTTCCTTTGCGAAGAATATCTTTACCCTTATCACCAGCCGTCGCAGCTTTGGTGGGTTCTTCTACTTCAGAAATAATCTTCACACACAAATGAAGATAAGAAATAGAGGCAACAATATATTTTTTAAAATCATAAAAGAATATTTCTTACCTCATCTGCGTATGAGCGAAGAGCTAACAAGGTATTGGCTTTCCCAGTCCTATGGTAGCTATCTTTCAATTTCTGGATCTGTAAAATGTCGTAAGAATCAGCGAACAAAAGAGTAAAGATAAATAAAGAAATGTAAAGTGGGCGAAACTGGAAGAAACATACCTCTTTCACTTTATCAGGCCAAGAGAATACCCAAGGTCGGTAAGCAGCGAGACTCGCAGGAATGACATTCGAACCAGCAATATAAGGTCCTTTCAGCATCAAGGGGAAGACGCACCATTTATCATCTTTGGATTGGTGAGGGGTTTTATTTATTCCAGAGTGCCAATCAATTTCATGCATGAGTATTTTATCTTCAGCAATATTATCTTTCCTTTTCAAACGAACACCCCAGCGAGTATTCTCTTTCTCCATGGAGATCAATTCATAATTCTCAAAGAAACTTGCTACTGCGTATTTTTCAGCGATTATCTCCAAGTCTGCGAATTTAGGATCCCTAAGTTCTTTAGAGTAGAGATATCCTTTACCAACACCACGGTTAGCGAACTCCAACATTAGACGGATGCAATCTCCACTTAATTGAAAGATAGCTCGCGAGAAGTCTGGATGAGCGAGAATCTCATAAAATAAAGGAATGTCAGGGTCATAAAGAGGAATGGGGAGACCTGCGAGAATTTGACCCAGCGAAACTATGATTATCTGATCATCACAGTGTTGATCAGAAAAAAGTTTAATAGAAAGAATTGATTTGGCACTTTCACCAGAAATGGTAGAAAGTGTAAAACCTCTCTCGTCGAGATCTTTTTGGATTTCCTTAAAAGTTTTCTCATGCTTTTGACCGCTTGGAGGCATATCTGAATATAGGGTATGGGAATGAATGAAAAGTAAGAAGATTGAAGAAGGAAGAATTACAGTAGCAGAACTTACGGAAGAACAATAGAGTTGCAGAGATGAGAGAGTAAAAAGAGAAGAGAAAGTAAAAAGAAAATAGAAAGAAGAGTAAGAAGAATATATAGAGAATATATTTTTTTTACTCGAAGAAATAAAAACCATTAATGGGAAAAGACGTGAGCGGTTGAAAAGCAGTGGTTACAGAAGACGTGTCAAGAAATAGATGGAAGAAAGGATACGTGTGATAAACGCAGAATATGAAGAGATGGACAGCTGCGGCATTTCTCACATCGTTCTCTACTTCGCAGAGAAGATATGAGAAGAGGCAAGATGTAGGATCAGAATCTCGCAGCAATAATGCCTCAGCGAAATTATTAACAACACAATACAACAGTGTCGCAGAACAACTTCAGAAATGACATAATAAACGACGTCAGCTAATTCATGAGAAAAATGTGATGGTCCTGCGAAAATTAGGGAGTTTGCGAGATTAATATTTGTAAGATTGCGAGAATGTCGCAAGCCATATCCGAAAATAAAGGACAGATTTGCTGTCATCCATTATGTATTTCCCTATAAATAGTCATTCAGTTGTAAAGAAAAGGGAGAGAGATCTTTTTTGAGTGAGAAGCAAGTAAATAGGAGAGAGAAAATTTAGAACAGTGGTTATTCTTGATTCCTTTATCTTTTCTTGTAAGATTGTTTAAAGATTCATCAATAAAATTAGGATTGTTAATCCAAAATGAGTTGAATGTTAATGAAATCTTGTGAAGGGTGTAGTGTAGGATTTCCTGCAACTACAGGATATGTGGCCAAAACAACAAACAACATGCAATCTGAAAAAATTCTGAAGGTTTCCTGGAAGTCACTATTTCGCCTTCTTCAGGCCCTAAACATGCTCAAAATTCGAAAATATTCTTTGCTAAAGCTTGGAAATCTCCTGGGCTTGAAAATGCATATGCAGATCGCAAAAATCCGACTTCAGACGAGAATTCTACAGCGTTTTTACTAAAATCTGAAGTCTGAAATTTTCTGATGACGTATTTTCGGCAAAATTATCCATAAATTTACATGGATTCTCATTCATTCATTCACAAATCAGCAACATTATACTTCTATGAAGATAATACAAGATATATACTTACTTGAGGGGTTCCTAAGTCGTCCGAAGGATTGGAATGGTCGGCATCAACATTAGTAGCATTTTTATCTCCATTCGGTTCCGACTCTTGAGGGTTCTCTTTCCCTCCAATATTCGAAGATGAACAAGTAGCACGACCATATTGGCTCTCCACAACAATTTCCTCCTGGATACGTCAATAATAATCGTCATTACTTCAATCAAGGAAAATCCATAATCAATTACACAAAGGGATACTCACATCGACCTCTCCATCAGTGCTGGATTCCTGAAATTCCCGTATAGAGGAAATATGAAGACCGTCAATAACCGGTGGAGCAAAATTCTGAAACAAATTAACAGTATTCAAGATCCTGATTACATGGACAAGAAAATCACAACGATAATGGAAGTGCTAACAACTCACCAAAGAAGCAGCTGGAGACTGCACATCATTCGGTATCATCCTATGAGATGTTTTGCTCCTACCATCTCCGCCTTGGGGACTTTCTTGGAGTTCTGAGAAGTCTACACGAATTCGAGGTCTCACAACACGACCATCCTATACATAATTAACGAGTGATTAAAGTGCAACTATCACATTCTTTGCCAAAATCATGAGAAAGCTTACATGTGCGCATTCTGGAGACGTCTTCCTCTTGTCACCGCGGGAAAGATATTTCAACCTTGGACGAGCAGAAATCAAGTCGAGGGGAGGAAAATCTTGTGCTGGAGATTTAACATCCATCACAAAAGCATACAAACGCTCAAGCTGTTGACGCCATAAGTCTATATAACCCGGAGTCACAAAATTAGCACGATCAGAGCATGGGAATAAATACTCATTTCCCTCCACACGAGTGCAATCTAAATTAGCCTTCAGATACTCAACTGATGGTTTGTTCATTCGGTAACCTGGGACACACTGGTCGACGCCCATTTTTCGAGATGCCCTGTCGATGTTATGTTCTTCTACTCGGAATTCTCCATGCATCACTGATACTAGGTGGCCAGGAGTGCAACTCAATATGAAAGATATCTCTCCATCATTCAAAACAGTACCAGTCTTCAGCGTGACATTTTCCTCAGCAGTATTGAAAGTGATCAATTGCGAGAAGAGATCAGGGACCGACACCCAGGGGCGAAAGTTGAACTCAGATTCAATATCCAAAACGTCAGTAATGCATATCTTATATTGTGGCTGCTTTGTAGACCAGCGCATGATCCTGTCATTATTTGTCTCGAAGAAAGAATGACAAGTATCAACCTTGGGTCTTTGCAAAACGCTACGAGGAATCGGAGCATAATTCTCAAGGTGCTCCCACATCAATGCTTGTAGGAACATAGTGTTGGCATATGTTTCAATTTTCATAAAGCCGTTGGAGACGCTGGAGTCTATAACTAAAGAGTCTAAATTGGCAAACAGTGAACCTAAGAATAGACTACCAATTGGAAGTTTCTCACCTTTAGACATCTTTATGGCGAATGGAATCACAAACGGCTTCAGCATATGTCCACTATCTTCAAGAATATCCCTGGAGAGCCACAAGCATAAGAAAGCAACAATTGTTAAAGTACCATCAACTGGTTCTTCAGGAACTCTATCTCTCGGCCACCAATGTGACAACCATTGAGCGTAGCAAGATTTGGGCGACTCATTAAATTCGTGCATCTTGGCCTCCAATACATTAGATATCTCATTCTCCTCTGCTGAAAGCTATTCAGGGAAATTACCGGTAACTGGAAGGTGCAACAAAGCAGCTACATCTTCTAAAGTGACGGTGAATTCCCCCCATCTACATATAAAGGTGTGAGTAGGGATACAACAACGAGCAAGCAAAGCTACGACACCTGGTATGTCATAATTAATGATCAAATTGCAGCTTGAATGGCTCGTGTCACCTATGCACTATCTAGCAAGGTCCTTACACGGCCGTGTCCCAGCATATGTCGTGCCCATCCAGAGAAGTGTGTCAGCGGCTTCCGAGAAAGTTTGAGTTCCACATGAGAAGCCGAATAACGCTTTCCTTCCAAACAGAACCGAGTTATTACTGAAGGGGACACCAACTTATTCTGAGCAGTGGTCCTGGGATTTATGAGCAACCGAAACGAGGAACCTAAAGGACACTTTTCAGGCCTGTACAAATACTCAAAGAATCTATCTTCGATGTTTGGAATGTTCTTGGGTTTAGGAATTTCCTCCTTTCCCTAAAAAGTCCCAGAATCGCTATCCCTGGAGTAACCATCATCTCTAGAAGACACATCTGTGGAAACATCATCTCCAGAAGTATCTTCTCTGGAAACGTCACTTTCAACATCATTACGGGATCAAGTCATCTCCGCCAAGTTGCTGCAATATTCCACATGAGTTTCATCAATACAATGGAATTTAGGCAATCAAACAATTATGATGCTCATATCAACGTCTACAAAAATGGTAATCCTAAACTCTTTCCTATTTATGATTTCACGAACTTAGTGATAACAGCGTAAAACCCCAAAACTTGCTCGTTCTTTCAAACCTGCAAAGCCGAGCATAAAATGTATCATTCAAGAGTGTAGATGAGGCAAAACGATTTGCTGGTTTTTACGGAATTGAGGAGACGACCGTGCGGAGGAGACTCCTTGAACCGAGCGAAATGTTCAACCTCACACAGATGCACTGCAAGAAGGGAGTGCTTTGAATTCGAGAGATCAATCTGTAGTACTCCGGCCTAAACCAAGACAATGGTCGTTCCAGAGTAAATTCGGTCACAAGAGAGGATGGGTCGATCTGTAGGAGGGAAGATGAGAAATGTGTGAGATCAATGGTAATCAAAGATTGTAGGTGTACCGTGTATTCTGAATAAAATAAATTCTGAATGATTGAATTTGCTCTGTTGAGAGTAATTACTCAGACGTTGAGTTGTTAATCTCGTATTGTCTATTTGACCTGAGATTGTTCTCCCTTTAATCATGATTCAGAGACCTATTTATGTTGCTAGAATTGTAAACACCATGATCCCATGAAGTGTGACAGTTGATGGAATCAAAGAGTGGAGAGATGGAAATCGTGTTAAAACCAGTTGCTCAACGTGCGGAGACTTGGTCGATTTTATATCTATTACTTTTGTTAAGTCCTTCAACTGATTGCACGACTTGCTCACATTCTCATCGTGTGTATGAACACACGTTCCGTAGACCGCCAGACCAAAACCCTAGTTAATATCCCCCATGTGACACGATTAATGTCTCGTGATTGTGGAGTCTGCAAGGCAGACATGTATTTAGTTTAGTCAGTTGCTGACTTCGTGACTTCATGGGACAATGAGTCCTTGTATACTTCATGGGACGATGAGTCCTTGTATTTTTGAGTCGAACATGACTTAAAAATGTTCTGAGACTCATTAATTGAACATGTCATAGGTATAATGCATAAGTGATCGTTTGATAGTTAGGGTGAGAAAATATTGCTCATTCGATGAATTGTTGAATATTGACAGTTGGACCATCATTCCTTAGTCTGAGCAAATATTTCTCATTTGATCAAGTATTGCTCGTCTGATGAATTATTGGTAGCGTGACCAAAATATTAATTTAAGATACTGATAATTGAACCGAGCATAATTAATAAAATGATGATCATGAGATCGTCGTAAAATTATTAGCGTTCGAATCTGGAATTATGATATGAAAAAGCGGGAGACTAACAACACCACCCAATAATTCGATTAGCAATCTGTATGGACAAACTCCAATATACTTTTTATGAGAATCAACTAGACAGTCAGACTCAATCAATAAAAAGATATATCAAAGAGTTTATATCTCAATCTCTCAATTTGATCTTTACTCAAGCAAATAGAAATCTGCGAGTCTTTATCAAAGAGAGATAACTTGGATGGTACCAAAGACCAATATCCAAGGATCAATCAATATCAATCAACAACCAAAGGTTGGATTTCCAATTGATGATCTTAACCCACAACCTGTATTATTTCAATTATATAAAAATATAATGCGGAAAAGAAATAACACAGACACCATAAATTTTGTTAACGAGGAAACCGCAAATGCAAAAAAAAAACCCGGGACCTAGTCCAGATTGAATACACACTGTATTAAGCCGCTACAGACACTAGCTCACTGCAAACTAACTTCATACTGGACTATAGTTGAACCCCTATCGATCTCCCACTGATACAAGGTACAATTGTACTCCTATGCCTCTGATCCCAGCAGGATGCTACGTACTTGATTCCCTTAGCTGATCTCACCCACAACTAAGAGTTGCTACGACCCAAAATCGCAGGCTTTAACAATAAACAAATCTGTCTCACATAGAAAAGTCTATCAAAGGATAAATCTGTCTCCCACAGATAAACCCTAGGTTTTGTTCCGTCTTTAGATATAAAATCAAGGTAACATGAACCAATTGATAATCCGGTCTTATATTCCCGAAGAACAACCTAGATTAATCAATCACCTCTCAATAATCCTTCCTGACTACACAAACGGATTATCGAGGAATCACAAACAGTGACACGAAGATGTTTGTGAGTTCTTTATCTTGCCTATCGGAGAACTCTCACGATCTCAATCCAATCAAATCGATTGTACTCGTACGATAGAAAATGCAAGATCAGATCACACAACTACGATAAAAGTAGTATCGATCTGGCTTCACAATCCCAATAAAGTCTTTAAGTCGTTAACCTGATTTTAGAGAAGAAAATCAAAGGTTAATGAAGATCGACTCTAGCGAGCGCACTGGTATCACACAGACGTGTGGGGATTAAGTTTTGATCTAGCTAGAAGTCCCCTATTTATAGCCTTTCAAATCAGGGTTTTGCCTTAGGTACAAAGCAATCCATATTCACCGTTAGATGAAAACCTGATTTAGATTCAAGCTAATATTTCTCAACTGTTAGATCGAAAAACAAAGCTTGTCATACACACTTGGTAAACATTTACTGGGTTTGTGAAAACCATGCCCAAACGTGTACGCGTATGTTGGTTCAACATAGTAACCAAAAGGTTAACCATATGAGCATCTCATATTAACCTGGTTCTTCTTCACCATAACTAGTTCAATTGACTTCAAACGAACTAGTTAAGAGTTGTTCAAATGCTACGAGATCTTATGTAACTACACAAGACACAATTGAAACAAATATGATTTGATTCGACTGAATCGGCTCATGAACATTATAGCCATGGTTTGCAAAAGCATTCCTTAGTAATTTAATGTATCATGTTCAAAGCACATCTTTAGATCATAACCACTTAAGCTCACAAACAAGTTCGCGGACTTAAGTTCAATCGGTTGAGTTTTCCAAACTCATCAGAAATTCTCGGTCGAGAACTTCCGCCAGTTCGCAGACTTAGCACACAATCGAGCTTTGGAAATCCCAGCAGGAATTTTTGGTATGAAAACTTCCGTCAGTTTGCGGACTGAATCTTCAAACTGAGTTCGCGGACTTGGAAAGGACAATTCCACAATCCTGCCGATTTCTCTTGATCAACAAAGTTCGAAAACTTAATTTCAAGGAATACATGGTTATGTAATCTAAACTCTCATTCCAATTATTGAGACACTCTCACAGGATGCTATGTAGCCGTTATTCACAGACCGATTCACGTCAGAGCAATTCTCAAAGTGATTGAAACTTTCCATGACTTTCGTCACTAGGTGAAGATAAACCTGATCAAAGCGAAACGCTTTACCAACAAATGATTTCGAGAAAAAGATAAGCATTGAATACTCAGCTCGAAATATCAAATGTTTATGATCTAGTCTATATAGCATACGACTTTTGTCTCATAAGAAGTAGGATATAAAATAGATATACTTTTGAGTGATATATAAGTTCAAGGTTTCACATACCTTTTTGTTGATGAAGTTCCACTAGATCTTCGTCGTTGTCGTTGAATCGCCATGAATTCCTTGAGCTCAACTACACTTTTCCTATCCTAGTCCGAGACTTAGCTAATAGTCTAGAAATCAAGACTTATAGTTTTGATCACTAACATTGACAAACATGCTTGATATAGAAACGCATGCGAGGTCGACCGAGCTATGCTCTAACAATCTCCCCCTTTGTCAATTTTAGTGACAAAACTATTAATACATATGGAATACAAAAAAGATAAACTTTAGTGGCTCCTATTCCATAGTCTAATCTTCAATATTCCTTGAAATCTTCGTCCTTCCAAGTACTCCAATGATCCCAAAGGTTATAAGTTTAGCATCACCGTTGTTGAAGATCCATAGCAATAATAATGAGAGAAATCGAGATTCTCGATCATTATTATACAACGTCATAGTACTATTATGAAACATCAAAGTCCAATTGCATCACGACTTTAACAATAATACTATGGTGATATGTATCACTCCCCCTTAGTCAATACTCTATCTCGATCATGGAAACCACTTCCCCTTACACAATGATCTGAAAACCATATGTATTAGTAGTGTGAACTACAATATTTCTCCCCCTTTTTGTCAATAAAATTGGCAAAGGTAAAAGAACGGGTTCATAATGAAATTTCCACAAGAGACATTTCATGGACCATGTAGATGGGGACAAACGATTTGCTGGTTTTTACGGAATTGAGGAGACGACCGTACGGAGGAGACCCCTTGAACCGAGCGAAATGTTCAACCGCACACAGATGCACTGCAAGAAGGGATTTCTTTGAATTCGAGAGATCAATCTGTAATACTCCGGCCTAAACCAAGACAATGGTCGTTCCAGAGTAAATTCGGTCACAAGAGAGGATGGGTTGATCTGTAGGAGGGAAGCTGAGAAATGTGCGGAATCAATGGTAATCAAAGATTGTGGGTGTGTTGTGAATTCTTAATAAGATAAATTCTGAATGATTGAATATCTGTTGAGAGTATTTGCTCAGATGATGAGTTGTTAATCTCGTGTTGTCTGTGAGACGTGAGATTCTTGTTGTCTTTCCAATCATGATTCAGAGACTTATTTATATTGCTATAATTGTAGACACCATGATCCCATGAAGTGTGATATTTGATGGAATCAAAGAGTGGGGAAATGGAAATCGTGTTTGAAACCAGTTTCTCATCGTGCAGATACTTGGTCGATTTTCCATCCACTACTTTGTTAACTCCTTCAACTGATTGCATGACTTGCTCACATTCCATTGTGTGTATGAACACACATGCCGTAGAACGCCAGACCAAAACCCTAGTTAATATCCCCCCATGTGACACGATTGACGTCTCGTGATTAATTAGTCAGTTGTTGACTTCATAGGACGATGAGTCCATGTATTTGCTGAGTTGAACATGATTTTGCAAAATGTTCTGAGACTCATGAATTGAATGTTTCTGTTGAGACAGAGATATAATTCTCACGTTGATAGTTGAGGCGAGCAAGTATTGCTCATTCGATGAATTGTTGAATATTGAGGGTTGAACCGAGTATAATAAAATGATGATCATGAGATCGTCGTAAAATTGTTAGCGAGTCTGGAATCATGATCCTTGGACTCAGAAAAACCCTAATTTGATCAAATGATGACCAATTGATAGTTTATTTGAAAATTAACCATGGACTGAAGGAGGGATCGACTATAAGGGATCATGGATCGACTATGTAGCGCCCATATGCTCGCGTGAGCCAATACCAAGATCTCTTGGTGAAAGAATGATCAAATGCGGGTTCAATCATTTCTCATATAATGCTCGTCTGAGCCTTAGGTGATAAAACCTAATTAATTATGAAGAGGTGAGGGACCGACCAAGCGGTCATGAAACCAGCCCTGGGTGGTCACGGGATCGACTGACGATCATTCTATGAAATTCCAAGATTATTTGGAAGAGTTTTGGACCTAATACGTGAAATTGCGCAAATAAGGTCAAATCGTGAAAATACGAGGGACCGGCTCCTTGCAAGCCAAATAAAAATAAAACTAATTATTACAAACCCACAAAAAAAAAGAAAATAAAACTAAAATTATTACAATCCCAAATAAAAATAAAATAAAAGAAATAAAATTAAAATAATTATTACATGCCCAAAAAGATAATTACAATCACAAGCCCAAAAGAGAATAACAATATAAACCCACAAAAAAATTACAAGCCCAATAAATTTGGGTTTGGGTTTAGGCTTACCTTTTTGGAGGGAAGCCCAGTTAGGCTTTGGTCCCTATTTTTTTAAGTTGCACAAGCCCAGTTGGGCTTTGGATCTTCCTAAACTTTTGTTGGAGAGGCCCAGTTGGGCTTTGGCTTTCCTTTGGCTTTACAACAGAAACCCAGTTGGGTCAACCCAACAGCACCAGGCAGCTTGGAGAAGGCAGCACCAGCAAGAATGGCTAGTTGTACCAGGTTCACTCCAACTGCACCAGGGCAGCCTAGCAGGCAGAAGTAGCAGCAGCAGCAGGGAGAAGAAGAAAGTAGCAGCACAACTGCAGCAACAACAGCAAGAGCACCAGAGGCTCAGCACCAGCAGCAGCAAGTGGCAAGCCCAGCAGCAGCAGCACAGCAGCAGAGGCTGGCAGCAGCAACAGGAAGCAGCAGCAGCAACAACACCTGTTGGCTCAAAAAGAGAAGTAAGTTTCTCTTGAAAAAGAAGCAATGAGGGATCAATACAGCAATGATATGCAAACTAAGATGCAAACTAATATGCAAGATGCTAATGCAAGTTACACTAAGATGCAGTTAACCTAAGATGCAATGCAAAACAGTAAGATGCACAGCAAGTTATGCAAAAGCAGCAAACTAAGATACAAGAAAAACTTCAACAAAACATCAGCCAAGTCCCCGGCAGCGACGCCAAAAACTTGGTAGGCAAATATAGATGTGTAAATAAGATGAATAAATGGATGCCTACAGTGATAACCTGCAAGTGCACAGGGTCAAATTGTAGTAATGTGTGCAAGACAGGGTCATTCCACAGGGACTTGGGGTGTATTGAAGCATTCCTAAGCTAGTTAATCTAAATGCAATGAGTGACAATGACACAATGACGCAAAGAGAGCAAAACAGGGCCTATACAAGGTGAGTTAAAGGTGACAGTGGCATATACAATGGTATTTAGGCAGTGGCATATACAATGGTATTTAGGCAGTGGCAAAGGCAAATCAAGCCAAGGCAGTGAGGGAAAAAAAGATAATGAAACAGAGGTAGACATAGGCTTTACAAGGCAGTGACAGTGCATATTTACAAAGCATAGTGTAACAATAAGAGTGACAGGGGCATACAAAGAGAATGAGAGACAATGAAACAAAGAAAGAGATACAAAGATAGTGTTACAAAGAAGATGGTGACATTTGCAAGGCAAGGCAGTGAATTTACAATGGAACAAAAATAGCATATACAATGGTATTTACAGGGCAGTGATAGTTGCAAAATAAACAAAACAGATGCAAACCAAGGCTACAAACCAAGGCTGTGAGCCAAGGGCAGTGATGGAAGATAAGGGATAAGGTGAGAAATAAGGCTTCAATTCCACCCCTAGATGCATATAATTCTCTAAGATGATATACTAGTCTTCTCCTATCACAGCGATGCCTTAATCTCAGCTATCATAAGTCAATCCCCTAGCATTACTTGTCTTTCTAAGGTACAAGCAATCTAAGATTATACTACATTCAGTTCATATAGCCTTTTCGGAAATTAAAACATGCTTGTCATCAAACTGTCATGGAAAAGAAGTGCTCATACAATAGGGTTATATTTATATAGAGTTTCATCTCTGCCTTAGTAGTAGAATTAAAACATGATAAAGTTCTTAAACATGTTGTTTGTCAGACAACAATGTATAAAACTATCCTACTGTTGCTAACATAAGAACATAACATAACATAAACATGAACATGAGCTTGATGTAAATTGTAACAATCACACACTCAAATTCAATACATGTTGGAGTTCTGAACAGCTAATATTAACAATGCATTTGAATTGAGAATCATGGAATTGAAAAGATTGATAAACCCTCAAAGCTAACAGTTCATGGAAATAACAAAACTAAACTATTCTACTGATGCACTGGCTAATCCAGGCATAGCTCTACAACAACACCCACAAGTCCTATTTATACCCAATTTACATAATTAGGGTTTACAATTTTCCCCCAAATTCAAAACAGGGCAGTTAGGGTTTCTGATTTCTCACCTAATTAGATGGGACAATTGCTCCATCTCTTCGACCCACTCTTCTTCTGCTCTTCCTGCTCCTCTCCATGCCTTCCAATTACGTCTATAGACTCACCTATTTCATCAATTTCTCACCTAGGGTTTCAGGGAGAGGTGAGGTGAGAAATCGATGAAATAGATGGCTAGAGAAATAGGGTGATGATGGGCAAGCCCAGCAGCAGCAGCACAGCAGCAGAGGCTGGCAGCAACAACAGGAAGCAGCAGCAGCAACAACACCTGTTGGCTCAAAAAGAGAAGTAAGTTTCTCTTGAAAAAGAAGCAATGAGGGATCAATACAGCAGTGATATGCAAACTAAGATGCAAACTAATATGAAAGATGCTAATGCAAGTTACACTAAGATGCAGTTAACCTAAGATGCAATGCAAAACAGTAAGATGCACAGCAAGTTATGCAAAAGCAGCAAACTAAGATACAAGAAAAACTTCAACAAAACATCAGCCAAGTCCCCGGCAGCGGCGCCAAAAACTTGGTAGGCAAATATAGATGTGTAAATAAGATGAATAAATGGATGCCTACAGTGATAACCTGCAAGTGCACAGGGTCAAATTGTAGTAATATGTGCAAGACAGGGTCATTCCACAGGGACTTGGGGTGTATTGAAGCATTCCTAAGCTAGTTAATCTAAATGCAATGAGTGACAATGACACAATGACGCAAAGAGAGCAAAACAGGGCCTATACAAGGTGAGTTAAAGGTGACAGTGGCATATACAATGGTATTTAGGCAGTGGCATATACAATGGTATTTAGGCAGTGGCAAAGGCAAATCAAGCCAAGGCAGTGAGGGAAACAAAGATAATGAAACAGAGGTAGACATAGGCTTTACAGGGCAGTGACAGTGCATATTTACAAAGCATAGTGTAACAATAAGAGTGACAGGGGCATACAAAGAGAATGAGAGACAATGAAACAAAGAAAGAGATACAAAGATAGTGTTACAAAGAAGATGGTGACATTTGCAAGGCAAGGCAGTGAATTTACAATGGAACAAAAATAGCATATACAATGGTATTTACAGGGCAGTGATAGTTGCAAAATAAACAAAACAGATGCAAACCAAGGCTACAAACCAAGGCTGTGAGCCAAGGGCAGTGATGGAAGATAAGGGATAAGGTGAGAAATAAGGCTTCAATTCCACCCCTAGATGCATATAATTCTCTAAGATGATATACTAGTCTTCTCCTATCACATCGATGCCTTAATCTCAGCTATCATAAGTCAATCCCCTAGCATTACTTGTCTTTCTAAGGTACAAGCAATCTAAGATTATACTACATTCAGTTCATATAGCCTTTTCGGAAATTAAAACATGCTTGTCATCAAACTGTCATGGAAAAGAAGTGCTCATACAATAGGGTTATATTTATATAGAGTTTCATCTCTGCCTTAGTAGTAGAATTAAAACATGATGAAGTTCTTAAACATGTTGTTTGTCAGACAACAATGTATAAAACTATCCTACTGATGCTAACATAAGAACATAACATAACATAAACATGAACATGAGCTTGATGTAAATTGTAACAATCACACACTCAAATTCAATACATGTTGGAGTTCTGAACAGCTAATATTAACAATGCATTTGAATTGAGAATCATGGAATTGAAAAGATTGATAAACCCTCAAAGCTAACAGTTCATGGAAATAACAAAACTAAACTATTCTACTGATGCACTGGCTAATCCAGGCATAGCTCTACAACAACACCCACAAGTCCTATTTATACCCAATTTACATAATTAGGGTTTACAATTTTCCCCCAAATTCAAAACAGGGCAGTTAGGGTTTCTGATCTCTCACCTAATTAGATGGGACAATTGCTCCATCTCTTCGACCCACTCTTCTTCTGCTCTTCCTGCTCCTCTCCATGCCTTCCAATTACGTCTATAGACTCACCTATTTCATCAATTTCTCACCTAGGGTTTCAGGGAGAGGTGAGGTGAGAAATCGATGAAATAGATGGCTAGAGAAATAGGGTGATGATGGGTTTTAGTGGTTGGAGTTGTTGTGATGTTTCGGTGGAATTTGGTGGCTGGCAGAGACGAGTGTGTGGTGGCGATGGAGTTGGTGGATCTGTTGCAGAGGGATGGGGGAGAAGATGGAGAAGAAGGTGGTCGATGGAAAATTGGGTAAGGTCTGTTTGGCTGACGGGTATAGGTGTTAGGTGCTCGGGTGTTGGGAGGTTGTAGCAAATTGGATGAACAGCGAGGATGAGCCGTGGGATGTGGAGATAATGGATCGATCTAACGACGAGATGGAAGGAAGCGAGTAGCGACCGTTGGATGCGGAAGTACAACGAAACTAACGGCTCAAGATGGAGTTAGGTGCTATAATGTTTTTCAGGATCTTCAGATTTTGATGCACTATGATGAAGCGACCGTACGATGCTGAGATGATCCAATCCGACGGCTGAATATGAAGGCGGGTATGGATATTGGAAATGGGTTTGGGTGAGGGTTTTGGGCCTTGGGTATGCCAAGCCCATATCTTCTTTAAGAACAATTCTTCCTCTTCAAGCCCAGTTCTAGCCTTTTGGTCTTGCGCACAACATTCTTCGCGGTTTCCTTGTGTGATTCCTCTTGGCTTCCACCACTTTTCTGCTCTTTTTGCTCCGCTATTCATCCAAACTTTATTTATTACCTAAAAATGCAAAATTAGTTAATAAAAATATTTATTCTTGAAAACAAAGAAAATACAGAATATGGGATAAAATGTAGAATTAATGCACAAAAGATGAGTTAAATGCCAACAAAAAGATATAGAAATATGCACTTTTTAGCACTCATCAAATACCCCCAAACCTGAATTTTACTTGTCCTCAAGTAAAACAAAACTAAGGAAATCCTACCTATACCACTGTCGCTGGTCTCTCGAATGCATTTAGCATATGCACTAAGCCTTTTAAACCACTAAGTGTCCCTAGTGGACGAGTGAAGTCTCGTGAAGGTTTGCTTAGAACGTACCTACAAAGTTCTAGGACAAAATATAAGCTCAGATTCCATCAAATGTGACATGTGCAAGACAGTAGAAGCTCACAGCAAAATGGAGATGTCAATCTAGCTATCAAAGGCACAATCCTAGCACTGATAACAACTAAAGACACGTGATAAGAGTGTAAAGTGTATCTACACATGTTTCTAGAATGACCTGAAGTTATGACTACTAATCACCAAGAGATAGTTTTTAGGCTAAGAACCGAATTCTAAGCCAAGCTAGCTGTCCGGCTTTACGAGAATTGTGAATGTTCACCCAATGAGTTGGTGATATTTCAGTTTACCCGCGTTATACATCGATGGCTGCACCCTCCTTGCTTATTACAAGACTATTTACAACAAAAAGATGACTCTTTACATGACTCTTATTTACATTGATTACTCTCTTTTATTTTTGGAACAAGAGAGAACTATTGTCTTTAACATGACAAAACATGGAATAATAAATACTTGATTTTTATTTTTTTTTTTGATATTTTTTTTTTTTTTTTTTTTTGAACAAGTGACACTTTTGATACATAACAAAAAAAAAAAAAATTACATGACTTTGCAAGAGGTGCCCTTATCGAATGCATCCGGTCAAATTCTATGGTTGCTTTTCTTAACGTATCCTCCAACTTCTATCCCAGCCAACCAAAGAACAAGCTAGTCAAGTCTCATTCAGTATTCTAAAGTGATTGGCAATCTAACTTCCTATCAAACACCTTGAAGATCGAGGCTATACATGTATTGGTAGATCGTGCGCGTGCAAGTTTCTTATCACTATGTGAATTGTGCTAGAATCAGGGTGCCTAAATATCTAGACTAAGACTCCTAAAAATTACATATTTGCACAAGAGTCAACATTTCAAGGTAAATGAGCTCCATTTTTATGTTTTTTTTTATTTTTAATTTTTTTTTGGAATTTTTAAATTTTTTCAAAAAGAAGGAGTTCTGTTTTTTCAATTATGGCATTATCGTATCTACTCTATACCCCCAAACCTAAACTAAACATTGTCCTCAATGTTTCAAATATGAACAATATTATAATACAACATAGAAGAGGATCATGTTGAGTAGAGAAAAAGGAAAGAGAATACCCGATTTGCGAAAGCAAGATTAGAACTCCGTTATTCAGGCAAGAATCCAACATATTCAGCCGATCATATTGGATTAGCAAAATATACAAAAGGAACAAAAATTTTAAAATTTTATCTACTGGATTATATACAAAAAATTCACATACACTAACAATCTAAAGAGTTGAGGATCAACCCAAAAGACAAAGTGTAGGGTTTCAACAGCTTCACAAATAACTAAATGATAGGCATGCAAGTGAAGCTGTGAAAAAAATGAGCTACCCCCAAACCTGGATTTTCAACAGATATTTTGGATACAAAATCTCGCATTTTGGGGTCATCATGCACAAGGTCTAATTCGAAATGACTTTGTTTGGGATGGACAAACATGCATATTCCAACTGTGGCTCCAAAGTATTATTTAGATGCAAAATAGTCCAAAGGACTTGAGAGGCACACAGTTCCAATCCTAGTTGGGAATCTTCAGAAAATTGGTTTGAATTGTACAAACCAAATCTAGGTTGGGTGGAATATCAATTGTGACTTAGGCAAGAAGTGACATCTAAGTTTCTCACATGCATGAGATCAAAGTACCAATATTATCAGTCACATCAGCATTTCTAATCACACTCAAGTTGTGTAGCATGCTCATCATCACAAAAATTTCACAAGTCCAAATTCAGAATCATGGTTATCCGAATATCAAATTAACATCAAAGAAGCAATATATTGTGGCTTAAGTATGGAATCAGACACATCAACTATTTTTCATGCATAGGATCATTAGTGTCAACAGAAGATTTACCTAAGTCATGCTCTTCACAGGATAACTGCACAATATCTAAATCAGTATCTCATCACATGTATATGGAATACTAGAAGAAACATCATTCATGAAGGTCGGGGCAGAAAAGCCTAATGTATTTGAACCCAAAGGTTCCATAACATTTTCAGCATAGACATGTTCTTCTAATATAACATCATCATAATCATCATCATCACAAATACATGAAAATCCTACTTTGTCAAAACCATTAGTGTTTTTCGTCCATACATCTGCCTCTAAAATAGGTGAATATGGATTGACATTTTCAGCAATAGGGTATGAAACACTATATCCAGAATTAAGCTCATTGGGAAAATCAACATCTGACTCATGGTGATTACCCATATCATGTGGCATGGTCCTAGTTTCCCTATAGGTTTCCCACTGATGGGTTTTCTCTGCAACTTCAGCTAGAAATAACCATGCATCGTCCACAGTTTTATCAATGAATTCACCATTACACATAGATTCAACCAAGGCTCGAGACTTAAAGTCTAGTCCCTCATAAAGAATGGAGACCAGTCTCCACTTCTCGAGGCCATGATGAGGACACTCAAACAACAAATCATTAAATCGTTCAAAATAATGAAAAAGTGTTTCTCCATCTAACTGGACAAAACAATTAATACTTCGACGACTAGAGATGGTCCTATGATATGGAAAGAACTTTCCGACAAATTGATTTGTGAGTTGGTCCCAAGTGGTGATTGACTGCGGTCTCAGATTGCAAAACCATGTTTTAGCCCTTTCCTTTAAAGAAAATGTAAACAAGCGCAATTTCAAAGAGTCTTCGGATATATGGTCAGGTTGTAAAGCCCGGACAATTTGTTCAAACTTTCTTACATGGTTATAGGGATTCTCAGAATCGAACCCTCGAAATATAGGAAGTATTTGTATCATGCTTGCGTTTAGTTCAAATGGGCCATCAGTCTGGGGTAAGACGATACATGATAACTGACTTATTATGTTAGGGTACATGTATTCATGGAGACTACGGAGTTTATTCACACACTCCCATTTTTTCAAAAAATTTGGTTTTAATGGGTTTTGAAAATTTGATTTGAAAGGGTTTTGAAAAGAAAATTTTGGTTTTTAAAGAGGGAGAAAAATTTTGGTTTTTGAAATAAGGAGCAATTTTTTTTTTTTTAGTTAAGTTTGGTTCACAAAAGAGGCAAGCCCAAAATCAAAAAATTTAAGTTTAGAGCAAGCCCACTATTAAGAAACTACAAGCCTAACAAACAACTAAATTACAAGCCCAAATAAAGAAAGAAATAAAAATAAAACTAATTATTACAAACCCACAAAAAAAAAGAAAATAAAACTAAAATTATTACAATCCCAAATAAAAATAAAATAAAAGAAATAAAATTAAAATAATTATTACATGCCCAAAAAGATAATTACAATCACAAGCCCAAAAGAGAATAACAATATAAACCCACAAAAAAATTACAAGCCCAATAAATTTGGGTTTGGGTTTAGGCTTACCTTTTTGGAGGGAAGCCAGTTAGGCTTTGGTCCCTATTTTTTTAAGTTTCACAAGCCCAGTTGGGCTTTGGATCTTCCTAAACTTTTGTTGGAGAGGCCCAGTTGGGCTTTGGCTTTCCTTTGGCTTTACAACAGAAACCCAGTTGGGTCAACCCAACAGCACCAGGCAGCTTGGAGAAGGCAGCACCAGCAAGAATGGCTAGCTGTACCAGGTTCACTCCAACTGCACCAGGGAAGCCTAGCAGGCAGAAGTAGCAGCAGCAGCAGGGAGAAGAAGAAAGTAGCAGCACAACTGCAGCAACAACAGCAAGAGCACCAGAGGCTCAGCACCAGCAGCAGCAAGTGGAAAGCCCAGCAACACAGCAACAGAGGCTGGCAGCAGCAACAGGAAGCAGCAGCAGCAGCAACACCTGTTGGCTCAAAAAGAGAAGTAAGTTTCTCTTGAAAAAGAAGCAATGAGGGATCAATACAGCAGTGATATGCAAACTAAGATGCAAACTAATATGCAATATGCAAGATGCTAATGCAAGTTACACTAAGATGCAGTTAACCTAAGATGCAATGCAAAACAGTAAGATGCACAGCAAGTTATGCAAAAACAGCAAACTAAGATACAAGAAAAACTTCAACAAAACAGCAGCCAAGTCCCCGGCAGCGGCGCCAAAAACTTGGTAGGCAAATATAGATGTGTAAATAAGATGAATAAATGGATGCCTACAATGATAACCTGCAAGTGCACAGGGTCAAATTGTAGTAATGTGTGCAAGACAGGGTCATTCCACAGGGACTTGGGGTGTATTGAAGCATTCCTAAGCTAGTTAATCTAAATGCAATGAGTGACAATGACACAATGACGCAAAGAGAGCAAAACAGGGCCTATACAAGGTGAGTTAAAGGTGACAGTGGCATATACAATGGTATTTAGGCAGTGGCATATACAATGGTATTTAGGCAGTGGCAAAGGCAAAGCAAGCCAAGGCAGTGAGGGAAACAAAGATAATGAAACAGAGGTAGACATAGGCTTTACAGGGCAGTGACAGTGCATATTTACAAAGCATAGTGTAACAATAAGAGTGACAGGGGCATACAAAGAGAATGAAAGACAATGAAACAAAGAAAGAGATAAAAAGATAGTGTTACAAAGAAGATGGTGACATTTGCAAGGCAAGGAAGTGAATTTACAATGGAACAACAATGGCATATACAATGGTATTTACAGGGAAGTGATAGTTGCAAAATAAACAAAACAGATGCAAACCAAGGCTACAAACCAAGGCTGTGAGCCAAGGGCAGTGATGGAAGATAAGGGATAAGGTGAGAACTAAGGCTTCAATTCCACCCCTAGATGCATATAATTCTCTAAGATGATATACTAGTCTTCTCCTATCACAGCGATGCCTTAATCTCAGCTATCATAAGTCAATCCCCTAGCATTACTTGTCTTTCTAAGGTACAAGCAATCTAAGATTATACTACATTCAGTTCATATAGCCTTTTCGGAAATTAAAACATGCTTGTCATCAAACTGTCATGGAAAAGAAGTGCTCATACAATAGGGTTATATTTATCTAGAGTTTCATCTCTGCCTTAGTAGTAGAATTAAAACATGATGAAGTTCTTAAACATGTTGTTTGTCAGACAACAATGTATAAAACTATCCTACTGATGCTAACATAAGAACATAACATAACATAAACATGAACATGAGCTTGATGTAAATTGTAACAATCACACACTCAAATTCAATACATGTTGGAGTTCTGAACAGCTAATATTAACAATGCATTTGAATTGAGAATCATGGAATTGAAAAGATTGATAAACCCTCAAAGCTAACAGTTCATGGAAATAACAAAACTAAACTATTCTACTGATGCAATGGCTAATCCAGGCATAGCTCTACAACAACACCCACAAGTCCTATTTATACCCAATTTACATAATTAGGGTTTACAATTTTCCCCCAAATTCAAAACAGGGCAGTTAGGGTTTCTGATTTCTCACCTAATTAGATGGGACAATTGCTCCATCTCTTCGACCCACTCTTCTTCTGCTCTTCCTGCTCCTCTCCATGCCTTCCAATTACGTCTATAGACTCACCTATTGCATCAATTTCTCACCTAGGGTTTCAGGAAGAGGTGAGGTGAGAAATCGATGAAATAGATGGCTAGAGAAATTTGGTGATGATGGCTTTTAGTGGTTGGAGTGGTTGTAATGTTTCGGTGGAATTTGGTGGCTGGAAGAGACGAGGGTGTGTTGGCGATGGAGTTGGTGGATCTGTTGCAGAGGTATGGGGGAGAAGATGGAGAAGAAGGTGGTCGATGGAAAATTGGGTAAGGTCTGTTTGGCTGACGGGTATAGGTGTTAGGTGCTCGGGTGTTGGGAGGTTGTAGCAAATTGGATGAACAGCGAGGATGAGCCGTGGGATGTGGAGATAATGGATCGATCTAAAGACGAGATGGAAGGAAGCGAGGAGCGACCGTTGGATGCGGAAGTACAACGAAACTGACGGCTCAAGATGGAGTTAGGTGCTATAATGTTTTTCAGGATCTTCAGATTTTGATGCACTATGATGAAGCGACCGTACGATGCTGAGATGATCCAATCCGACGGCTGAATATGAAGGCGGGTATGGATATTGGAAATGGGTTTGGGTGAGGGTTTTGGGCCTTGGGTATGCCAAGCCCATATCTTCTTTAAGAACAATTCTTCCTCTTCAAGCCCAGTTCTAGCCTTTTGGTCTTGCGCACAACATTCTTCGCGGTTTCCTTGTGTGATTCCTCTTGGCTTCCACCACTTTTCTGCTCTTTTTGCTCCGCTATTCATCCAAACTTTATTTATTACCTAAAAATGCAAAATTAGTTAATAAAAATATTTATTCTTGAAAACAAAGAAAATACAGAATATGGGATAAAATGTAGAATTAATGCACAAAAGATGAGTTAAATGCCAACAAAAAGATATAGAAATATGCACTTTTTAGCACTCATCACCGGCCGACTGGGGCCTAGTCCCACGAGTTTCCCTAATTTTATATTATATTTTTCATGGTTTTATGAAAATACCATGAGATTAGGGAAACAATAATAAAATAATGAGAAACCATGAGGTGTGGGGCCGGCCGGGATCAAGGCATGGCCGGTTGGCCAATAATCACGGCCCCACAATATTTTCCCAATTTTATATTATTTCTTTGGCGCGAAGGAAACACCATGAAATTGAGGAGTTTCCTCAAAACGAAGGATATTTGTTCAAATGAAAGGATTTTCATAAGATCAAGGAAAATAACAAAAAATATGATAAAATATAAAACTGGCGTGGGATTAGCCACGGCACGGCCGGCCGTCCGGTGAGCCAATCCCCCAGCGCCTTGGTCAATATTTAATTATTTATTATTTTCCTTCCTATTTTGCATAGGTTCATCGTTTCGTCGTATTTTGAAATACTCGTTTGTGCGGTGATTGTTAGTGCATCATCGTTGAGTACACTTGCACCATTTGAATCGGGGCTTACTCGAAGGTATCTCAGACGCCCGTACATTGAATATTTATTACTAACCCATGGAATTTTGTTGGGAAGAACCATAGATTGAAGTAACGAAATATTACGAAAATATTTGAATATTTTCTGAAATTCACTGGATGAATCCAAGAATTTAGGAATAATTAATTGATGGCTCTGTACTAGAAAGCAAGCTGTCTAGGAGCATTAATTATTCTAAGTGACATGAGCTAGTTGAAGCGTCATATCCTTTATATAATCAGGGAAAACTGTTGTTTGTATCCTGAAGACGTTATTGCTCTATACTAGCAGGCAAGCTGTCTAGGAGCTGTCAATCTTGTGATTCTATATAGAAGTAATTTCTGAAGTGTTCAATATTCATGAGATATGCCGTTGCCTAGCCGAGAGACTACATATCTGCATGTACTCTGAGGGACATTATTCTCAGTCAGAGATTTGATGAGAGACCCGTGTCTCAATACTCGCGTCTGATTGCTGTATCATAAGTTTGTATAATTATGGGTTTACGACTTTAGCCTTCGTCGAAAATCCACCATCCACATTAAGTCCCCTGCTTAGTGAGGAACAGTCGTGTTCTTCCTCAGTCAGCATTGAATGGTGATTTTTCGGTTATAACAATATAAGTAATTGAACTTAATCGTAAGTTAAGACGTTACCGAATTTCGATAGTACGAGCAAATCACGTCTTGAATGAATATCCCAATGGCATGATAGAGCATCGTTCGATGATCATAAATTGGTATTGAACCACTGATTTGGACGACGGGACCTTGGTCGTTTAGGATTCGCGGGCCGGGCCCAATAAGGAAATCCTTGTGGAATTAGGTTTTGGAAATAAAATTTGATATAAAAGGGATTTAATCCCTTTTTTTATTATTTTCTCCACGACCAGTACCTTCATCACCTCCTCATCTTCATCACGTCAACAGTAGCAGGGGGAATTCGCCGAAATTTGTCGCTGTCACCGATCGCCGGTGTCGTCGACTGCCGTCCGGCCGAATTCCGGCCACCGCCGACCACACGTAAGTTATTTTTTTGCTGATGTTCATGAGTTTCATGAGTTTTTCATGCCTTGATCATGATAAAATTATATACATGTGCATATATGAGTATAAGTTTTTGTTGAAAACCTTCGTTTTTGAAAACGTGTGTTCGTCTGATCGTTAGTTTTGAAAACTTATAATAATCCCTGATCTAGGAGAGATTTTTTTTATGTATAAACCTAGGTCCAGTGATAAAACTTTATTTATGAGCTTTCATGAGAACCAAGGTTTTATCGTAAAAGGAGTGAATTTTCACAAAACCGAAATAAACCCTCGTTTTAAAGAATGACGATAGTACGAAGGAAAAAAGTTTTTTTTTTATACATGGACTTGTGTCCAGTGATAAAATTTTGTTTATGAGCTATCATGGAAATCAAAACTTTATCTTATAACGTGTGAGCTTTCACAAAATTGAAATAAACCTTCATTTTTAAAGACGAACGACGATACGAAGGAAAAGAGCTTTCTTTTTTTTATATAAAATCATGACCTGTCCATGAAAATATTTTTGTATGCAAAAACCGTGATCTGCTCATGGAACAGGGTGTTTTTTTTTTTTTTTTTTTTTTTTTTTTTTTTTTTTTTGCGTGAGTTATCACTCACAAAATGAAAAGTGAGTTATTGTTCACGTTTTTGTAAACATATATTTTCAAAAACCCGAGTTTGATTTTGAGTAATATTCAAAGAAAACAATTATTTATGATGAAATAATGTTTTAGTTTTCATAATTCCATGGTGAATGTTCACACAGTAGAAATGTTCATGATATTATGAAAATATGAGTTTCGTTCGTCTTCTGTAGGTTTCGAAGAAACGAACGAGTTTTGAGGTGTTTAACTCTCGCATTACTATCACTATTGTTAGTGGAATCGTAAAAAGGTAAGAGTTAAGAATTACCATTTTGTAGATGCTAGTATTTCCATTTGCATGATTCCATCATCTTGTTGAATTTCATATCTGGATGATGTACTGAAGTAGAATGTAGTGTGAATTTTACAGTTACTCCGCAAAGATGTCCAACTCCCAAGCTAATGACGCCTCGAGAGATGAAATGTGCGTTGATGATGATATCTCCAGGGATGAAACATGTATGGATGAGACTTCCGTTGGCAAAGAAGAGGATGAAGCCCCTGGAATTAAGAATGTTCCGAATGTGGATGATGCATTTTTTGAGGTTCAGAAGGAAGCTGAAAAACATCTCAAATCTCCAGCATATCGTCTTTTGATAAATCCCAGAAATGTTACTCAGAAGAAATTGGTGTCTCCCAAGATAGTGATCCAGTTTTGTCTTGAACGAGGGATCTTCTTTGCATAAATCATAGAGTTTAAGCTTTCTCGACGACCTTTGGAAAATTTCTCTGGATGGGCAAGACATATGCTGGGTTTCCCTCATGTCAGGGCTATGCTTGATCAGGCGCAAGTGACGAGAGCTATTCAAGCTTCTGGAGAATACTTCCTCGTTGGTGTATTCCCACTCACACCTTGTGGGGAGAGTTTACCATTACCTTAGAGGATGTAGCTGCTTTGATGCATCTCCCAATCACGGGTAATCTTCCTGGAGATCTTTCAGATGAGGAGATTGCAGTTTCTAACATCTTGACAACTGCAATGGAAGAAGTGAATAAGGCGTCTGGAAGTAAAGGATGTTGTGCTTACTGGCTGACATGCTGGTGGCCAAAAGATGAGGTTTATGATAAACCCATCGACGGTATGTTACCCATTGTTGCTTTCTTATGTTTATGGTTGTCCAGAGACATTTTTGAAGACAGTGGAAACTTGTTGAAACCCTTCGTGATCCCCTTTGCTATCAATATGGCTCAAGGTGAGCAACTTCCAATAGGTAGCCTATTCTTGGGATCTTTGTATTCTAACTTAGACTCCTTGGTTATAGACTCCAGTGTATCAAACGGCTTTATGAAGATTGAGTGCTATGCTAACACGATATTTCTTCAAGCTTTGATGTGGGAGCATTTCAATAACTATGCGCCTATTCCATGTAATATCTTGCAAGGACAGAATGATGATGCTCGTCATATCTTCTTTGAGAAAGATAATGCCAGGATCATGCGCTGGTCCACAAAGCAGCCTCGGTCTAAAGCACGCCTTATTGATGTGTTAGATGATGAATCTGAATTCAACTTCCGCCCGTGGGTGTCAGTCCCTTCTTATGTTTCTCAGCCGACGACTTTCAACACTGGAGAGAGTATGGCTTTGACATCTGGTGCGAATCTGAATGATGGCGAGAGATCTTTCATGTTGAGTTGCACCCCTGGTCATTTGATGTCGGCTATGTACGGAGAGCTTTCAGTGGAGGTATATAATATTGATAGAGTAGCTCGACAAATGAGTATGGATCAGTGTGTTCCAACTTCCGGAGGAGGAAGCCATCAGTTGAACATCTCAGTACCCATTTAGACCATACCCATGTGGAAGGAAGTAATTACTGGTTTCCTTGCTCTGAGAGATTTTCATATGTAACTCCAGGTTATGTAGACTTCTGGGATCAACAACTTGAGCGGTTGCGTGATTTTGTGAGGGTTGGTCAGCCTCCAGTGAAGGATCCCCCTTCTACTGAGATGATTTCACAGGGCGGTCGTAATGTAAGATCTCGAATCCGTGTAGATTTCTCAGAAACTAAAGCGATTGTTCATGGTGGAGAAAGACGGAACAAAAGTTATAAGCTGTTACCTAATACCGTAAAGTCCCCAGTTGGTTCTTTGGTGAGTTCTCAGTATTTCCCTTGTTGTGACTTTTTCTCTCACGCATTATTAGGATCATGAAACCAATGTTGTTATTCCGTTGCAAAATTTTACTCCATCAAGTATCGATGGTCTTCGGTTTTCTGCTACTGAGCAAACAATTCCTGATTTGAGCGATGAAGAAGAAGCCGTATGTATTTCTTCGTATATTCAATTATGATGTTTTATAGATAAAATGTTGATTGTTGAGGATGTATCCAGGAGTATTTCGTCATGGAGACGGAGAGTGCTGATACCCGGCCATCCTCTGAGAATAGAGACGAAAGCACTTTCAAAGATTCGGAGCCGAATAGAAGTAATGAGCCTTTTGTCGTTATCACAGACAATCCCAATTCCTTGAATACTTCGGAGACCCCCCAAGTAAGTATATGCCCTGTATCCTCTTCATAGAAGTATGAAAGTGCTGATTGTGAATGAATGAATGAGAATCCATGTGTATACACGAAAAACTTAGTCGAAATTCGTCGTCAGAAAATTCAGAACTCAGTTTTTTAGCAAAAACGCCGTAAAACCTTCATCTGGAGTCGGATTTTCATGATCTGCATATGCATATTTAAGCCTGGAAAATTTCCAAGCTTTATTGAAGAATCATTTTAAGTTTTGAGAACGTTCAGGGCCTGAAAAAGGCGAAACAGTAGACTTCCAGGAGACTTTCAGAACTTTTTCAGATGATATGTTGCTCAATGTTTTGACCGCATCTCCTTGTTTGTTCATCGGATTGTCATGAAATTGTGACACACTTTAGAGGAAATCTATACGAAGAGAATGAAATATAACCCATCCTCAGATTCCTTGTATATTACTCCCATTTCGTCTTTTAGTACAGAGCAGAGTACAGTTTCTTCAGACGAGGTTACCGTAAAACGTATTTTCATGATCCATTTGATGCTTCACTCCCGTATCATGAACTAATTGGTGGATTCAGCGTTCCCATTGGATATGCAGGCTTGTACGAGAAAATATGGAAGAAGTTTGGTCATCTGATTGTTGACAGGGATCCTGGACGCGCTTATGATTTAACAATGCAAGTAGGTATTATCTTGCGTGTCGTAAGTGATATATGCACTAGGGCCAGAAATACTGTAATTCCAGATATACTCTTTGATTGGGAGTTTAACTTAAAGAATTCAGAAAGGCTTGGCTTCAATGTGAAGTGGCTTCGTAAGCAAATGAACGCTATCAAGGACTCATGTGAGAACAACATACCCTTTCCCAATGATGCTGTGATGGAGAAGGAAGACAAGATTGCCAGGCTGACTGAAGAGTTGAACAAGGAGAAGGCGGCTTTGCAGGTCTTGAAGGATGCGGAGGAGCGAAAATCCTTTTTTGCTGATTTTCTTTGATTTCCCTTTCATAATCTCTTGAACTTCTGAACTTCTGAGAGGTGTGAGGTTTTTATTTGGGTTTTTATATTAGATGGTTTTGGATTGGTAGATGGTTAAGGATTTTTTTTTGGATTTGATAGAGATTCTCTTTTAAGAAATATGAACTGAATTTTGATAAATTGTTGAATTCAAATACTGATTGCAAGTATTGCAAACTGTAGATGGGGAAAAACGATTTGCTGATTTTTAAGGAATTGAGGAGACGACCGTACGGAGGAGACTCCTCAAACCGATAGAAATGTTAAACCTCACACAGATGCACCGCTGCAAAGGGGGTGCTTTAGATTCAAGAGATCAATCTGTAGTACTCTGTCCTAAATCAAGACAATGACCGTTCCAGAGTAAATTCGGTCACAAGAGAGGATGAGTTGATATGTAGGAGGGAAGCTGGGAAATGTGTGGAATCGATGGTATTCAAAGATTGTGGGTGTGTGAATTCCGAATACGATAAGCTCTGAGTGATTGAAATTGCTCAATTGAGAATAGTTGCTCAATTGATGAGTTGATGATCTCGTGTTGTCGATGAGACGTGAGATTGATGATACTGATGATGATTCAATCATGATTCAGAGATTTATTTATATTGCTGGAATTGTAGACACCATGATTCCATGAAGTGTGACAGTTGATGGAATCAAGGAGTGGGGAAGTGGAGATCGTGTTTGAAACCAGTTGCTCAACGTGTGGAGACTTGGTCGATTTTCCACCCACTACCTCGTGAATTCCTTCAACTGATTGCACGACTTGCTCACATTCCATCGTGTGTTTGAACACACGTGCTGTAGACCGCCAGACAAAAACCCTAAGTTATATCCCCCCAAGTGACACGATTGACGTCTCGTGGTTTGTTAGTCAATTGATGACTTCTTGGTTTGACGGGACAATGAGTCCATGTAGTTTCTGAGTGTCGAACATGATGTTCTGAAACTCATGAATTGAACATGCCATGAGACAGAGTTTTAATTCTTACGATGAAGTGAGCAAGTGTTGCTCATTCGATGGATCGTTGTATATTGATTGTTGAACCAATATTCCTTGGTTTGAACAAATATTTATCATCTGAGCAAGTGTTGCTCATGTGATGAATTGTTGAATATTTGATCGTCTGAGCATGTGTTGCTCGTCTGATGGATTATTGGTAACGTACCAAAAATATTAATTAGAATACTGGTCGTTGAAACGAGCATAATTAATAAAATTAATGACCATGAGGCCGTCGTAAAATTATTAAGGTTGGAATATGGAATGATGATCCTTGGATTCAGAAACCCTAATTTGATCAATTGATGTTCAATTCATGGTTCGTCAGAATTTCAACAATGGGACGAAGGAGGGAGCGATTACATGGGACCGTGGATCAACCATGTAGTTTCCATATGCTCACGTGAGCAAATACGAATAACTCCTGAAGAGTTGACGATTTTTTGGTGAAAGAATGATTAAATGCTGGTTTAATCATTTATTCGAAAATGCTCGTCTGAGCCTTAGGTGAGAAAACCTAATTAATTATGACGAGGCGAGGGACCGACCATGGAGTCATGAAATCGTCCCTGGGTTGTCACGTGACCGCCTGACGATCACTTCATGAAAAGACAAAGTGTTTGGAAGAGTTTTGGACCTAATACGAGCAATTGTGCAAACTAGGTCAAAACTATGAAAATTGATGGGACCGGCTTCCGTGAGCCAAAGAGCCAATCTTGGTCGGTCAAGATAGCGTTTTCGTGTCCCCAAGGCGTCCGTGTTTCAGTCCTGAGAATTTTGATATTTTCTGGCGTGCAATTGAGCATCCATTCGAGAAAATATGCCAAAATTAGGGTTTCGACGAAACTGAGGAAAACACCATGAGATGATGAAAAATAATTATAAAATAAGGAATGAGTAGGCGTGGGACCTCCGTGGTCAAGGCATGGTCGGCCGGTCGTGACCATGGTCTCGTGGTGACTTTTCCTTAATTTTATAATATTTTGATGATTTTATGAAAAATTCATGAATTTTGAGAAATTTGATGAATTTTGGGAGTTTCCATGAATTGAAGGAGTTTTCATGAGTTCAAGGAAGAAAAAAATATAAAAATAATAAAAAACAAGGGTGTGTGGGACCGTGGAAGGCATCGTCGGCCGGCTAGGGCCCGGTCCCATGAGTTTTCCTAATTTTTTTAATATTTTTAGGTATTTTGATGATTTGAGGGAATTTTTCCTAATTTGAGAGAAATACCATGAAATCAAGGAATTTGATGAATTCAAGGAAAACTAATAATAAAATAATAAAACAAAGGGACGTGTGGGACCACCTAGGGCATGGCCGTCCGGCCAAGGCCCGGTCCCACAAGTTTTCATAATTTATTTTATTATTATTTGATGATTTGTGCAAAAATACCATGAAATCAAGGAGTTTTTTATGAAATTGGAGAAATAATAATAATAATAATAATAATAATAATAAAATAATAAGGAACCGTGGGTGTGGGGCCGGTTGGGACCAAGGCATGGACGGTTGGCCAATGATCACGCCCCACACTCCTTTCCTTAATTTTATATTATTTTTTATGGATTTATGGAAGTACCATGAAACCGAGGAGTTTCCTCAAGACGAAGGAGATTTGATAAAATGAGAGAATTTTCATCAAATCATGGAAAATAATAAAAATGCATTAATATAAAACTGGAGTGGGATTTACCACGACACGGTCGGTCGGTCGTGTGTCCATGCTCCCAGCACCCTGGTCAATATTTTAATTATTTATTATTTTCTTCTCCATTTTGCATAGGTTCATCGTTTCGTTGTATTTTTGAAATACTCGTTCGTGTGGTGACTGTTAGTGTATCATCGTTGAATACACCTTCACCATTTGAATCGGGCTTACTTAGAGGTAGCTCAGACGCCCAGTTGTTGATCATTTATTATTAATTGTGGAATTTAGTGGAGAATAATTCACAAAACTGAGTAATAAGATGTTTATTATTAATTCATAGGATCAGCTGAGGATTCAACTACGAATTTAAAATAATAAAGTGAGCATTACCATTCCATGGGATCGTAGATTCGACCATAGAATCAGAGTAATTAAGGTTTATCTATTACCATTTATGAGACCAGTTGTGGATTCGATCATGAAATCGGAGTAATGAGATAATATAGTTATTGCTATTCTATGAGATCAAGTTGTGGATTCGATCATAGAATCAGAACAATTGTTATTGTCATTCCATGGGACCAGTCGTGGATTCGACCATGGAATGGGAGCGATTGTAATTAGGAATAATTAACTTTGTGGCTCTATAATAGCAGAGCAAGCTGTCTAGGATCATTAATCATCCCGATATGAGCTTGTCGGTAAGTCATATCCTTTATATAGTCAGGGTAAACTCGTTGTTTGTTCCTGAAGACGTTATCGCTCTATACTAGCAGAGAAAGCTGTCTAGGAGCCGTCCATCATGTGATGCTATATAGAAATAATCACTTAAAATATTCAGTATTCCTGAGATATGCCGTTGTCCGGTCGTGAGACTACATATCCACATGTACTCTGAGAGAAAGTACTATCCGTTGAGAATTCGATGAGAGAGCCGTGTCTCAACACTCACGTCTGATTGCTAAATCATAGCTTCATATAATTATGAGTTTACAATTTTATCCTTTGTCGAAAATCCACCATTTACATTAAGTCCCCTTCTTACTGAGGAAAGCTGTGTTCCTCAGTCAGCATTAAATGGTGATTTTCCAGCCATAAATAATAATACCAGTGATTGAAATTAGTCATAAGTTGAGACGTTACCGGATTTAAAGAGCATGAGCAAACTACGACTTGATAAAATTTTCAATGTCATGATTGGAGCATCGTTTGATGAGAATAAATTGGTGTTGAACCGCTGGTTTGGACGACGAGTCCGTGGTCGGTTAGGATTCGCGGGTCGGGCCCAATAAGGAAATCCTTAGAAAATTAGGTTTTGGAAATAAAATTGATATAAAAGGGATTAATCCTTTTTTTTTTCCCACGAGTAGTTCTCCACCGCCTCAGCACCTTCACGCCAGCAACAGGGGAAGACCGCCGGGATCGGCGCCAGTCGCCGCCGGCCAAATTCCGGCCGGCGCTCCCAGGTACGTTTTTTTTTGTTTGCTGATGTTTATGATCCTCATGAGTTTTTCATGCTTTGATCATGATGAAGTTATATACATGTGTGTATATTAGTGTGAGTTTTATGAAAAAACCCTCGTTTTTGAAAACGTATGTTCGTTCGATCGTTAGTTTTGAAAACTAACTATAATCCCTGATTTAGGAGAGATTTTTTTTTAATATGAACCTAGGTCCAGTAATAAAACTTAGTGTATGAGCTTTCATGTGTGCCACGGTTTTTTCATAAAAGAAGTGAATTTTCATGAAATCGGAATAATCCTTCGTTTTAAAGACAAATAACGATGGCACGAAGGAAAATATGTATGATGAACTTGTGTCCAGTGATAAAATTTTGCTTATGAGATTTCATTTAAATACAAAACTTTATTATATGTATGAGATGTGAACTTTCACAATATTTTTTTGAAATAAACCTTCGTTTTAAAGACAAATAACGACGATACAAAGGAAAAATAATTTTTTATATATATATATGTAGCCGTGACATATATTGTGTAAAATATGATGGTATATTTTATTTGCATGAATTTGTTTTCATTAGATAAAATTCTTTGAGAATTTATATATGCAAGTTGCATTAGTTGCTGTTTTTCCAAAAATCAGAAACGTGGGTTTTGAGGAACCTTCGAAGATATACAATATATTTATGATGAAATATTTTATTGTTGTAAACTTCGTAGGTCAGTTGTGTGAATGTTCACATTATGGAAATTGTGTCCGTGATTTCATGAAAAATCAGTTTCGGAAATTAAATAAAGTTTCGTTCGTTTTTGCAGTTTTCGAAGAGACGAACGATTTTGGGGTGTTAACTCTAGCATTACTATCACTATTGTTAGTGGAAGTATAAAAGGTGAGAGTTAAGAGTTACCATTTTTTCTCGTATTTCCTTGATTTATATCTGGACGGCATACTGAAGTAGAATGTAGTGTGAACCTCTTCAGCTACTTAGCAAAGATGTCCAATCCCAAGCTGACGACGCCTCGAGGGAAGAGATGTGCGTTGATGATGGCATCTCCAGATATGAGACATGCATGGATGAAACTTCCGTTGGGGGAGACGAAGACGAAATCCCTGGGATTAAGAATGTCCCGAACATAGATGATGCATTCTTTGAAAAAGATATCCCAGGAGCTAAGCAACATTTGAAATCCCCAGTGTATCATCTTTTGATAAATCCCAGAACTGTTACTCAGAAGAAATTGGTGACTCCTAAGACAGTGATTCGATTTTGTCTTGAACGAAGGGTCTTCGCCTCATCAATCATAGAGTTTAAGCTTTCTCGACGACCTTTGGAGAAATTTGCCGGCTGGGCGAGGCATATGTTGGGTTTTCCTCATCTGAGGACTATGCTCGACCAGGCGCAAGTGACGAGAGCTATTCAAGCTTCTGGAGAGTTGTTCATTTATCATGGCGCAAGTGGTATTGTGGCTCTGTTTTCTCGCTGGTGCATTCCCACTCACACTTTCATATGTAGATGGGGAGAGTTTACCATTACCTTGGAAGACGTGGCGGCTCTGATGCATCTCTCGATCACGGGAAATCTTCCTGGGGACCTTTCAGATGAGGAGACCGCCGTTTCTCATGTCTTGACAGCTGCAATGGAGAAAGCGAATAAGGATGGTATTAAAGGATGCTATGCTTCCTTGTTGACACACTGGTGGCCCAAAGACGAGGTTTCTGATAAACCCATCTACGGTATGTTACCCATTGTTGATTTCTTATGTTTATGGTTGTCCAGAGACGTTTTTGAAGACTGTGGAAACTTGTTGAAGTCTTTTGTGATTCCCTTTGCTATTAAGATGGATCAAGGTGAGCAACTTCCGATAGGTAGTTTATTCTTACGCTCCTTGTATTACAACCCGGACTCCTTGACTATAGACTCCAGTGTGTCGAACGGCTCTATGAAGATTGAGTGTTATGCCAACACGATGTTTCTTCAAGCTTTGATGTGGGAGCATTTTAAGAATTATGCACCTACTCAACGTAATGTTCTGCAAGGACCGAATACTGATGCACGCCATACTTTCCCTGAGAAAGATAATGCTAGGATCATGCGTTGGTCCACCAAGCAGCCTCGTTCTAAAATACGTTTTATTGATGTGTTAGATGAAGAATCTGAGTTCAATTTTCGCCCGTGGGTGTCAGTCCCTGATTATGTTTCTCAGCCGATGACTTTCAATACTGGAGAAGGCACGAGTTTGACGTCTGGTGCGCATCTGAGTGATGGCGAAAGATCTTTCATGTTGAGTTGCACTCCTGGTCATTTGCTATCAGTCACGTTTGGAGAGCTTTAAGTGGAGGAGTATAATATTGATAGAGCAGCTCGACAAATGGGTATGGATCAGTGTGTTCCAACCATACGGAGAAGGAAGCCATCAGTTGAGCAACTCAGGACTCATTTGGATCATACTCACGTGGAAGGGAGTAGCTACTGGTTTCCTGGTTCTGATAGATTCGCTTATGTAACCCCAGGTTATGTAGAATTCTGGGACCAGCAACTTGGGCGTTTGCATGGATTTGTAAGATTTCCCAAACCTCCATTCAAGGATCTTCCTTCGGCTGAGATGATTTTCATTCGACCCAGATTGAAGTATCTTTCTAGTGATAAACGAAAGTCGTCTTCAGGATGCTCTCAGGTATGTTTCTTCATATAATCTTCACGAAATTATAAGAACTGTATTCTGATTACATTACTGGATTCCACCACAAGACGGTCGTAATGTACGACCTCGAATCGGTGTAGATTTCTCAGAGATTGAGGCGGTTATTCATGGCGGGGAAGGCATGCATAAAGGTTATAAGCTTTACCCAATACCGTAAAGTCCCCAGTTGGTGCTTTGGTGAGTTCCCAATATTTCCCACTGTGACTTTCATTGCTATTAACATTAGAATCATGAAGCCAATGTTGTTAATTTTGTTGCAGAATTTTACTCCATCGAGTCTTGAAAGTATTCAATTTTCTGCTACTGAACAAGCAATCGCTGATTTGAGTGACGAAGAAACTGTAAGTATTTCTTCATATGTTCAAATGTGGAGCTTCATGGATGAAAAATATTGATTGTAAATGACGTGTACAGGAGGATGTCATCATGGAGATGGATAATTCTGGAACTCAATCATCCTCTGGGAAGGGAAATGGAGGTAATTCCCAAGATTCGGAGCCGGATGGAAGTGATGTTCCTCTTGTCGTTGATGTGGACAATTCCAACCCCTTGGACACTTCGATGACTCTTCAAGTAAGTATATATCATGTATATTCTTCATAGAAGTACAAAAGTGTTGAATTGTGAATGAATGAATGAGAAACCATGTGAATATATGAAAACTTAGTCGAATCGCGTCGTCAGAAAATTCAGAACCCAGCTTTTTAGTAAAAACGCTGTAGAATCCTCGTCCGGAGTAGGATTTTGATGATCTGCATGTGCAAATTCAATCCCGGAAAATTTCCAAGCTTTAACATAGAAGATTTTTAAGTTTTGAGTACGTTCAGAGCCTGAAAAAGGCGAAATAGTAAACTTCCAGGAGACTTCCAGAACTTTTTCAGATTGCGCATCACTTGATAATTTGGCCACATCTACTCGCTCGTTCATCGGATTGTCATGAAATTTTGACATGTCCTAGAGGACATCCATACAAAGATAATGGAATATGACCCATCCTCAGATTCCTTGTAGATTTCTCCCAGTTAGTCTCCTAGTACAGGGAAGAGTTCAGTTTCCTCAGACGGACTCATCGTAAAATGTATTTTCATGACTTTCATGTTATTTGCTCGTGATTTGAATGCAGTATGATGAACCTTGCTCGTGATTTGAATGCAGTATGATGAACCTTGATGATGTTGCCTTGATGGTATGCTGTGTTTAATAATATCCTTTGGCTTCGTGATTCTAACCTCATGTAATCTTCGTATTAGGTGCTAAATACCGAAGTTGAGGATACTGGAGACCATGATGACAACTCTAACCTTTCTGAAGTTATTGATGAAGAGACAACCATCCCGGCACTTCGAGGCCATGAGATAGTCGCTTATGATGTTATGGAAAACCAGATGGTTGTTTCTTCAGTGATAGAAGAAACCGAGATAGCAGCGGAGAATACCGAAGGAACTGTTGCTTTGGTCGTGGAAGCCGCTCCAGTGACTGAGAACCGTATAATAGTGTATGAATATCCAACTGTAGGGGTTTCTTTCAATCCTCCCTTTTTCACTTCACTCCCGTATCATGAACTGGTCGGTGGATTCAGCGTTCCCATTGGATATGCACGCTTGTACGAGACGATATGGAAGAAGTTCGGCCACATGATCGTTGACAGGAACCCTGGGCGT
The DNA here is from genome assembly GCF_003573695.1 of Papaver somniferum. Taxonomy (NCBI): domain Eukaryota; kingdom Viridiplantae; phylum Streptophyta; class Magnoliopsida; order Ranunculales; family Papaveraceae; genus Papaver; species Papaver somniferum. The sequence goes on from NC_039364.1 coordinate 132,048,519, forward strand.
GATTATGCTTTAACCATGCAAGTAGGCGTTATCTTGCGTGTCGTGAGTGATATGCATACGAGACCCAGGAATACCATGACTCCAGATATACTCTTTGATTGGAAGTTTAACTTGGAGAATTCAGAAAGAATTGGCCTTAACGTGAAATGACTTCGTATATCAAGGATTCATGTGAAAAGAACATACCCTTTCCTAATGATGTTGTGGAGGAGAAGGAGGACAAGATTTCCAAGCTGATCGAGGAGTTGAACAAGGAGAGGTCTGCTTTGCAAGCCTTGAAGGATGCTGATGAGCGAAAGCCTTTTCTTGCTGATCTTTTGAACTTATAAACTTCTGAGAGATGTGAGGTTTATACTTGGGTTTTGATATTTATAAGGTTTTGGATCGACTGATGGTTAAGGATTTTCTTATAGATTTGATAGAGATTTTCTTTTACGAAATATGAACTGAACTTTGATAAATTGCTGAATTCAAACACTGATTGCAAGTATTGCAAATGTTTTGGAGGAATTGAAATACAAATGAAAGAAAATCCTAAATAATAAATCCCAACACCATGAGTTCTTCAAACGCCCAATACCTTAAATGTCCAATAATTTCAGATAAACGCCTTGAGCCAATTTTCGTGAAAAACTGGTAGGTGTAGATAGGGAAAAACGATTTGTTGATTTTTAAGGAATTGAGGAGACAACCGTACGGAGGAGACTCCTCAAACCGAGCGAAATGTTAAACCTCACACAGATGCACCGCTGCAAAGGGGGTTCTTTAGATTCGAGAGATCAATCTGTAGTACTCCGGCCTAAATCAAGACAATGACCGTTCCAGAGTAAACTCGGTCACAAGAGAGGATGGGTTGATCTGTAGGAGGGAAGCTGAGAAATGTGTGGAATCAATGGTAATCAAAGATTGTGGGTGTGTGAATTCTGAATACGATAAGCTCTGAGTGATTGAAATTTCTCAATTGAGAGTAATTGCTCAATCGATGAGTTGATGATCTCGTGTTGTCAGTTTGACGTGAGATTGATGATACTGATGATTCAATCATGATTCAGAGACTTATTTATATTGCTGGAATTATAGACACCATGTGTGACAGTTGATGGAATCAAGGAGTGGGAAGTGGAGATCGTGTTTGAAACCAGTTGCTCAATGTGTGGAGACTTGGTAGATTTTCCACTCAATACCTCGTGAATTCCTTCAACTGATTGCACGACTTGCTCACATTCCATCGTGTGTTTGAACACACGTGCCGTAGACCGCCAGACCAAAAACCCTAAGTGATATCCCCAAGTGACATGATTGACGTCTCGTGGTTTGTTAGTCAATTGATGACTTCGTGGTTTGATGGGACGATGAGTCCATGTAGTCGTTGAGTTGAACATGATATTTTCAAACTCATGAATTGAACATGTCATGAGACAGAGGTATAGTTCTTACGATGAAGTGAGCAAGTATTGCTCATTCGATGGATCGTTGAATATTGATTGTTGAACCAATATTCCTTGGTTTGAGAAAATATTTATCATCTGAGCAAATGTTGCTCATGTGATGAATTGTTGAATATTTGATCGTCTGAGCATGTGTTGCTCATCTGATGGGTTATTGGCAGCGTACCAAAAATATTAATTAGAATACTGGTCGTTGAACCGAGCATAATTAATAAAATTAATGACCATGAGTTCGTCGTAAAATTATTAAGGTTGGAATCTGGAATGATGATCCTTGGATTCAGAAACCCTAATTTGATCAATTGATGATCAATTCATGGTTCGTCAGAAGTTTAACCATGGTACAAAGGAGGGAGAGACTACATGGGACCGTGGATCAACCATGTAGTGTCCATATGCTCATGTGAGCAAATACAAAGAACTCCTGAATAGTTGACGATTTGTTGATGAAAGAATGATTAAATGCTGGTTTAATCATTTATTCGAAAATGCTCGTCTGAGCCTTAGGTGAGAAAACCTAATTAATTATGACGAGGCGAGGGACCGACCATGGAGTCATGAAACCGTCCCTGGGTTGACCCGTGACCTCCTGATGAGCACTTCATGAAAATCCAAAGTGTTTGGGAGAGTTTTGGACCTAATACGAGCAATTGTGCAAATTAGGTCAAAACTGTGAAAATTGATGGGACTGGCTTCCGTGAGCCAAAGAGTCAATATTGGTTGGTCAAGATAGCGTGCTCGTGTCCCCAAGGCGTCCGCGTCTCAGTCTTGAGAATTTTGATATTTTCTGGCGTGCAACTGAGCATCCATTCGAGAAAATATGCCAAAATTAGGGTTTCGACGAAACTGAGGAAAACACCATGAGATGATGAAAAATAATCATAAAATAAGGAATGAGGAGGCGTGGGACCGCCGTGGTCAAGGCATGGTCGGCCGGTCGTGACCATGGTCCCGTGGTGCCTTTTCATTAATTTTATAATATTTTGATGATTTTATGAAAAATTCATGAATTTTGAGAAATTTGATGAATTTTGGGAGTTTCCATGAATTGAAGGAGTTTTCATGAAATCAAGGAACCAAAAGATATTAAAATAATAAAACAAGGGCGTGTGGGACCGTGGAAGGCATGACTGGACGGCCAGGGCCCGGTCCCACAAGTTTTCCTAATTTTATAATGATTTTATTATAAATTCATGAATTTTGAGAAATTTGATGAATTTAGGGAGTTTCCATGAACTGAAGGAGTTTTCATGAGTTCAGGGAAGCAAAAAATATTAAAATAATAAAAACAAGGGCGTGTGGGACCATGGAGGCATGGTCGGCCGGCTTGGTCCCGGTCCCACGAGTTTTCATGATTTTTTAATGTTTTTTAGGTATTTTTGATGATTTGAGGGAATTTTTCCTAATTTGAGAGAAATACCATGAAATCAAGGAATTTGATGAATTCAAGGAAAACTAATAATAAAATAATAAAACAAAGGGGCGTGTGGGACCGACTAGGGCATGGCCGGCCGGCCAAGGCCCGGTCCCACAAGTTTTCATAATTTATTTTATTTTATTATTTGATGATTTATGCAAAAATACCATGAAATCAAGGAGTTTTTTCATGAAATTAGAGAAATAATAATAATAAAATAATAAAGAACCGTGGGTGTGGGGCCGATTGGGACCAAGGCATGGCCGATTGGCCAATGGTCACGCCCCACGTTCCTTTCCTTAATTTTATATTATTTTTTATGGATTTATGGAAGTACCATGAAACCGAGGAGTTTCCTCGAGACGAAGGAAATTTGATAAAATGAGAGAATTTTCATCAAATCATGAAAAATAATAAAAATGCATTAAAATATAAAAACTGGCGTGGGATTGACCACGACACGGTCGGTTGGTCGTGTGTCCGTGCTCCCAGCACCCTGGTCAATATTTTAATTATTTATAATTTTCTTCTCTATTTTGCATAGGTTCATCGTTTCGTTGTATTTTTGAAATACTCGTTCGTGCGGTGACTGTTAGTGTATCATCGTTGAATACACTTTTACCATTTGAATCGGGGCTTACTTAGAGGTAGCTCAGACGCCCGGTTGTTGTTTATTTATTACCAATTGTGGAATTCGATGGAGAATAATTCACAAAACTGAGCAATAAGATGTTTATTATTAATTCATAGGATCAACTGAGGATTCGACTACGAATTCATAATAATAAAGTGAGCATTACCATTCCATGGGATCGTATATTCGACCATAGAATCAGATTAATTAAGATTTATCTATTACCATTTATGAGACCAGGTGTGGATTCGATCATGAAATCGGAGTAATGAGATAATATAGTTATTGCTATTCTATGAGATCAAGTCGTGGATTGGATCATAGAATCAGAACAATTGTTATCGCCATTCCATGGGACCAGTCGTGGATTCGACCATGGAATATGAGCAATTAGGAACAATTAACTTTTTGGCTCCATACTGTAGAGCAAGATGTCTAGGATCATTAATCATCCCGATATGAGCTTGTCTGTAAGTCATATCTTTTATATAGTCAGGGTAAACTCGTTGTTTGTTCCTGAAGACGTTATCGCTCTATACTAGCAGAGCAAGCTGTCCAGGAGCCGTCCATCACGTGATACTATATAGAAATAATCACTGAAGTATTCAGTATACATGAGACATGTCGTTGTCCAGTCGTGAGACTTCATATATACATGTACTCTGAGAGAAAGTACTCTCTGTTGAGAATTCGATGAGAGACTCGTGTCTCGATACTCACGCCTGATTGCTGAATCAGAGTTTCGTATGATTATGAGTTTAGGAATTTAGCCTTTGTCGAAAATACACCATCTACATTAAGTCCCCTGCTTACTGAGGAAAGCTGTGTTCCCCAGTCAGCATTAAATGGTGATTTTCCGACCATAAATAATAATACCAATAATTGAACTTAGTCATAAGTTGAGACGTTACCGGATTTAGAGAGCACGAGCAAACCACGACTTGATGAAGGCTTCAATGTCATGATTGGAGCATCGTTTTGATGAGCATAAATTGGTGTTGGACCGCTGGTTTGGATGACGAGTCCGTGGTCGGTTAGGATTCGCGGGTCGGGCCCAATAAGGAAATCCTTAGAAAATTAGGTTTTGGAAAAAAAATTGATATAAAATGGATTAATCCTTTTTTTTTTTATTTTCCTTCACACACGGCCAGCACCTTCATCACCTCAGCGCCTTCACGCCAGCAGCAGGAGAAGACCGCCGGGCGCCGCAGTCGCCGACCAAATTCCGGCCGACGAGGTACGTTTTTTTTTTTTTTTTTGCTGATGTTTATGATTCTCATGAGTTGTTCATGCTTTGATCATGATGAAGTTATATACATGTGTGTATATTAGTGTGAGTTTTATGAAAAACCCTCGTTTTTGAAATTGTATGTTCTTTCGATCGTTAGTTTTGAAAACTAACTATAATCCCTGATTTAGGAGAGATTTTTTTTTTAATATGAACCTAGGTCCAGTGATGAAACTTGGTGTATGATATTTCATGTATACCAAGGTTTCATCATAAAAGAAGTGAATTTTCATGAAATCGGAATAATCCTTCGTTTTAAAGACAAATGACGATGACACGAAGGAAAATATGGATGATGAACTTGTGTCCAGTGATAAAATTTTGCTTATGAGCTTTCATGTAAATACAAAACTTTATCATATGTATAAGATGTGAGCTTTCACAATATTTTTTGAAATAAACCTTCGTTTTAAAGACAAATAACGACGATACGAAGGAAAAATAATTTTTTTATATATATATGTATATGCAGCCGTGACATATATTGTGCATAATATGATGATATATTTTATTTTCATGAGTTTGTTTTCATCAAATAAAATCCTTGAGAGTTTATGTATGCAAGTTGCATTAATTGCTGCTTTTTCGAAAAACCAGAAACGTGGGTTTTGAGGAACCTTCGAAGATAGACAATATATTTATGATGAAATATTTTATTGTTGTAAACTTCATAGGTCAGTTGTGTGAATGTTCACATTATGAAAATTGTGTCCGTGATTTCATGAAAAATCAGTTTCGGAAATTAAATAAAGTTTCGTTTTTGCAGTTTTCGAAGAGACGAACGATTTTGAGGTGTTAACTCTAGTATTACTATCACCATTTTTAGTGGAAGTGTAAAAGGTAAGAGTTAAGAGTTACCATTTTTTGCTGATGTTGGTTTGTTTACATGGTAGTAATCTTTGATCTTCCAGTTCCAGAAAATGTCGACCAACAGTAACAACAATTACGATTACTGGTATTCCTCTTCTTCCTCTGGCTCTTCTGATGAGAGTTCCGACGCTCCTATAGCGAAATCGAAGGCTAGGGTTACCCAGAAAGGGGCGAAGCCTAATGTTCCTTTGGCTAAGCGAAGAGTCTCTTTTGCTGAACTCGAAAAGAAAAGAGCTGAAGACAAAAAGGAGGATGCCCGTCAACGTGAAAAAGATCGCACCCGTCGTAAGAGACAGAGGGTTGAGGAGAAGCGTCAATTCTTGGATGGGGTGCCTTCTGATTCTGATGCTGATTCTTCTGAAGGAGAGATCGCATGGGAACCCTCCGAGCGTTACATTAAGCCTGATCGATATGAAAGAGAGCATCGGAGGACGATGAAGAAAATTGAAGATGAAGCTGCAGCAGAAGATAATTCAGATTCAGATGATGATGTTATCTTCCGTCCACCGGACTTCGCCAATGATCTTGATAGTGACTCTGAAGAAGATGATTCCGAGAAGGACAGTGATGATGAAGCTGACAATTCGGATGAGTCCGACGAGTAGTTTTACTTCCATCTTCTTGTAGATGGTAGAGAATTCCCTTTTTAGTGTTCATAGTAGATATCTTTCTTTTTGACTGTTTAAACGACTTTATTTCAATTAGACTTTTCTTCTGAATGATGAACATTTTGTTAACGTCAATTTCTTCTAATCCATGACATGGACCGATGCCCATATATCCAAATTCATCATGACTTGTCGATTTTCATGAGAAGCAACATAACACACGGCCGAGAATTCATGACGTGTACAAGGCGCGTGGCCTATCCTTTGACCCGTGATGTTCAGTCCCCAGTGTGTTATTTTCCTCCGTGTCTCCGGTATCGATCTTTGAAGCCTAGGATTTCAGTGGAACTCATAACTGAGTTGACTACATAACTATCTCCTGGTATATATATATCCTCAAGACTCCAAATCTATGATCCACGCAAATATTTCTTCCATTCCTGAGTCAGTTTCATCGTGCAGAGAAGTTTTGATCCTACCTCCTTGCTGTCATGTCGAGCAATAACATTTCTTCTCAAGATGATCTTCAGTCGAAGCGTGAAACAACAACGTCTATCTCAGTAAGTTGTACACTTCTTCTTCTTCTCCTTTCTTGTCTCTGTTCGATTGTTGATCACAAGAAAATGATTTGTCGTAGGAATGTAAGAAGAATACTACTCGTCATAATGCAAGGCCTAAGCGGATTGTTAGAGCTCCTGCCCGGTATGGATCGGCTCATGCTGAAGCTGGATCGTCTGTAAGTAAACTTATGACTCTTGAAATTGTACTGAGTCCCGGGATTAACACTCTTTCATTTCATCATAGGCGGATGTCCGTGTCGTCGTCGACGCTAGACGAAGAAAGAGTGGAAAGTCCGTGACCGTGGTTGAGGTCGAGGAAAGAAACAACCAGGCATGTGAAGATTCTGCAGGATCCGTGGAGACCGGAGACGGTGTCCATGCTTGTGAATACCCAACCGCTGGAATTTTATTTGAAGCCCCATTGATTAATACCTTCCCAGACAATGAAATGGTCGGCGGATTCGTGGTTCCCAAATGTCATGTATCTCTGTACACCAAGATCTGGAAGAAGTATGGTCATATTGCCACCACTGAAGTGTGGAAAGGTTTTCTTCCAACCCTTTTAACCACGGTAGCGGGGTTATTGCCGATCATCGAGGAAATGAATAAGATGCACTTGCGAGACATCAAAAACCATGAGCTTCACCAATGGGATGAAATGATATCGAATTGTGAGATATTGCGATTCAATGTAAGTTGGCTCCGTCGTCGTCTTGAGATAATCAAGGTTCATAAGGCGGCAGAGGCTGCTGATACGATTTCCATGAATGCAGCTTTACTGGATGAGGAGAGGATACTGGCTCTGGAGTCAGCAAGGGTTGAGAAAGCGGTCGAAGACTTAAAGGCAAAGACCAATATTTTTCAGAAGAAGCTTGACGTGGCTTCTTACAGGGATTATCCATTGCTGGATGGTTTGCTCTGAGTGAGCATTTGTGGTTGTTATTTTTTGAGTAAATCTGAGTTTCTAGTTAGGTGAAACAGTTGATCGTGGTATGAACGAATTTTGCTCATTTTGAAATGTTTAATGAACAAAGGAGCATTCACATGCTCTTTGGAGGAATGAAATTACATTTTTGAAAATACTTGAAATGATGAAGAGGTAGTTTGTTTCATGGATCAGGCATAATAAGCTTTGAGCCATTTGCCGTTGATGATGTTTCCTTCCTTTCCTCCATTGATTGCTAAAATTTTGTAGTATCCGCTAGACACTGCTTTGATAACAACATATGGCCCTTCCCATTTAGGAGAGAACTTAGGAGCGGACATGTCTTGTTGAATGTGCTTTGCCGTATTTAATACCAAATCTCCTACTTGAAATGTTTGAGGTCTTACCATTTTGTTGTAGGCTCTGGAGATTCTCTGTTTGTAGGCCTCCACATATTTTTCCACCTTGGTTCTTCTTGATTCCAGCATATCTAGCTCAGTGTTTCTTGATCTGGAGATTTCGGCCTCATCCCATTGTACACCACTGGATGCTGCAATCCTGGCTGAGGAAACTTTGATTTCTGCTGGAAGTATGGCATCGGCTTCATAGACAAGGGAATATGGTGAAGTACCGATCGAGCTCCTTGGTGCAGTTCTATAAGCCCATAGATCCATGGGTAATTGCTCATACCATGATCGAGGATTGTCATGAATCGTCCGACTGATAATCCTAACCAAAGTCTTGTTAGTACTTTCTGCTTGACCATTTCCTTGTGGATAGTAAGGCGTAGAGAAGATTTGTTTGATCCCATATTTATTGAGCAACCTCTCAACATCTTGATTGGCAAAAAGAGTTCCGTTATCTGTGATGATATGCTTAGGAACTCCGAATCTGCATATTATGTGCTCTTTGATGAAGGCGGCAATCGTAACTCCAGTGGTGCTTCGAAGAGGAATAACTTCGACCCACTTGGTGAAGTACTCTGTCGCAGTGATGATGTATTCATGTTGTTTTGAAGATGCTGGATTGATCTTCCCAATAATATCTAGTCCCCAGCTGTAGAAAGGCCACGGGCTATTCACAGAATTCAATGGGAGACAAGGAGTGTGGATGAGATTACCATGAGTTTGGCATTGGTGACACCTACGAACGTGTGCGGCTGTATCATCTTCCATGGTTGGCCAATAATATTTCTCATAAATTTGAAGAAATAGTTTATTCTTTCCCTGATGTTCTCCATCATGTACTTCCTTCAGGATTGTAGGGATTTCATGTTCGGCGAAGCACCTTAGTAAATTTCCACTAAAGCTTTTGCGGTATAAGATCCCATCGAGATGGACAAATCTCTTAGCTTTCTGAATGAGTTTGACTGCTTGCTTCTTTTCCAGTGGTAGTTCGTTGTCCTGAAGGTATTTGATGTAAGGCTCCCTCCAGTCCCCAGTGTGGTGGATCGTCAAAACCTCCAAGTGATGAGGAGGTGTTTGGCAATCAGGACAAGACCCTTGTAAAGCTCTTGATTGAGTCTCCATGGATGGCCAGTATTACCCCATTCTTTGAATCTTTCTGTAAAGTGTTACCACTAACGTTTGCCCACAGACTTCCTCATGTATGCGTTTGAGCTGTTCTTCCACTTCGTCGCTCCCAAGACATCGTGATAGAGATCCATCAGGTTTTCGATAGTATAGCCCTCCATGAAGCAAGAAGTAGTTTTTAAATTCCTTGAGGCTGACTTTGCCTTTTGAAATAGAGCTGCTCAATTCATGAATGATGGGTGCTCGCCAATCATTCGCTGGAATGTCTTCGATCTGAGTGAGCCAAGTTGATGATACCGTACGTCTTTGTACAATGATCGTTTTGTGTGATCCTTCGAATTGCAGCTTGGAGGCGAGAGTTTCTAGGCAATCACCATGCCTGTTGTTAGTCCGTCCAGTATGGACGATCGTTGCGTCAGCAAAATAGGTCAACAGTCGCTGAGCTTCGGTTCTGAATGGAGCAAGTGTGAATTATTTGAGAGAATACGTTCCATTCATCTGGTTGACCAATAATTTTGAATCTCCCCTTATCTCGAGGTGTGTTGCTCCTGCTTGCTTGGCCAAGGATAATCCTAATAGGAAGGCTTCATATTCCGCTGAGTTGTTGGTGCAGTGGAAATCCAACTTGAACGAATGTGAGAAAACTTCACCAGATGGAGACACCAACATTATGCCCGCTCCTCCGGTGTCACTACTATGGGTGGCAGATCCATCAAAGTATAGAATCCATGTTTCTTCCTTGATGACTAAGATGTCTGGGAATTCGCCGGGTACTTCTTCATGTAGTGTTGTTGTGTCTTCCCCTGGAAAATCAGCGAGCAAGTCTGCGACCGCTTAAACTTTGATGGCTTTAGGTGGCGTGCAAGCTATGTCAAATTCTGAAATCTGGAGTAGCCACTTCGCTGGGTCTTCCTATCAAGGCTGGCTTTGATAGCAAGAACTTTATGGGATCATCTTTGGAGATGAGTACGACCCTGTTAGATAGTAAGTAATATCTGAACTTATGGATTGCATGTACCAATGCCAGGCATGCCCTTTTGTCCTTTGGGTATCGGAGTTGAGCATCTCTCATTGTGCGGCTGAAGTAGTAAATCGGTCGTTCGACGCCTTCGTCATCTTCCTGAGCGAGGAGTGCGCCGATGGCGATGTTACTGGAGGATGTGTAAAGAATCAGAGCTCGTCCCTGCACTGGAGACCTCATGATGGCCGGTGATAATAATATCTTTTGTATTTTATGGAAAGCTTCTTGTTGAACAGCTGTCCAGGTGAAGCTTTCTCCTTTCTTCAGCAGAGGGGTGAACGAAGCAATGAGTTGAGCTAATCCAGGAATGAAGCGTCGAATATAATTTACCTTTCCCATAAAATCTCTTTAGTTCCTTCACGGTACGTGGAGGAGGCATGGTGGTAATAGCTTTTGCCTTGTCGGGGTCGACTTTGATCCCTTCAGCCGTGACCAGGAATCCTAAGAATTTTCCAGAAGAAACTCCGAATGCGCTCTTTAAAGGATTCATTTTTAATTTGTAGTCTATGCACCTTTCGAACACCTGCCTTAGAACTTCGATATGAGATGCTCGAGTTTTCGATTTTACCACCACATCGTCAACATAGTCTTCTACTTGCTTGTGCATCATGTCGTGGAATATGGCAGTCATGGATCGTTGATAGGTGGCACCAGCATTCTTTAATCCAAAGGGCATCACGGTGTAGTGAAAATTCCCAATGGGAGTACGGAACGCAGTCTTGTTGGCGTCATGTTCATACATCTTGATCTGGTTGTACCCACTATAGCCGTCCATGAATGAGAACATACCGTGACCGCTGGTTGCATCGACGAGCATGTCAATGTTTGTTAGAGGGAAATCATCCTTCGGACAACATTTATTCAAGAACCTGAAGTCAACATAACATCTGATTTGACCATTTTTCTTCTTAACAGGTACCACATTTGCTAGCCACGTTGGATGAAGAATAGGTTTGATGAACCCTGCTACCAATAGTTTCTGGATTTCGACCTTGATTTGCTCCTCGACTTCGTGTCTAAATTGTCTGGGCGGTTTTTTGACAGCTTTGGAACCAGGGACGATGTGCAGGTGATAGGTGACGAGTTTTTCATCCAGACCCGGCATTTCTTCGTACGTCCAGGCGAAGACATCTTGATATTTTTTTAATAATTTCACCAGCTCGGTCCGCTCCTCTGGTGATAGCGCTGAACTGATCAGGATTGGCCTTGGATCGTCTCAGACCCAATGTTGATTGTTTCAAGATCGTCAGTGGTAGAGTCAGTGCCGTCCTGTAGTTGTTGTGGGGCATCTTGGACTTCTTCAAGTGATTTCTCACTCTGACATGATTCTTCATGGTGGGGAGACTTTTCATCGTTCTCCCCGATTAATTGCTAATCTTTCCGTCGGCGATAAACGACTCTCCCTTCTACGTCTCGATCGGTCGTGAAGTTTGTCCCTGGAGTTGAGACTTGATCATTATGGAATTTAGTCAGTGTAGTAGGTGACTTGATCACTTTAGCAGCTGAGGATGACGGATCGTTATCAGCCTTCTCGATAGTCTTCCAGCTTGGAAGTGGCGTACTGTGAATCCTGCTTGGCGGTTCCGGGATGCCTTTCTGAGATTCAAGGAACTCAGTATCATAGACGGGAGCATAAGGAGATGATGAAGCCGGAATGCGAACGATCTTGTTGTCGAGCAGGGCCTTCATGCATTGATGGTATGTTGAAGGAACCACCTTATTATCATGGAGCCATGGGCGTCCCAGTATTATATGGGAGTCAGGTTCTTTCTCGATCACATGAAACTTCGCTTTCGATCGAATCGGCCCCACCCTCAAATCTATGTATGCATATCCATATGTATGGCTTTGAATTCCTTCAAATCCTGTCATTAGGATGGGATAGCGAACGATTTTACCTTGTGGGAACCTGGCCATCCTGAGAGTCTTCATGGTGATAATGTTGGTAGAAGCACCGGTGTCAACAAGAGCTCTTCTAAATTCAGTGCCTTTGATGAAACCAGTGACATACAATGCTCGATTGTGTCCTTCGTCCGTCATGTGATCTTCTTCTCCAAAAGAGATGTTGTCAATCGAATGCTCAGGCACTATGGAGACTTCTTCAACTGATGGTGTTGGTGGCGTTATTTGCACGCTGGATGATATCTGGTTGAATGCTGAAAATGTGTATGTGTGCCGATCCCTGGAGAAGTGCAGGAGTTCACATAGATTTTCGATCAAATGTGTGACCTATTGTTCCACCGGTTTCTCGTATGTGGTGAAGCTGTTGATTCGAGGATCAGATGATGCTCCAGTCCCCGGTGTTGAAACTTCTGGAGCGGAGGTACCGCCTAACTCGGATGTTAATTTGATGAGAAAGTCGAGGATGTGGTTTATCGTCTTCTTCATCAGGTCCATGTTCCTGGTATGGACCTCTAGGATTTGAGACAACTCTGCCAAAGTCGGTACCCCTCTGCCTTCCATGCCGCCAGATGTAACATGAGGAATGTTTCCATTTGAAATATTCTGATCTAAATTAGATTGCAACCGAGAGATTAATCTCCCACTGTGGTCGCCAATCTGTAGATGGGGAAAAACGATTTGCTGGTTTTTAAGGAATTGAGGAGACGACCGTACGGAGGAGACTCCTCAAACCGAGTAAAATGTTAAACCTCACACAGATGCACCGCTTCAAAGGGGGTGCTTTAGATTCGAGAGATCAATCTGTAGTACTCCGGCCTAAATCAAGACAATGACCGTTCCAGAGTAAATTCGGTCACAAGAGAGGATGGGTTGATCTGTAGGAGGGAAGATGAGAAATGTGTGGAATCAATGGTAATCAAAGATTGTGGGTGTGTGAATTCTGAATACGATAAGCTCTGAGTGATTGAAATTGCTCAATTGAGAGTAGTTTCTCAATCGATGAGTTGATGATCTCGTGTTGTCAGTTTGACGTGATATTGATGATACTGATGATTCAATCATGATTCAGAGACTTATTTATATTGCTGGAATTGTAGACACCATGATTCCATGAAGTGTGACAGTTGATGGAATCAAGGAGTGGGGAAGTGGAGATCGTGTTTGAAACCAGTTGCTCAACGTGTGGAGACTTGGGTCGATTTTCCACCCACTACCTCGTGAATTCCTTCAACTGATTGCACGACTTGCTCATATTTCATCGTGTGTTTGAACACACGTGCCGTAGACCGTCAGACCAAAAACCCTAAGTGATATCCCCCAAGTGACACGATTGACTTCTCGTGGTTTGTTAGTCAATTGATGACTTCGTGGTTTGATGGGACGATGAGTCCATGTAGTTGTTGAGTATCGACATGATGTTCTGAAACTCATGAATTGAACATGTCATGAGACAGAGATATAGTTCTTACGATGAAGTGAGCAAGTATTGCTCATTCGATGGATCGTTGAATATTGATTGTTGAACCAATATTCCTTGGTTTGAGAAAATATTTATCATCTGAGCAAGTGTTGCTCATGTGATGAATTGTTGAATATTTGATCGTCTGAGCATGTGTTGCTCATCTGATGGGTTATTGGCAGCGTACCAAAAATATTAATTAGAATACTGGTCGTTGAACCGAGCATAATTAAGAAAATTAATGACCATGAGGTCGTCGTAAAATTATTAAGGTTGGAATCTGGAATGATGATCCTTGGATTCAGAAACCCTAATTTGATCAATTGATGATCAATTCATGGTTCGTCAGAAGTTTAACCATGGGAAGAAGGAGGGAGAAACTACATGTGACCGTGGATCAATCATGTAGTGTCCATATGCTCATGTGAGCAAATACAAAGAACTCCTGAAGAGTTGACGATTTTTTGATGAAAGAATGATTAAATCCTGGTTTAATCATTTATTCGAAAATGCTCGTCTGAGCCTTAGGTGAGAAAACCTAATTAATTATGACGAGGCGAGGGACCGACCATGGAGTCATGAAACCGGCCCTGGGTTGACCCGTGACCGCCTGATGATCACTTCATGAAAATCCAAAGTGTTTGGGAGAGTTTTGGACCTAATACGAGCAATTGTGCAAATTAGGTCAAAATTGTGAAAATTGATGGGACTGGCTTCTGTGAGCCAAAGAGTCAATCTTGGTCGGTCAAGATAGCGTGCTCGTGTCACCAAGGCGTCCGCGTCTCAGTCCTGAGAATTTTGATATTTTTTGGCGTGCAATTGAGCATCCATTCGAGAAAATATGCCAAAATTAGGGTTTCGACGAAACTGAGGAAAACACCATGAGATAATGAAAAATAATTATAAAATAAGGAATGAAGAGGCGTGGGACCGCCATGGTCAAGGCATGGTCGGCCGGTCGTGACCACGGTCCCGTGGTGCCTTTTCCTTAATTTTATAATATTTTGATGATTTATGAAAAATTCATGAATTTTGGGAGTTTCCATGAATTGAAGGAGTTTTCATGAGTTCAAGGAACCAAAAGATATTAAAATAATAAAACAAGGGCGTGTGGGACCGTGGAAGGCATGACTGGCCGGCCAGGGCCCGGTCCCACAAGTTTCCCTAATTTTATAATGATTTTATGAAAAATTCATGAATTTTGAGAAATTTGATGAATTTAGGGAGTTCCATGAACTGAAGGAGTTTTCATGAGTTCAGGGAAGCAAAAAATATTAAAATAATAAAAACAAGGGCGTGCGGGACTGTGGAGGCATGGCCGGCCGGCTTGGGCCCGGTCCCACGAGTTTTCATGATTTTTTAATATTTTTTAGGTAGTTTTGATGATTTGAGGGAATTTTTCCTAATTTAAGAGAAATACCATGAAATCAAGAAATTTGATGAATTCAAGGAAAACTAATAATAAAAAAATGGGCGTGTGGGACCGGCTAGGGCATGGCCGGCCGGCCAAGGCCCGGTCCCACAAGTTTTCATAATTTATTTTATTATTATTTGATGATTTATGCAAAAATACCATGAAATAAAGGAGTTTTTTCATGAAATTAGAGAAATAATAATAAAATAATAAGGAACCGTGGGTGTGGGGCCGGTTGGGACCAAGGCATGGCCGGTTGGCCAATGGTCACGCCCCACACTCCTTTCCTTAATTTTATATTATTTTTTATGGATTTATGGAAGTACCATGAAACCGAGGAGTTTCCTCGAGACGAAGGAAATTTGATAAAATGAGAGAATTTTCATCAAATCATGAAAAATAATAAAAATGCATTAAAATATAAAAACTAGCGTGGTATTGACCACGACAGGTCGGTTGGTCGTCTGTCCGTTCTCCCAGCATCCTGGTCAATATTTTAATTATTTATAATTTTTTTCTCTATTTTGTATAGGTTCATCGTTTCGTTGTATTTTTGAAATACTCGTTCGTGCGGTGACTGTTAGTGTATCATCGTTGAATACACTTTTACCATTTGAATCGGGGCTTACTTAGAGGTAGCTCAGACGACCGGTTGTTGATTATTTATTACCAATTGTGGAATTCGATGGAAAATAATTCACAAAACTGAGCAATAAGATGTTTACTATTAATTCATAGGATCAACTGAGGATTCGACTACGAATTCATAATAATAAAGTGAGCATTACCATTCCATGGGATCGTAGATTCGACCATAGAATCAGAGTAATTAAGATTTATCTATTACCATTTATGAGACCAGTTGTGGATTCGATCATGAAATCGGAGTAATGAGATAATATAGTTATTGTTATTCTATGAGATCAAGTCGTGGATTCGATCATAGAATCCGAACAATTGTTATCGCCATTCCATGGGACCAGTGGTGGATTTGACCACGGAATAGGAGCAATTAGGAATAATTAACTTTGTGGCTCCATACTGTAGAGAAAGCTGTCTAGGATCATTAATCATCCCGATATGAGCTTGTCGGTAAGTCATATCTTTTATATAGTCAGGGTAAACTCGTTGTTTGTTCCTGAAGACGTTATCGCTCTATACTAGCAGAGCAAGCTGTCTAGGAGCCGTCCATCACGTGATGCTATATATAAATAATCACTGAAAGTATTCAGTATTCATGAGATATGCCGTTGTCCAGACTTCATATCTACATGTACTCTGAGAGAAAGTACTCTCTGTTGAGAATTCAATGAGAGACTCGTGTCTCGATACTCACGTCCGATTGCTGAATCAGAGTTTCGTATGATTATGAGTTTACGAATTTAGCCTTTGTCGAAAATCCACCATCTACAGTAGGGTTCTTCCATATGTGTTGGTCAATTTGTAGTATCCTCCGGCCACGGACTCAGCGACCATGAATGGTACTTCCCAATTGGAGTTCCTTGTAGAATGAAGACCGCGCTGAACTGCTTTGAAAACCAGGTCCCCTTCATGAAACTTTTTAGGTTTGGTCGATCGTGCCTTGAATATCTTCCGCTGATTCGGAATTCCTTCTTTGATGGAATTCCTCGATTGTGGCCCGTATGGACACTCGCGCAGAAGAGAGTATCCAACATAGTGTTGATCATGCTTAGCCAAGTCTTCAGCAATAAACCTCTCGATGGAGTGACCGATTTGAAGAAGTTCTGAACCCAACCATTGAGTGTCATATTGCCGAGGTGAAGTTACCCACTCGTAGCTTTTGATGACTGCTAAATTATTCATGGGGAGAAGTCCCTGGACCATAGTAGCGTATTTGAACATTGGTAATATTGGATCAAGAGGAGGAATAAGACTTGCCCGAGCTCGAAACCTTCTGACAAAGGTGTGCGGATTATCTCCAAGTTCCTGCGTAAGTCCCATCAGAGTTTTTACTTCTTCCAGATGCTCAAACGGTTATGCGTCCTCTGCGTCGTCTTCCGACTCGGAATCCTTGTCGATGACAGGATGTGTTGAAGGCATCGTTGTCCTTTCAGCATGAATCCAAGTTCTCCCAAGGACCATGTCGTATCCAGGGTCTTCCCGGATTATGAAAAACTTGGCCTCAGTGCACATCGTAACTTTGAGAGTGATGAAGCCGTATGCGTTTTTGGAGAATCCTTCGTGGTCCCTGATTGCTATGGGAGCGTGGGTGGCTTCCCGTCGAGTAATACCAGCATCTCTGAGAGTTTTCAAAGGGATGATGTTGACGGCGGTACCAACATCTATGAACGCCCTCTTGAACTCATTTCCTTTAATGTGCACTGTAGTGAGCAATCCCCAGTCATACATTTCTGTGTCGGTGGCTGAAGGTCCGGTGGTGGTCTCTTAGATCAGCGGAAGTCTTCCGGACACGATGTGGTTCAGTGCAGCAAACATGTCTTTCCTTTGAGCTTTCGAAAGATACAACAGCTCGCAGACATGTTAGATCAGAGATTGGACTGTTTCCTTGACAGGAGGTTCGGAGATGGTAAAAGTTCTGACTGGGAGGGGGTTTTTGTGCACCCCCTCAGTCCCAAGGTTGAGCTCTCCGGATTTGACATTTTCTTTGAATATGCGCTTCAAAATTTTGCAATCACTCGTAGGATGGCTGACGTATCTATGGAAGTGACAATACCGAGGATTTTCCATGGCCTCTTCAGTTGGTTCCTTCTTGACATAAGGAAATTTTATTGCGCCGTCTTGAATCCAGGCATCGAGTAGTTCATTAACTTCTTCCATTGAATAGGGAAAATCAGTTGCTTCTGGATCTTCCGTATGCTGAGGAGGGATTTTCGAATTCTCCTTCTTGTGTGTCTTTGAAGGGGTGGAGGAAGTCTACTTGTGTTGTGGTTCTGCTTTTCTCTTACTCCTTTCCACGACAACATTTTTTGAAGGTTGCAGGTTATACTGCTTGTTGATCAGACGCCTGCTTCCTCGAGTGTCTTTTGAATCTTCAGACTTTGTTGACTTTGCTCTTTCCAAAAAAGCGGGTGCAGTGGTTGCCGACCTCTTCGCAGCTTCGTGAAGCTATGAGAAAGTCTGGAATCGAAGGTTTTCTAGCAAGGCCCTGTAGACCGGGAGCATGCCATTGATGCACAAGTCCACCAATTGTTGCTCCATGACGTTTGGGTCATGACAATCCAGGGCTTGGACTCTGAACCTTTTCACATAATCATTGGGATTTTCACTAACCCTCTGAAACATTCTTCCAAGGTCGGAGAGGGTGACTTGTTCTGACACGAAGAAGTATTTCCTGTAAAATGCGTTAACCATTTCTCCCCAATTGTTGATGGTCCCTGGTGTGATGCTGTTATACCAGGTGTATGCCCTGCCTTTCAGAGATTTTGAGAATTCCTTGAGACGGACGACATGATTATGTTCATGTTCTCCCAAGGCTTCGAGAAAACGAGAGACATGTTCCCGAGCATTGCCAGTTCCATCATACAAGGTGAAAGTTGGAGAAACGTAACCTTTGAGGAGTGGAATCCTTTGCGTAGCGGAAGGATAAGGAGGTTGATGATGATGATCATGCGATGCCTTGCCTTTTCCATGGTTCTCTAAGAGGTGCTCCAGATCCTCGCGAGTGATGAAATTCATTGATCCTTTCGCTGATGAGTTGTCGGCAGTTTTGTGGACTTCGTCGTCTTCTACTGTATGGATTGGAATTACTTCATGACCGTCGTCCGAGGATTTATCCTCCTTGTTTCCCTTCTCTTGAGTCTTCTCTGACATCTTGTCAATAAGAGTTTTGAGATAATTACACAGCTCCTTCTGTGTAGCAGCCATGTCAGTCTGGTTCTTTGCAAGAGTTTCCTGCGCTTTGATAAGATCAGCAATGGTAGGCGGTGGATCTCCTCTGACTTCTTCAGGGTATCGTCCGAACAGTGGATGACCTTCGGCGTGAGGAGGAGTAGTGTCACCACCATCAGTGTTGGAAGTCGGAATTGTCTCCGGGATATTCTGATTGTTGTTGTTGCTAGTGCTAGCACGGTTTGTGTTAGGATTTGTAACTGAACCTGACCTGAGATCAACCATCTTGGGAAATTGTGAGATTACAACCGATAGAATGACCTCCCACTGTGGTCGCCAATCTGTAGATGGGGAAAAACGATTTGCTGGTTTTTAAGGAATTGAGGAGACGACCGTTATGAGGAGACTCCTCAAACCGAGCGAAATGTTAAACCTGACACAGATGCACCGCTGCAAAGGGGATGCTTTAGATTCGAGAGATAAATCTGTAGTACTCCGGCCTAAATCAAGACAATGACCGTTCCAGAGTAAATTCGGTCACAAGAGAGGATGGGTTGATCTGTAGGAGGGAAGCTGGGAAATGTGTGGAATCGATGGTAGTCAAAGATTGTGGGTGTGTGAATTCCGAATACGATAAGCTCTGAGTGATTGAAATTGCTTAATTGAGAGTAGTTGCTCAATCGATGAGTTGATGATCTCGTGTTGTCAGTTTGACGTGAGATTGATGATACTGATGATTCAATCATGATTCAGAGACTTATTTATATTGCTGGAATTGTAGACACCATGATTCCATGAAGTGTGACAGTTGATGGAATCAAGGAGTGGGGAAGTGGAGATCGTGTTTGAAACCAGTTGCTCAACGTGTGGAGACTTGGTCGATTTTCCACCCACTACCTCGTGAATTCCTTCAACTGATTGCACGACTTGCTCACATTCCATCGTGTGTTTGAACACACGTGCCGTAGACCGCCATACCAAAACCCTAAGTGATATCCCCCAAGTGACACGATTGACGTCTCGTGGTTTGTTAGTCAATTGATGACTTCGTGGTTTGATGGGACGATGAGTCCATGTAGTTATTGAGTGTCGAACATGATGTTCTGAAACTCATGAATTGAACATGCCATGAGACAGAGGTATAATTCTTACGATGAAGTGAGCAAGTGTTGCTCATTCGATGGATCGTTGAATATTGATTGTTGAACCAATATTCCTTTGTTTGAACAAATATTTATCATCTGAGCAAGTGTTGCTCATGTGATGAATTGTTGAATATTTGATCGTCTGAGCATGTGTTGCTCGTCTGATGGATTATTGGCAGCGTACCAAAATTTTTAATTAGAATACTGGTCGTTGAACCGAGCATAATTAATAAAATTAATGACCATGAGGCCGTCGTAAAATTATTAAGGTTGGAATATGAAATGATGATCCTTGGATTCAGAAACCCTAATTTGATCAATTGATGATCAATTCATGGTTCGTCAGAATTTCAACCATGGGACGAAGGAGGGAGCGATTACATGGGACCGTGGATCAACCATGTAGTGTCCATATGCTCACGTGAGCAAATACGAAGAACTCCTGAAGAGTTGACGATTTGTTGGTGAAAGAATGATTAAATGCTGGTTTAATCATTTATTCAAAAATGCTCGTCTAAGCCTTAGGTGAGAAAACCTAATTAATTATAACGAGGCGAGGGACCGACCATGGAGTCATGAAACCGACCCTGGGTTGTCACGTGACCGCCTGACGATCACTTCATGAAAATCCAAAGTGTTTGGAAGATTGTTGGACCTAATACGAGCAATTGTGCAAATTAAGTCATGAGTAGCTTCCTGTCGAGTAATGCCAGCGGCTATGAGAGTTTTCAAAGGGATGATGTTGATGACAGTGCAGACATCAACAAACTCCCTATTGAACTCGTTTTCTTTGATATGCACTGTAGTGAGCAGTCCCCAATCATACATTTCTTTGTCCGTCGCTGGAGGCTCAGTGGACGTCTCTTGAATCAACAAACGCTTGCCTGACACGATGTGGTTCAATGCAGCAAACATGTCTTTCCTTTGAGCTTTTGATAAGTATAGTAATTCGAAGACATGCTAAATTAGGGATTGAACTGCTTCTTTGACGGGGGGTTTAGAGATAGTAAAAGTTCTGACGGGAAGGGGGTTTCTGTGCACTCCTTCAGTCCCCAGGTTGAGTTCTCCTGATTCGACCTTTTCTTTAAATATGCGCTTCAAAGTTTTGCAATCACTTGTGGGATGGCTGACAAATCTAAGAAAGCGACAATACCGAGGATTTTCCATGGCCTCTTCAGTTGGTTCCTTCTGGACATATGGCAACTTGATGGCACCGTCTTGAATCCAGGCATCTAATAATTTGATAAATTCTTCAATGGAGCAGGGGAAATCAAGTGCCTATGGATCTTCCGCGTGTTGAGGAGGAGCTTGCACATTATCTTTCTTTTGCGCCTTTGAAGGGGTTGAGGAAGTATGCTTATGCTGTGGTTCAACTTTTCGTTTGCTCCCTTCCGCGACAACATTTGTGGAAGGTTGAAGGTTGTATTATTTGTTGATCAAACGTCTGCTGCTGCCTCTGGCCTATCGTGGCTCTTCAGCTTTTGCAGTTTTAGTCCTTTCTAATAGAGCAGGTGCAGTAGTTGCCGACCTCTTGGCTGCTTCATGGAGTTCTGAGAAGGTATGGAACCTGAGATTCTCCAATAAAGCTCTGTAGACTGGAATCACGCCGTTGATGCATAAGTCCACGAGTTGCTATTCTGTGACATTCAGAACATGGCAATCCAACGCTTGAACTCTGAACCTTTTCACATAATCGTTAGGATGTTCGTTGTTCTTTTGAAACATCCTTCCGAGATCAGAGAGGGTAACTTTCTCTGAAACGAAGAAATACTTCCAATAGAAAACATTAACCATTTCCCCCCAACTGTTGATAGTTCCTGGTGCGATGTTGTTGTACCAGGTGTATGCTTTGCCTTTCAAGGATTTTGAAAATTCTTTGAGGCGAACAACATGGTTATGCTCATATTCACCCAAAGCTTCTAGGAACCGAGAAACATGTTCCCGAGCATTGTCGGTTCCGTCGTACAAAGTAAAGGTTGGAGAGATATAACCTTTTGGAAGAGGAATCCTTTGCGTAGCAGCAGGGTATGGAGGCTGGTGTCGATGGACATGTGGGGTCTTGTCTTTTCCACGGTTCTCCAGAAGGCGTTCCAAATCTTCCTGAGTGATGAAGTTTGATGACTCCTTCGCTGATGGATCGTCTGCAGCTTTGCGGACTTCATCATCATCCACTGTATGAATCGGGATTACCTCAGGATCAGCGTCTGAGGATTTCTCCTTCTCTTTTCATTTTTCTTGGATCTTCCCTGACATTGTATCAGTGAGAGCCTTCAGTTGATTAAATAGTTCCATATGTGATGTAGCCATATCGGTTTGATTTTTTGCAAGAGTCTCTTGCACTTTGATGAAATCAGCAATGGTAGGTGGTGGATTTCCTCTGACTTCCTCAGGGTGTCGGTCGAACAAAGGATGACCCTCCGTGTTGACGTGAAGAGGAGTAACAACACCACTGTCAGTGTTAGAGACCGGAATCGTTTTCGGGATATCCTCGTTGTCGTTGTTGTTGCTGCTGCTAGTGCTAGCGCCGTTTGCGTTGGAACCTGTGACTAACCTAGACCTAAGACCAGCCATTTTGTGGATTTGTGAGATTGCAACCGAGAGATTAATATCCCACTGTGGTCGCCAATCTGTAGATGGGGAAAAACGATTTGCTGGTTTTTACGGAATTGAGGAGACGACCGTACGAAGGAGACTCCTTGAACCGAGCGGAATGTTCAACCTCACACAGATGCACTGCAAGAAGGGAGTGCTTTTAATTCGAGAGATCAATCTATAGTACTCCGGCCTAAACCAAGACAATGGCCGTTTTAGAGTAAATTCGGTCACAAGAGAGGATGGGTTGATCTGTAGGAAGGAAGCTGAGAAATGTGTGGAATCAATGGTAATCAAAGATTGTAGGTGTGTTGTGAATTTTTAATAAGATAAGTTCTGAATGATTGAATCTCTGTTGAGAGTAACTGCTCAGATGATGAGTTGTTAATCTCGTGTTGTCTGTGAGACGTGAGATTCTTGTTGTCTTTTCAATCATGATTCAGAGACTTATTTATATTGATATAATTGTAGACACCATGATCCCATGAAGTGTGATAGTTGATGGAATAAAAGAGTGGGGAAATGGAAATCGTGTTTGAAACCAGTTGCTCATAGTGCAGAGACTTGGTCGATTTTCCATCCACTACTTTGTTAACTCCTTCAACTGATTGCACGACTTGCTCACATTCCATTGTGTGTATGAACACACGTGTCGTAGACCGCCAGACCAAAACCCTAGTTAATATCCCCGCATGTGACACGATTGACGTCTCGTGATTAATTAGTCAGTTGTTGACTTCATAGGACGATGAGTCCATGTATTTGCTGAGTTGAACATGATTTTGCAAAATATTCTGAGACTCATGAATTGAACGTGTCTGTTGAGATAGAGATATAATTCTCACATTGATAGTTGAGGCGAGCAAGTATTGCTCATTCGATGAATTGTTGAATATTGAGGGTTGAACCAATATTCCTTGGTTTGAGCAAATATTGCTCTTCTGAGCAAGTGTTGCTCGTCTGATGAATTATTGGTAGCGTGACCAAGATAAAACATTAATTAGAATACTGGTAGTTGAACCGAGTATAATAAAATGATGATCATGAGATCGTCGTAAAATTATTAGCGAGTCTGGAATCATGATCCTTGGACTCAGAAAAACCCTAATTTGATCAATTGATGACCAATTGATGGTTTATTTGAAAACTAACCATGGAATGAAGGAGGGATCGGCTATACGGGATCATGGATCGACTATGTGGCGCCCATATGCTCGCGTGAGCAAATACCAAGATCTCTTGGTGAAAGAATGATCAAATGCGGGTTCAATCATTTCTCATATAATACTCGTCTGAGCCTTAGGTGATAAAACCTAATTAATTATGAAGAGGTGAGGGACCGACCAAGGGGTCATGAAATCGGTCCTGGGTGGTCACGGGATCGACTGACGATCATTCTATGAAATTCCAAAATTATTTGGAAGAGTTTTGGACCTAATACGTGCAATTGCGAAAATTAGGTTAAATTGTGAAAATACGAGGGACCGACTCCTTGCAAGCCAAAGATCCAACCTTGGTCGGTCAAGGTAACATGCTCACGTCGCCAGGGTGTCCGTGTCTCAGTCTTGAGAATTTTGATATTTCCTAGCGTGCATTTGAGCATCCATTTGAGAAATATGACAAAATCAGGGTTTTGCTGAAACTGAGGAAACTTCATGAGATGAAGGAAAATAATTATAAAATAAAGGAATAACCAGGCGTGGGACCGCTGGAGCCAAGGCATGGCCGATCGGCTAGTGACCACGGTCCCATGGTGCCTTTTCCTAATTTTATATTATTTTTCATGGTTTTATGAAAATATCATGAAATCAAGGAGTTTGTTGAAATTAAGGAATTTCCTTAAAGTGACAGAGTTTCCATGGGATTAAGGAAGCTAATAATATTAAAAATAATAAAATAAGGGCGTGTGGGACCGTCTGAGGCATGGCCGGCCGGCTGGGGCCCGTTCCCGTGCGTTTTCCCTAATTTTATGTATTTTATTTATTATTTCCATGATTTGAAGGAATTTTCATAATTTGAAAGAAATACCATGAAATAAAGGAACTTCATGAGATCAAGGAAACCTAAAATAACAATGATAAAATAAAGGGGCGTGTGGGACCGGCTGAGGCATGGTCGGCCGACTAGGGCCTAGTCCCACGAGTTTCCCTAATTTTATATTATATTTTTCATGGTTTTGTGAAAATACCACGAGATTAAGGAGTTTTCATGAGATTAGAGAAATAATAAAAAACAATATTGAGAAACCATGAGGTGTGGGCCCCACAATATTTTCCCAATTTTGTATTATTTCGTTGGTGCGAAGGAAACACCATGAAACTGAGGAGTTTCCTCAAAACGAAGGATATTTGTTCAAATGAAAGGATTTTCATAAGATCAAGGAAAATAACAAAAAATATGATAAAATATAAAACTGGCGTGGGATTAGCCATGGCACGGCCGTCCGGCCGGTGAGCCCAATCCCCCAACGCCTTGGTCAATATTTAATTATTTATTATTTTCCTTCCTATTTTGCATAGGTTCATCGTTTCGTCGTATTTTGAAATACTCGTTTGTGCGGTGATTGTTAGTGCATCATCGTTGAGTACACTTGCACCATTTGAATCGGCGCTTACTTGAAGGTAGCTCAGACGCCCGTACGTTGAATATTTATTACTAACCCATGAAATTCTGCTGGGAAGAACCATATATTGAAGTAACGAACTATTACGAAAATATTTGAATATTTTCACAAATTCAGTGGATGAATCCAAGAATTTAGGAATAATTAATTGATGGCTCTATACTAGCAGGCAAGCTGTCTAGGAGCATTAATTATTCTAAGTGACATGAGCTAGTTGAAGCGTCATATCCTTTATATAGTCAGGGAAAACTGTTGTTTGTATCCTGAAGACGTTATTGCTCTATACTAGCAGGCAAGCTGTCTAGGAGCTGTCAATCTCGTGATTCTATATAGAAGTAATTACTGAAGTGTTCAGTATTCATGAGATATGCCGTTTCCAATACGAGAGACTACATATCTGCATGTACTCTGAGAGACAGTATTCTCAGTCAGAGATTTGATGAGAGACCCGTGTCTCAATACTCGCGTCTGATTGCTGGATCAGAAGTTCATATAATTATGTGTTTACGATTTTAGCCTTCGTCGAAAATCCACCATCTACAGACCAAAAGAAAGAATACACATCATCTTAATTTAGATGCAGTCTTATAGCCGAAGCTAACAACATTCATCAAGGAGTTTAAAGATACAAGATAACCCCTTTAAAATTCCACAACCGCACACCCCGCAAGATATTACCATTAAGCACAAGTTCAAAAGAACTCTCCCCAATTTGATGTCATTCCCGAGAGAACAACAAGAGCGACCTTAATTTCGAAAGAAAAGAAGGATTTTTAATTGGACACCAAAAATCAAAGATATGATCTTTTATATCCAAAACTCAACCAAATTAATCACAAGTAAACCCTTGATTAATTCAATTGGAATACACAACTAAATCAAACCACAAAAGTGATTAATTTAATTGATTGTGCTCAACATAAGTAAACATACATATCAACAAGCTACGACTAAGTTAATCATATGGAGGTGACTAACTTAACCATTCAAATACTCAACATAAGGAAAACCTTACGAAATATAAGAATACTCAACATAAGGAAAACCTTACGGAATATTCGAGATTACATTAACCAATAAAACATGATAGTGTAGCCATTCATATACTCAACACAGGGAATTGTGGAATATATGAAAACTCAACTAGATTAATTACAAGAGAATATATAATTAATCTAATTGGAATACAAATAACCAAACTAATCGCCGAAGTAATCAATTTAATTATTTTGGGATCAACATAAGAGAATTATGGAACCTCGACTAAGTTCATCATAGAATATGACAATCTTAACCGTACATGTACTCAACATAAGAAAGAAAGAAACTTATGGAGTACAAACTAAATAACCAAACTAGTTGATTAATTTAGTTCCTAATGCTCAACATATAGCATCTTACGAAACAACCAACAAAGCCAATAAGAATAATCGGCTTAGTCGTATCGTGCTCAACATAAGACACAATGGAGCCTTCACGGTATACAAATGATAGATCAATGAAGATCAAAACCGTGGATAAACATACAAGGATCTATTCTATTTTCCATCATTATATGCATAACAATATAATATACTTTATCCTTGTTAAACAAAAGATTTAATCCTATTTTCCATCAAATACATGATTGCATAGGCATAACTTTTGTAATTGCCAAAAGTCCATTCGTCCTTAAACCAATAAACGAATACCGATCATGAACGACTTTACTTTTGACAACAATATTGGACCTTCAAGTTCACGGACGCAAACAATACATATCCCATAAAAATATTGCAATATATCAAACCAAAAATACTGCAATAATAATCATCCTCCAAATATTTTTAGAATTTTAAAACCAAAACCTAAAAAATAACATAAGAAGATGAAGACAAAAATAGCTATGTGTAGTCACAATCGTCGCTATTCAAAGCACTAGTTATTCTTCCAACTAATCCCAAAAAGAAGACGTCCTAGGAAATAATGTCTTTGAGATATTCAGCATCATTCCCAAACTCCTTGTCGTCAACAACCATTGGAACATTCGGTTCACGAAGATAGGAGTTAACATCAACGAACTGTCTAGGCTGATTATGTCGAACCAGGGCTCTCTGAATCTCCAAAGACTTTGAAACAAAAGCCTTTATTTCACGAATCTACTTTCTTACTTCCTTCAACTCATCAAGAACATCGGAATACTTCTGAGAGTTGGAAGGTACAGCCTTTGGCTTTCTTGTTCTTTTTCTTTTCAAATATCTAGAACCAGGAGATTTTTCTTTTTCCTTGATTGAAGACATAGCAATCATGTTGACATCTTTTCTCTCCATAGACACAATGCTTTGAGAACAGTTATAACCAACTGATTTTTGTGGATGAAATTCACAACCTCATTAAGAAGTCTTGAGATATAAATAATGTCAAGAGGAAAAAGGAATGTAGGGTTCAAAACCTATAAACAGCTTCGTGGTCATTCAACTCTAAACCCTATAGAGAGTAGAATTATCGATAATAACTCTTTCTTTTATTTGATAGACAGAAAACAACAAACCTAAGAAAACACCCTTTCCTAAAGCCTGTGCGTTCATGATCTTGTCTCTTTTGATCATGCACATGAGACAAGATTTACCAATCAACACAATTAATTTGTGCTGTAATGTACAATAATTTGTCCACCATTTTCCTCAGGAGAGGAATCCACAGACTTCTTTCTATCAAAACATTTTGACCATACTTTCTTCTCAAATGGTCTTTCTTTGGGAACTGGCTTCTTAAACGAAGATAAAATCTTACATACCTCAGCAGTCTTCTGGGAAAGTTTAAGCTTTCCTGCTAAATGATTTGCTCTTCATTGAAGTTTGTTGGCGTGCCTCACTTGATGTTTGTGCTTGTAACACCTTGATAGTTCGTGTCCCTTCATCGAGCAAAACGAGCACGTCAAACTTGGATAGTATTCAGGCATTTGTGGAGCGACAACAACTAAACACATAGTAGATCCTGAAGTATCACAACCAGTGTTCTCAAAAGATGAGTCAATTGAATCTTCCAGCTTGATTGGGTCTTCTTCTTTACCAAAACCATCAAGATTGATATAGGTATTGCTGCAACCATCAAAATCAATGTTTTCACATAAAAGACCAACACTTGATTTCCTATCTTCATCGGAGTTGTAGGTTTCTGACATCTCATCAAGTATTACAGCTAGACCTTTGTTCCCAGTGTATTTTCTACGATTTGGGCATTCATTAGCAAAATGGCCAAAACCCTTACACTTAAAGCACTGAGGCATATCCTCGTCATAAGCCTCGTCAGCATCCCTGTTTTTAGGAGGGTCGCGACCGTGAGGTTTGTCTGATGACCTAGGTTTGTCTCTTGAAAACCATTTACTTCTCTTCAACAGAAGATCCTTAAACTGTCTTGTGATCAAGGAGACTGATTTATCAAGATCTTCATCTGAAAAATCGTCATCAGACTGATCATCCTCAGAAACATGAACACTCTTACCTTTGACAAGTAACTTGGTGTTCTTCTGTGCTTTAAAGGAAACATCCTTACCGACTTTGGATGTATGCTCATGGTCAAAGATTTTAAGCTTTCCAACCAAGGTGTTTCTGGAAAGATTATCAAGGTTATTTCCCTCAACGATGGCATGCTTCTTAGACTCATATCTAAATGGCAGCGATCTGAGAATTTTCATCACAATGTCCTTTTCAGGAATAGTCTTACCTAATGCAAAAGATGCATTCACAATTTCAGACACTTTGTGATTAAAATCATCCAATGTTTCTTCATCCGCCATACGAAGGTTCTCCCAATCAGAATTAAGGTTTTGAAGCCTAGCATCTTTTTCACTGGAGTTCCCTTCAAATACGGTTTCTAAGATATCCCAAGCATCTTTAGACCTAGTGTAATTTGTCACATGATGCTGAAGATTTTGAGTAATGGCATGTATAATAGCATTCAAACCGTCGGAATTTTTCTTTGCAACAGTTATCTCAACAACGGTATATTCACCAATAGGTTTGGGAACGTTTACATCACCGGATGCCACAACGGGAGCATCATATCCATTAACCACATATACCCATGATTGGAAATCACGCGCTTGAAGAAAAGCTTGGAGCCATCGAAGACTGGTGGTACGTTAATAGAGATAGCACCTCTGTCCATAGAGTCAGATCGCTACAAACACATACTTGTTAGGTCTTAAACGTGTTTGCCTGCTCTGATACCAATTGAAAAAACGGGGGTCTAACAACACCACCCAATAATTCGATTAGCAATCTGTATGGACAAACTCCAATATACTTTTTATGAGAATCAACTAGACAGTCGGACTCAATCAATAAAAAGATATATCAAAGAGTTTATATCTCAATCTCTCAATTTGATCTTTACTCAAGCAAATAGAAATATGCGAGTCTTTATCAAAGAGAGATAACTTGGATGGTACCAAAGACCAATATCCAAGGATCAATCAATATCAATCAACAACCAAAGGTTGGATTTCCAATTGATGATCTTAACGCACAACCTGTATTA
This sequence comes from Papaver somniferum, assembly GCF_003573695.1. Taxonomy (NCBI): domain Eukaryota; kingdom Viridiplantae; phylum Streptophyta; class Magnoliopsida; order Ranunculales; family Papaveraceae; genus Papaver; species Papaver somniferum. Next base: position 132,078,288 of record NC_039364.1, read on the forward strand.
TTTCAATTATATAAAAATATAATGCGGAAAAGAAATAACACAGACACTAGAAATTTTGTTAACGAGGAAACCGCAAATGCAAAAAAACCCTGGGACCTAGTCCAGATTGAATACACAATGTATTAAGACGCTACAGACACTAGCATACTGCAAATTAACTTTGGACTGGACTATAGTTAAACCCCTATCAATCTCCCACTGATACAAGGTACAGTTGTACTCCTACACCTCTGATCCCAGAAGGATGCTACGTACTTGATTCCCTTAGCTGATCTCACCCACAACTAAGAGTTGCTACGACCCAAAATCGTAGGCTTTAACAATAAACAAATCTGTCTCACACAGAAAAGTCTATCAAAGGATAAATCTGTCTCCCACAGATAAACCCTAGGTTTTGTTCCGTCTTTAGATATAAAATCAAGGTAACATGAACCAATTGATAATCCGGTCTTATATTCCCGAAGAACAACCTAGATTAATCAATCACCTCTCAATAATCCTTCCTGACTACACACGTGGATTATCGAGGAATCACAAACAATGAGACGAAGATGTTTGTAACTTCTTTATCTTGCCTATCGGAGAACTCTCACGATATCAATCAAATCGATTGTACTCGTACGATAGAAAATGCAAGATCAGATCACACAACTACGATAAAAGTAGTATCGGTCTGGCTTCACAATCCCAATGAAGTCTTTAAGTCGTTAACCTTATTTTAAAGAAGAAAATCAAAGGTTAATGGGGATCGACTCTAGCGAGCGCACTAGTATCACACAGATGTGTGGGGATTAAGTTTTGCTCAAGCTAGAAGTCCCATATATATAACCTTCAAATCAGGGTTTTGCCTTAGGTACAAAGCAATCCATATTCACCGTTAGATGAAAACCTGATTTAGATTCAAGCTAATATTTCTCAACCGTTAGATCGAAAAACAAAGCTTGTCATACACACTTGGTAAACGTTTACTGGGTTTGTGAAAACCGTGCCCAAACGTTTACGCGTATGTTGGTTCAACATAGTAACCAAAAGGTTAACCATATGAGCGAGCATCTCATATTAACCTGATTCTTCTTCACCATAACTAGTTCAATTTACTTCAAACGAACTAGTTAAGAGTTGTTCAATTGCTATGAGATCTTATGTAACTACACAAGACACAATTGAAACAAAGATGATTCAATTCGATTGAATCGGTTCATGAAAATTATATCCACGGTTTGCAAAAGCATTCCTTAGTAATTTAATGTATCATGTTCAGAGCACATATTTAGATCATAACCACTTAAGCTCACAAACAAGTTCACGGACTTAAGTTCAATCGGTTGAGTTTTCCAAACTCAGCAGAAATTCTCGGTCGAGAACTTCCGCCAGTTCGCGGACTGGGTTCGCGAACTGAGTTCGCGGACTTAGCACACAAACGAGTTTTGGAAATCCCAGCAGAAATTTTCGGTATGAAAACTTCCGTCAGTTCGCGGGCTGAATCTGCAAATTGAGTTCGCGGACTTGGCAAAGCCCATTCCACAATCCTGCCGATTTCTCTTGATCAACAAAGTTCGAAAACTTCGGTTCAAGGAATACATGGTTATGTAATCTAAACTCTCATTCCAATCATTGAGACATTCTCAGAGGACGCTATGTAGCCGTTATTCACAGACCGATTCACGTCAGAGCAATTCTCAAAGTGATTGAAACTTTTCATGACTTTCGTCACTAGGTGAAGATAAACTTGATCAAAGTGAAACGCTTTACCAACACATGATTTCGAGAAAAAGATAAGCATTGAATACTCAGCTCGAAATATCAAATGTGTATGATCTAGTCTATATAGCATACGACTTTTGTCTCATAAGAAGTAGGAGATAGAATAGATAGACTTTTGAGTGATAGATAAGTTCAAGTCTTCACATACCTATTTGTTGATGAAGTTCCACAGTTCCTTATGTAGATCTTCGTCGTTGTCGTTGAATCGCCATGAAGTCGTTGAGCTCAACTACACTTTTCCTATCCTAGTCCGAGACTTAGCTAATATGCTAGAAATCAAGACTTATAGTTTTGATCACTAACATTGACATACATGCTTGATATAGCAACGCATGCGAGGTCGACCGAACTATGCTCTAACATGATCCTTGGACTCAGAAACCCTAATTCGATCAATTGATGACCAATTTGATGGTTTATTGAAAATGAACCATGGAATGAAGGAGGGACCAGCTACATGGGACCGTGGGTCGACCATGTAACGCCCGTATACTCGAGTGAGCAAACACCAAGGTCTCTTGGAGAGTTGGTGAAAGGATGATCAAATACTGGTTTAATCATTTATTAAAATAATGCTCGTCTGAGCCTTAGATGATAAAACCTAATTAAATATGAAGAGGTGAGAGACCGACCAAGGGGTCATGAAACCGGTCCTGGATGGTCACGAGATCAAATGACGATCATTTTATGAAGTTCCAAAATTATTTGGAAGAAATCTGGACCTCATACGTGCAATTGTGCAAATTAGGTCAATTTGTCAGAATACGTGAGATCGACCCCTTGCAAGGAAAATAGCCAACCTTGGTCGGTCAAGGTAACATGCTCATGTCGTTAAAGTGTCTGTTTCTCAGTTCTGAGAATTTTGAGATTTTCTGGCGTGCGTTTGAGCAAACATTTGAGAAAATATGAAGAAATCAGGGAATTTTGCTGAAACTGAGAAAACTTCATGGGATGAAGGAAAATAATTATAAAATGTAGGAATTATGAAGAGTGGGACCGACTGATGCCAAGGCATGGCCGGCCGGCCAATGACCACGATGCCATGGTAGTTTTCTTAATTTTATATTATTTTCATGATTTTATGAAAATATCATGAAATCAAGGAGTTTGTTGAAACCCAGGAGTTTTGTTAATATCAAGGAGTTTCCTTGAAGGGAAGGAGTTTCCATGAGATCAAGGAAACAAATAATATTAATAATAATAAAATAAGGGCGTGTGGGACCGGCTAGGGCCCGGTCCCGCGAGTTTTCCCTAACTTTATGTATTATTTCATGATTTGAAGGAATTTTCATAATTTGAAAAAAATACCATGAGATCAAGGAATTTCATGGGATCAAGGAAACATAAAAATAATAATGATAAAATAAGGGGTGTGTGGGACCGGCTCGGGAATGACCGGCCGGCTGAAGCCGGTCCCGCGAGTTTCCCTAATTTTTTATTATTTTTCATGATTTGAAGGAAATAACATGAAATTAAGGAGTTTTCATGAGATTAGGGAAATAATAATAAAATAATGAGGAATCATGAGGTGTGGGACCGGCCAGGATCAAGGCATTGCCGGTTGGCTAGTAAACATGGTCCCATGACACTTTTTTCCAATTTTATATTATTTCCTTGATGCGAAGGAAATACCATGAAACTGAGGAATTTCCTTAAAACAAAGGATATTTGTTCAAATGAAAGGATTTTCATAGATCAAGGAAAATAACAAAAAAAAGTGATAAAATATAAAACTGGGCGTGGGCCTGGTCACGACCGGCCGGCCGGTGGGCCCAGTCCCCTAGCGCTTTGGTTAATATTTTATTATTTATTATTTTCTTTCCTATTCTGCATAGGTTCATCGTCTCGTCGTATTATGAAATACTCATTCGTGCGTTCAGGTGCTCGTTAGTGCATTATTGCTGAATACACTCGCACCATTTTGGTCGGGGCTTACTCGATAGTGCTCAGATACCCGTATATTGAATATTTATCACTAACCCATGGAATTCTGCTGGGAAGAACCATAAATTGAAGTGACGAAATATTATGAAAATATTGAATATTCTCCAGAGATTCAGTTAATGAATCTAATGATTTAAGAATAATTAACTGATGACTCTATACTAGTACGATCGTGTAGGAGCATTAATTATTCAGGAATTGGGTGATATGAGCTTGTTGAAGCACCATAATTCTTTTATATAGTCAGGGAAAACAATTGTTACATCCTGAAGACGTTGTTTCTCTATACTAGAAGGCAAGCTGTCTAGGAGCCATCTAATCTTGCATTTTCTATATAAAATGATCACTGAAATTGCTCAGTATTTATGAGATATGCCGCTGCCTCATCTGAGAGACTACACATCTTCATATACTCTGAGAGACAGTATTCTTAGTCATGGATTCTCGTAGCATGAGCTTTCACGCTTTCGATAAGAGACATGAGCCTCAATACTCGTCTGATTGCTGGATAAGGAGCATATACAATTATGGGTTTACGATTTTAGCCTTTGTCGAAAATCCACCATCTACATTAAGTCCCCTGCTTAGTGAGGAACAATCATGTTCCTCATTCAACATCGAATGGTGATTTTCCGGTTACAAACAATATAAGTAATCGAACTTAGTCGTAAGATAAGACGTTACCGGATTTTTGACGACACGAGCAAACCACGACTTGAATGAAGATTCCAGTGGCATGATAGAGCATCATATAACGATCATAAATTGGTGTTGAACCGCTGATTCTGATGACGGGACCTTGGTCGTTTTAGGATTCGCGGGCCGGGCCCAATAAGGAAATCCTTGTGAGATTAGGTTTTGGAAATAAAATTTGATATAAAAGGGATATAATCCCCCCATTTTTTTTATTTCACCTCACACGACCAACACCACCTTCATCTCCCTCACGTCAACAACAGGAGAAGAATTTTCCGTCGAAGCTCCACCGCCGTCAGTCGCCGTCGATCGCCCGTCCGACCAGCTTCCGGTCGGCGCCGACCAGTTACACAATTATTTTTTTTTGCTGAAGTTCATGAGTTTCATGAGTTGTTCATGTCTTGATCATGCTAAAATTATATACATGTGCATATATGAGTGTGAATTTTGTTGAAAACCCTTGTTTTTTGAAGACGTATGTTCGTTCGATCATTAGTTTAAGAAACTAGCAATAATCCCTGATTTAGGAGAGATTTTATGTATAAACTTGTGTCCAGCGATAAAATTTTGTTTATGAGTTTTCATGGAAATCAAGACTTTATTTTGAAAAGACATGGACTTTTCACAAAACCGAAATAAACCTTCGTTTCAAAGAAAGACGACAGTACGAAGGAAAAAGTTTTTTTTTTTTTTTTAATAAAACCATGGCCTGTTCATGGACATTTTTTTTTTGATGAGACCGTGGAATATCCACATATTTTACGTGAGCCTTGCTCACATAAAAATGTTTTTTTTTTAATTTACGTGAGTAATCACATTTTACTCATATATATGAATATATATATATTTAAAAAATCAAAACTCGAATTTTGAATAGTGTTTAAAGGTAAACAATTATTTATGATGAAATGTTGTTTTAGCTTGTTTTTATAACCCCGAGGTGAATGTTTACGCAGTAGAAATGTTCATGATTTTATGAAAACCTGAGTTTTTCTCGTCTTTTGTAGGTTTTGAAGAGCGAACTAATTTCGTAGTGCTAACTCTTATAGCTCAATCACTAATGTTAGTGAAATTGTAAAGAGGTAAGAGTTAAGAGTTACCGTTTTGTTGTTGGAATCGATATCCTTGGATCATTCGTAATTTCATGCTTTTTGATTTGGTTCCAGACTATGGTGACCTCCAGCAGCAGCAGTGATTACAATCATTATTACTCCTCCAGCTCTTCTGATGAGGATTCCAAAGCTTCTGCAGTCGAATCGAAATCTAAGGCGAATCATGTTGAGGAGGCAAAGCCTAGTATCCCCCTTAATGACCGGAGAGTCACTTATGCTAAGCTTATGAAGAGAAAAGTCGAGGATGATGAGGCAGAGGATCGTCAGCGTAGAAAGGACCGAGTCCGGCGCAAAATACTAGCGGCTGAGGAGAAACATCGGTTTGTTGACGGTGTACCCTCCGACTCTGACTATGACGCTTCGGAAGATGAACCCATGTGGGTGCCACAGGATCGTAAGATTAAGACAGACCAGCGTACAAGAGAGCTCAAGGAGATTGCGAAACAAGTTGAAGCTGAACTCGAAGCTGAGCATAAAGCAGAAGATGACTCGGACACGGACGATCTTGACATTCACCCAGACTTCATCAATGGCACTGACAGTGATTCTGACGAAGAAGAGAATTCTGAGAATGATGATGAGCCTGACAAATCTGATGACTTTGACGAATCTGACGAGTAGTTTTATTCCTAATCTTATTTAAATATTTGAATGTTTTATTAGTATTCATTGTAGGAATCCTCTTTGATTATTTGAACAATTTCACTTCAGTATTAAGATTTTCCTTTTGAATGAGAAATCCTTTTATTAATGTTGGTTCTTCTTGATTGAACCAAATAGAATTAAATAATGCTCTTGCGCCAAACCCATTGTGATCTCCTTTACTTGCTTTAACGGTTTCCATATGTGAAAATATCCAGACACGTCACATATGCCGAGAAGACATATAACACACACAAGGTCGTGTGGATTTCTGATCATGTCCAGCTTTGGTCAGTCCCCAGTGCATTATTTTCCTCCGCATCTCCAGTATTGATCTTGTTTGGAACTTAGGGTTTCAGTAAAACTCGCAACTGAATTGACTATACGCAGAGATAATCACCCACCGTGTCTTGTATATATTTCTCCAAGACCTAGGGTTTAATATTTACGCAAATATTTCTTCCATTCCTGAGTTAGTTTCATTGCACAAAGGAAATTTTGATCGCCATACCTTTCCTCATCATGTCTCGCTGTAGTGTTTCTTCTCGAAACGAACCTCAGTCGAAGCATGAAATAGAAGCGTCGTTCTCGGTAAGTTGTATATCTTCTTCGTATTCTTTTGATCAAAGAAACTGATCACAGGAAAATGATTTGTTGCAGGATAATCAGAAGAATCCATCTTCTTCTCATAATTCAAGACCCAAGCGTACTGTCAGAGCCCCTGCCCGGTATAGGTCCGCTCACACTGGAGCCGACACGTCTGTGAGTAATTTTATGATTTCTTGATTGAAGCTTCACTCGACGGTTTATCCAATCTTCATCTGAAATTGAAAACTTCTCTGTCACAGGTTGATGTGCATGTTGTTGTCGATGCTAGAAAGAGGAGGAACGGGAAGTCAGTGGTCGTGGTTGAAGATAGCAGCAACCATGTTGACGAGGACTCTACTGATTCCGTGGAGTCTGGGGTTAGAGCTCACGTCCATGAGTATCCAATAGCTGGATTCCCCTTTGAAGTTCCCATGACTAATAATTCCCTAAATAATGGTGTGGTTAGTGGATTCGTCATTCCAAAATGTCACGTACCTCTGTATACCAAAATTTGGAGACGGTATGGACACATTGTTACAACGGAAATATGTAGAGGCTTTATCGCGACCCTCTTGACCACGGTTGCCGGGTTGTTACCGATTACTGAAGAGATGAACGAGACGAGTCTGCTAGATGTCAAGCATCATGAACTGCACAGATGGGATGAAATGATCTCAAACTGTGAAACTTTGCGGTTCAACATAGGCTGGCTTCATTGTCGGCTTGAGATGATCAAAATTCACAGGGAGGCAGCTGCTGCTGATGCAATTTCTACCACAACTGCTTTCTTGGAAGAGCAGAAGGCACTTGCCTTGGAATCGGCGAGAGTCGAGAAAGCTGTCCAGGACTTGAAGGTGAAGACCAAGAACTTTCAAAAAAAGTTAGACATGGCTGTCTTTAAGAATTACCCTCTGCTGGATGGTTTATTCTGAGTGAGCCTTTGTGATTGTTGTTTTTTGAATAGGTTCAGGCTTTTCTGTAGATAGAATAATTAATAAAGAAATTTTTGTTCATTTATGAAATATTTAATGAACAAAGGAGTACTTTGCATACTCTCTGGAATAATATAAATTACATTTTGAGAAATGCTTGAAATGATAAAAAGGTAATGGTTTTCTACGGGTCAGGAATAATATGCTTTGAGCCATTTTCCGTTGAAGATATTTCCTTCCACTCCTCCGTCAATGGCTAAGATCTTGTAATATCCACTGGACACTGCCTTGATGATTACATATGGTCCTTCCCATTTTGGAGAGAACTTGGGAGCAGACATATCTTGTTGAATGTGTTTTGCTGTTTTTATCACCAAATCTCCTACTTGGAATGTTCGAGGTCTTACCATTTTGTTGTAAGCTCTGGAGATCCTTTGTTTTTATGCTTCCACGTATTTTTCTACCTTAGCCCTTCTTGACTCAAGCATGTCCAGTTCGGCGATCCTTGAGTTGGATACTTCTGCTTCATCCCATTGTACTCCACTGGATGTGGCGATCCTTGCTGAAGGAATCTTGATTTCTGCTGGAAGTATGGAGTCAGCTCCATAGACAAGAGAGTATGGTGAAGTTCCGATCAAACTCCTTGGTGCGGTCCGATAGGCCCATAAATCCATGGGCAATTGTTCATGCCACGTTCGAGGATTATCATGAATTGTTCGACTGAGGATCCGTATCAAAGTTTTATTGGTGCTTTCTGCTTGTCCGTTTCCTTGAGGATAGTATGGCGTGGAGAAAATTTGTTTGATGCCGTATTCCTCGAGCAAGTCTGTCACGTTTTTGTTGGCGAAAGGAGTCCCATTATCAGTGATGATATGCTTAGGAACGCCGAACCTACATATTATGTGTTCTTTGATGAAAGCTTCAATCGTGACTCCAGTGGTGCTCCGAAGAGGGATGGCTTCAACCCACTTAGTAAAATATTTTGTTGCAGTGATGATGTACTCATGCTGTTTTGAAGACACTGGATTGATTTTCCCTATTGTATCCAGTCCCCAGCTGTAGAAAGGCCATGGACTATTCACAGAGTTCAATGGGAGACAAGGAGTGTGGATGAGATTACCATGGATTTGGAATTTGTAACATATCTGTACGTAAGCAGCTGCATCGTCTTCCATAGTTGGCCAATAATATTTCTCATGAACTCGGAGAAATAGTTTCCTCTTTCCTTGATGTTCTCCATCGTGCATGTCCTTCAAAATTGTTGGGATTTCATGCTCAGCTAAGCATCGTAGTAAGTTCCCACCAAAGATTTTGCGGTATAGGACTCTGTCAAGAAAGGCAAATATTTTATCCCTTTGAATGAGTTTGATCATTTCTTTCTTTTCCAATGGCAATTCATTGTCCCGAAGGTACTTGATGTAAGGTTCCCTCCAGTCCCCAGTGTGATGGGATGTCAGAGTTTCTAAATGATGAGGAGGCGTCTGACAATTGGGACAAGACTTTTTCTGAACCCTAGATTGAGCCTCCATGGAAGGCCAATAGTATCCCATCCTTTGAAGCTTTCTGTAAAGTGTTACCACCAGTGTTTGTCCGCAGATTTCTTCATGTATGTGTTTGAGTTGTTCGTCCGCTTCGTCTTTTCCGAGGCATCGCGATAAAGACCCGTCTGGATTTCGATAATATAACGCTCCATGAAGCAAGAAATAATTCTTTAATTCTTTGAGAATAACTTTCCCTTCTGAAAGAGAACTGTTCAACTCGTGAATGATGGGTGCTCTTGAATCGTTCGCCTGAATGTCTTCAACTTGAGCGAGCCAGGTAGATGACATAACACGCCTCTGCACTGTGATTGTTTTCTCCGCTCCTTCGAATTGTATCTTAGAAGCGAGAGTCACTAGGCAGTCAACATGCCTATTGTTATTTCGTCCAGTATAGACAATCATCGCATCAGAAAATGAGTTAATAGCCGTTGAGCTTCGGCTCTGAATGGAGCGAGCGTGACTTCTTTGAGAGAGTATGTTCCATTCATTTTATTTACCAACAACTTTAAATCTCCTCTTATCTCAAGGTGTATTGCTCTTGCTTGCTTGGACAGGGACAATCCTAGCAAGAAAGCTTCATATTCTGCTAAATTGTTGGTGCAGTGAAAATCCAACTTGAACGAATGTGAGAAAACTTCACCAGATGGGGATACTATCACTACGCCCGCTCCTCCATTTTCGTTGCTAGGGGTGTCAGATCCATCAAAGTATAAAACCCATGTCTCTTCCTTGATAACTAAGATATCTGGAAACTCACCAGGTACATCTTCATGTAATATCGCTGCATCTTCTTCTGGAAAAGCAGCAATCAAGTCTGCAACTGCTTGACCTTTGATTGATTTAGGTGGTGTACAAGCTATGTCAAATTATGACATCTGAAGTTGCCACTTTGCTGGTCTCCCTATCAAGGCTGGCTTTGATAGTAGAAACTTTATAGGGTCAGCTTTGGAAGCAAGTATGACTTTGTTGGATAGTAAATAATGCTTGAATTTCTGAATTGCATATACTAATTCTAAACATGCTCTCTTAGCGTTTGGGTATCGGAGTTGCGCGTCTCTCATTGTACGGCTGAAGTAGTAGATCGGTCGTTCGATGCCTTCGTCGTCTTCTTAAGAAAGGAGCGCTCCGATAGCAACATCACTGGAAGCTGTGTACAGTATCAGTGGTCGTCCTTGCACTGGAGATTTCATGACAACAGACGATAATAGTATCTGTTGTATTTTCTGGAATGCTTCTTGTTGAACGGTTATCCATGCAAAACTTGCTCCTTTCTTCAGTAGAGGGGTGAACGAAGCAATGAGTTGAGCCAATCCAGGAATGAAGCGTCGAATATAATTTCCCTTGCCCATAAAACTCTGCAGTTCTTTCACAGTGCGTGAAGGAGGCATGGTAGTAATAGCTTCCGTTTTGTCTGGATCGAATTTGATTCCTTCTGCTGTGACCATGAATCCTAGAAACTTTCCGGAGGAAACACCAAAAGCACACTTCAGAGGATTCATCTTTAGTTTGTATTCTATGCATATTTCGAAAACTTGTCTTAAAACTTCGAGGTGGGATGCTCGAGTCTTCGATTTCACCACTACATCGTCAACATAGTCTTCCACTTGCTTGTGCATCATGTCGTGGATATGGCAGTCATAGCTCGTTGATAAGTGGCACCTGCGTTCTTTAATCCAAAGGGCATCATAGTGTAGTGGAAATTCCCAATGGGAGTACGGAATGCAGTCTTGTTGGCATCATGCTCGTACATATTTATCTGGTTGTATCCACTGTAACCATCCATGAATGTGAACATACCGTGACCACTGGTCGCATCGACGAGCATATCAATGTTGGGTAAAGGAAAATCATCATTCAGACAACATTTATTTAGATTCCTGAAATCAACACAGCATCTGATTTGACCATTTTTCTTCTTAACAGGAACAACATTTGCTAACCATGTTAGATGTTGAATAGGCTTGATGAATCCTGCTGCTAGTAGTTTCTGGATTTCGACTTTGATTTGCTCCTCGACTTCGCGTCTGAATTGCCTAGGAGGTTGTTTGACAGGTTTGGAGCAGGGAGTGATGTGCAGATGATGAGTGACCAATTTTTTGTCCAGACCAGGCATTTCTTCGAACGTCCAGGCGAAGACATCCTGATACTCTTTCAACGGGTTTATCAGTTCCGTCCGCTCCTCCGGTGACAGTGCTGAGCTAATTAAGAGTGGCCTTGGATTATCCTTTGTCCCGATGTTGATTGTTTCGAGATCATCAGTAGTGGAGTCGGTGCCATCTTGCAATTGTCATCGAGCATCTTGAACCTCTTCTTCGAGTAATGGTTCGCTCTGACATGATTTTTCGGGGCGGGGAGACTTTTCATCGTTCTCCCCTATTAATTGCTAATCTTTGCGTCGGCGATAAATGATCCTCCCCTCTGCATCATGACTGGCTATGAAGTTAGATCCTGGAGTCGAGACCTGATATTTACCATTCTTAATTGGTGTAACAGATGACTTGATTGTACCTGAGGATGATGGCTTGTCAGCAACCTTTTTGATGGATTTCCAGTTAGGAGTGGAGTAATATAAATCTTGCTGGGAGGTTCAGGGATGTCCTTTTGATACTCGAGAAATTCAACATCATAGACCGGGGTGTAAGGAGATGATTAAGCCGCAATACTAACAATTTTGTTAATGAGCAGACCTTCATGCATTGATGGTATGTTGAAGGAACCACCTTGTTGCCATGGAGCCATGGTCGTCCGAGTATCATGTGATAATCTGGCTCTTGTTCGATCACGTGAAATTTGGCCTTTGATTGAATAGGGCCAACCTTCAAGTCTATGTATGGATCTGACTTCCTTCAAAACCCGTCATCAAGATGGGGTGACGAACGATCTTACTATGCGGGAACTTGGTCTCCTTGAGGGTCTTCATAGTGATAATATTTGTAAAAGCGCCTGTATCAACAAGGGATCTTTTGAACTCGGAGTCTCTGATGAGACCAATCACGTACAAGGCTCGATTATGTCCTTCATCTGCCATGCGGTCTTCTTCTCCGAATGTGATATTGTCGATTGAATGGTCAAACATCATGGATGTTTCTTCAATTGCTAGACATGAGGGGTTAGCTGTATGTCTGATGATATCTAGTTGAGTGCAGCGAACGTGTTCGTGCGTTAATCCCTTGAGAAGTGCAGGAGTTCACAAAGACTTTCAATCAAGTGCGTGACCTCCTGATCCACCGTCTTTTCCTAAGTGGTGAAACTGTTGGTCTGAGGGCCAACATCAGTGGTGTCAGGAGATGATCTCTCCACAACTTGAGATCCTAAGATTCTTTTCAGGTCCACCATGAAGTTGAACAAATTATCGATTGCTCCCTTCAATGTATTTATGTTCCTTTCTAATATCTTCTGCCTTCGTGCAAGTTCGAATAGTGACGGAAGTTATCCATCAAATGTATTGATAGTTGAAAAAGGAGTAGTAAAGTACGAATGACGAATATTACCAGAATCATTTGGATGAGCCAGAGAAGCGTCACCATTTGAGATACTCTGATTGGAGTTTTGCATAGCTGAGTTGGATCTGAGACCGACCATCTTTGTGAGAAGTGAGATTGCAACCGAGAGAATGATCTCCCACTGTGGTCGCCAATCTGTAGATGAGGTAAAACGATTTGCTCGTTTTTACGGAATTGAGGAGACGACCATGCGGAGGAGACTCCTTTAACCGAGCGAAATGTTCAACCTCACACAGATGCACTTCAAGAAGGGAGTGCTTTGAATTCGAGAGATCAATCTGTAGTACTCCGGCCTAAACCAAGACAATGGTCGTTCCAGAGTAAATTCGGTCACAAGAGAGGATGGGTCGATCTGTAGGAGGGAAGCTGAGAAATGTGTGAGATCAATGGTAATCAAAGATTGTAGGTGTATTGTGTATTCTGAATAAGATAAGTTCTGAATGATTGAATTTACTCTGTTGAGAGTAATTACTCAGACGTTGAGTTGTTAATCTCGTGTTGTCTGTTTGACCTGAGATTGTTCTCCCTTCAATCATGATTCAAAGACCTATTTATGTTGCTAGAATTGTAAACACCATGATCGCATGAAGTGTGACAGTTGATGGAATCAAAGAGTGGAGAGATGGAAATCGTGTTAAAACCAGTTGCTCAACGTGCGGGGACTTGATCGATTTTCCATCCACTACTTTTGTTAAGTCCTTCAACTGATTGCACGATTTGCTCACATTCTCATCTTGTGAATGAACACACGTGTCGTAGACCGCCAGACCAAAATCCTAGTTAATATCCCCCATGTGACACGATTGATGTCTCGTGATTGTGGAGTCTGCAAGGCAGACGTGTACTTAGTTTAGTCAGTTGCTGACTTCGTGAATTCATGGGAAAATGAGTCCTTGTATACTTCATGGGACGATGAGTCCTTGTATTTTTGAGTCGAACATGACTTGAAAATGTTCTGAGACTCATGAATTGAACATGTCAGAGGTATAATGCGTAAGTGAACCGTTTGATAGTTAGGGTGAGCAAATATTGCTCATTCGATGAATTGTTGAATATTGACAGTTGGACCATCATTTCTTAGTCTGAGCAAATATTGCTCATCTGAGCAAGTATTGCTCGTCTGATAATTATTGGTAGCGTGACCAAAATATTAATTTAAGATACTGGTAATTGAACCGAGCATAATTAATAAAATGATGCTCATGAGATCATCGTAAAATTATTAGCGTTCGAATCTGGATTTATGATCCTTGGACTCAGAAACCCTAATTCGATCAATTGATGACCAATTTGATGGTTTATTGAAAATTAACCATGGAGTGAAGGAGGGACCGGCTACATGGGACCGTGGGTCGACCGAGTAATGCCCGTATGCTCGAGTGAGCAAACACCAAGGTCTCTTGGAGAGTTGGTGAAAGGATGATCAAATATTGGTTTAATCATTTATTAAAATAATGCTCGTCTAAGCCTTAGATGATAAAACCGAATTAAATATGAAGAGGTGAGAGACCAACCAATGGGTCATGAAACCGGTTCTGGATGGTCACGGGATCGAATGACGATCATTTTATGAAGTTCTAAAATTATTTGGAAGAGTTCTGGACCTCATACGTGCAATTGTGCAAATTAGGTCAAATTATCAGAATACGTGAGACCGACCCCTTGTAAGGCAAAGAGACAACCTTGGTCGGTCAAGGTAACATGCTCACGCCGTTAAAGTGTCTGTGTCTCAGTTCTGAGAATTTTGATATTTTCGGGCGTGCGTTTGAGCAACCATTTGAGAAAATATGAAGAAATCATGAAATTTTGCTGAAACTGAGAAAACTTCATGGGATGAAGGAAAATAATTATAAAATGAAGGAATTATGATGAGTGGGACCGGTTGAGGCCAAGGCATGGCCAGCCGTCCAATGACCATGGTCCCATAGTACTTTTCCTAATTTTATATTATTTTCATGACTTTATGAAAATATCATGAAATCAAGGAGTTTGTTGAAACCCAAGAGTTTTGTTAAAATCAAGGAGTTTCCTTGAAGTGAAGGAGTTTCCATGAGATCAAGGAAACAAATAATATTAATAATAATAAAATAAGGGCGTGTGGGACCGGCTTGAGCATGGTCGGCCGGCTTGGGTCCGGTCCCGCGAGTTTTCCCTACTTTTATGTATTATTTCATGATTTGAAGGAATTTTCATAATTTGAAAGAAATATCATGAGATCAAGGAATTTTGTGGGATCAAGGAAACATAAAAATAATAATGATAAAATAAGGGGGTGTGGGACCGGATAGGGAATGACCGGCCGACTGGGGCCTGGTCCCGCGAGTTTTCCTAATTTTTTATTATTTTTCATGATTTGAAGGAAATAACATGAAATTAAGGAGTTTTCATGAGATTAGGGAAATAATAATAAAATAATGAGGAATCATAAGGTGTGGGACTGGCCAGGATCAAGGCATAGCTGGTTGGAAAGTAAACACGGTCCCATGACACTTTTCCCAATTTTATATTATTTCCTTGATGCGAAGGAAATATCATGAAACTGAGGAATTTCCTTAAAACGAAGGATATTTGTTCAAATGAAAGGATTTTCATAAGATCAAGGAAAATAACAAAAATATGATAAAATATAAAACTGGGCGTGGGACTGGTCATGGCACGACCAGCCGGCCGGTGGGCCCAGTCCCCAAACGCTTTGGTTAATATTTTATTGTTTATTATTTTCTTTCCTATTCTACATAGGTTCATTCGTCTCGTCGTATTCTGAAATACTCATTCGTGTATTCAGGTGCTCGTTAGTGCATTATTGCTGAATACACTCGCACCATTTTGGTCGGGGCTTACTCGATAGTGCTCAGATGCCCGTATATTGAGTATTTATCACCAACCCATGGAATTCTGCTGGGAAGAACCATAAATTGAAGTGACGAAATATTATGAAAATATTGAATATTTTCCAGAGATTCAGTTAATGAATCTAATGATTTAAGAATAATTAACTGATGGCTCTATACTAGTACGATCGTCTAGGAGCATTAATTATTCAGGAATTGGGTGATATGAGCTTGTTGAAGCGCCAATATTCTTTTATATAGTCAGGGAAAACAATTGTTACATCCTGAAGACGTTGTTTCTCTATACTAGCAGGAAAGCTGTCTAGGAGCCATCTAATCTTGAAATTTCTATATAAAATGATCACTGAAATTGCTCAGTATTTATGAGATATGCCGTTGCCTCATCTGAGAGACTACACATCTTCATATACTCTGAGAGACAGTATTCTTAGTCATGGATTCTCGTGGCATGAGCTTTCACGCTTTCGATAAGAGACATGAGCCTCAATACTCGTCTGATTGCTGGATAAGGAGCATATACAATTATGGGTTTATGATTTTAGCCCTTGTCGAAAATCCACCATCTACAAAGAGTCAACAATGACTTCTCACGAAACTATGAATAATTCACATAACCTTCCATGTGAGAATTCGCTGATTTTATGTGTACATACACTATAAAATCACTAAACTCGTACATACACTATGAATTCATCAATTCATAAATTGTTTGCTTTCAAAACTCGATTTCTATCTAATAAAACGTGAATAAGTCACGTACCTTTTAAAAAAAATATCGTGAATTAATAACTCACGTGAATATATATATATATATATATATATATATATATATATATATATATATATATATATATATATATATATATATATATATATATAAATCTTTTTGCTCAATTGAGCATTCGTCTATGAAGCGAGGGTCTTTTTTATATTTTGCAAAGGTCAACATATTCTAAATTTTTTTGAAAGATCATAAACAATTCTTTATCATGAACTCCAGGTCTTTTCAAAATCCCTTTAACCCTAAGGTTTATTATTTATTACTTTTTACGAACAAACCTACGTTTCTAAAAGTATTTTCAAATTTCATGCTTCGAAAACAAATTTGGGTTTTCGTGAAACCTAATAAACAAAAATTTTACTACTGTAACTAGACCATGTCTATTCAAAATTTTATATATTTCTTCCATATTAGGGATTTTTGCTCGTTTCTTAAACTAACGAATGAACGAGCACACATACGTTTTCTAAAAAAATTTCATAAATCCTATGCATACATGCAACCATGGGATTTTTGTTTTATGAACAACTCATGAATTCATAAAACATACAAAAAAAAAAAAAATGACGGACTCACCTGCCGGCGTTGACCGGAATTCAGCCGGACGGTGAGCAGACGAGCGGCGATGCTGGAATCCGGCGGACTTTCTGTTGCTGATGTTGCTCGTGAGGTGATGAAGAGAGGGAGAGCTGGTCGGTCAATGATGAGAATTATTATTAGGGCTTCTTCCCTTTTATATTAATTTTATTTCCAAAATCTAAAACACACGGGTTCCTCTTTTGGGTTTGGGCCCACGAATGCTAAACCGACCAAACCTGGGCTTTTAACTAACCAAATCAGCGATGCTTCATCTCTTCATGCTCACGGAATCACACTCTATCATAATATCAGGGTCCTCACCCGAACATTTGCTCGTACATGACATCATTTGGGAAAATCGAGGATTCAGAATACACCTTTGTAGACTGAGTTCAACCACCGATCTCATCGACTAAAAATCACCATTTAATGCTTATTGCTGAACATAACTGTCCCTCACTAAGCATGGGACTTAATGTTGATGGTGGATTTTCAACAAAAGGCAAAACCGTAAAATCATGAGGCATGTTTTTGACATGGCTTTCAGGCATGCAACGATTCATATTTTAGAAGCCATGATGAACATGTTTTCGAAAAGCCCCACTAGCCGAGCGATTCGATCCCTGGAATTTCATCATGACCTCTATGCAGAATAACATAATTGGGCGGTTCTCCGTAGACTGAGAGCTTAACGCCTTCAGGACGTCGGTGACACTCACTGTTCCCTGACTGCAGGAGAGAGACCCACCTCCACATAGAAGAATAGTTGGGCAGTGGACGCCTTCAGGACGTCGGTGAAACTCGCCGTTCCCTTACTATGTGGAGAGACCGTGTATAGATTCAGGCAGTTCTCCGTAGATTGAGAGAAATAACGCCTTCAGGTTGTAAACAACAACCGTGACTCCCTGACTATGCACCATTCAGAATGGATGTGACGCTTTAACTGGCTAATATCTTTTCTGCAATAGATTAATTCTGCCGTGACATTCACCACTGAATTCCCAGAATGATCTATTATTGCTCCTATTCCATGGTCGAATCCACGACCTGATCCCATGGAATGGCAATAATAATTGCTCCTATTCCATGATCGAATCCATGGCTTGATCTCTTTTTTTTTGCTAAATCATGAATTTTATTACTAAAATGAAGAATTTACAAGAATAAGCCAACAAGGCAACCAAAAAGCATATGCCAGATATACAAAGGCATTACAACAATTCAAAATCTAAAATACATGTCAGTCTCATTTTCTAGCCTTTCCAGACATTGTGGTTTTTCTTCATAATAGATTATTATTCCTCTTTGCATCAGCACACCCCTTTTTGCCATTGTGTCAGCATAAAAATTTGTTTCTCTATAAGAATGTCTCAAAGTGATAGCAGAAATTAACCTTTTGATCTTCTCCCATCTACTCAGCACTATCCATGGCACCTTATTGTTTGCAAAAGCAATTAAAACAGCCTGTGAATCAAGACTGAAACATACCTTCCTGAAATGTTTACTAATGGCCCATTCTCCTGCCACTATTAGAGCCATTACTTATGCTAGATAGTTTGTGGCTACACCCATTCCTCCAGAAGCAGCTCCAATACAATCACTGAGTTATCTCTAGCTACAAATCCCAGACCATCCATACCAGGGTTTCCCTTTGATGCACCATCACAACAAATTAAGACTTGATCAACTTCAGGAATCTTGAAGATGCATTGTTTTACCCTTGTAGTTTTAGAATGTACTCCAGAGATACCAAAATATTGAAGTATTTGCAGGTCATACATGTTTCCCCACATTTCACCTCTCATTCTTACCCTTCCTTCTCTGAAAATTCTCATAATCCTCTGTTTAAATACTTCAACATTACTTGTAGCAGCTTCATAAATGATGGAATTCCTCAAATACCACAGCTCTTCCATAATGTTGAATGAGCATATTTTCTATATTTCTGAAATGGCAGGACTTTTTCCACATGTACCCTTCAAGATTTCCTTAAAGTTATTTGGTATGGAGCATTTAAAGATACCACTCATCCAATGCCATATCTTCTTACTGAAATCACAGGACCAAAGTAAGTGCTCCATTGTGTCGTGACTATTTGCACAAAGATAACATTTTGATACAGTAGAGAACCCCTTTTTTCTAACTGCTTCCTCTGTTGCACAAGCTCCCCTTAGGATTTTCCATACATTAGTGGAAGTATAAGGATGAATAAATGGTTGCCAAATTTGTTTAGCCCAAGACATTACAGGGTGTTTTTTCCTTATGGCTTGATCTCATAGAATGGCAATAAACGATTATATTATCCTATTACTCCGATTTCATGATCTAATCCACGGACGATCTCATGGAATGGTGATAGATACTATTCCGATTCTATGGTCGAATCCACGATCCCATAGAATGGTAATGCCTGTTTTATTATTCTGAATTCATGGTCGAATCCACAGCTGATCATATGAATTGATAATAAATAACTACTCATTTTATTACTTCGTTTCCTGAATTATTCTCCACTGAATTTCATGAATTAGTAATAAATACTCAACAACCGGGCATCTGGACCATCACTGAGTAATCCCCATGAAAATGGTGCAAGTGTACTCGACAATGATGCACGACTGAGCACCCGGATGCACAAACGAGCATCCAAAAAGCATAGACGGATGATGTATTTTATAGATAGTGGTAAAAGTGGTTCGATTCTCAGACTTACGAAGGATAAAATATAGACTTAAATTCTAAAACTAAAATAGAAAACTCACTAATAATTATAGCAAACACTGACAAAGTTGATATCAATATTAAAAGACAACTGAGGCTAAGATTCCACTATCTTCCAAGTTCAAAGTGATTGAATCCAATCTTTATATTTATGCAATTTTCTCGTTCAATTTGATTCTAAAATATTGCAACAAGTAGATTTTCAAAAGCAATAATTTTAAATATCAAGTATGAAGCATCAAAAGTCTATAAACTAAGCATACTTCATCAAAATAGATCACAATCACTCAAGTAAAAATCATATTCAATTATAGCTCAAGGCAAATAATCATAATAATAATTGCAATAAATAGATGAAATAGAATATACCACTTCTTGTTGGAAAAAATAGCTTCCTCTATCGCCTCAGCAATGGGGTTTATCTCCTTGTATTAATCATGATCTTAAAATATTTGTTTATGGCTCAAAAGATGATTAAAAGGATGAAAAGTAATAACACAGCCGATTTGCAACAGCGTGAGTGTGTTACAGAATCTCTGTTACAAAGAAGAAATAGTAGCTAAATACCTTAGGCAAACACAGTTGATAAACGATAAATAGGTTATGCTGTTGAAAAGCGATATTTGTCCGCGACAGTTGCTTGTGCGTCTTATGTTCTTCGTGTTCTAGGTATTGCAGCAGCAGAAACAAAACTTTAACTTGTGATTTCAGCTTTCTGTTCTCTATTAAACTTCCCCAAAGTGTACGTAACCCTTCCTTGACCTATCCCTGCTCCTTTTATAGCCCACAGGTCGATTAAACCTCAAGAAATCTTCGATTATTCTTATTTTTCCTCCACCTCAAGTCTCGGGATTTATTTCCCTGCTAAATCTTCTTTATGCTTTTAGATGAGCCATATACACTCCAAATAGGCTAGAGCAATATTCTATCTCGAATTAAACCCAACAGAATCATGTAGCTGCTATATATAAACTCACTAGAGCCCGTAATATCTTTTCCTCCTCTGTTTTGATTGATTCGAAGATTTGTTGTTATTTTTGCGAATCTGAGACACATACCAATCCTGTTTTGATGAATCAACTGAATCCCAATCCATCTCCACGTCAAACTCCGACTAAAACTAAGCCTAGTCAGCAACAAAACCCGATAAATTTCCGACGCCTCTGTTTGCTTCTCCCTGCTTATATAGCCCAATTTGTTTGGTCCAATCCCTTGTACCAACTCTGTTATGCTCCAAGAAGTGCAGCCCAAAAGTAATATGCAGTTGAATCTCTCCAAATCAGCCAAGAAATCCAACTCCAAATGTTGCTTCACTGCTGCATTAATTCCCGCCAAAAAGAACTCGTTTGAATTGTGAAGAAGAAGAGGCGCCCCCTATCCAGAGTAGGGGTGCCGGTAGCAGTTGTCTAAGGGGTGCCTTGGTGGTTCCCCTTATCCAAAGTCTGGGGGCCAAAATCACTTCCTCCGGGTGCTTTGGACAACTTTTCGAGCCAATTTTTCCAAAAATGTTTATTGGCCAAAAATACCTACACACACATAAAACACCATAATAAGTACAAAAATGAGCACTATAAATATATAAAATCGAGACAAATTAGACACAAAAATGTGTCTATCAAATACCCCCAAACCTATTATTTGCTAGTCCTCGAGTAAAGATAAAATAGAAAAATAAAATCCTAACTCACTGACGCAGGCATCGTCGATTGCATTTAGCGTATGCAATAAGCCTTTAAACCCCTAGGTGGCCCTAGTGGCCGAGTTATAGTCTCGGGAGGGCTTACCAGAGGTATACCAACAAAACCTTTATACTCCAGACCCTAGCTATCTACGCAGAACCTTGGAAAGCACTAAATAATTTCCTTGGTTGGCATACTTATTGACTACAGGAGGAAGTACCCTGATGCGAAATTCCAATTGATGTACACAAGTTTGCACTCAAGCATACTAAAATTCATATATAAG
Organism: Papaver somniferum; assembly: GCF_003573695.1. Taxonomy (NCBI): domain Eukaryota; kingdom Viridiplantae; phylum Streptophyta; class Magnoliopsida; order Ranunculales; family Papaveraceae; genus Papaver; species Papaver somniferum. The sequence continues at coordinate 132,099,908 of NC_039364.1, forward strand.
TGACATAGCTCTACTTAGATAGTCGCACTATAGACATCAATATCCGGAGTCAAAACTAATCACATGGATAGATCAAGAAGATGGATATAGAGACAAACATAGATGGTTTTGATGTTTACTAAGTGAACGGTGTTTCTCATATCTGTCTGAAGGCCTCCGCCAAAATGAACCTATCCTAATGGACTGAGATACTAGTCTGACTAATATCAACACAACTGGCATATACAAGGGAACCAGTGATTGATAATCCTAACTCTAGGTCAACACAGCTGGCACATACATGGGTACCAGTGGTCGACTTTATTGAATTTATTCCGGTTGGTCAAATGGTCTGGTCTCAGTTTCTTTTTCTCTTTTCTCTTTTTTTTTTTTTTTTTGTATCTCAATCACTCTAATTCACCCTAGCATTAGTAACAACTTGAATCGTGAGCTCCACCTAATCACTTAGAGTAACATAGTTTAAAAAAAAAAATAGAAGTGAAAAGGACTCAACGAGATATGGTGAAACTATCTTGTTATTTCTAACACCTGAGCTCTGTGCTTTTATGAATAGACTCTTCTAGATGTTTCCATCTAATCAGATTGGTTCCTCAACTCCTACAACCAAAATGCTTCCATCCACTTAGGTTGGTTAGTGCTATCCTTAATATGCATAAACTTCTAGGCTCTGGAGTTTATTTATTATAACAAAAATTTTCTACCCCACCCCCAAACTTAAATCTCACATTGTCTTCAATGTTTCGAATGAAAGAACAGTGCCAAAAATATAAGTAACATGAGGAAATAGTAAAGAGAGAGTTCGGAAAGATAGTACCTGGGTGAAGTGAAACCAAAAACTGACAAAAATAGTATACAACATACAAATCGCCTCGATGGTCAATCAAGGGTAAACAGGGTCCTCCAGAGGGACCTCCTCAACATCACCTGTAAGAAAAGGCTCTAAAAAGGGCTTCAATCTCTGACCATTAACCTTTGAAGAACTACTACCATCTGATGTCTCAATCTCAACAGCGCCATGAGGAAAAACAGTACGGACCACAAAAGGACTGGTCCATCGAGAGCGTAGTTTTCCGGGGAATAGATGCAAACGAGTGTCATACAGAAGAACTTTTTGACCTGGAGAAAATGACTTCCGTAAAATATTATTATCATGCACAAGTTTCATTTTGTTCTTATACTCCTTAGCACTATCGTATGCATCTCTACGAATCTCGTCCAACTCATTGAGCTGGATCTTTCTGTGAGCTCCTGCCTTGTCAAGTGAAAAGTTTAGCTGCTTAACAGCCCAATAGGTTCTATGCTCTAACTCAACAGGCAAGTGACATGCCTTGCCAAATACTAAATGGTAGGGTGACATTCCAATGGGTGTTAAACGCAGTACGGTAAGCCCATAAGGCATCAGTAAGCCTCGACGACCAGTCTTTCCTATTGGGATTAACTATTTTCTCTAAAATATGCTTAATTTCCCTATTGGAAACCTCTACCTGACCACTAGTCTGTGGGTGATACGGGGTAGCTACTTTGTGGGTATTACCATATTGTTTCATTAATAGAGCAAACGGTCTATTACAAAAGTGTGAACCCCCATCACTAATTATAGCTCGCGGTGTACCAAAATGTGTAAGTGTATTCTCTTTCAGAAACTTAATTACGACCCTATGGTCATTTGTTTTACACGGAACCGCCTCAACCCACTTAGACACATAGTCTACATCGACAAGTATGTAAAGATAACCCAAAGAATTAGGAATTGGACCCATAAAATCAATGCCCCACACATCAAAGACCTCAATCACTAAAATAGGGTTCAAAGGCATCATATTTCTACGGGAAATGGTCCCTAACCTCTGGAAACGATCACAAGACACACAATGACTATGGGAGTCCTTAAACAACGAAGGCCAGTAAAAGCCACACTGCAATATCTTAGCAGAAGTCTTCTTAGCACTAAAATGACCCCCACAAGCATGTTCATGACAAAAGGAAAGAATACTTGACTGGTCACTCTCAGGTACACATCTCCTAATAATCTGGTTTGGACAATACTTAAACAAATAAGGATCATCCCAAAAGAAATGCTTAACCTCGGCTAAAAACCTAGAACGATCTTGTTTACCCCAATGTTGAGGGGTTCGACCAGTAACAAGATAATTCCTATATTTGCATACCAAGGTGATTGGGAAACAGAGAACAATTGTTCATCAGGAAAGTTATCCCTTATAGGAAGGGAATCACTAGGGGAACTAAAAACTAGCCTAGATAAGTGGTCTGCTACTACATTTTCAGCACCCTTTTTGTCTCTAATGTCAGGAGAAAATTCTTGTAACAATAGGATCCACCTAATCAATCTAGGTTTGTTATCATTCTTAGACAAAAGGTATTTCAAAAACAGCATGATCAGTATAGATTACGATCTTAGAACCTAATAGGTAGGATTTAAACTTATCCAAGGCAAACACGATGGATAACAGATCCTTCTCGGTAGTTGTATAGTTCAACTGGGGCATCATTCAGAGTTTTGCTAGCATAGTAAATCACATGAAATAATTTTTCAACACGCTGACCTAAAACGACGCCTATAGCATAATCTGAAGCATCACACATAATCTCAAAGGGTAGGTTCCAGTTAGGTGCCTGGACTATGGGAGCGGTAGTGAGTAAAGTCTTAAGCTTCTCGAAAGATTCTAAACAAGCTTCATCAAAGACAAACTTAACGTCTTTTGCAAGTAAATTGCAAAGAGGTCTAGAAATCAAGCTAAAATCCTTAATGAATCGACGATAAAAACCTGCATGTCCTAAGAATGACCTAATGTCTTTTATGGTTTTTGGGACCTGTAAGGTATTAATAAGGTCAACTTTGGCTTTATCTACCTCTATACCCTTTGAAGAAACAGTGTGCCCTAACACAATTCCTGATTTAACCATGAAATGACATTTTTCCCAATTAAGCACTAAATTCTTTTCCTTACACCTAGTCAACACTAATGTCAAATGATGCAAGTAATCATCAAAAGATGAACCAAACACTGAAAAATCATCCATAAAGACCTCTAAAAACCGTTTACCATATCAGAAAATATGCTCATCATACAACGCTGAAAGGTCGCAGGGGCATTATAAATACCAAAAGGCTTGCGTTTATACGCAAAGGTACCTAAGGGACAGGTAAAAGTGGTTTTCTCTTGGTCTTCTGGGGAAATAACGATCTGATTATATCCGAAAAAGCCATCTAGAAAGCAATAATAACTATATCCAGTTAATCTCTCTAGCATTTGGTCGATAAAAGGAAGGGGAAAGTGATCCTTCCTTGTGACCTTGTTCAATTTTCTATAGTCAATACAGCCACGCCATCCCGTGGTCACTCGGGTTGGGATTAACTCATTGTTATCATTCTGGACTACAGTGATACCTGATTTCTTGGGAACAACCTGAACGGGGCTGACCCACTTACTGTATGAAATTGGGTAGATAATACCCGCATCTAACAACTTAAGCACCTCTTTTCGAACTACCTCTTTCATGTTAGGGTTCAGCCGACGTTGGATCTCCCTAGAAGGTTTGGAGTCTTCTTCTAAATGAATCTGATGCATACAAACGGTAGGACTTATACCCTTAATGTCTGCTATAGTCCACCCTAAAGCTTCCTTATTATCTTGAAGAACTTTTACTAGCCTACTTTCCTGATCACTATCCAAATCGGAAGCTACTATCACAGGTAAAGTCTCAGATGGTCCTAAAAACACATAATTCAGGGTATCTGGTAGTGGTTTAAGGTCCAACTTAGGAGGCTCTTATAAAGAAGGAATTAGGGTATTCTCAGAAACTGGTAATGGTTCGAACCTAGCTTTCCATCTATTAGTGTCTAACACAGGGGTAGAATATAATAGAGCATTCACCTGTTCAATAGTGTTATCGTCGTCAAAGTCTAAACCGAAATGGGATAGACAATTTTCTAATGGGTCTTCAGACAAGATGTTTGGTAATGACTCCTGAACTAAGGCTTCTATCATATTCACCTCTTCGACACACGTGTCATCTAGCTCATAAGGTAGCTTACTGATATTAAAAATGTTCATCTCCATAGTCATATTACCAAAAGATAAATTCATCACACCATTTTGACAGTTAATGATCGCATTAGATGTAGCTAAAAATGGGCGACCTAAAATCACAGGTATCTGGTTCTCTGGGTCAGGGAAAGGTTGGGTATCTAAGACCATGAAATCTACTGGATAAATAAACTTGTCGACCTCAATGAGAACATCCTCAATAACACCTCGAGGAATTTTAACAGACCTATCAGCTAACTGCAGTGTCATCTGAGTAGGTTTCATTTCACCAAGTCCTAGTTGTAAGTACACATGGTACGTCAATAAGTTCACACTGGATCCTAAGTCAAGTAAATCTTTTTCCACCCGGTGTTTACCTATTTTACAAGCAATGGTAGGGGAACTTGGGTCTTTGTACTTTGGAGTTGTGGTGTTCTGAATGATTGAACTTACATGACTAGCTAAGAAGGCTTTCTTATGGACGTTAAGTTTTCGCTTTCGCGTACACATATCCTTGAGGAACTTGGAATAAGCAGGAATTTGCCTAATTGCATCTAATAAAGGAAGGTTTATGGTAACTTGCTTAAAAACCCAATATGTCATTAAAGTTCGATTCCTTCTTTGTTGGTACTAATAGCTGGGAAAATGGGGCTCTAGGCACAGAATCAGACCTCTCAGGAACCGAGTTGGCATCATCAGAAATTTTATCAGTCCCCTCAGCTAGTGGTCTTGAGGGATGATATCCTGAGGGGTGAACTACAGTACGTTCACTATCGGGCATGGTTACCTGATTGCCTACTACTCTGCCACTCCTAAGGGTTCTAACAACATTCAATTGATTAGATGGTTTTGCACATACTTCATGAAATCCTCTAGGATTGGGATTAGTCTGACTAGGGAACCTTCCGTTATCTCTCTCACTTAAGGTCTTAGCTATTTGGCCGACTTGAAGTTCTAACTTAGCAAGAGTCTGAGCATTAGTTTGAAAGTTCTGCTTGGTTTCCTGTTGAAAACTAACTTGGCTCTTTACTAACATGTCCTGCCTCTGTGCTAACATATCCTAGCTTTTTCTTAATATACTAAGAGATTCCTCTAAGCTCGTCATTCTATTCTCTGAAGAGTTCTGAAACTGACCTGAAGAGTTCTTATCTGAACCAAAACCTGGGGGAGCATTAGAATTACTAAACTGACCTTGACTCTGGCCCTTAGACCACGAAAGGTTCGAATGGTTTCTCCAACCAGGATTATAGGTTTCTTAATATGGGTCAAACTTCTGACGGTTATCGAATCTAGTGTTATTATAGAGAGCATTGGCTTGCTATTCATTATTCTGGCCTTCCCAAAAAGACTCTAATCTACCACTAGTGTGACCCACTTCTAAAGCTTCTAACCTTTTCGCTATAGCAGCAATTTTGGCATCTGATTCAAAGTTTCCTTCTACCCTATTAATGTTTCCTCTGCCTAGAAGAATTGTTTTCTGGGGTCCCCTATTACTTTCCTATTGTTGGGTCTTTTTCGGCGATTTCATGCAAATATGTCATCGCATCATCAACTGTTTGGTTTTCAAACCCACCTGTACACGTAGATTCTACTGTGGTTGTAGTGGGATAGTCTAAACCCTCATAAATGATCTGAACTAACCTAACCTTTTCTAAACCATGATGTGGACATTGGGCTAATAGATCATTGAACCTTTCCAAATACCTATACAAGGATTCTCCCTCCTGTTGAGAAAATGTGCAGATTTGCGTCCTAATAGACGATGTTTTGTGCCTAGGGAAAAACTTGTTCAAAAAGGCAGATGTAAGTTGTTCATATGTTTCAATTGATCTGGAAGCCAAACTATATAGCCACGATTTGGATTTATCTTTCAAGGAAAAGGTTAATAACCTGAGTTTCAAAGCATCATCATCAAGGTTTCTAATTTTTAGGGTACTACAAATTTCCTCAAAGTCCCTAACATGGAAATAGAGGTTTTCATTTTCTTTCCCTAAAAATATTGGGAGCAACTGTAAGGTTCCAGGCTTAAGTTCATAATTTTCTTCAGTTTCAGATAACCTGATACACGAGGGACGAGTAGTCCTAGTAGGGTTCAACAAAGCTTTCAAAGTTGCCATTTCTGGCACTATTGGAATATCAGGGATTTTCTCCTCAAATAGACGTTCAAAAACGGAATCTTCAAGAATCGGGCTTTCTAAATTGAGGTAATCGAGACGCTTAGAACTACTAGGTTTCTCTTTAACAAATCTACCTAGGGCGTCTCTTTTACGTTCAGGCATGTAAAAGAATAAGGTAGGGACTTCTATGCAATCACAAAACAAGGCTGACTCAACCAAATCAAACCATGATGGCTCCAAAAGGCATCAAAAAGCATGATGGCTCCATTAATTTCTAGCAAACAAAAAGCATGATGGCTCCACTTATATTGTTTCTAGACCATCTTCTATTCTTTCGAAAAGGAACTCGTTACAATCTGAGCAAACCCCTCTGGAATCAATCCGAGTCAAAGTAATTTGAATAGAGGCGAGGGAAGCTCGGTGGAGCTTTGATACCCAAAGGCCTCACCGGTATTATAAGGCGGCGCAGTCACGCATTCAACTCACAGAAACCATCATGAACTTCGAAGTATGCTCAAAAGAGTAACCAATATTTTCGAACGACTTTCCTATTAAGATCGTTACCCTATATGTCTCGTTCTAGTCAAAATTTTAGGCTTAGGTTCGCGTTTGGTTTCGTTTTCCTAAGGCGGGCAAGAAAAGAACGGTGATGAAATCCGAACCCTTATATTGTATAGCCAGTCCTTTCCCTTTACTAGGAAATTAAAGCAGCCATTTTCAAGTCCTCAGCATATATGCAAACGAAGGAATACAGTAAACCCGCTGACAGGGGATTCACGGGTGTTTCGAAAAATTTACCTCCCGTACCAGGCGGGAGAAGAACCGCTGAAGTCGACTCGGGCCACAACTCCTATGTCATGTACGAAACCGAGGGGCCGAGGCGATATCGTAATCGCCGTCCTTCTCTGCACACAGTTTATATTTAAACTACCCTTCCGTAGGGTTTAAAAAATAATGTCCTAAAGTTTAAAGTCCAAAGTGTCCAAAAAGAAAAGAAAATTTACAAAAATAATAAAACCTAATACAGTTTTTTTTAATAAGGAAATATAAACAAAACCCTAAGAAATAAAATAACTAAAAGAAACTGTTTTCTTTTCCGTTCTTTTCGCTTTAATCTTTCGCTCCAAGTCTTTATGCTTTAAGATCCAGTCTTTACGAAATCACCAAACTCCTTGGCTCAATTTTCTTTGTGATCCAAAACCTGTAGACAAAGATAAATACCCAAAAACGTAAAAAAGAACAAAAATAATAAAAACCTAACAAAATAAAAGAAAAATAAGTCTAAAACCCTAAAAGCAAATCCGCGTCGGTGGCGCCAAAAATTGATGTATTTTATAGATAGTGGTAAAAGTGGTTCGATTCTCAGACTTGCGAAGGATAAAATATAGACTTAAATTCTAAAACTAAAATAGAAAACTCACTAATAATTATAGCAAACACTGACAAAGTTGATATCAATATTAAAAGACAACTAAGGCTAAAATTCCACTATCTTCCAAGTTCAAAGTGATTTAATCCAATCTTTATATTTATGCAATTTTCTCGTTCAATTTGATTCTAAAATATTGCAACAAGTAGATTTTCAAAAGCAATAATTGTAAATATCAAGTATGAAGCATCAAAAGTTAAACTAAGCATACTTCATCAAAATAGATCACAATCACTCAAGTAAAAATCATATTCAATTATAGCTCAAGGCAAATAATCATAATAATAATTGCAATAAATAGATGAAATAGAATATACCACTTCTTGTTGGAAAAATAGCTTCCTCTATCGCCTCAGCAATGGGGTTTATCTCCTTGTATTAATCATGATCTTAAAATATTTGTTTATGGCTCAAAAGATGATTAAAAGGATGAAAAGTAATAACACAGCCGATTTGCAACAGCGTGAGTGTGTTACAGAATCTCTGTTACAAAGGATAAATAGTAGATAAAGACCTTAGGCAATCACAGTTGATAAACGATAAATAGGTTCTGCTGTTGAATAACGATATTTGTCCGCGACAGTTGCTTGTGCGTCTTATGTTCTTCGTGTTCTAGGTATTGCAGCAGCAGAAACAAAACTTCAACTTGTGATTTCAGCTTTCTGTTCTCTCCTAAACTTCCCCAAAGTGTACGTAACCCTTCCTTGACCTATCCCTGCTCCTTTTATAGCCCATAGGTCGATTAAACCTCAAGAAATCTTCGGTTATTCTTATTTTTCCTCCACCTCAAGTCTCGGGATTTCTTTCCCTGCTAAATCTTATTTACGCTTTTAGATGAGCCGTATACACTCCAAATAGGCTAGAGAAATATTCTATCTCGAATTAAACCCAACATAATCATGTAACTGCCATATATAAACTCACCAGAGCCCGTAATATCTTCTCTTCCTCATCTGTTTTGATTGATTCGAAGATTTGTTGCTATTTTTGCGAATCTGAGACACATACCAATCATGTTTTGATGAATAAACTGAATCCCAATCCATCTCCACGTCAAACTCCGACTAAAACTAAGCCTAGTCAGCAACAAAACCCGATAAACTTCCGACGCCTCTGTTTGCTTCTCCCGGCTTATATAGCCCAATTTGTTTGGTCCAATCCCTTGTACCAACTCTGTTATGCTCCAAGAAGTCCAGCCCAAAACAAATATGCAGTTGAATCTCTCCAAATCAGCCAAGAAATCCAACTCCAAATCTTGCTTCGCTGCTGCATTAATTCCCGCCAAAAAGAACTCGTTTGAATTGTGAAGAAGAAGAGGCGCCCCCTATCCAGAATAGGGGTGCCGATAGCAGTTGTCTAGGGGGTGCCCTGGTGGTGTCCCTTATCCAAAGTCTGGGGGGCAAAATCACTTCCTCCGGGTGCTATGGACAACTTTTCGAGCCGATTTTTCCAAAAATGTTTATTGGCCAAAAATAATTACACACACATAAAACACCATAATAAGTACAAAAATGAGCACTATCAATATACAGAACCGAGACAAATTAGACACAAAAATGTGTCTATCAAGTAAGCCCCACGAAAATGGTGCAAGTGTACTCGACAATGATGCACGACTGAGCACCCGGATGCACAAACGAGCATCCAAAAAGCATAGACGGATGAGGAATCCTACGCAAAACTAGAGAAAATAACAAATAATAATAAAATAATAAGAGGCGCCCAGGGGTCGGGCCCACCGGCAGGCCGACCATGCCCTAGCCGTGACCGGTCCCATGCCTCTTTTATTATTTTGCCCTATTTTGTTATTTTCATGAACTCATGAAAACTCCTTCAATTTAGCAACTTTCCTTGTTTGTGCAAAACTCATGAATTCTCCATAACTTCATGGAATCATGAAATAATATTATGAAATAAGGAAAGGTGTACAGGACCGGGAAACTAAGCCGGCCGGCCATCCAAATCCGTGGCCAGTCCCACACCTCACAATCCCTAGATTTTTATAATTATTGCTCCCCAATCACATGAAACTCCTCCGTTTCAACAAAACTCATGGATTCTCTGTAATTTCAAGGATTCATAAAAAATAATAATATAAAATTAGAAAAAGGTGTGTCGGACCAGGAAATCTAGCCGGGCGGCCATGCCCTAGATGTGGCCAGTTCCACACCTTGCAATCCTTATTCTTTTGTAATTATTATTTTCCTCAATTCATGAAACTCCTGGGTTTGAGCAAAATTCATGATTTCTTCATATTTTCTCAAATATTGCTCAAATCATGAAAAACCAAAAGCCAACATGGTCACACGACTGGCTATCCTCTCACGACAATTTTAAATATTAAAAAACTTTTATTTCAATATTTACAAAATATTGATGAATTGAGCATACACGCTCATTCCAACAAAAATCAAGAATTTCAGTCAAGATGAAACTCTTCTGAAAATTCACAATGTTGCTCGAACGCACATCAGAAAATACTGAAATTCTCGGTATGGAGATACAGACACCAAGGCGCGTGCATGCCCTCATGATCGACCAGAGTCATTCCTAAGGCTTGCACAAATCCGGTCCCACACGTTTTCATAATTCTGACCTAATTTTCTCAATTGCTCATATTGGGCCCAAACTCTCTCCAACCAACATGGGGATTTCTCAAATGGCCAACAATTGGTCACGTGACCACCAAGAGCCGGTCCCATGGCCTCTTGGTCGGTCCCCATCTCTCATACCTAGGTTTTATAACCTAATGCTGAACCTAGCACTATTTCAGTAAAATGATGAAACCGGCATTTATTCATCATTCTTTCGCCAACTCTCAAACTGAGAACCCTGGTGCGTGCTCAGTCGAGCACCGGGCACCACATGGATGCCCATCATCCCATGTGGTCGGTCCCTCTATCACTCATAACCTATTTTCAACGATTCATCAACTATGATCTGAAATTAGGGTTTCAAATAAATGTTCTACGAATCATCATTCTGAGTAAGATTCAAGAACTAATGGATTTGTATTAATTCAACAACTAATATATGAATTAATCTTATAATATTCGGTATTCTACCAATATTGTAATATTTTATTGGGTCACGCCACCAATAAATATTTCGTCGAATCGAGCAACACTTGCTCAGTTTCTCAAATATTGTTCAGTTTTCAATATTTAATAATTTATCAGTAATTTGTCGAATTGAGTAACACTTGCTCAATTGCACGTCAAATTATCAACATTCAGTATTTTGTCTAATTGAGCAATACTTGCTCAGTTGAACGTCAAAATTATCAATTTGTCGAATTGACAATACTTGCTCAACTACTTGTCAAATTCCCAATATTCAGCAATTCGTCGAATTGAGCAATACTTGCTCAGTCGTTCAACGGGTCAGTAATTCATCACTGAACTTACAATATTGACACTAATTCATAGAACTACATGTTTGATCCTTGAATCGCTGAGACTTTATCACTTATGCTCGATTCAACAAAACCTAGACTCATTGTCTAATCAGTCAACAACTGACTAACTAAATACATGTCTGCCAATCAGACTCCACGATTCGTGAGACATCAATCACGTCACAAATGGGGGGATATCACTCAGGGTTTTGGTCTGGCAGTCTACGACACGTGGATTCATCAACGACGAGAAATGTGCATAAGTCGTGAAAACGGTTGAAGGAGTTAGCAAAGTAGTGGGTGCACGATCTGTCAAGTCTCCACACGACATGGAACTTACTTTACCACGATCTCTCACTTTCCCACTCTTTCACTCAAGAAACCGTCACACTTACAGGGATCAATGTGTTCATTACTCTGACAATATAAATAATTCTATGAATCCATGATTGAAGGACAAGATTCGAACACTCGAACATACGTCTAACAAGAATTTTACGAGTAATCACTCTCAAGAATTCATCAATCCACCAGAACTTATTCGAACTCAACAGTTCACCAATTATTCCAGAAACCTTCAACACATCCACAATCCTTGATCACCACTGATCCCACACAATTCTCAGCTTCCCTCATACAGATCATCCCATCTCCCTCTTTGTGACCGAATTGACTCTGGAACGGCCATTGACTTGGTTTAGGCCGGAGTCCTACAGATTGATCTCTCGAATACAAGCACTCCCTTTGCAGTGCATCTGTGTGAGGATTAACATTTTTCCCGGATGAAGAGTCTCGACAGCACGCTCGTCTCTTCACTTCCCAAAAAACCGGCGACTCGTTTTTCCCCATCTACAACTATCAATACATATGGAATACAAAAAAGATAATGAAACTTTAGTAGCTCTTATTCCACATGTCTAATCTTCAAAATTCTTCAAAATATTCGTAACTTCCAAGTACTCCAATGATCCCAAAGGTTGTAAGTTTAGCATCATCGTTGTTGAAGATCCGTAGCTATAACAATGAGAAAACATAATTCTCGATCATTGTTATACAGTGTCATAGTATTATTACACAGTGTCAAAGTTCAATTGTATCACAACTTCAACAATAATATGGTGATATGTATCACTTCCCCTTAGTCAATACTCCATCTCACATGGAAACCACTCCCCCTTACACAATGATCCGAAAACCATATGTATTTGTAGTGTGAACTACATATTAATTCTCCCCCTTTTTGTCAATAAAATTGGCAAAGGTACAAGAATGAGATCATAATGAAATTTCCGAAAGAGACATTTTATGACTAAAAGAAAATACATACCAACTAATTCAGATGTAATCATAAAGACAAAGCTAAATTCATTCATCAAGGAGTTTAAAGATACATAACCCCTCTAAAATTCCACAGCCGCACACCCCTCGAGATATGACCATCAAGCACAAGTTCAAAAGAACTCTCCCCCATTTGATGTCATTCCCGAAAGAACAACAACGAGCGACCTTAATTTCAAAAGAAAAGAAGGATTATATTGGACACCAAAACCATAAGAATGATTTTTATATCCAAAAACTCAATCAAATTAATCACAAGTAAACCCATGATTAATTTAATCGGAATACGCAAGCAAATTAAACACAAAAAGTGATCAATTTAATTGATTATGCTCAACATAAGAAAACTTACGGAGCTACGACTAAGTTAACCATAGAGAATGATTAGCTTAATCGTTCATATACTCAACACAAGAAAAACTTATGGAGTAATAACTAAATAACCAAACAAGATGAGTAATTTAGTTCAAAATTCTCAACATATAGTACCTTACGGAACAACAACAAATCCAATCATAAAATAATCAACTTGGTTGTTTAGTGCTCAACATAAGACACATTACGGAGCCTCACGGTAATACATAAAACATGGATCCATGAAGATCAATATTGTGGAATACACAAGGATTCATTCTATCTTCAATCATTATTTGCATAGCGATAATTAATAGACATAATCCTTGTTACAAAAGATTTTAACCTATCTTCCATCAAAGATTGACTATATAGGCTTAACTTTTGTATTTGTCAAAAGTCCATTCATTCTTTAATCAATAAATGATTACTGATCAAAAACGACTTTACTTTTGACAAAGTATGGGATAAACATAGTTCACGGACGTAAACACCAATATCCCATAACAAGTTGCAATATAACAAATAATAAAGATTAATTACTGCAAAACATCATCCTCCAAAAGTTTTAGAATTTAAAACAAAAAACCTAAAAACATGAAGATGAAAATAATAGCTATGTGTAGTCACAATCATTGCTATTCCAAGCACTAGTTATTCTTCCACCTAAACCAAAAAGAAGACATACTAGGCAAATAAAAATAAACTCAGTTTTCCTTGATGATTTCATACCTCTGGAATGGTCCATCGAAAAAGGAATCATTGATATCCTTGATGAAAAAGCGGGGGTCTAACAACACCACCCAATATTTCACTTAGCAATCTGTATGGACAAACCTGAATATACTTTTAAGATAATCAACAAGACTCAATCAATTAAAAGTATATCAACGAGTTTATATCTCAATCTCTCGATTTGATCTTTACTCAAGCAAATAGAAATCTGCGAGTCTTTATCAAAGAGAGATAACTTGGACGGTACCAAAGACCAATGTCCAAGGATCAATCAATATCAATCAACAACCAAAGGTCGGATTTCCAATTGATGATCTTAAACGCACAACCTGTATTATTTAAATTATATAACAAATATAATGCAGAAAAGAAATAACAAAGACACCAGAAGTTTTGTTAACGAGGAAACCGCAAATGCATAAAAACCCCGGGACCTAGTCCAGATTGAATACACACTGTATTAAGCCGCTACAGACACTAGCCTGCTACAAGCTAACTTCGGACTGGACTATAGTTGAACCCCAATCAGTCTCCCACTGATCCAAGGTACAATTGTACTCCCTACGCCTCTGATCCCAGCAGGACACTGCGCACTTGATTCCCTTAGCTGATCTCACCCACAACTAAGAGTTGCTGCAACCCAAAATCGCAGACTTGATAATAAACAAATCTGTCTCACATAGAAAAGTCAATCGTAGGATAAATCTGTCTCCCACAGAAGAACCATGAAGTTTTCTTCCGTCTTATGATATGAAATCATGGTGAACAGGAACCAATTGATAATACGGTCTTATATTCCCGAAGAACAGCCTAGATTAATCAATCACCTCACAACAGTCTTACTTGTTATAAACAAGAGGACGTCGAGGAATCACAAACAATGAGAAGAACATGTTTGTGACTTCTTTATCTTTCCTACCGGAGAACTCTCACGATCTCAATCCAATCACAGATTGTACTCGTACGATAGAAGATGCAAGATCAAATCACACAACTACGATAAAAGTAGTATCGGTCTGGCTTCACAATCCCAATGAAGTCTTTAAGTCGTTAACCTGGTTTTAGAGAAGAAAACCAAAGGTTAGAGGAGAATCGACTCTAGCAAGCGCACTAGTATAACACAGACGTGTGGGGATTAGTTTTGCCTAATGCTAAATGTCTCATTTGTATAGCCTTTCAAATAAGGGTTTGCAATCTAGGTTACCTTGGTAACTAAGCATTCATTATCCACCGTTAGATGAAAACCTGATTTAAATTCAAGCTAATATTTCTCAGTCGTTAGATCAAAAACTTAGCTTGTCACACACACTTGAGATATACGTTTATTGGGTTTGTGAGAACCGTGCCCAAACGTGTACGTGTATGTTGGTTCAACATAGTAATAAAATGGTTAACCATATGAGCATTTCATATTAACCTTGTTCTTCTTCACCATAACTAGTTCAATTGACTTCAATACGAACTAGTTAGAGAGTTGTTCAATTGCTATGAGATCTTATGTAACTACACAAGACACAATTGAAACAAAGATGATTCGATTCGATTGAATCAGCTCATGAACTTTTATAGCCACGGTTTGCATACTGCATTCCTTAGTAATTTAAGTTTCATGTTCAGAGCACATCTTTAGATGATAACCCACTCAAGTTCGCAAACAAGTTCGCGGATTTAAGGAAACCAGCAGAGTTTCCAAACTTAGCAGAAAATCTCGACAAAGAGACTTCCGCCAGTTCGCGGACTAGGTTCGTGGACTAAACACGCAAATCCCGGCAGAAATTCTCGGTAAGAGAACTTCCGTCAGTTCGCGGACTGAGTTCGCAAACTGAGTTCGCGGACTTGGAAAAGCCAATTCCTCCGGTTTCTCTCAATCAACAAGTTCGCAAACTTCGGATTAAGGAATACGACTTATGCACATATGTGTTTCCACACAATGCTTATATCCATTATTAGTTATATTGACCTAAACTCTCATTTCAACCATTGAAACATTCTTAGAGGACGTTATATAGTTGTTACACTATTTCTCGTCAAAGCGATTTTCAAAGTGATTGAAACATTATGACTTTCGTCACTAGGTGAAGATAAACCCGATCAAAGCGAAACGCTTTACCAACACATGATTTCGAGATATAGATACGCGAGATATACTCGACTCGAAATATCAAATGTGTATGATCCAGTCTATATAGCATACGACTTTTGTCTCATAAGAAGTAGGAGATAAAGTATATAGACTTTTGAGTGATAGATAAGTTCAAGTCTCCACATGCCTTTTTGTTGATGAAGTTCCACCGGTTCCTTGAGTAGATCTTCGTCGTTGTATGATGAATCTCCATGAAGTCCTTGAGCTCAACTACACTTTTCTATCCTAGTCCGAGACTTAGCTATGTAGACTAGAAATCAAGACTCATAGTTTTGATCAATAATATTGACAAATATGCTTGAGATAGCAACTCATGCGAGGTTGACCGAGCTATGCTCTAAAAATCCCCCCCTTTGTCAATTTTAGTGACAAAACTATTAATACATATAGAATACAAAAAGATAAACTTTAGTGGCTCCTATTCCATAGTCTAATCTTCAACGTTCCTTGAAATCTTCATCCTTCCAAGTACTCCAATGATCCCAAAGGTTGTAAGTTTAGCATCACCTTTGTTGAAGATCCATAGCTATAACAATGAGAGAACTCGAGATTCTCGATCATCATTATACAGTGACATAGTATTATTATGTAACATCAAAGTCCAATTGCATCACGACTTCAACAATAATACTATGGTGATATGTATCATTCCCCCTTAGTCAATACTCCATCTCACATTAAAACCACTCCCCCTTACACAATGATCCGAAAACCATGTGTATATGTAGTAGAACTACACATTAATTCTCCCCCTTTTTGTCAATAAAATTGGCAAAGGTACAAGAACGGGATCCTAATGAAATTTCCGAGAAGAGACGTTTCATAGACTAAAAGAAAAAATACATACCAAATTAATTTAGATGCAATCATGAAGTCGAAGCTAAATGCATTCATCAAGGAGTTTTAAGATACAAGATAACCCCTATAAAATTCCACAGCCGCACACCCCGCAAGATATTACCATTAAGCACAAGTTCAAAAGAACTCTCCGCCATTTGATGTCATTCCCGAAAGAACAACAAGAGCGACCTTAATTTCGAAAGAAAAGAAGGATTTTTAATTGGACACCAAAAACCATAGGAATGATTTTCTATATCCAAAACTCAACCAAATTAATCACAAGTAAACCCATGATTAATTTAATTAGAATACGCAACTAAATCAAACCACAAAAGTGATCAATTTAGTTGATTGTGCTCAACATAAGTAAACTTACGGAGCTACGACTAAGATAATCATACGCAGATGACTAACTTAACCGTTCAAATACTCAACATAAGGAAAACCTTACGGAATATATGAAAACTTAACTAGATTAATTATAAGAGAACCTATAATTAATCTAATTGGAATACACAACCAAACTAATCACCGAAGTAATCAATTTAATTGTAAATTGTTTTGCTCGACAAAAGAAGACTTTCGGATCAAACAACTAAATAACCAACAAGATGATTAATTTAGTTCAAGAATGCTCAACATATAGAATCTCACGGAACAACCAAAAAAGCCAAAATTAATCGACTTAGTTGTATCGTGCTCAACATGAGACAAACAATGAAGCCTTCACGGTAACAAAAGATGGATCAACGAAGATCAAAACCGTGGATAATATACAAGGATCTATTCTATTTTCCATCACTATTTTCATAACAACATAATAGACTTTATCCTTGTCACACAAAAGATTTCATCCTATTTTCCATCAAATAAATGACTGCATAGGTATAAGTTTTGTATTTGTGAAAAGTCCATTCGTCCTTTCATCAATACGAATACCAATTTATGAACGACTTTACTTTTGACAACATATGGGACCTTCAAGTTCACGGACGCAAACAATACATATCCCATAAAAATATTGCAATACTTCAAAATCAAACAGATTAGCACTGCAATAACATCATCCTCCAAATATTTTTAGAATTTAATACCAATAAACCTAAAAAATAACACAAGAAGAGGAAAACAAAAATAACTATGTGTAGTCACAATCTTCGCTATTCAAAACATTAGTTATTCTTCCAACTAATCCAAAAAGAAGACATACTAGGTATCTAAAAAGCATTTCACTTACACTGAATATTCTTCTCGTATTCCCTATACTCATCAAGCTCATATTCAATTAGATCAATCCTGGATTCAAGATTGTCCATTTTCTCTTCGAGTCTTTTGGAAGAAGCTTCAATTTCACTTTTCAGAGCACGTACTTGTTGCAAGACGAGATTCATGGTTAAAGAGAGCTTTTCAAACTGAGAGACGGAAGGATTCTCATCAGAAGAGGAGGCATGTTTGTCATAACACATCTCATTGTCGGAAGAATCAAAACGAATCTTCTTAGAGGGAAACAAAACAGTCCAAACATCACTTTCCTTACTTGAAAGACTAGAGGAGGACATGGTGGAAGAGGTAAATGAAATGATAAACCAGAAAAACAAAACTCCATTTAAAGAAAAAAAAGATGGAGAAATTCCAAAACAGACCTTTCAAAACCCTAACAGAAAAATGTGTACCCTCAGAACCGTCTTTAATGGATCACGACCCGTTCAAGAGCTGACAAGGAGGATAACACAAACGCTAGACAAAAACAAAACGAATCCCTCTTGAATATTGTGATTCTTGTCTAAGAGGGGTAGACCAAGGAATCACAATGACATGATTATAGACAATAATCATTCCAATCCAATATAGGACTGGGAGATATTTCATGTGAGGAGGACTTACATGTTAACTCTGGTTTCTGTCTATCCTTTGGAGAGAAAGAGTTATGCACAACACCCTTTTGCATTCCAACGAGGGTCTTGAAGATCTTGATTGTTGTTTTCTGTAGCTTCAGTAGTGTTTTAGGCAGAGACATCATAGGAGATTCCGTTCTCTTTTTCTCCAAACAACGTTTAGTAGGGTTGAATAGCTGTTGATTATTTGTGCTGCAACGATCCTAATTTTTACACAAGGAAACTGAGAAGTTTGGTAACAGCTTGTGTTTTTCTGTATTACTCAAGTTGGGGAGAAATACAGTATCAGGTGAGGTCTGTTGACATTGTTTAAGTGACATAGTCGGAGGATTTTGACATGTCATGTAAGAATCACAATTGTGATTTTCAGCAAGCAAGTTAAGAGAACAATCATGGATTTCATCCCCAGGACAATAATCAAGAGTATTCATCCAAGCTTTAGTTATCTTACTCTCCTCAAAAACTGAATCTTTAGAAGTAGAAACTCCTCTATAACACACAAGTCAGTTTTGTCAGTACAGCTTTTCTGAATTTTCTTATCCCTTTTATTGATTGATTGACCCTCTTTTTGAGACTTTCTTTTACTCCGTCTGAGTATTTTTTTTAATTTGTTGTATGAACAGAGATAACGTAGAAATAAAGAAATTCTCATTTTTCTTACCAATCAATTTGGAACGACGAGATTTTCTATCAGGAGTAGACGACTGATGTTTATCTCTTGGTTCAGATTCGCGATCGAAAATTCTAAGTTTTCCGACAAGAGTATTTCGCGAAAGGGTATCCAGGTTATTTCCCTCAACGATGGCATGCTTTTTAGACTCGTATATAGATGGCAGCGATCTGAGGATTTTCATCACAATTTCCTTTTCAGGAATGGTCTTACCCAATGCACAGGATGCATTAACAATTTCAGACATTTTGTGATAAAATCCATCAAATGACTCTTCTTCTGCCATGTGAAGATCTTCCCATTCGGAGTTAAGGTTTTGAAGCCTTGCTTCCTTTTCACATGTGTTACTTTCAAATACGGTTTCTAAAGTATCCCAAGCCTCTTTAGACGTCGTGCAACTAGTCACATGATGTCTAAGATCAGGGTTAATGGCATGCATGATGGCATTCAGGCCGTCGGGGTTTTGCTTCGCAGCAAGTGACTCAGCAACATTATAGTTACCGATGTCATTAGGCACGATAACATCCTGAAAAATTCAACAGGAGCTGTGTAGCCATTAACAACATATACCCATGCTTGGAAATCACGCGATTGAAGAAATGTACGCATCGCAATTTTCCACCACATGTAGTTTGAGCCATCGAAGACTGGTGGTACGTTAACAGAAATAACACTTCTTTCCATAGAGTCAGATTGCTACAAACACAGACTGATGAGGTCTTAGTGTGTTTTCCTGCTCTGATACCAATTGAAAAAGAGGGGGTCTAACAACACCACCCAATATTTCGCTTAGCAATCTGTATGGACAAACCCGAATATACTTTTAAGAGAATCTACAAGACTCAATCAATCAAAAGTATATCAACGAGTTTATATCTCAATCTCTCGATTTGATCTTTACTCAATCAAATAGAAATCTGCGAATCTTTATCAAAGAGAAATAAATTGGACGGTACCAAATACCAATGTCCAAGGATCAATCAATATCAATCAACAACCAAAGGTCGAATTTCCAATTGATGATCTTAAACGCACAACTTATATTATTTCAATTATATAACAAATATAATGCAGAAAAGAAATAACAAAGACACCAGAAGTTTTGTTAACAAGGAAACCGCAAATGCACAAAAACCCCGGGACCTAGTCCAAATTGAATATACACTGTATTAAGCCGCTACAGACACTATCCTGCTACAAGCTAACTTCGGACTGGACTATAGTTGAACCCCAATCAGTCTCCCACTGATCCAAGGTACAGTTGTACTCCTACGCCTCTGATCCCAGCAGGACACTGCACACTTGATTCCCTTAGTTGATCTCACCCACAACTAAGAGTTTCTGCAACCCAAAATCGCAGACTTGATAATAAACAAATCTATCTCACACAGAAAAGTCTATCGAATGATAAATCCGTCTCCCACAGAAGAACCCTAAAGTTTTGTTCTGTCTTATGATATGAAATCAAGGTGAACAGGAACCAATTGATAATCCGGTCTTATATTCCCGAAGAACAACCTAGATTAATCAATCACCTCACAACAGTCTTACTTCTTATAAACAAGAGGAAGTCGAGGAATCACAAACAGTGAGACGAAGATGTTTGTGACTTCTTTATCTTTCCTATCGGAGAACTCTCACGATCTGAAGCCAATCACATATTGTACTCGTACGATAGAAGATGCAAGATCAGATCACACAACTACGATAAAAGTAGTATCGGTCTGGCTTCACAATCCCAATGAAGTCTTTAAGTCGTTAACCTGGTTTTAGAGAAGAAAACCAAAGGTTAGAGGAGAATCGACTCTAGCAAGCGCACTAGTATCACACATACGTGTGGGGATTAGTTTTGCCCAATGCTAGATGTCTCCTTTATATAGCCTTTCAAATCAGGGTTTGCAATCTAGGTTACCTTGGTATCTAAGCATTCATTATCCACCGTTAGATGAAAACCTGATTTAGATTCAAGCTAATATTTCTCAACCGTTAGATCGAAAACTAAGCTTGTCACACACACTTGAGATATACGTTTACTGGGTTTGTGAAAACCGTACCCAAACGTGTACGTGTATGTTGGTTCAACATAGTAACCAAATGGTTAACCATATGAGCATTTCATATTAACCTTGTTCTTCTTCACCATAACTAGTTCAATTGACTTCAATACGAACTAGTTAGAGAGTTGTTCAATTGCTATGAGATCTTATGTAACTACACAAGACACAATTGAAACAAAGATGATTCGATTCGATTGAATCGGCTCATGAACTTTATAGCCACGGTTTGCATACTGCATTCCTTAGTAATTTAAGTTTCATGTTCAGAGCACATCTTTAGATCATAACCCACTCAAGTTCGCAAACAAGTTCGCGGACTTAAGGCAACCGGCAGAGTTTCCAAACTCAGCAGAAAATCTCGGCAAAGAGACTTCCTCTATTTCGCGGACTAGGTTCGCGGACTAAACACGCAAATGAGTTTTTGGAAATCCCAGCAGAAATTCTCAGTAAGAGAACTTCCGTCAGTTCGCGGACTGAGTTCGCAAACTGAGTTCGCGGACTTGGCAAAGCCAATTCCTCCGGTTTCTCTGAATCAACAAAGTTCGCAAACTTCGGATTAAGGAATAGGACTTATGCACATATGTGTTTCCACACAATGCTTATATCCATCATTGGTTATATTGACCTAAACTCTCATTCCAACCATTGAAACATTCTTAGAGGACGTTATATAGTTGTTACACTATTTCTCGTCAAAGCGATTTTCAAAGTGATTGAAACATTATGACTTTCGTCACTAGGTGAAGATAAAACCGACCAAAGCGAAACGCTTTACCAACACATGATTTCGAGATATAGATACGCGAGATATAATCGGCTCGAAATATCAAATGTGTATGATCAATTCTATATAGCATACAACTTTTGTCTCTTAAGAAGTAGGAGATAGAGTAAATAGACTTTCGAGTGATAGATAAGTTCAAGTCTTCATATACCTTTTTGTTGATGAAGTTCCACCGGTTCCTTGACTAGATCTTCGTTGTTGTATGATGAATCACCATGAAGTCCTTGAGATCCACTAAACTTTTCTATCCTAGTCCGAGACTTAGCTATGTAGACTAGAAATCAAGACTCATAGTTTTGATCACTAATATTGACAAACATGCTTGAGATAACAACGCATGCGAGGTTGACCGAGCTATGATCTAACACTTGATCTTGCTGACGGTAGAGACACCATGTTCATGAGTTAGAACGTTAGTTTTTCGATCAACAATGCGAGCAAAATGTCGAGCCTTAGCGCAGTCAAGGATAACTTTCTTCTGATTCCTGATCAAGATATTCTGAGTACCAAGGATTTTTGCATGTCCATCAATAAGCTGGTTTATCTGCAGTTGAAGGTTATCAAGTTCGTTCTTTACTTTTGTAGGTACCGTCGAAATCGGTTAGGATCTCTCGATATCCAAAATGGGAATCACGCAAGGAAATAATTATTTAGGGGAATTATTATTATCGAAGCTGCCACCCAACTTAGTGAGTTGGGATCCAAAAAGATAACACTGGTCCAATTTTCAGAGATTCAGTCCGGGAATCAAGATATGGGCTAGGAAGGTGTGAGGCACCTAATCCGTCCAAGCCAAAACTTGGCCTCTATTTTATATTTAGGATTTTAGGGCTCTAACTTTCAATAACAAATAATAAAATAAATACATAAAATTATAAAAAACTAATGAACTATTAAGCTAATAAACACACCTGTAGAATGGAAACAGAACCCAGTCAAACTGAGAGAATTATTATTATGATCAAAAATCAGGCAAAAACCGAATTCACCTCAAACCAATATTATCATTATTTATCAATCATCACATATCATTATTATTATTATTATTATTATTATTAATCATCACTTCATTAACCAATCATTATATCATTATTACTATTATCAATCATCATCTAATCATTATTATTATCATTAATCAATCATCATTATTATTATTATTATGCTATTCTCATCATCTAAGGAAAACAAATATGGCAGGGATTGACATGGCACTATATCCTAGCATTCACTCGCACATGAGGAACATTTAGACCAAACAGTAAGCATACTTTCTTCACCACCCAAACAAACGATGCATGAACCTACGCTGCAGGCTTGACAACCACTATGGACCTGTATGCTAACTAACAGCAACAAATTGCTCACGTAAATATGTCTTGAATGATTTCGTATACGACACAGTAGCATGAATTTCACTTTCACAACAGAGCGCATGGATATGAAAACCAACTATAAGAGACAACTAACAAGAACGAATATCACCAGACAAGACACAAACAAGCATCAAGAACAAATCACGACTGCAAGCAATACTGAGAACCTAATATCCAAGATATGACACCGAAGTATAACGGAGCAAAACAGATCGTGATGGACATTCACTTGCAGCCATTATAGCAAAATCATGCGATATATGATCAACTTAAATATGACGTGAATGAAGTTGTATAACCCGTTTGGCATACGAAGTCAATCTAGGCAGAGATATGGTGATGGACAAACGATTAAACTTATGAAGAAAAGTAAGAACAGACTTGACACGAATCCATTACCAAACAGAATCAATATTCTTCATTACTTTTCGCATACAATCACCACACAAGCAATTTTTTGATAAAAAGATTTAAGGGTATAGTACGGACCTGTTTTCACTGATTAATGATCAAAATGTCGCTTAGATCAGGATGATTCAACAAAGGGATGTACACTTCCGTAAACCCGATCGTTTCCAAGTCCCACTTCCAGCGATAGCCGATCGAATGCCCACAAAAATACGTCTCCTATTCTCCTTCTTATTGAAAATGGTTTTTCTCTGTTTCTCTCCCAAAGTTTTTTTTCTCCTCCTCGCGACAAGAAATTGCTCCCCATTTATATTCTCTCCCTCTCGACTAGAACCTTAGGATTAAACGACCTAAATCCAATGACGCCAATTAAAAACCTAAATTTCATTTCCATATTTTCACAAAAAGATTATTTTCTTTCTCAAATTATTTCGATATCCTTCCCAAAGCCAAAATATATTCACTTTATTCTAAGATTTTAGTTGGATAGAAAGTCTTGGGAGCAAAGGAATCGGTGTCCACATTTTTACACATTTCTGTAGGGCGGACGTCTAACCTAGCTTGACATCTTTTTACTCACGCCTAATGGACCCTTTTGAGCATTTTGAGCTAGTGGACCTTAGCTAGCAGGACTTAATAGATACGCGAGCTAACAAGCTACTTTGGGCTAGTGGATGTTAGCTGGTAGGCCAAGTGATTTTTTAGGGATCATGATTTTTTTGAGGGGACCATGATTTTATTAGGCCACCTTTCCTATAATGATAAGGGGTGTCCTAAAACCTTGAAATGACTAACCTAACCTTAACCTAATTTAATTTAAAACCAACCGAATAACCTCCCACCACCACCGCCCACCACCGCCGATTACCACCACCACCACATCCGATTATCACCACCACCAACCACCGATTACCACCACCACCTCCTCCCACCACCACCGCCACCGCCTATTTAAGAAATGTAACAACATCAATGCAATCACAATTAAGTTCGGTTACATAATAATTTTATCCAGTATAAAAGACGCCAGCCGCAACCTGATTCTGGCATGGGACCACTCCAGAGGTATTTTCCAACAAACCCTTCACTTTAATTTGATTTTGATTGCTTCGATCGAATTGAAATCATCAAAATAGGGTTTTAATAGGAGTTACAGAGTCATGTTTGGTTAGGCCGATTTTCCAAAAAACCCTAGTTTACTAACCGAACTTCTTGAAAATGAAGAACACGAAGAACAGTTCGGTTCTATTGGATTTAAAACTAAGTCACCGAACTCTCTGTTCGGTTGTTTCGCAAAAAGATTTAAAACTACAAAGTAACCGAACTCCACCCTTAGAACCGAAAAAAACAAATCCAGTCTAACCGAACTGTGTTGTTGTGGCCACTATGTTGAGTTCCAAAATAACCGAACTTAGCCAATAGAGTTCGGTTTGTTCGCAAAAAATTTTAAAACTACAAAGTAACCGAACTTAGCCAATAGACTCTGGAAGTTCACATTTTTTTTTGTTAAGTTCGGTAACTTCACAATTTTATCGCGGAAATCGAACTCAGAGTTCGGGTGGTTAGCTGTTAGGTTCAAGTTTGCGAAAGAACCGAACTTTGTAAACTTATATACTCTTATATTACGTAAAGTTCGGTTAGATCAAAAGTGCATGCAGTTTGCGAACCAACCGAACTTTGTACACCAAAGTTCGGTTAGTTGAGAACCAACCGAACATAACGTTGTAACTCCTAGAAATTCTATTATTTGAGAGTTCGGTAACCTGCGTGTTTGGAACAAGTAACCGAACTATACTTTCAGATGAGTTCGGTTACTTGTTCATCTCACGGAGCAACCGAATTACAGTTTCAGATGAGTTCCGTTACTTGTTCTTCATATAAAGTAACCGAACTGTTCAAAATCCAGTTCAAATCCGGATCATTTTGAAGATTAACAAATATTCTAGGAGAGGATGGAGATGAAGAATCAGATGAGTTTTCATCATTTGAATACTCAAACTTAGTGAATTGGATTTTTTTTTTATTTTCCATGCTTTTCTCATTCATCTTCTCTAACTCTACTCTCTCAATAATTCTACTCAACTAATAATAAACCCATCTTTTAATTTAATCTCAGTAATTGTTTTTAACTAAATCATTCACTAATCATAACCTAAAATTAATTAAGAGGGTAGATTAGGTATTAAATAAATAACTAGATATGGGTGACCTAAAATTACTTCTAATGCCTTTACCCAAAATAAAACCATGGTCCCCAAAAAAAAATCATGGTCCCCAAAAAATCGTTCAAGAAATGGGACCTAATTTGGAATGTTTGATATTTTAAAGTTTTGGACTTAATGGACACATTTTTGGTCTTACAGATGTAGCGTATACGGACCTCACTCTGGGTATTCAATCGGCTCACTGCCTATACCATCTTAAATACGATCATACGGAAGTGCGGTTAAAATTTGAACCATTTTTTAGGGACCATGGTTTTTTTGGGGGACCATGGTCTTATTAGGTCAACCTCCCTTTATTTATAAGGGGTGTCCTAAAATTAGGTAAGTACACATTTACCCTTTACTTTAATTTAATTTAAACCTAACCTAATAACTATATAAATCTTATCATATATATCTAATCTAAATGAATCTATTAACCAAAATCAAAAACAAAAATAGGGGGAATCGAAATTTTTTAGTTTTGAAAAAAATAATTATCCTCTTCTTCTTCTCTCTTTGCTTGACGTTCCTCGTTCGATTGAAAAATGAGTATTAACCATCAAAATGAGTTGAAAATGAAAGTTGCAGAGAGAAGTTCGGTTAGGAATTATGTGAAAAACTTTGTCGAACTAACCGAACCTAATGGAAATGATGAACATGAAGAACAGTTTGGCTATTTCGCAAAAAAAAATTCTCAAACGAACCTTAGTTCGGTTATGTCGCAAAAAACATTTTCCAACCGAACCCTAATAGTTCGGTTAGTAGCAAAAAACATTTCCCAACCGAACCCTAATAGTTCGGTTAGTTGCAAAAACATTTCCCAACCGAACCTTAGTTCGGTTAGTAGCTAAAAACATTTCCCAACCGAACCCTAACAGTTCGGTTAGTTGCAAAAAACATTTCCCAACCGAACTTTAGTTCGGTTACGTCGCAAAAAATATTTCTTAACCGAACTTTAAGCTCGGTTTGATCGTAAAAAGTTCTAAATTTTTTTATAACCGAACTATTTAATGGTCACACCAAATACAGAGTTCAGTTTGATCGCAAGGAAATTTTTTAATTTTTTGTAACCGAACTTCTTACTGGTAACTAATCATTAATAATCATACTAATCATTACTAATCATACTAATCACTAATCATTACTAATCATACTAATCACTAATCATTTAGTTCGTTTTTGGTCATAAATTTGGGTAACCGAACTTAATCGCAAAAAATTTTAAAATTTTTCGCAAAGAAAATTTTCAATTTTTTGTAATAGAACTTGTTAATGGTAACTAATCATTACTAATCATACTAATCACTAATCATACTGATCGTACTCATCATTAACTAATAACTAATTAATCATTAAACTAACACATTTAATTAAGGAGAGTAAGTTTGATATTAAGAAAAACATTTAGATAAGGGGTGACTTAGGATTACTTATAATGTCTTACCTAAAATAGAAGCATGGTCCCCAACAAAAAAATCATGGTCCCCAAAAAATGGTTCTAAAATTTACGTACGAAATTAGTGTCTACAGTTGCCCCTCTTTGGCAGAGGTTGTATACAACCGAATGGCTAAGCCGAACACCCAAATTTCGTGCATAAAAGGTTCCCCAAAATCTGTTGAATTCACCTTGAGCCACCCGGGATGACACTATGGAGTTCACTCAGATCATCTCTAAGCATTTAATTTTACGCATACATATACATCTTCATGACTAATTAATTAAGTCAAGAAGCTTGTAATTGTTGCGCTCCGGAAAACAAGAAAACACTTACTTACCTGTTATAAATGTTCTCTCTTGCCGTAGATGACTCCTACTTTCGCCACTTTCTTCAAATCCAATTCTCTTGGATCACCCTGTTAACTTCCGCAAATTTTTGTGGTATTTCAATCCTATATTTTCTTCGAGCGGGAGGCCATTCCTATTTTAAAGCGCAAAGTTACCCGCGAAGACTTACAAATTGAAGTTATAGACCTACAAATTGAGTAGCTGCAAAAACACGTTGTTGTGCTTCACACAAGAGAGAGCGATTAGTAGTACATGCTTCCGAAGAAAATAATTCTAGAAAATAGAAAAGAAAAGTCCTATAAAAAAAGAATGAAATACAACTAATTGTGTGGAATTATTGCCTCAGTCAATCTAAAAAGTGTAATTTATTTTATGTTTACCTAGATTTTTCCTCATCGGCTTCCACACAACTAGAGGTTTTTATTTATTTTTTGGGAACATTATCTATATACCCCTACTATGAGGCCCCTTGCAAATATACCCTTTTGAACTTTACAAATACCCCTAAGCTTAATACATTACTAAAATACCCTCTTTTATATAGTGTATATACAAAAAGCGCTAACCATTATTCAAAAAAAAAAAAAAAACTACCTCTACTACCCGCCACCACTGTCCACCGCCAACCACCACCACCACCGCCAACCACCAATGTCCACCATGCTAACCACCAACCACCACCACCGCCAACCACCGCCGCCGCTAACCAACACCACCAATGTCCACCACCACCGCCACCAACCACCACCGCCGCCGTAAATAACCGCCACCAACCGCCGCCACTAACCACCACCAACGTCAACCACCACCGCCGCCGCCGATGACCACCACTACCATGTGGAGTCAACTAGCAGAAGTTGTGTCCATATCAGAGGCAACTAGCTCAAGTTGTCTCCAATAAATAGTGTCCATACCCGAGGCAACTAGCTTAAGTTGTCTCCAAAAGTGGAGGCAACTAGCTCAAGTTGTTTCCAATAAAATAGTGTACAAGAACAAGTTGCAAAACAAAATGGAGCCAACTAACTCAAATTGTCTCCGAATCTGAGGCAACTAGCTCAAGTTGTCTTCAAAAGTGAAGGAAACTAACACAAAGTTGTCTTCAAAAGTGAAAGCAACTAGCGCAAGTTGTCTTCATATATGGAGACAACTATCACAATTTGTCTCTAGAAAATAAAAAGTGTACACTGAAAAGTGAACCTAGTGTGAGTCGAACACACATCTTCTGACATATAGTCAGTTGTGCTACCATTACACCACATATTCATGCATAAACACAAGGTAACATGCATATAAAAAGCTACCTGGTTTGGCAAAAAAAAAACTCACATATACCAGTTGAGCATCTATCAGTAATCTCAACTTAACAAATTGTATGCAAACCCAGCTCTATTGGCCAACCTTCAGCTGCAGCATCAAACTGTTCTGCACTTCACTTCAACTCCCATTTGTTCACTGCTTCACTAACTGCAACCCTGTTCCACAAACTTATAGATCAACTCCAACAACAACTGCAATTTTGCGCTTGCAGCATCACTAAAAATGCAATTCCTGCACTTGCATCTTTACCAATACTAGTCACTGCAATTCCAGCTCATTCACTCTTTACCTGCTTCAAAAACCATCTGCATCTTACAAACCACTTCTTGACCTGGCCATTGCATCACCAATTTCAGTTCATGTTTGGTTTCAGTCTCAGCAGCTCTTGTAAAGCAACACCACCTCCTACTACAACAACATCAACCACCATCTCATACACCACCACATGACACAACATAGCTCAGCTTCTTCCATGTAAAAAATCATATCAAAATCACATTCAATAGACAGATAAATGGTAACACTGACCAAACTCACCATAATCGGTCCTACCATCTTGATACATAAACAACATTTAACGAAAATGAAGGTTCGCCTAAAATGATATATGAAAAATTAAAAATTTCAATGATTTTCAATACATACATTATCCTGATCAACTTCTTTAATGATAAAAGAACGTCAGTCATGTTATGCTCTACACAAGCTTGCTGGAGTTCGTCAACTGTAATATAACCACCACCGTCTTTGTTAAAGTACACAAATACTGCAAACCCATCTCAACAACTACAGCTATATCCAAATCATCAAAAACATCTCCATCATAAGCCATCTCCTAAGTTTCCAAAAGACAATCACCAAGTTCCACACCAACACTGTAAATACAACCCTGCATCCTCAAACACAGCTCATCTCTTAGCTCTAATTGTTGTTGTCTGCAATATCAGCTCTAATTCTTGTTGTTTGCAATATCAGCTCTAATTCTTGTTGTCTGCAATATCAGCTCTAATTCTTGTTGTTCATTAGAGAGCTTCAATTTCTTCATTTTATGTAAATCAAATCCCTAATTCCCGATTCTTCTCAACAGACCCATGATTCTTCTTTGCTTTCTCTAATTATAGTATCTATAATCGAAATCAACAAGTACCCATGACTGATGTATCTTTTTCGACACTGAATTCTTCATTCAAACTCCAAATTCAAACTGCCAATTATTCATTCAAAATCGAATCTCGATCTTAAAAGTTACACGAAACCAAAAATCAATCTCGGTTACTCTGAATCTGATAATGAAATCGTTTATTATCGGAAATTTAGTTTAAAATGAGATCCATACCAGAAATCAAAACCTAAAATTGGGATCTAACCCGAATCTTCAACGAAGAAGAAGAAGATGGACCGCTGCTCCTGATGATTTTTATATTCGAATTTCAGGATTTGATTCACATAAAGAGAGAATTGTTGATGGATATGGTGATAGACTTGGTGGATTTTGAGGTGGTGGTGGAATTGGAGGTGGATCGATGGGTTTGTTGTTGGTGGTGGTGGTGATTGCCGGGGATAAGGAGAAGAGAGATAGTGATAACTCTCTGAGATGATGCCGATAGCGATGGTGTTGGTGGCGTTGGTTGTGGTGGCGACGGAGATGGAGATGGTGGTGGCGAGGGAGATGCAGATGAGAGTGAAAGGGTTCCACTGGTTTTTCTCGAGTGAGAAATGAAGATGAGGCCGAAGTGTAAGAGGTAAAGGTTAAAGTTGGGATTATGCAAATCATTTTTCTGTTCATAATTTCAATTATTCCACTAGGGGTATATGTAAAGACTCATAAAGGTACTTGTGCAGGATCCATGGATAGTAGGGGCATATATAACATTCCCAATTATTTTTTATTTATTTTATTTTTATTTTATATATTTATCTTTAATTTTTGAAAAACATATAAAATTGAATACAAAGATACCTGACTAGTTTACAAATGATCTTGACCTCTGATATACCATGTGGGAGAGTGAACATTGGAAATATGCTATTACCGTTGAATTTTGAGAAGATTCAATCTGATCACCTCCGACCATCCCCAACGGTATGATGTTTTGCCCAAAAATTTCTAGTACTTATATGTTGCCTTCCTCTCTTTATCCTTATTTCGTCCTACGACTTATTATTCTTCACTGATTCTTCATTCTTCAAATGTTGACCGCTGATTCTTATTCTTATAATAGACCATGCTTCTTATTCTTCTTCGATTGCCGACCAATTTTCTCAAGTGGTTGTTTATTAACTACACAATTTTTTTTTCTTTTTCCATTTTTTTTTTCATTTTTTTTTCTTTTCAATTCTATCTGTTTGGACGTCTGTTGCTCATAGAACTTTAGGAGATGGTGCACAAGACTAGTGGTGACATACATACATACAGACATATCTCTCTCTATGACTTCAAAAGACTTATTCTACTGACGTGGGCCCAGTATGATGATGGCGGTGTCGCCTTACTTTTTACTGACACTTTAAAACTGAAAATAATGATTCCTGATTCGATTTTTTTTTGACTGATGGGGCCAAAAACGGTGATGACCCTACCCCTAGACTTTTTACTTGACACTATGAGAGAGAGATATTGGACTCCTAAAAAAATCTCCTTAAGTTGTACGAGCGTTCGCCGCCCTTAGATAGATTGGACTTACCTTAGGTGTAGTATTTCTTCAGTCGGTCGGCATTCTATGCCTTTAATTCTTCTCGTCCATCCCAATCAGTTAGCCGGACTGCGGCTCCTGGGTAGCTTCTCTTGATGATATTCGGACCTTCCAAATTGGGCTTGAATTTTCCTCTCGGGTCCAAGTGCTTTGCGGGCCTGACTTCCTTTAATCTTCGTGGATGATGTTTCTGGGCTTGAAATGCAGTACGTATCCTTCTTTCATTGATCAAATTTGGTTGTTGAATTTTTGTCTTTTTTCATTCATCTTTAGGTATCATGCCTTTTTCCTTTTCAGCGGGAAAAACTTCTTCTGTTTCATAAACCATCTCACCAGTGGGTGCCTTTCTTCTATATTTTTCCTTCACCTTTATCTGATTATATCCTGAAAACATATCCATCATTGAATGTAAGCTATGTCTTGCACCCATTTCGATAAGGGCATCCATATGAGGGAGGATAAATTTGTCCTTCAAGATTGTCTTGTCATTCTTATTTAAAGGAAACTGTACGAATGTATTCTCTGCTATATCCATGTCTAACCCTGGCATATCCTCTATTATCGTCTTCCCTTCTCCTGAAAATAAAGTAGTACCAATCTTGACCGGTTGTGGTCGATCTTCCGTGTTCAGATTGACCGACTTTTTTTCTTCGATTGGTTTTGGCTTATTTTCCAAGTTCTTGAGGATTTACTCATTGTTGAGAGTTGGTTTATCAGTGTCATTGTGCCCCATGTGCCAGTCAAATAATTTGTTTTCAAAATTATTTTGTTTCCGTGAAATATTTTTAGACAAAATACAGTTTTCTGGTACGCAAACCGGGTTAATCTTTTCAAATCGAATTAAACTAACTGGATCAACATAGCGTATACCAGCGGGTGACTTACCTGGCTCAGTTTGTATCATGTCTACCTCTTGTTCTTCCACAAAGAGGTTACCCAAATCTTCGGTTATTTCTCCAATGCCACCATCAATTTCCATTCTTTTCATAAAAGATGGCTCCGTGAAACCCATGTAAGGACTTGAGTCTCCCTTCCTTAAAAGTGGCCATTTAACGAAGGATGGGTGCTCCAGTCTATTCCTGCAGCTTTTCTTGCTTGGCGATTCCATGGTGATTTTTCAAGTTCATGTTTCAAACGGTCTTCTTCAGTCGGATGGTACCCTAAACCGTATGGAGCTTCACGAGACACTTGCTGTCCGTCAAGAGGTTCAGTACGAACATTACCTCTTAAACCTAAACCCATACAGGGAAAGGATCGGTGTTTTCTCAGATAATGGGCCACCTTGGTGTTACCATGCTCGAACCAACTTGGAAGTTTTTCCCTGGATAAGGCCTTGTGAAATACCTGATTCACACTTTCTTCTGTATAATTCTTGTCCACCAGATTTGTTTCGACCGCTGGGATTGTGATGTGATTGATTTTACCTTTTCCTTCTTCTTCCTCTAAATCTCCCTGGATAGTTACCAACTTATCCCCGTAGATGAATCTCAATTTTTGGTGCAAAGACGAACTCACAGCTAGGTTCGCATGTAACCACGGTCTCCCCAAAAGAATTGTAAAGCTTGCATTAATATCTATAGACAAAAATGTTATCTTGGTATGAGCCGGAACGATAACCAAGGTTGTGGTAAACTCACCCATGACACACCTTTTCTCATTATCAAAACCCCGAACAGTCCTTGCAGTATCACTTCGGAAACATATATCTTCATCCTTCACCCCAATTCTTTTTGCAGTGGCGAGGGTGCAAATGTTAACGACATGCCCATTATCTATTAACACATGAGGCACATGATAACCTTGGCATCCTACTGTGATTTGGAGTGCTCGATTATGGTCTTTCCCTTCAGGCGGCAAATCCTCATCCGAAAATGATAGCAAGTTTGCTCTTATCACCTGTGCCACTGTTGCTGCCAATTCCTCTGGAGAAATCATAGTTGATACATGTGAAGCATTCAACTCAGCCAATACAGCTTCTCTATGGCTAGTCGATGCCATCAACAAACCCCAAATGGAAATATTCGCCTTTCTCCTTTGCAACTGCTCAATAATTTTTTTGTCCTCTTCTATAGCGGATTTCACTGGTGGTGCTGACGGTGTGATAACAGGCTCATCCCTCATATTTGGAGGCTTGTAAATTCTACCACTTCTTGTTAAATTTTGTACTTCATCACCATCTTCAGCTTTAAATGGATCTACCCATGATTTTGTGTATGAATGATCTATATCGTACATCGGTTGGGGCAGAATGTCCGACAAGTAAACGGGCTCAACAGGAGTTCGGTCCGTCTTGAGTACTGGTTCTGATAAGATGTCTGAGAGGTAGACATGGTCCGATAGAGGTTGGACGGGAGTAGACAAAAGTTCAGAAATATGAATCGTCCTTGCAGGCTTGGTATGTTCTGGCAGGATATCTGAGAGATACACAGGTTCCGACGGAAATCGGCTCGTGCTTGTCGCATACGTTTGATTTGCGGGCATAATTGATTGAACTGTGAAAGAATCAGACCAAAAACCAGAATGATTAGTCGAACCAAAAAAATCCATGTTTTGTACCTGATCTGTGAAGAGTTCACTGATATGGACAGTTCGTGGTTGACGAGTAGGTAAAATTTCCGAGATGTGGATTGTCGAACAAAGCTAGTCATTATGCTTATAGATCGAATCAGCCGGATCATAATCCTTTCCAGACGAAACGAAGTTGATTCTGGGCTGCCCCTGGTGATGTGGTAATGAATTCTGATTTATATTCGGTTTCCTTCCTTCCCCAACAGACAACTGCTTAGATTCAATAAGATCTTGAATTGTGTGCCTAAGAGTTGCACACCGATCAGTCCAATGACCGACTTCCCTATGGAACTCACATCTCGCATCTGGATTAAACCATCTTGGTGGATTCGGCAGAGGAGGTCTTATAGCAGGTAGCTTTATCAAACCTTTGGTAATCAATGCAGGCAGTATCTGACTCATTGGGTGTCCTAACTTAGTAAAATTTCTCTGCGGACACCCATATCTTCCTTGATTCCAATTCTGACCTTGCTCCTGGTTCCAGTTTTGTCCTTGACCCTGGTTCCAGTTCTGTCCTTGCTCCTGGTATTGCATTGCAGGAGGAACAACTTTTGTCGAAGTTGCGGTTGGCTGGTATGGTTGCCTTGTAATTTCTGACACGGTGTTCACTTGATCTTTAAGTGCGGTTGTGGTTCCCCCATTCTTCTTTCCTTTCGAATCTACCTGATTGGATAACCTTGTCATTTTTCCTGAATCCAGTGCATTTTCTACTTGTGAACCGACCT
This sequence comes from Papaver somniferum, assembly GCF_003573695.1. NCBI lineage: Eukaryota > Viridiplantae > Streptophyta > Magnoliopsida > Ranunculales > Papaveraceae > Papaver > Papaver somniferum. The sequence continues at coordinate 132,134,793 of NC_039364.1, forward strand.
TCCAAAAAGAGATTAGGGTTGCATGGTAAGACGAACTCAGCCTGTTGGAATATTCATAATTCAAGCAGTTTATTACGATATCCACCATCTCCTCTTCAGTTAACTTCTCATGCAACTCCATGGCTTTGGTCCTCCAACGCGGGAAGAATTCAGAAAAAGATTCGTTTGGACCTTGTTTGACTGCCTCCAAATGCTTGCGGGTAAATTGAATGTCGGTGACTTGTGTAAACCGCTTCACGAACATGTTGACCATATTCCTCCATGTCGAAACCGAACTTGGATCTGTCTTCATTAACCATTTTAGTGTCGTTCCGGACAAACTCCTTTGGAACAATTGGACTAGCAACCCATCATCAATACCCAGTGGCTTCAAGTACCCAACATACATGCGAATATGAGTTTTTGGGCACCCAGTTCCATCATACCTATCCATGTCCGGAAATTTAAAGTCTGACGGTAAATGAACCTCGGGATAAGGATATAACCATGCATGCCTACTGCACCTCCCCCTATCTTTTGTAAGGTCCTTTCAACCTCTTTGAGCCTCCGTGATAATTGATGTTCACGTGCAGTGGTTTCTCCTGATTCTACAAAATTTTCTTTGATCTTCTCTTATTCCTCCTCTTCATCATCATCATTCTCATTGTCACCCATTTCAAACCCCTTATTTTTCCCTACCGCCTCAGCAATAGTATCAAGAGTCCACTTCCTGTTTTCAGTGAACTTAGTATCCAACATCTTCTGGAATTGTTGAATCAAGCCTGCCACGTTCTCAGTGTCGCCGGTCATTTCAGAGTGCCCGGTCATTTTGTGAAACTTTCCCTAAATCTGTTTTCACAAAAGATAAATAATCAACACGTAAAGAAGTGCTTATGCCTCAGATTTTGTGCTCCAATGGATGCAGTTTATGCACGTGCATGCAGGTTTTACTAGATTTTGGGTAGGCTTGGGCTACCTTAGCAGAATATACCTCAGACGTAGTCGAAACTAGTCTTCTTTGGTACTTGGCTAAGGCTTATGGTGGTTCGGCTGATAACGCCCAGTGGGTTCAGCTTACTAGCCACGGATTTTCCTAAGATTCGGACTTGGACGATGCAAAATGAAAATGCAAGGTGAATGGGTGCGTGCAGTGTGTGTGCGCAACACCGAGTAGTGTCAAATTAAAACCCTAAAATCCCAAATATGTTTCAAGTTATATTCCAATCCCCAGTGAAGTCGCCACTATAGGTATCGTCGAAATCGGTTAGGATCTCTCGATATCCAAAATGGGAAACACGCAAGGAAATAATTATTTAGGAGAATTATTATTATCGAAGCCACCACCCAACTTAGGGAGTTGGGATCCAAAAAAAGTAACACTGGTCCAATTTTCAGAGATTCACCCAGCCCGTCCAAGCCGAAACTTGGTCTCTATTTTATATTTAGGATTTTAGGGTTCTAACTTTCAATAACAAATAATAAAATAAATACATAAAATTATAAAAAACTAATGAACTATTAAGCTAATAAACACACCTATAGAATGGAAACAGAAACCAGTCAAACCGAGAAAATTATTATTATGATCAAAAATCACGCAAAAACCGAATTCACCTCAAACCAATATTATTATCATTATTTATCAATCATCACATATCATTATCATATCATTATTATTATTATTATTAATCATCACTTCATTAACCAATCATTATATTATTGTTATTATTATCAATCATCATCTCATCATTATTATTATCATTAATCAATCATCATTATTATTATTATTATTATTATTATTATTATTATGCTATTCTCATCATCTTAGGAAAACAAATATGGCAGGGATTGACATGGCACTATATCCTAGCATTCACTCGCTCATGAGGAACATTTAGACCAAACAGTAAGCATACTTTCTTCACCACCCAAACAAACGATGCATGAACCTACGTTGCAGGCTTGACAACCACTATGGACCTGTATGCTAACTAACAGCAACAAACTGCTCACGTAAATATGTCTTGAATGATTTCGTATACGACACATTAGCATGAATTTCACTTTCACAACAGACGCATGGATATGAAAACCAACTACAAGAGACAACTAACAAGAACGAATATCACCAAACAAGACACAAACAAGCATCAAGAACAAATCACGACTGCAAGCAATACTGCGAACCTAATATCCAAGATATGACACCGAAGTATAACGGAGCAAAACAGATCGTGATGGACATTCACTTGCAGACATCATAGCAAAATCATGCGATATATGATCAACTTAAATATGACGTGAATGAAGTTGTATAACTCGTTTGGCATACGAAGTCAATCTAGGCAGAGATATGGTGGTGGACAAACGATTAAACTTATGAAGAAAAGTAAGAACAGACTTGATACGAATCCATTACCAAACAGAATAATACTTTTCATTACTTTTCGCATACAATCACCACACAAGCAATTTTTTGATAAAAAGATTTAAGGGTATAGTACGGACCTGTTTTCACTGATTAATGATCAAAATGTCGCTTAGATCAGGATGATTCAACAAAGGGATGCACCCTTCCGTAAACCCGATCGTTTCCAAGTCCCACTTCCAGCGATAGCCGATCGAATGCCCACAAAAATACGTCTCATATTCTCCTTCTTACTGAAAATGGTTTTTCTATGTTCTTTCTCTCTGTTTCTCTCCCAAAGTTTTTTTTCTCCTCCTGGCGACAAGATATTGCTCCCTATTTATATTCTCTCCCTCTCGACTAAAACCTTAGATTTAAACGACCTAAATCCAATGGCGCCAATTAAAAACCTAAATTTCATTTCCATATTTTCGCAAAAAATTATTTTCTTTCTCAAATTATTTCGATATCATTCCCAAAACTAAAATATATTTCACTTTATTCTAAGATTTTAGTTGGATAGAAAGTCCTGGGAGCAAAGGAATCGGTGTCCACATTTTTACACATTTCTGTAGGGCGGACGTCTAACCTAGCTTGACATCTTTTTACTCACGCCTAACGGACCCTTTTGAGCATTTTGAGCTAGTGGACCTTAGCTAGCAGGACTTAATGGATACGCGAGCTAACAAGCTACTTTGGGCTAGTGGACGTTAGCTGGTAGGCCAAGAAATGGGACCTAATTTGGACTGTTTAATATTTTAAAGTTTTGGACTTAATGGACACATTTTTGGTCTTACAGATGTAGCGTATACGGACCTCACTCTGGGCATTCAATCGGCCCACTGCATATACCATCTTAAATACGATCATACGGAAGTGCGGTTAAAATTTACGTACGAAATTGGGTTGTCTACAACTTCATTCTGAACGAGAATTAAATTAACCTTGACAGATTCTCCAATCCAAGAGATACTCTTTCCTTTCAAGCATCTTCTTCGGAATAAACTCTTGAGCAGAATCACTTCCTTTGAGATCATCCTCTACAGTAGGGTTAACTTCTTCTTTGGGAACAGTTTCCGTCGACTTCCTTTCTGAAGATTAATGAACGTATATATGAGATATATATATGTCCAAGTGTACACCCTAGATGGAAACCCTAGAGTTCCTTGAGGAGATATGGACGTTTGTGGACTAAGCCATACGCCAAAATAAATGGACCCAATCAGGAACACTGCATACTGTGTCGCTTTCAAATATTCTCCATTCCCAAAAGGTCACAGTGATGAAAGAAAGAAATACTAGAAACTTACATCATATGATATCAAACATACAAACCGATGAAAATCAGCTAAATACTTGAGCATCTCTCAAACATCATCCTTGTATCTCTCAAGTTAGATACAAGAATGGAACTTTTTGCTACTAGGTAGCAGAGGGAGACATAGTCTCACCATAGGTTCTGAGAGAATAGTTGTGATTTCCACCAGGATATCCGATCTCATCATTTCTTGTCTTCCCTTGGAAGTTTCCAAATTTAGGGAAATGTCGCACAGCCCTTCCTGGAAGCCCAGGAGAAGAACCTTTCTGATTACAAAGTCTAGGACCTCTAGAGATTGGTTCTAGGGGATTTTTCCGAAATGGGTCTCCATACTTTAGACTTAGATTTACCAGAGTTATTGTTATAAGCATAGGACATGCTTTCATTAGTAGCACAAGAATTTATACCACTAGAATGCACCTGTTAGAGCATAGCTCGGTCGACCTCACATGCGTTGCTATATCAAGCATGTTTGTCAATGTTAGTGATCAAAACTATGAGTCTTGATTTCTAGTCTATTATATCTAAGTCTCGGACTAGGATAGAAAAGTGTAGTTGAGCTCAAGGACTTCATGGCGATTCATCATACAACGACGAAAATCTACTCAAGGAACCGTGGAACTTCATCAACAAAAAGGTATGTGGAGACTTGAACTTATCTATCACTCAAAAGTCTATTTATTCTATCTCCTACTTCTTATGAAACAAAAGTCGTATGCTATATAGACTGGATCATACACATTTGACATTTCGAGCAGAGTATACTCTACTTATCTTTTTCTCGAAATCATGTGTTGGTAAAGCGTTTCGCTTTGATCAGGTTTATCTTCACCTAGTGACGAAATTCATGAAAAGTTTCAATCACTTTGAGAATTGCTCTGACGGGAAACGTTCTGTGAATAACGACTATATAACTTCCTCTGAGAATGTCTCAATGGTTGGAATTAGAGTTTAGATTTATAACCATGTATTCCTTGAACCGAAGTTTTCGAACTTTGTTGATCAAGAGAAATCGGAGGAATTGGCTTTGCCAAGTCCGTGAACCAGTCCGCGAACTGACGGAAGTTCTCTTACTGAGAATTTCTGCTGGGATTTCCAAAAACTCATTTGCGTGTTTAGTCCGCGAACCTAGTCCGCGAAATAGAGGAAGTCTCTTTGCCGAGATTTTCTGCTGAGTTTGGAAACTCTGCCGGTTGCCTTAAGTCCGCGAACTTGTTTGCGAACTTGAGTGGGTTATGATCTAAAGATGTGCTCTGAACATGAAACTTAAATTACTAAGGAATGCAGTATGCAAACCGTGGCTATAAAGTTCATGAGCCGATTCAATCGAATCGAATCATCTTTGTTTCAATTGTGTCTTGTGTAGTTACATAAGATCTCATAGCAATTGAACAACTCTCTAACTAGTTCGTATTGAAGTCAATTGAACTAGTTATGGTGAAGAAGAACAAGGTTAATATGAAATGCTCATATGGTTAACCATTTGGTTACTATGTTGAACCAACATACACGTACACGTTTGGGTACGGTTTTCACAAACCCAGTAAACGTATATCTCAAGTGTGTGTGACAAGCTTAGTTTTCGATCTAACGGTTGAGAAATATTAGCTTGAATCTAAATCAGGTTTTCATCTAACGGTGGATAATGAATGCTTAGATACCAAGGTAACCTAGATTGCAAACCCTGATTTGAAAGGCTATATAAAGGAGACATCTAGCATTGGGCAAAACTAATCCCCACACGTATGTGTGATACTAGTGCGCTTGCTAGAGTCGATTCTCCTCTAACCTTTGGTTTTCTTCTCTAAAACCAGGTTAATGACTTAAAGACTTCATTGGGATTGTGAAGCCAGACCGATACTACTTTTATCGTAGTTGTGTAATCTAATCTAGTATATTCTATCGTACGAGTACAATATTATTGATTGGCTTGAGATCGTGAGATTTCTCCGATAGGCAAGATAAAGAAGTCACAAACATCTTCGTCTCACTTTTTGTGATTCCTCGACATCCTCTTGTGTATTCAAGTAAGATTGTTGAGAGGTGATTGATTAATCTAGGCTGTTCTTCGGGAATATAAGACCGGATTATCAATTGGTTCATGTTCACCTTGATTTCATATCATAAGACGGAACAAAACCTAGGGTTTTTCTGTGGGAGACAGATTTATCCTTTTGATAGACTTTTCTGTGTGGGACAGATTTGTTAATTATCAAGTCTGCGATTTTGGGTTGCAACAACTCTTAGTTATGGGTGAGATCAGCTAAGGGAATCAAGTGCGCAGTGTCCTGTTGGGATCAGAGGCGTAGGTGTACAACTATACCTTGAATTAGTGGGGGACTGATTGGGGTTCAACTATAGTCCAGTGATAGACACATTTTGTGTCCAATTTGTTCTCAATACTATATATTGTTGGCACTCGATTTTGTACTAATTTTGTTATTTTATGTATTTATAGGTATATTTTTGGAAATAAATATTTTAAGAAAATTCGGCTCGAAAAGTTGATTTTGGCACCCGGAGGACACGTGTTATTCGGACTCCCAAGTTTGGATAAGAGGTAACCTAATTACTAAGGGGCACCCCCAGGTCACCCCTAAAGCATCTGCTATTCGTACCCCAGTCCAGGATAAGGGGCACCTTCTTCAACAATTTGAAAACTGAAAATTGGCGGGAAAATGTTCACAGTTCAGGAGAATTTTCGATCGAAGAAATGAAGTAGTGGTAGGTCGATTCAATGGCTGAATTTTGGCAGAAAGATGTGATTTAGCCTAAGGAAGATAGTTTGGGTGTCGAATTTGATCGGAATTGGCTGGAAATATCGATTTAATTCTCGAGCTCAAAACAGAGCTACACGGATTGAACACGACCTGTACACGGTGTTGTGTGTGTTTTGGTTGTGCATGGAAGTGTTTTGGAGGAGTTGGATGACTTATGAGGCATGTATAAGGCTTACTAGAGCGTGCAGTATCAAAGTTTACGTGTGACAAAGTTATAATTGGAAATTATCGTTAACTAAGGGAAGCGAGCAATGACGGATTAAATGGAGAATATACGCAAGTAATGGTCGGATATTTTGGTCCTAAAACACTATAAATACAAGGAAAAAGAGTTTGGAAGGGTTGGAGAGTTTTGGGGGAGAGTTTGGAGTCGAGAGAATCAAAAAAAAAAACATACAGAGAGAAAGTTTATGCTGGTGCGAGAGAGGAAGAACGGGAAGAACAGACTTGCAGCAGCAGTCGTTCTTCGCAAGCGTCTGCGACACTCATGTGTGGGTCGCATTCAACCAGGGAACAGCTTTTCATTTCTGTCGCTCTTGTAACGACAGTGTGTAACGTTTATATGCGTTCCAAACCCGATTATATTTACATTTTCTCTTGATTGTAAACAACTTTTCAGCATCAATGAATCATTTTGAGAGGTTTTTCATCATGAGTAGCTAAATCCAATCCCAGGGGTGACGGAGGAAGCCGTTCTTTCAAAATTTATGTGGTAAAATTTATTTAAATTTATTTATGCAACTCTTTTATGATTAATTGCACCGAATAAATACGGAGTAAATGATTTTTATTAATCAATTGTGTTTTCTCTTGATGGAGTATGCTTAGTAAATTGCTTTTGATACTTCATGCTCGCGATTAACAATTGATGTTTTCAAAATCTAATTTAGGCAATGATTAGAATCACAATTTCCTTTGATTGGAGTTATATTGTCTAGAATTGCATGATAAGAATTGTTATTGAATCACATAAATTTTGGTGGATGGTGGAATCCTGATCCCCAGTAAAGATTCTCTCCCATATTTTGTTAATATTGTGCATATAATTTTATTTATTTAAATCTAGAAAAAAGTTACCTTCACAAGTTCGAGTTTGAACGATACCCCTTACCACTACAACTACAACCCACATTAAATCTTTAATCATTTTGGCGCCGCCGACGCGGATTTGTGCTTAGGTAGAATTTTTTTTTAGGTTTATTATTTTTTTTAGAATTGTTTGTTCCTTTTTACGTTTCTTTTTGTCTTTATTTTGCAGGTTCAAAGTGAATACTAAGGACTTGGGAACAAAAAGCTTAAAGCTAAAAGAGAAGAAAAAAAAAAGACATAATTTTTTTTTAGGATTTAATTTTTATTATTATTATTTTTTATTTTTATTTTGTATATAGCTTTTATTTTTTTAGAATTTGTAAATAGGGTTTATTTTTCATAATTTTTGTAATTTTTGGACTTTTTATTTGGACTTTAATCTGGACAATTGGACTTTATTCTTTTTTTAACCCTACGGAAGGGTATTATTATTAAAAAAAATAAATAAATTATTATATAAAATGTGTGCAGGGAAGGACGACGATTACTATATCGTCTCGGCCCCTCGGGTTCGCACACGGCATAGGAGTCGTGGCCCGAGTCGACGACAACGGTTCATCGCCCGTCTGGTACGGGAGGTAAGTCCAATCGAAACACCCGCGAATCTCCTGCAAGCGGGTTACTGTCTGCCTTAAGGTGATAATTGTTTGAGGACGAACCAGACTGTCTTTATTTTCCTAGTAAAGGCAAGGCCTGGCCTAAACAAGATAAGGGTTCGGATTTAATCACCGTTCTCTTCTTGCCCGCCTTAGGAAAACGAAACCGAACGCGAACCTAAGCTTTAAAATTTGGAATAGAACGAGACCGATAGGGTAACGAGCTTAATAGGAAACTCGTTCGAAAAATATTGGTTGCTCTTTAAGCACACTCCAAAGTTCATGATGGTTTCTGTGAGTTGAATGCGTGACTGCGCCGTCTTCTAATGCGGTGAGGCCTTGGGTATCAAAGATCCACTGAGCTTCCCTCGCCTCAATTCAACTTACTTTGACTCGGATTGATTCCAAAGGGGTTTGCTCAAATTTCAACGAATTCCCTTTCGAAAGATAGAAGCTGGTCTAGAAACAATCTAAGTGGAGCCATCATGCTTTTTGTTTGCTAGAAATCTTTAGGTTTGTTTTGGTGGAGTCGAGTCAGCCTTGTTTGTGATTGTGTAGAATTCCCTTGCAATTAATAATGTCGAACTGGTATGATAGAAGCCAATACAATGAGTATCGACCTGAATTTGATTATGGACATCATCCTTTTTATGACCATGTTGGGAATAGTGGTTGGGAACGCCATCCTTTGGAAGGATATGGGTCATACCCTGGTGAGCCCAATTACTATCCACACATGCATCAGTCTTACGAGCAAGAAGATTATAGTACTAGTTCTTCGTCTCTAGAGGATACAATCAAACTATTGAAAAGTATTCCTTTTTATGATCCTTCTGATAATTCCTATTTACTAGAGTCAACACGTAAGTTAGCTGAGTCGACGCGTAAGTTAGCTGAGATGAATAGTATAATTATAGACGAAAGAACTACAATAATGAGTGAACCTTCTTTAGAAGACCACCTCAGGCGGATAGCTGAGACGAACGAAAGAATTGCTCGAAATTACTTGAATTGCCAATATAGTGTATCCAATAATACCCTTGAGAATGAAGATAGTTATTTACATAATCAAGATAACAAGGTTAGAATTGGTAGTACTACTTGTTTTGATGAGGTTCGATCTTTTTCATGTTATTATGATGAGGATAGTAGTAATGAAGAATCTGAAATATGTAGGCATAGTGATCAGGAATCTATTAATCCAATTGAGCTTTATAATGATTATATTATTTCTAGTTCAAATCCAAATAATTTTTATGATTATTCACCTATTCAAAAGGACGAGGATTTGATTAGGGATACCACCGTTTTAGACGATGTAGTTTTTCCTTTTGATTACGAAGCCGATAATGGTTTAGAGGAACAGGTTTATTCCGAAAATGCTGTTTTAGAGTCTAGCGACTTAGAAACAATAGTATTAGATGAAGAAAATATACCCGTAGAGATGAGTAAAGATGCACTACCTGATAATAAAGAATCAATTGACCATTTTCAAGAATCTAATGATCCAGAAATTAGGGAGATTGTAACTAGTCTATCTAGAGACACTGAAAACTCTAAGTTTGGGGGTGATTATCACTTCCCTAGTGCCTTACCTTTAACTCTCAGAAAGTCCCTACACTTAGGACTTGATATCTGTGCCTCGACCATTTTACAAGATTACCTTCATACTCGTTTTCCCGAGCCTAATGATGTCCATGAAGGAGTTCAGTCGTTAGAAACCCATCCTCTGGTTGATGTGGTTTTCCCAGGCTATGATCCCCAGATTGACTTTGTTTTCCCACCAAATAGTTTTCTTCCAACTGTGGGAACGTTTCAAATGAGTCGAATATTAAGTTCTGAGACTAAGCCTAAGTACTTTAGGTTAATAGAATCGACACATTTTCCTAAGAATGACCACTACTCTCACTGTGGTCAACTATGTAAGTCATATCTGATTGACCTAGAGGATCCGCAATTATTTAGGTTATTACTTCGTGATTCTAAGTTCGTATTTGAGTTTTTACAGACTCTAAGACCTAGTGATTCGGATCCCATCTATGAAGAAACGCAGCCAATGAAAATATTCTATCAAGATCCTTTCATAGAACCTGAACCTGAACCACAATGGGACATAGGTATCTTCATCAGGAAACTAGATAAGGGTATGCAGTACATGTTCACTTTCTTGGTTTATTGTAGTTTCCTTTGGTCAGCTCTATTTAGTTTCGAAGACCCACAGTTATTTCGACTGTTACTTTATGGTTCGAGTTGACTAATCCTTTCCTAAGTCTGGCTGAAGACTTTAAACTTAGCACTTCTTGGGAGGTAACCCAATCTCATGCAACCCGGTAATATCCTTCCTTCACTCTTTTGCTTCAAATAGTAACTGTCTCTCCTTGTTCATGCTTTTAATTTCATCTTTAGAACATTGAGGACAATGTTAGATTTAAGTTTGGGGGTATGGAAGAAACTTTTTAGTTGCAATAAATAAACTCCAGAGCCTAGAAATTTACGCCTATTAAGGATAGCACTAACCAATCTAAGTGGATGGAAACATTTTTGTTTTAGGAGCTGAGGAACCAATCTGACTAGATGGAAACATCTATAGAGTCTATTCATAAAAGCACAGAGCTCAGGTGTTAGAAATAACATGATAGTTTCGCCATATCTCGTCGAGTCCTTTTTACTTTCTATTTTTAGTTTTCTTTTATTTCAAGTGATTTGGTGGGGCACACGATTCAAGTTGTTACCTTTG